>NW_023994081.1:455000-1084607 GCF_015586225.1 Lucilia sericata | reverse complement strand
AGCGGGTGATTTTCGCCAGACACTTCCTGTGATACCTGGTTCAACACCGGCTGATGAACTCAATGCTTGCCTAAAATCATCATATCTCTGGCAACATGTTCACACGTTAAAATTAACAACAAAACAATTGCTGGATTTAGGAAATGGAAAAATGACAATTGAGCCAACCACAAATTGTGTAAAGTTTCCCTCTAACTTTTGTAGGATCACACAATCAAAGAAAGAGTTAATATATTGTGTTTTTCCAAATCTTCAACGTAATTTCAAAAATAGGCAGTGGTTATGTGAGCGTGCTTTACTGGCACCCAAAAACATTGACGTTAATTGTATCAATAATATTATTTTGAATAGAATCGATGGTAATTTAAAAACATATAAATCCATCGATACTGTTACAAATAATGATGATGTCGTCAATGTATCCCCACGAATTGAAGTTGAAAATTGGCGTTCCAATTATTTTATTGCGAAATATTGATCCACCACGTCTTTGTAATGGTACTCGATTAACAGTTAAAAATTAATGAACAACTTAATCGAAGCAACGATTACAACTGGCCAATATAAAGGAACGGATGTCTTACTACCTCGGATCTCAACGACAACATCGGAAATGCCATTCGACTTTAAACGGTTGCAATTTCCTACACGTTTGGCATTCGCGATGACAATAAACAAATTTCAGGGTCAATCCCTGCAAGTGTGTGGAATAAATCTCGAAAATCCATGCTTCTCACATGGTCAGCTTTATGTTGCATGCTCGCGAGTTGAGAAACCTTCAGATTTGTATATCTACGCGCCTGAGGGGAAAACGAAAAATATTGTATATCCCAAGGCTTTAGAATAGGAAATAATTATTAAGAAAAATTTTAATTGTAAATATTAAGTCAATTAAATTTTAGTAATTTTGTAATATTTTGTAAATTTATGCTAATGAATAGGAATAAGAAATAATTATTAAGAAATAATATATGTACATAAATATCATTAATAATAACTTTAAATATCAAACTTTCTTTGTCTTATTACTTTATGGTTTTGGATAGTGACAAACAAATATTAATAAAATTTTTATAAACAAAAAATGTATATGATATTTTGAAAATTTTTTATTTTATATCGACAGGAGTAGCAAAGCACGCCGGGTTTTAGCTAGTATATTATAAATCTCTTTGTAAGTCTGTTCGTTTGTTTATTCAAGCCTAAACGGCTAGATCCATGTTTGCTGTATAAAATTTCACAAAGACATCAAATTTTAAATATTAATATTTTAATGGAGCAAGGGACTAACAAATATCATATTTTTGGGTTATTTAAATTTAACGAATAAAAAAGTATAATTTGGTACTTTTATGAAATTTCTTAAATATACAATAATTTAAAAAATTATGTTTTTGCAAAGCATCTATCCAGTGGGTAAAAAAAGGGAATTTTGTACTTTCTTTTAATAAATGTCCTATCTGACTTTAATTTTAAATATCGCTGTATGAAATCCTAATCCTAAAAACCTAATTTCTTATATATAATATAAATCTCTTTGTAAGTCTGTTGTTTGTTTGTTCGTCAATCACGCCTAAACGGCTGGACCGAATTTCTAAAAATTTGTAACAAAGTTAGATCTATACTTGGCGGGCGTTATAGACAAAAAGGGTTAAATGGGTGAAAACCGGCAAAATAAGTACTTTTGATAGTAGGTTAGGTTGATAGGAGGATGTATACTACATCAAATCCGAAGAAATACATTGAATGTTCATTGAATGTATTATTTTTCCTTGTTCAGAAACTCAGTTTCCTGGACGTAATTCCTAAGAATCTTCTAATCGGTGTTGGTTAAGAATGTTATTTCCGGAATAACATCACTTCCAAGATACTTGGATCTAACTTCGACGAATGCCTGACAATGGCAAAGAAAGTGCTCCAGAGTTTCACTGTCCTCTCCACATGCTCTACATTCGTCTGAATCCGCACGTCCAATTTTGTATAGATGTGCACGTAATCCTGTGTGTCCACTCAGAATACGTACCATCATACTAACCTCAGACTTGCTCATTTTGAGGAGATTTCTCGTCTTGCTCTCATCAGGGTCACCCCATAGAATCTTTGTGGTTCTACCCACCGTTTCATTATTCCAAGAGGCCTTATGGGATTCTCTCATCCATATTTTTAATTCAGCTTTTGTTGCGTCGAATGGTTTTGCGTTTGTCAGGTTAACTACATCGAGCTCCCTTCCCTTTAAAGCTATTACATTCGCCCTTTCGTT
Organism: Lucilia sericata; assembly: GCF_015586225.1. NCBI lineage: Eukaryota > Metazoa > Arthropoda > Insecta > Diptera > Calliphoridae > Lucilia > Lucilia sericata. The sequence continues at coordinate 1,082,347 of NW_023994081.1, read as the reverse complement.
GCCGACTACTCCCGAGTGGCCTGGTACCCATATGATGTGAACCTTACCTGTGGGAGAGTATTCAGTTAAAGCTTTCTTACAATCCAATACGGTCGTAGATTAAATCACCTGATATCGCACTAATTGCCTTCTGGCTGTCGGTAAATATATTAAGCCCTGTGGGCGCCATATTTATTCTAATCCAATTTACACATTCCGTTATTGCTCGTACTTCTGCCTGGAAGCTTGTGTTATGATTAGGTAAACGGTGGTATATTTCTGTTTCTGGGTCTACAATATAGAACCCCAGGCCCACTTTGTCCCCTAATTAAGAGCCATCCGTGTAGCAGCGGATTCCTACTGGTATTTGCTCTAATGTTCCGCTTGACCAAGACATTCTATCTGGGATTAGCGTTTCAAAGTTTCCGACATATTCTTTGTCTGGTATGCGATCAGGCACGTCCGATGAATATGTATAACCTTCCAATGTGTCCAGTATGTGTACATTGATGACGTGTCCTATAACCGTTTTTGGCCAGTTCGCCTAAAGTAAAGAGCCGTTCGACTGTAAGCGCCGCCTCATATCTTATATATGTTTCAATGGGTGGAATATCTAGCAACGTTTCCAGAGCCTTGGTTGAAGTAGTACACATGGCACCACTTATACCCAAGCAGCATGTACGCTGAACTCCCTGTAGTAGTTTGATAATACACTTTTTGTCCAAAGCAGTCCACCAGATTATTGAAGCATAAGCTAGAATTGGTCTAATTACACTTTTATAAAGCCAATTTGTCATAGTAGGACTAAGACCCCATTTCATGCCTATGGTTCTCCTACATATCGCCCAGCACCGATGTGCCTTGTTGATCCTATCCTCTATATGGTGTCTCCATTTTAATTTCCGGTCAAGTATTACACCTAGGTACTTAACTTTGTCTGTCACCGGTATCTTCTTGCCCAGGATACGTAGAATTTGTTTCTTCCTTGTGAAAAGACAGATTTCCGTCTTCACCGGGTTAACATTGAGGCCTCTCGGTTGAGCCCAGCTCAAGGCCGTATTCAGAGCCTCCTCAGCTCTTCTACACAAATAATTTGGATCCTTTCCCTTTAAAAGTATTACGACATCGTCTACATAGCAGACAGGTCTAAGTGCTTTCTCGGTTAGGGTCCTTAGGAGGCTATTAATCGTGGTAACCCAGAGTAAAGGTGACAAAATACCACTCGTGGTATACCGCGAAATACCTTTTTCCTAATAGTTATATCGTACATCTCGCAGCTTATCCATCTGTTCCTTAGCATGTAGTTGATCCAGTTACGGAGCACCCGGTCAACATAAAACTGGTCTAGGGATTGGATAAGGGTATCAGTGTGCACGTTATTGAAAGCGCCTTCGATGTCAATGCATACCGCCAGTGTATACAGTTTGCTATCGAAAGATTCACCTATGTAGTGGACAACTTCGTTTAAAGCGGTTTCAACCGATCGTCCCTTTACATAAGCATGCTGCTTATATTTAAGGTCTTTGTATGGTATGCTGCTTTTAACCATGCTATCGACTATCCGTTCCAAGGTTTTAAGTAGGAAGGACGTAAGACTTATCGGTCGATTGGACTTAGGTGTCGCATAGCTAGGTTTCCCTGGTTTGGGTATAAATATTAAACTTGCATCCTGCCATTTAACTGGGGTATATGCCAATTTTAAGCATGCAGTGAATATCTGTGACAGATGTACGGAAACCAGTCCCGCCTCCATCTGCAAAAGTGCCGGGAAAATTCCATCCGGCCCTGCAGCTTTATAGGGAGCAAAGCTCTTGATTGCCCCTTTAACCATGTCAGTTGTAATAACTATTTCCGTGTTACCCTCCCCTTCCTCCAATATCGGTTCATCTATGTTATTCGATATACCGGGTGGGAAATGAGAATCCATTAGGAGTTTCATTGTCTCCTCCATATAATAGATTCCGGTTGGACATTAGTTTTGAATAGGAATTTTTTTATCTTCGATACGTCATTTACGCTCACAGAAGAGTTTCCAGGAGTCTCGTTTGGCTTTTCGAACGGTTTTCTTATATTCACCAAGTTTATTACGATACTCATCCCAGTATACTGCGGTCTTTTTACGCCGTGCCCGGTTAAATAGTTTGCGAAGAGTCTTCCCAAGGTTCCGGATTTCCCCAGATACCCAGGGTTTTTCCTGGGCAGATCTCCGCTCTCGCAGAGGGCAGCTGTCCTCGAACGATTCAACCAGTGCACTTGTGAACGTTTCCACTTTGGCATCTATATCCTCTTTATTTCGACATTGAAAAGTGTCCTGACCTAAACGCTTCTTTAGTAAGGTCCCGAACATTATCCAATTAGTTTTAGACTTATTCCGAAACTTTATCGGCTTTGGTGGTGGCCTTAGTATTTTGATAGTAAGTGATGAGTTTTTGCAAAACATCATTAAAGAGGAAAAGGGAGAAAGAAAGATTTTTTTAATAAATGTTCTACAGGACTCATATTTTTCAACATCAATTTCTGAAATTATACAAAATTTATTAAACAAAATACATAAATTTGGGTAATTCAATGGAGAAAAAGGGTATGGGTAGTATTTTTGGAACTGTGTTGGTACCTTTTATAAATAATGTTCAATTTTAATGAAATTTCATTTGTAGCTTTATAAGATCACAGAAAAATTATAATGAACTTCTTCATAAAGAGACCTTTAGCATTTTTTCAAACATGAAGAAGAAAGGGAAAGGGGAGAATACTTAAATATAATGTTATGTTATCTAGTAAAATATTTTTTTTTCCACATTTCCTAATCAATTGATCTGAGACACGTTGATGGCCTAGGGAATTTTTAATAACATTTCAACTAATTTAGTGTTTTACATCCTTTTGAAATACTTAATCTATGTACATTATGATTCTTTAACAATAACACAGTGAGACAAAATAAACGAAAATTGAAATACCTGGGAAGTGATACTATTTTTCTAAAAGGTGGATCCGAGTAGAATAATAATATGTTTTTGAAATTTGCTAAACACCTCCAAAATCTTGAGTTACGGGTAAAAACCGGGTTTCGTACCTTTAGTCACTTATAAGTCAGTAACTTAGTTAAATCTGAACCAATTTTAAGTTTCTCCACGGATTTAGAAAGTAGAAGCTGAGGCCTATATAATGACATATATAACGTTTAAGTAACCTGGAGAGATATGTGTGAATTTCATCAGCAAACATATTTTTTATTTTAGTTTTGCACCGTTGTCCAAGTTTGGATATTTGCAACTTTGTTTTTAAAAATCCGTTAGCAATGATGGAGTTACTGATCTTTTTCTTAATACAAAATTTTTCCAAAACTGATTTTCCGAGAGATGCTTTATATGGGAGATAGGGCTAAATATGGGCCCATCCTCATACAATATTGATGTAATTAAAAGAATTATGGAATTCAAGTCATTTTCTGAAGGAGGATTTGCATGGGGACTATGATCATACATAAAAATATTTTGAAGGGGGTTTGTATGGGGCTAGGTTCAAATAAGGGCTGTTCATTACGAAAATCTGCAGTGTCATTTATAGGTATATAAAACTGATTTGTGTCAATTTTTTGAGCGATAAAAGTATATTTGACGTAATAATGGCATGAAAAGCCCAAATCGGGAGGTACGGTTGTATGGGGGCTAGGTGAAATAATGGACCGATTTCAACCATTTTCAATAGGCTTCGTCCCTGTAAATTAGACATAATTTTTCTCATGAAATTCTTAACATTTTATAATGAGTAAAATAAAATTGGTTACTTTTAGAACAATTTATGAAAAAAATTTAAAATAAAAAGTCGATGCGGACTAGACAGACCGGATCTTATATGGGGAGAAAAAAATTTCGGAATCTTGTTCGTCTTAACCCCTCAAAATTATTCCCCTTCCCAGATAATGAGATCTGGTATCGTCGCTCAAAGATTGAAAAAACCAGCGTTTAAATTTACTAATATATTAGTAACCACTTGCAGTAAAATACACATTTCTATCAATATAATACAAAAAATATTTTAACATCTTCACATTTCAATATTATTGCTACTAAAAATTGCAACATTACTTTGAAATTTATAGCAGCACACATTCACAGTATTCGTTTCTGCCTGTTATACAACAATGGAAATATATTTTTTGCCATAGCAACGTTGTGCTGCTAATTTTTTCCTAGCTGCAGTATATTGTTTTGGTTCTGATACTACCAGTAGCAAAATGAGCGACTGCCAGTTGCAATTTATTTATTTTTTAAACAATATTGATACTACTTTTTGAAGGTATTTTTATGCAATGTATACAGTGTAAAAAATTGTTAGTAAACAGTTTTAATCACAGCAAGACACTTAGTGGAGGTACAAATATATGCGAACGAAACAATCAGAACTATCAAGCAGTGGCTGCTTACAATGAACCTACACTTGGCCGAACACAAGACAGAGTCAGTGCTTATAAGTGGTAGGAGAAAAGTAGAATATCTTACGATCAAAGTAGGATCTACAGAGATAACATCAACAGAAGCTATAAAGTATCTAGTAATAATGGTGGATAGAAGACTCAGTTTCACAAAGCACCGCGAATACGCATGCAGGAAAGCTACTGGCGTAGCAAACGCACTGGCAAGAATGATGCCCAATAAAGGTGGACCTCGTCAAAGTCGCCGCCTATTAATCTCGAGAGTATCTAACGCAGTCCTACTTTACGGGGCACCAATTTGGGAACAGGCTCTTAGTAGAGCATCAATAAAAGCAATGTCTTCCATACATAGAAGGAGTTGCCTTAGAGTCTGTAGCGCCTTAGAACTGTCACCATGGAAGCAGCGTGCGTAGTAGCAGGTATTTACCCCTTCGATCTTATCGCACATGAGTTAGCGGCAAAACATAAGGAAATCAGAACAAATCCAGATCTCCAAGAAAACAAATACATCATGTTGAAAGGGAGAAAACATTGGTGGAATGGCAGAGAAGATGGGAGAATACTCCAAAATTGGCTAAAACGTCAACATGGAGAGATGAACTATGACCCAATTCCTCACTGGACACGGTGGTTATAGAAGTTACTTATTCCACTTCGGCCATGATAATTCACCAAGGTGTCCTCAATGTACAGAATACGATGAAACTGCAGAACATGTTACATTTAAATGTACTAGATTCTCGGACCGTCTCATGAGATTACAATCCTATTTAGGAGTAAATATTAGTCCAAATAACATTATCCAGATTATGCTAAAATCGAAGGAAAATTGGGACGCAATAAATGCATACATATGCTATAAATCGAGCTCTTCGTGATGAGGAAAAAATCCGTAAATCGTTGTAGGAGTAGCCAATCGAGCAAAGATGATAACAAATACAGCATAAGTTGAAATCCCGCCGCGAAGTTATACCTACATGGGCAGTCCCGCGGACGGGTGTTGGTGTGGGGGTGTGGTTTAGTACGTAGGCGCAATATGTGAATCGTGCATGTTTTTCAGTACGGTCTGAATACATATAATGAATATTCCACACCTCCAGCGTATCAAAAAAAAAAAAAAAAACATACATACACACATACATACATACATACATACATACATACATACATACATACATACATACATACATACATACATACATACATACATACATACATACATACATACATACATACATACATACATACATACATACATACATACATACATACATACATACATACATACATACATACATACATACATACATACATACATACATACATACATACATACATACATACATACATACATACATACATACATACATACATACATACATACATACATACATACATACATACATACATACATACATACATGCATACATAAACGTATAAAATTTACTTGTAACCATTTGTACCGTAATGAAACTCAACATAACTAACTGTTATTTAAAAATATATCCTTTCCCAAATGAGGATCGGCCCATGTTTGACCTATACTCCTATATAAAGCCTAATTTAGAAAATTAGTTTTTTATCAATAAATTGCTTAAATACTTTGGAATTAAGGTAAAATTCAACATAAAAGTTTATTTATGAAAAATAAATTTTTTTTTTACATTAGAGTTATGTATGCTGGATTCCATCGTGATACCAGTGTTTATTAGGGAATTATTGACCTTCAAGTCATTTTCTGAAGTGAACTTTGTATGGGGGCTAGGCTCAAATAAAGTCCGATAATTATGAAAATTGGTAGTATTATTAAGACGTATATAGAACTAAGTTTTGCCGATTTTTGTAGAGATACTACAATATTTAACATAATTATGAACTCAAAAGCCTTTTCCGGGGGGTAGGGTTGTATGGGGGCTAGGTGAAATAATGGACCGATTTCAACCATTTTCAAAAGGCTTCGTCGAAAAACACGTATGGTCCAAATTTCATCAAAATATCTTGAAATTTGCGACCTGTACCTTGCGCACCAGGTTTACATGGACAGCCAGCCGGACAGACGGACGGACGGACATGGCTTAATCGACTCAAAAAGTAATTCTAGGCCGATTGGTTACTTTAAGGGTATTGAACCAATATTATTTTGCGTTACAAACATCAGCACAATCCCAATATACCCTCCCCACTAAAGTGGTTAAAGGCTATAAAAATGCAAAAAAAGGTTTAAATTAGGAGGAAAAAATTAAATGTTTGGGTTGTAGTTATTTTTTATATCAAAAATTTGTCTTCCTCACAACTTGTAACAGATTTTGAAAATTAAAAGTTAATTTCCTTTTTTTTGCTATATTATTTTATATAGTACAAGTATTCTTCTAAATTACAGTCTATAGCATTGGTAGTGTTACAGTTTGTAACATTAGTAAAAATATAAGTATTTTAATTAAAATTTGTAAAAATATTATGTTACTTTATAAGAAGTCATGTAACTTTACAGAAAATCATTATCATGACTTATTAATGTCTTTAGGCCGTTTGTACACAATACATGATTGTTATCGATCTATGTTTACAGTTATCGATCTACATGATGACAGATTATCATAACTGTTATGTATTGTTATTACATTAACATCTCTATCACTTTTAAGTATATATTGAAGTTAATCTCTCTTTATGTTAAACACATAGCTTTTAATATCACTTGAATTTCTATCCCTTTAACATTAATAAAAGTTAGTTGTTAATCAGACTCCGTGCGTTTCAATACACTACATTGGCGACGAGATTAAAAAAAAAGGAATTATCGTAAATACGATTAAATGTGTATATACACATAAGTAATAAATAATAAGTGTAACTCGTTGTTTTACAATTGTTACAAAAAAATTAAATACATATTTTAAAAAGAAAATTAAAAACAATTTGTTGAACTTTATTTACTTAAATGTATGTAAATATATACATATAAAAAAGGAAATAATAAAAAAAACAACTTAAAAAAAAAATCACCATAAGAACTTCATATACATAAAAAAAGGAACAACTGAATACAGAACATAAATTGTCATTCTAAAGACAAAACTTAATTTGTATAAAAATTAACATAAAAAAAAAATAAAAAAAAAATCAACATGCCAGATAATGTTCCAGGTGGTACCGTTACTATTTACCATCCAAATAATATACCTCAATTCTCCCCCCGCAATGAATCTTGGTTGTTATGGAAAGAAAAACTTGATATTCATTTCACTGAAATAAATTGCACTGAAGAAAGTACGAAAAAAGCCACTCTCTTGAAAGCTATTGGACCAATTGCGTATGAAACATTGCATAATTTATGTAGCCCAGACACTCCAGTTTCAAAAACGTTTAAAGAACTTTGCAGCTTACTAAAAATGCACTACACTCCGCCAACTATAATTTTTTGTGAGCGCAAAAGCTTTCACACTGCTATACAAGGTGAAGACGAAACAGTAGCAGAATGGCATGCTAGAGTAAAAAAATTAGCACTCGCATGTAAATTTGGTGTTCATTTAGATGCCTTTGTTTTGGATCGCTTTATTATGGGAATAAATAATAAAATATTTGAACGACTGTGTGAAGAGGATGAGAAAATTACAATTGAAGATGCTCTCAGAAAAGCTTTAATTATGGAGATGAAGTTAGTATCGAAAGAAAATAATGACATGCAAGTTGGAAATATAAAGTTTGGCAAACATAAAAACAAACTCAAATACAACAACAACAATTATTCTAACAAGAACAAAAGCACCAACCAAAACAGTCACGAATATCAAGCAAAGAAGAGACAACAATCAACAGCTGATCAATCAAAAACATTAAAGGCCTGTTCTCATTGTGGTTGGAGGAACCACAAATCAAATGAATGTAGATTTCAGCATAGTAAATGTAATTTTTGTGGAAAAATTGGGCATTTGGCTTCTGTTTGCAGAAAAAAAGAAAAAGTTGTAAATTATGTATCAGAATCAGATGTAGATAGTGAAGATTTTAATAAAAATAATGTATATGATTTTTCTATTTATAGCATAAATAATTGTGGCAATTCAACTGAGCTCTACAAAGTTTCAATTAAAATCGATGGAATTCCAATTGAAGTTGTTTGTGATTCAGGTGCTCCATGCAGTTTGGTATCGAAATCATTTGTTGACAGTCTAAATAAAAAAGTAAGTCTCAAGTCCTGTACTGATCCATATGTCGATTTTAATGGAAATAAAATTAAGGTCCTAGGACAATATGATGAAATAATTGAATTAAAAGGTACAAAGAAAACAGTGAAGCTGGTAGTAACTGATAGTAATAATAATCCTTTGTTTGGTAGAAACTTTCTACGCACATTTAATTTTGAACTTATTCAAGTAAACTCAGTTAGTTCTGATCAATATACCATTATAACTGAGCAAATTAAAAATGAATTTCATGAAATTTTTAGTAGTGGTCTTGGAAGTTATAAGTTTGGGAAAATATCTTTGGCCATAAACAGTGATGCAACACCTATTTTTTGTAAACCACGTCCTGTGCCTTTGGCCTGGAAAGGAAAAATTGAAAATAATTTAAGGGAACTAATAGCAAATGACGTATTAGAACAAGTAGACCATTCAGAATGGGGTACACCACTAGTACCAATTTTAAAACCGAACGGTGATATTCGTATCTGTGGCGACTATAAGGTCAGAATTAATAAATATTTATCTGATTTCAATTATCCACTTCCTTTAATTGACGAAATTTTTGCTTCCCTTCAAGGAGGTCAATTATTTTCAAAATTGGACTTATCAAACGCTTATAACCAACTTATTCTTGATGACAAATCACAGCTTTTATGTACCTGGTCTACGCATATTGGAACTTTGAAAATGAAACGATTACCTTTTGGTGTCAAACCTGCCGCTGCAATATTCCAAAAAACAATGGAGAACTTATTGCAAGGAATACCATTTGTGGTTGTATATCAAGATGATATTACAGTATCGGGTAAAGATATGAATGAACATATTCGAAATTTGAAGTCAGTGTTAAATAAATTATTACAAGCTGGACTTAAGCTTAATTTATCTAAATGTAAATTTTTCAAAGAAGAAATTTCATACTTAGGTTTCACAATTGACAGGTTTGGTCTTAGGAAAAATAAAGAAAGAATTAATTCGGTATTAAATGCCCCCATTCCTAACAACGTTTCAGAATTACGTGCATTTATAGGTCTTGTGAATTATTATGCAAAGTTTGTTAATAATTTTGCAAAAATTATGACTCCTTTGTATAAGTTATTACAGAAAAATGTTAGATTTGAGTGGTCCGAAAGTTGTCAAATAGCCTATGATACAATAAGAAAAGAAATTACTTCTGAAAAAGTTCTGGTGCACTTTAATCCAAAGTTACCAATTTTCCTCACAACTGACGCATCAGACTATGCCATAGCTGGTGTACTTTCGCACAAATTTTCTGAAAATGAATTCAAACCAGTGGCTTTTATTTCAAGAGCTTTATCCAAAACTGAACAAAAGTACAGTACACATGAAAAAGAAGCACTTGCAATTATTTTTAGCGTCACTAAATTAAAACAGTATTTGATTGGAAATGTTTTTACATTAAGAACTGACCATAAGCCATTAATTTCTATATTTGGCCAAAACAAAGGCTTGCCTGTAATGGCAGCAGCACGTGTTCAGAGATGGGCTTTTATTCTCTCTGGATTTAATTATAAAATTGAGTATGTTAAAGGTCAATTAAATGAAGCTGATAATTTATCACGAATACCTCAATTTAAAACAAATGTTGTCAATGAGAATGACATTAATGACAGTACTTTTATAAATTATATACAGAAGGATAATATGTTGAGCCTTGACTTTAAAGATATAGCTAGGGAAACTAGACGTGACCCTATTCTTTCTAAAGTGTGTGAATTTGTTCGAATGGGTAAAATTAGAGAACTAACAGGTGATGAATTTAAATCATTTATCAACAAGGATATTGAGTTAACTGTTGACCATGACTGTTTATTATGGGGATATAGAGTTATTATACCAGAGAAATTAAGAAAATCAATTCTTCAACTAATACATGAATCCCACTTTGGTATAGTTAAAACTAAGGCACTTGCCAGGTCATTTGTTTGGTGGCCTAATATTGACAATGAGATTGAGAATTTAGTCAAATCATGTATTTCTTGTCAAAAACTATTGGCTAGTCCAGAGAAAAGTATACTCATACCTTGGACTCCTACAAGCTCTGTTTGGCAAAGAATCCACATAGACTTTGCAGGCCCAATAAGGAATTATCACTTTCTTATAGTTATTGACTCATATTCAAAATGGGTAGAAGTTTTCAAGACAAAAGATATCACTTCCAATTTTGTAATTACAAAATTAAGAGAAATTTTTTGTCGTTTTGGGATTCCACACAATATTGTCAGCGACAACGGCAGACAATTCGTGTCCGAAGATTTTAAAGATTTCATTTCAAGAAATAAAATTAAACACACATTAACAGCCCCTGGACATCCAGCCACAAACGGCCAGGCTGAAAATTTCGTGAAAACTCTTAAGAAATCTATTTATGCAAATTTAAATTCTGAGAAAAAAGAAAATATTGATGTAATTTTAAATCGTTTCTTAATGGATTATCGTAATACAAAACATAGCTCAACTGGTGAGAGCCCGGCGAAAATTTTTATTGGAAGATCGATTAGAACACGACTTGATCTAATAAAACCTCCACTTTTTAAAAACAAAATGTTGGAAAATCAAATGAAAAGTATATCAAATCATAAAGGTAATAGATCAGTTACTTTTGAAAAAGGTCAAAATGTTTTCATTAGAGACTACACAAATGTAAATAAAGAATCATGGGCCCCAGCTATCATTAAGGATAGAACAGGTTCACTATCATATCAGTGTATTCTTTCAACTGGCAGAGTAATAAAAAGACATACTGATCAAATTAGGGCAGGAGTAAAGGATGTCAGTAATGATTTTATCCCGCCTGAATTACCATCATCTTCAAATGGAAGTACTTCGACGGAAAAGGTTGAACGTTCACATAATGATAACAATTCTTCAGAAGTAAATAACAATGAACATGAACCAAATTCAGAAATTGTAAATGAGTCTATAAACACAAATGTTAATGAAGAATTGTCAAATAAAAATCAAACTGAGAAGAATGAAAACAAATGTGGAAGAGTATTAAGACCCAGAACAAATAAAAAAATTTAATACTTAGTACATGTATCTTTATTCCTCTTATTTTGAAAATTTCTAATTTTAAATTTAATTGTTTATTTAAATAAAAAAAAAATGAATTAAATGCTTTATTAATTATTGTTATTAATTAGTTATACAGACATGCATATATTGTTAAATAATATTTAATGTAAAAATAATCAATAATTATTAAATTTATATTTAAAAGATTTAAGTGGAGGCGTGTTATGTATTGTTATTACATTAACATCTCTATCACTTTTAAGTATATATTGAAGTTAATCTCTCTTTATGTTAAACACATAGCTTTTAATATCACTTGAATTTCTATCCCTTTAACATTAATAAAAGTTAGTTGTTAATCAGACTCCGTGCGTTTCAATACACTACAATAACTAATGACATGTAATGTTGACGAGACAAACGAGAATCTTTCTTTTTCCTTTTTGATTCCATAGCTCTCAGAGCACAAATTTTAATACGGAAAGCTATAAGTTTAAACACAAAAAGTAATAAAGTAATTATATATAAATTTTTTTATTATACATCTTTCGCATTTAAATAAATCGATTTTTTTTGTTGAATGAAAAGAAAAACCCAAAATTTTGGTAAGATTTAATGTAATGAAATAAGTAATTTAAGTGGAAAATTAAAGAAAAATTATGAAATTCTACAGGGTTTTTATATAAGATTATTTAATTAATCTTAATCAGCGTGGTTATTTAAGATAAGTTTAATAACTCTTAAGAAATATGAGTCAATTATATAATGATGTAAAGATTGTGGAGTTAAACATCAGCATTTTGGCACTTAAATGAACTTCACTTGCATACATAGCCTGAAAAATTTTTCATCTAAAATATTAATACTAATTCTTATGAAGTGAAATAAGTAATTCATCAGTACCAAAATTTAAAAAAAAAAGAAAACTATACATTTCATATAATTGAAAGAAATAGTGATGATTAAATATTATAGTACAGGAATATACACCAGACCAAAAGTGAACGTAAAAGAGTAGAGGTTATATGACATGTTACACTGTACTTCAAGCATTGCCGAAGTATTGCATCTCAATTTGTGACGTCAACAACATCAATGGGAATCTTCCATAGAGATAATGGTAAAACAGTGCTAATTAACATCACATAAATATTATAACTTGAACTGTTATTAAAAAAAAAATGGTAACGTCATCATTGATCTCAGCAACTTACATATCCATGTTATGTTACAAGGAATAAGTATTATGTTAATTAACCATAACTTTAAGCTCTAATTAACATTTTATTGTTATACATTTTATAATTGTTATACTCTCTTCTTTTACCTTTTTATTCTCTTTTCAAAAATATTTTTTTAAACCTATATAAATTGCATGTAGTTACACTTTGTTAATTTATAATAGGAGTAACAAATATTAAATATTAAACTATATATTGTTAAAACAATTATATGCAAATAATTAAGTTATAATCAATTAATATTATAAATTACAACTAATGATTATATCTTACTAATTATGAAAAAAAATATTTATCTAAATACATTTAATCCTAGAATGTACAGAATTTAAAAAAAGTACTAGTTTTATAAAATATTTTTAAACCTTAATAATACTATTGGCATGTTATTATTATTGTATATTATAATAATTATCATTGCACAACAACTAATAGATTTTATGATATTACAGAACTAACGGATGCATTTGAGCTCAGATCATCACCTAAAGTGTAAGATGGGAATTTAAAAAAAAAAACAATCTCGTAAAATGTAAGTTATAATATGCAATAATAAAATTATATACATGCTGTCGATTTAATATATGATCAAAAGTTAGTATTTAAAATATGTCATTTATATTAAATTTTTATTTAATTTTTTTATGAATTTGATAAACTATTATCATAACAGCTTACCTTTATACTTAAATATATTTATTAGTATTGTCAAAAAAATTATAAGTTTCGATTTTAATAAAATATCTTATTGAATTGACATGAATCACACTGAGTAGAAGAAATTTAAGGGAATGTTGACTAGAATAATTTAAAACTCTATCTAGCAAAATTTTTAGGGAAATACTTAGCAGTTGCTTAATAGATCACTGTGGTATTTTGGGAAATATAGGTGGGAAAATCCTTATAGTGATCATGGTCATATTAACATCTGTGACTTATATTGCATTAACTACAACACAGTGCAACATGGTGATTAACATTCACAATAGCTTAGAATTTTAGTAATTTGTTTAATTGTTTAACTTCATAAGCCTTGGAATGATAATATTTATTTTTGTTTTATGTCAATGTATGGTGATTAGGAATGATCAAGAACCTCCCCATAACCGACGAGCAAAGCCTTCATGCATTCCAAGCTCGATCAATTCCTCACCACTAAACTTGATTTTATAATTGGCAACAGTGCCAAAGAAAACGTTACATAAAATAGAATGGCGCCCAACGAGATTGGCAAAACGTCAGTGTCGTAAAATTTGACTGTTCCAGTCCATAATAGTAAATGAGTCTTAGACTAAATTGTTATTTTAATTTAGATCTCACTGCAATTTACTTTCCTGCATTGTTTTTACTTAATCTTGAATGCTAGAGAGTACTGATTATGTATTCCATCTGTATTGTTTTAAGTTTTAAATTTCAAATCAAGTATCGATATTTATGGTATGTCATCCGAGTAGTGGTAATAATCTGTTTTGGATATGCGACCATGAGTGAGATACAATTTTTGTTATACCTTAGATTCAATAGTAATGAATTCAGTCTGTGTAAGTCATGAACAAGTTCTGATAAAAGTGAATTGTTTATTTGCGACATAATACTGATATTTAAATTAGGAGGGGATCGCCTTGTTGTAGATGGTGAAAGCTAGATTTTGTTATAGTTAATTAGTCAACATTCCCAAATTTTGAAATAATAAGTAAACCATATATAATTTATATAATTTTTAAATAGTGTTTAGTAGGATATGTCACATAGGAGAAGAAAAGTTAGTAATTTTGTAAGTAGTGAAGATCCATCTAATAGTGACTCTCAAATCAATTATACATTTGATGAGGAAGTAGAAAATCCTTTTGCACCTAGACCAAGAATAGAAAAGAGCCCAATTATAACCCGTTCAAGAGCAAAAGCTGCTACTTTAGAACAGACAATGGAGAGTAATTCAAATATGGACATGCCTTCTGGCACACAACAAGTAAATCAAAATTCTTCGAATGTATCAGAGGTAGGAAATTTAGAAAGTTTGACGCAGCGCTTAGAACGAGTTTTGACATTGAACCATCAAGTATTTATGGGTGAATTAACCGCATTAAATAGAACTTTAGCGGAAAGTTTACAGGTAAATCAGCATAATACTAACCTGCCCTTGCGCAATGATCCTAATGATCATAATAGGCATACTGATACAGCACATATTGGAAATAATAATTCATCATTTCATAATCGCAGTGCTAATTCAGAGTTGAGCAGAAATAACTCAAATGGTAATTCCACTAGGGTAGATAAATGGAACATATTGTATGATGGCTCTCACGACATCAATGACTTTTTATTCAAAGTTGATACCTTAAAAGATCGATGGAACTGTGCTACAGACCAATTAGTTGCTAGCTTTCATACTCTTTTGAAGGGTAAGGCGGAAACGTGGTTTTGGACCTATTTACGTCAAAATCCCAATACAACTTATGATCAATTAAAGAATGCATTAATGAGGCAATATGGTAGGATTGAAAATGACTGCGACAAAATTGTACGTATTGTAGAGCGCAGACAAATGCCCAAAGAAAATTTTGATGATTATTTTACTGAAATAGTAACCATGAACTCGAAATTATCACACCCTATGAGTGATGAGAAAATAATAGAACTTATTAAAAATAATGTCTAGGAGTCCTTAGGCGCTCTTTTGTTTTCATATGATCTGTTTAGCTTAGATCATTTGCGGGACGCAGCTAGAAAAGCTGAAAAATTTCTTTATAGACAATACCAATTAAGAATGTCCAAGAAGTTTGTATCAGAGATCGAGGGCGAGAACAATGTAGAAGAAAGCGTGTGCATTGAGGGTGATGTTTCCGCAATTAGATATCATAATATTCCAGGCAAGGAAAGAAAAGAGTTAGACACTAGGCATTTCAAGTGTTGGAATTGTGACCAGATGGGTCATTCTTTTTACGATTGCACATCTGAAACTCGCAATTTATTTTGTTATCGATGCGGTGAGAAAAATGTTTCAAGCCCGAAATGTACTAAACACTCGAAAAACAAGATTTAGAACGGATAAAAGAGGGTATTCCGTTCGAAACCCAAAAGCCCTCAGAAATAAATGCAAATAATTTATATATAGATCTGGTAGGAAAATTAAAATCAGGAAATTCACACAAGAGTCCCGATAATGTAAATGTAACCCACATTTCTGAAAATCTTCATAAAATAATTGATGATAATAGTACTGAGACGTTATCCTTTCACCAGAGAAAGCTTATAAATGAAATTGAAACAAGAAAAAGTTATATTAAACTAAATATCTCGAAGAAAATTATTAAATGTAGAGACAGATTTCATAAAAGAAAGAGTTTTTCTAAATTATTAGAATCTACAATTATAGATGAGAACAGGGACAATCGACCATATGCAAAAGTTCAGTTAGGCAACATTGAAATATTTGGACTGCTTGATTCTGGTGCATCCATCTGTGTATTAGGCAAAAATTGTACTAATTTAATAGATCAATTGCATTTAAAACCTACCCAACTCTCTAGTTTTCCGTCGTTTAGCAAATTAGGATTAGGTCGTACGACATTTGAAACTCACGTAATTGATACTGGTGACTCTGTACCCTTCAAAACTAAACATTATCCATTATCCCCACCGCGCCAAATGGAGGCATATAATGAGCTGGACCGAATGCTTTCATTAGGTGTTATTGAGGAGATCAACAGTCCTTACTGTAGCCCTGTTGTCTTAGTTAGAAAACCTGGCAAAATACGGCTTTGTCTTGATTCAAGAAAATTGAATAGTTTAACAAAGAAAGATGCATACCCATTGCCACACATCAATTGACTTTTAAGTCGGTTGCAAGACACTCATTATATAACGTGGATTGACCTGAAAGATGCATTCTGGCAAATACCGTTGGACGAGTGCTCGAAAGAAAAGACTGCATTTGCAGTGCCTGGGCGGCCGCTGTATCACTTTACAGTAATGCCGTTCGGTCTCTGCAACGCTGCACAAAGGATGAGCCGATTGATGGATAAGACTATACCCAGTCGTCTTCGTCAAAACGTGTTCATCTACCTAGATGATTTATTGATATGCACATCCGATTTTAAGTCTCATATTGATATGTTGCAACAAGTAGCCAACTGCCTTAAAGCCGCCAATTTGACAATTAATGTTGAAAAAAGCCGTTTTTGTCAGAAGGAAATTAAGTATTTGGGTTATATAGTGGGTCAGGGATGTTTAAAAACTGATAGTTCAAAAATAGAAGCCATTACGAAGTTTCCTTTGCCGAAAACACCAAGACAGATTCGTAAGTACATTGGTATGACTGGCTGGTACAGGCAATTCATTCCAAATTTCGCAGAATTGGCTGCACCATTAACTGATTGTCTCAAAAAGCATTCCAAATTCCAATTAACTCCTCAAGCCGAAGATTCCTTCAATAAATTAAAAGAAGCTTTGACCACGGCTCCCGTATTGGTTCAACACAATTTTTGCCGTCATTTTAAAATACAATGTGACGCATCACGTGTTGGTGTAGGAGGAGTGCTCACTCAAACGGACGAAGATGGCAAGGAACACCCAGTGTCATATGTATCACAAAAACTAAACAAAAATCAAAAAAACTATACAGTGACAGAATTAGAATGTTTAGCGGCAATAGTTTGCTTAAAAAGATTTCGACCTTACGTTGAAGGACTGCCTTTTACCATAGTTACAGACCACTCCAGCCTTCGTTGGTTAATGTCACAAAAGGACTTGTCAGGACGGCTTGGTCGCTGGAGTTTAGTATTACAAGGATACGATTTTGACGTTGAGTTCAGAAAAGGGGCTACACATATAGTTCCGGATGCACTCTCTAGATTCGATGTGGATGAGATAGAACTTCCTACGATATCATCTGAGATCAATTTAGATTCAGATTGTTTTAGGTCCGGAGAGTACGAAAATTTGGTTCAAACTATAGGACAAAGTCCACACAAATTTCCAGATACCATTGTCTCAGACGGATATATTTATCAAAGGATAAAATTTAGAAAAGGGGAATTCATTGACGAAGAATCCTTATGGCGATTGTGGTTACCAATTCAGCTTAGAGAGAAGGTAATATTTGATAATCATTGTATCGAATCATGTCACGGGGGATTTTCCAAGACATTAAATAGGATTAGACAGAAATACTTCTGGCCGAACATGGCAAAAGAGGTCAGAGAGTTTGTGTCTAATTGTGAGATTTGTAAGGTTTCAAAACCAACAAATCAGATATTGAGGCCTCCAATGGGACAACAATTGGTGACAGAACGTCCATTTCAAAGGATCTACATGGACCTCCTTGGTCCTTACCCTAGGACTAAAATGGGAAATACAATGGTATTTGTGGCTATAGACCATTTTTCTAAATATATTTTCTGCGTTTTATTCACCACAAGCCAATTGCTCAGAAAGAACAAATAGAGAATTTTTAGTAAAACTTAGAATACTTCTGAAGGAAAAACAGGATAATTGGGACACTCATGTATCAAAAATTGCCTTTATACTTCGTAGTGATTATCATGATTCGATTAAATGTTCTCCTTACTTTTGTATTTTTGGTAGTAATATGATTGGGCATGCTTCCGCATATCCTGTTATGAAAAAACTAGGTTCTATGAACGATGGACAAATAAATATTTTAACAAACGATACGAAAATGCAAGTTTTACATGACAAAGTGAGAGACAATCTAGCCACTGCTCATGAAAAAGCGAAAAAGTCATACAACCTTAGATGTAGGAATGTTCAGTTCAGAGTGGGTCAGGAAATATTCCGTAAAAACTTTCGGCAGTCTGATTTCAAAAAAGGTATAAATGCAAAACTGTTACCACCATACATTAAATGTAGAATAAGAAGAAAAATAGGGTCGTCATGTTACGAATTGGAGGACCTAAAGGGTAAATATATCGGTTTATATCATGCGAAGGATATAAAATCCTTCTGAAGAATTTGTTGCCCGACTAACTAGTTACTCAGGGTGTGGTTGTGCCCCACGAAAAAAACTTTTCAAAATCCCTTTCCTTATTTCCGATTACGTATGTATACTTATCTGCAAAGAAGGTTTGTAACAGATTTTGAAAATTAAAAGTTAATTTCCTTTTTTTTTGCTTCATTATTTTATATAGTACAAGTATTCTTCTAAATTACAGTCTATAGCATTGGTAGTGTTACAGTTTGTAACATTAGTAAAAATATAAGTATTTTAATTAAAATTTGTAAAAATATTATGTTACTTTATAAGAAGTCATGTAACTTTACAGAAAATTATTATCATGACTTATTAATGTCTTTAGGCCGTTTGTACACAATACATGATTGTTATCGATCTATGTTTACAGTTATCAATCTACATGATGACAGATTATCATAACTAATGACATGTAATGTTGACGAGACAAACGAGAATCTTTCTTTTTCCTTTTTGATTCCATAGCTCTCAGAGCACAAATTTTAATACGGAAAGCTATAAGTTTAAACACAAAAAGTAATAAAGTAATTATATATAAATTTTTTTATTATACATCTTTCGCATTTAAATAAATCGATTTTTTTTGTTGAATGAAAAGAAAAACCCAAAATTTTGGTAAGATTTAATGTAATAAACTAAGTATTTTAAGTGGAAAATTAAAGAAAAATTATGAAATTCTACAGGGTTTTTATATAAGATTATTTAATTAATCTTAATCAGCGTGGTTATTTAAGATAAGTTTAATAACTCCTAAGAAATATGAGTCAATTATATAATGATGTAAAGATTTGGAAATATCAAATCCAATTGTGGAGTTAAACATCAGCATTTTGGCACTTAAATGAACTTCACTTGCATACATAGCCTGAAAAATTTTTCATCTAAAATATTAATACTAATTCTTATGAAGTGAAATAAGTAATTCATCAGTACCAAAATTTTTAAAAAAAAGAAAACTATACATTTCATATAATTGAAAGAAATAGTGATGATTAAATATTATAGTACAGGAATATACACCAGACCAAAAGTGAACGTAAAAGAGTAGAGGTTATATGACATGTTACACTGTACTTAAAGCATTGTCGAAGTATTGCATCTCAATTTGTGACGTCAACAACATCAATGGGAATCTTCCATAGAGATAATGGTAAAACAGTGCTAATTAACATCACATAAATATTATAACTTGAACTGTTATTAAAAAAAATGGTAACGTCATCATTGATCTCAGCAACTTACATATCCTTATGTTATGTTACAAGGAATAAGTATTATGTTAATTAACCATAACTTTAAGCTCTAATTAACATTTTATTGTTATACATTTTATAATTGTTATACTCTCTTCTTTTACCTTTTTATTCTCTTTTCAAAAATATTTTTTTAAACCTATATAAATTGCATGTAGTTACACTTTGTTAATTTATAATAGGAGTAACAAATATTAAATATTAAACTATATATTGTTAAAACAATTATATGCAAATAATTAAGTTATAATCAATTAATATTATAAATTACAACTAATGATTATATCTTACTAATTATAAAAAAAAAAATATTTATCTAAATACATTTAATCTTAGAATGTACAGAATTTAAAAAAAGTACTAGTTTTATAAAATATTTTTAAACCTTAATAATACTATTGGCATGTTATTATTATTGTATATTATAATAATTATCATTGCACAACAACTAATAGATTTTATGATATTACAGAACTAACGGATGCATTTGAGCTCAGATCATCACCTAAAGTGTAAGATGGGAATTTAAAAAAAAAAACAATCTCGTAAACTGTAAGTTATAATATGCAATAATAAAATTATATACATGCTGTCGATTTAACATATGATCAAAAGTTAGTATTTAAAATATGTCATTTATATTAAATTTTTATTTAATTTTTTTATGAATTTGATAAACTATTATCATAACAGCTTACCTTTATACTTAAATATATTTATAAGTATTGTCAAAAAAATTATAAGTTTCGATTTTAATAAAATATCTTATTGAATTGACATGAATCACACTGAGTAGAAGAAATTTAAGGGAATGTTGACTAGAATAATTTAAAACTCTATCTAGCAAAATTTTTAGGGAAATACTTAGCAGTTGCTTAATAGATCACTGTGGTATTTTGGGAAATATAGGTGGGAAAATCCTTATAGTGATCATGGTCATATTAACATCTGTGACTTATATTGCATTAACTACAACACAGTGCAACATGGTGATTAACATTCACAATAGCTTAGAATTTTAGTAATTTGTTTAATTGTTTAACTTCATAAGCCTTGGAATGATAATATTTATTTTTGTTTTATGTCAATGTATGGTGATTAGGAATGATCAAGAACCTCCCCATAACCGACGAGCAAAGCCTTCATGCATTCCAAGCTCGATCAATTCCTCACCACTAAACTTGATTTTATAATTGGCAACAGTGCCAAAGAAAACGTTACAAACTTCCTGTCACAAAAATATTAAAAATTACGTAGCAATAATCTTAAATCTTGGTGAATAGATGCCATTTTTATCACTCACACTGTCAAGAGTTTTTCGAAAAAAATACAAGTGGGAATGTAAGAAATGAACTATGAATGATAAATTCAGATCCGTAAGATTGCTATCCAGCAATAAAATGTCAATGTGTTTATGCTGATGTTTGTAACGCACAAAAATATTGTTCCTATACCCACCTTAAAGTATACCAATCGGCTTAGAATAATTTTCTGAGTGGATTTAGCTATCTTCGCCCGTCCATGTAAACCTAGCATTTTTAAAGATAATTCAATGAAATTTCATACTTGATCGTCTATTGTCTCAGTGACGAAGCCTATTGAAAATGGTTATGATCGGTCGATTATTTCACATAACCCCTATACACATGATCTTCTATTGTAATAGAAACGAATCCTATTGAAAATGGGTAACATCGGTCCAATATTTGATCTAGCCCCCATACAACTGAACCCCCCGAGTAGGGCTTTTAAGTTCATAAGTATGTTCAATATACTCGTATCTCGACAAAAAGCTGTAAAATCAAGTTCTTTATGACCCTTGTTGAAGCGACTTCAACTTTATTTTTATTTCGTTTTTTTTTTTTTTTGTATATATGTAACCATTTTTTTTCTTCCGTGTAAAGAGAGTGCACTCAAATTTTCTTTTATTTAATTTGAGTTTTTTTTGTATAACTGAGTAGATTTGAACTTTTTTATTTTTGGTCGTTAAAGACCTTCTGGTCGTTTTTAGTTTTAGAGTTTAAGTTTAACTTTCAAAGAAGCAAGAAGCTTAATAAACCTGAATTTCAACTAAGGAAAAGACAGAGTCTTTTTTTTTAATTACAAAATTACAAAGGCTAAGTAGAAAGTCTAACCTTCATTTTGGTCCTTCGATAAAATCCTAGAAGAGCTAGGATTGGATTAACTAGTGGAAAACCTGTCCACTGATTGCCTTCAACAGTTGTTCTATCGTAACAACCACGGCAAATTTTGTTGAAGTGTCTACAATAGTTGTTCTACCGCAACAACTAAGGCATCAACAGCAGTCAAGAGGGCTGCTTACAGAACAATCTTTAGTGTGCATCCCGTTCCATCGAATAAGAAAACTCCCAGACGTTGCATGCCATTCCAAGAAGGAAGATGTGTTTCCCAGAAAATTTATTTTTCGAAGCGAAAAATCAACAAGGTTCATCAAAAAGAATTGATTGGGTATGTACAGTGATTAATTTATATTTAGTGCGATTGTTTAATTTCTGATAAAATTCGTTAAAAAGTGCTAAAAAATTAATTAAAATTACTTCACAATCATATCCAAGCAAGAATTCGAACATAACCTCCAAATTTAATAAAATCCCTTAGGGAATATCACTAACAACAAAAATCCCTTACGTACCATCTCTGTTGAAAAATACCAACACTAGTAAATAAAAGAAAATAGCGGATTTTTTTTTGGACATGCGCAGAAGCATATAACAAATTGTCATACTCTTCACACTTGTTAACAAGTGTTTCAATTTCAATTGTTTCCACAACTTACATATGTATGTTCATTTGGCTTTACATACATATACCGGCAACTTTAAGCAAACTTCAGGCAAACGCAGAGTGAAAAAATTAAATTAAAAGAAAAAAACTAAAAGTGCAGTGAACAACATAAAATAAATAATTGAAACATTATATTAAACAATAATAAATAAAATATAAGTGGAGTGATAAAATAAAATAGCACTGAATATCTGCGGATAAAAAAGTAGAGTTTTTAAAAGAAAAAAAATAAAAAAAATAATAAATAAATACAAAGCGCAGAATTTCTTCAAGGAAAACAGTGGTGTAATAAAATACGAGAAAAAAACACATTACTTCGCCTAGAAGAAAAATTTGCCAGAATAGCATCCAGCAACAATTAAATACTGGTGTCTCAACAACAACAACAACTCTTCAAAGAAACTGTCTCAGGGAAACGGCACACAACAAGGGTTTCTAGTACAAGTATTTTTGCGGGGAAACGGTGAGTTTGTGAAATTTTACCAGATAGTAATTTTTTGGTGGAGAATTTGGTACAAACGTTACTTAACGAATGATTGGACAGGAGTTGATAAATTTGTATACTTTTTTTCTCGAAAATAAAAAGTGGTACATACATGAAGTAAAGTTGGAAACATTTTTTAAAAAAGTCTTTGTTCTCGACCAATGTTGTATAAGTTCAATTTAAGATAAAAAGGGTGAACCAAAAAGAGGTATTTTTTGGAGAACTTTACACGGTGACACTTCAAGTGGTAAACAATTTGGGTAAAGCAATTTAAAATAAATGATTGCTCAGAAACTACATGCTTAATATTTTGGATTTTAAAAAGAAAAAGGTAACTCAAATAGTGAGTTCGATTTTTTTTTTTTGAAAATTTGTTTGGAGAAAAGAGTAATTTTTGGAAAATATATTTTAAAGCACAATTGCAATAAAATTTATAGGGAATTTGTTGATTAGACTTTTACAAAATTTTTTGGATAAAAATAAATTCAAGGTGGTAGAGTACGGAATTTATGGAAATATACATTTGAAAAAATAAAATACTACTACTGCTATATTATCGTCTGATAACAGTTTTTGAAAATTAAACATTGTTTTTAGACTTTTTTGTCATCGCTTTCATTCTTCGCGAATATTTTGAATTTGGAGAAACCTTAATAAGAGGTTAAATTTCTTCACGATTTTTTTTAAAGTTGATCTACAAGGTCAGTTATTTCTCAAGAAAATTCGGTGAGGTATAAAATATTTTGAAGTTTTCGATTTACAATTAAGAAAAATGGTTTCTAAAAGAAAATGTAAATACGACATTCAGCAAGTATCTGCTTTTTGCTCTGCTTTTGAAAAAATCGATCCCGAAACTTTGACGATTTCACTTTTAGAGGTAAAGCAGTCGGAATTAGAGAGAAGATGGCTGAAGATGATAGAAACCTTTGAAGAATTCATCATAGGCGAAGAAAAGGTGAAGGAAGAGGAAGAATTTCAAGACGAGGTTTCTTTGAAATATGAAGATGCTTGTGAGCAGTATCAAATTTTAAAAGCAAAAATTATGGAAATGATAAAGGCTAAAGCACCAGAACAAAAAGGAACAGCCGTTCGTCAGTCATCGCTTAAGCTACCAGCAGTCGAAATTCAAACATTTGAAGGAGGCTTCACCAAATGGCCAGCATTTAGGGATATTTTTATGGCAGTGGTTGGAAATGAGCCTTCTGTAGCTCCAGCTCACAAATTATATTATTTGCTTGGCAAAACGAGGGGGGAGGCCTACCAGCTCATAAAAGATTATGAGTTGGTGGATTCTAATTTCGAATTAGCTTGGCAGGCTTTGAAAAATCGTTACGAAAATAAGCGGATTTTAATTAATAATCAAGTCAAGAATATTTATGGCATCCAGGCTCCTCAGAGTGAAACTTTAAAGTTTTTAAGGCTACTTCAAAATACAGTAAACGATGGTTTGTCAGTTATTAGATCTTTTCAAATTGAAGTAGGAAGTAATGACCCCTTTCTTATGCACATTTGCACTTCAAAGCTCCCAGAAGAAACATCACGTGCATGGGAAGACTCCTTGAGTAACCACAAGGAATTGCCTACTTGGCAACAACTTAGCCAATTTCTGACTGAACGAATTGAAACCCTGGAAACTTTTACAAATTTGAGGAAGTCGTCCAGCAGAGACAACAACACCTCCAAATCTCAAGTTTTTTATTCCAATACTGAAACCGAAAGAAATAAATTTAGTTGCAAGAAATGCAAACAGAACCATGCGTTACGGTTTTGCAAATATTTTAAGGGTTTGTCAGTCAAGGATAGAATAAAATATGTATATGCGAACAAAATTTGTGCGAATTGTTTTTCACCCACTCATTTTAAGATGAATTGTCAGAGTGCCAGTAGCTGCACTATTTGTAATAAAAGGCATCACACCATGCTACATATTGATGAAGATAAGTCGAAAAAACTTCCAGCTCCAAGGACATCATCTCAACAGAATCGTCAGGACGATGACAGACCTACTGTGTCGGGTATTCAAAACAAAATGAATTCGTCCAATTCTCAACCCGAAAGATCTGCAACTTCTAATGCAAATGAAATAGAGTCAATTCAAGTTCATTTATCTCAACACAGCGGAACTACTATTTTGCCAACAGCTTTGATCCACGTAGAACATTTAGGCGAAAAATTCACTGTTCGAGCATTAATTGATACAGGGTCGACTAGAAGTTTTATCCTAAAACGTGTTCAACAGAGTTTATCGATACCTCTCGAACCCCATCGTAGCGAAATATCAGGATTTGGTGAGACGGTGGTAGGAAGTTCGAAGGGAAGGTGCTATGTCACAGTTAAATCTCGTATATCCGATTTTAAAATCAAAATCCGAGCGATTGTGGTATCAACATTGGCACATTTTATGCCTTCACGCCCGATTCCAATCCAAAATTTAGAAGATATCAAATGTTTAGCTCTTGCAGATCCCTATTTTTACAAACCTTCTGCAATAGAAATGATTATTGGTAGCGATTATTTGCCCTTTATAAATTTGAACGGAGTAAAGATGGATATTGGGAACTGTCTTGAAGCTCGAAAGTCTCACTTCGGATGGTATTTATTAGGCCCTGAACCTGGCACAGAAATCCAATCTTTTCACACTTTAGTTTTGCCTTGTAGCGATTTGGTTCTTCATGAACAGCTAAAGAAGTTTTGGGAGATAGAAGAGGCGGAAAAGGGAGATATTCAGTCGGAAAGCGACATTTATTGTGAAAATTTTTTCAAACGTACCACAATTCGACAATCTGATGGACGTTATATGGTGCGGCTCCCTTTTATAGAACAATTTCCCAATGAGATCTTTTTAGGTCCTTCTCGAAATATGGCTCTAGCACAGTACCACAGAATGGAGAAAATGCTCGATAGAACACCAGATTTAAAAGCGCAGTACGCTGAAGTTCTCCAAGAATACATAGATTTGGATCACATGGAACCAGTTGTACATTTTGAACCCAAAGCTGAAAAAGTTTCTTCGTTCTTTCTACCCCACCACGCGGTTGTCAAGCCAGAGAGCAAAACCACCAAGTTTCGAGTGGTATTTAATGCCTCAAAGAAGACAGGAAGCGGGTTTTCATTGAATGATGTGCTGTACCAGGGCCCAACGCTTCAAACGGATTTGATGCAGCTTGTTCTACGATGGCAAAATTACAAATACGTATTCACAGGAGATATACAGAAGATGTATAGGCAAATTTTGATACATGAAGCAGATCGATCCTATCAACAGATCTTATTCCGCGACAAAGCTGATGGACATGTGAATTCTTTTCAACTTAAAACTGTTACGTTTGGCGTCAATTGCGCCCCTTTTTTGGCGATTAGGACTCTACTTGAGTTAGGTCATGATTGCAGATACATATATCCCAAAGCATCGGTTATTTTGAAAAACGAGGTTTACGTTGACGACATACTCTCGGGTGGACATACGCTTGAAGAAGCCAAGTTGAAACAAGATGAGCTTATTAAAGCTTTGCAATCTGCTGGATTTCCCCTTAAAAAGATAACTGCAAACGACCAGTTTCTACTCGAAAGTTTGTGCCGGGAGGATCTTCTAGACGAAGATTTCTTGAAGTTAGATGACTCCAGCTCTATAAAAACTTTAGGAATATGCTGGAATGCGTTAACTGATATATTCTACTACGCTGTAGAGCCAGTTGAAATTACCCCATCCGCTACAAAACGAAAAATCTTGTCGGTTATCGCAAGATTATTTGACCCTCTAGGTTGGCTAGGCCCAGTCGTTATTATTGCTAAAACTTTGATGCAAGAATTATGGGAAGAAAATTCCGATTGGGATGAAGGGGTTCCTCCACACATACTCCTGAAATGGAATTTATTCTTAAAGAACTTGCCATTTGTTTCAACCATTAAGATACCTAGATGGGTAGATTTCTCTCCAGGATATAAAATTCAGATACATGGCTTCTGTGACGCCTCAGAGAAGGTATATTGTGGATCGGTATACATTCGAACAGAGAACTCAGAAGGCCAAATAAAAAGTCATTTGTTAGTTGCAAAAACGAAAGTGGCTCCAATCAAACGGACTACCGTTCCGAAACTTGAATTGTGTGGAGCAATATTGCTTGCTAAGCTCATCCGTAGTTTAGTTACGAACAGCCAGTTCTCATATGAACTTTTTCTATGGACAGACTCGTCCATAGTATTGGGTTGGTTACAAAAACCTCCTTATACGTTAAAAACGTTTGTCGCAAATCGTGTGGCTCAGATCATTAGTATCGCCAGCGCTCAGCACTGGAAACATGTCAAAACTGAAGAAAATCCTGCAGATATGGGCACGCGTGGCTGCTCCCCGCAGGAACTTGCAGAAAATCAACTCTGGTGGCATGGGCCTACTTGGCTACACCTTCCCACTCCATTGTGGCCAATTCCTCGGACTTTTGATCCAGTCGACTTGGAGACAAAGAAGTCTATCATCAACCTTCATCTTGAAGTGAATTGTGCAGATGTACTAGGAGAGTTTTCATCTTTTCCAAGAGCGTTGCGAGTTATTTGTTATCGACTTAAAGAAACCATTTTCAACCGAAAAGTTTATTACGGCTGATGAAATAAGCTCATTGAAAACACGACTTATTTCTATCGCTCAGAAGAGGTATTTTTACCGTGAATATGATTGTCTCAACGAAAAGAAACCGTTAAGCCGCAAAAGCAGATTACTAAACTTAAATCCCTTTATTGACAAAAACGACCTTCTACGAGTTGGCGGCAGGCTCAGTAACTCAGGTTTAAGCTACGAGGAACGTCATCCAGTTATTGTTCCAGAAAGGTCACATCTAGCGAAACATTTAGTTAATTTCACACATCGCATTTTGCTCCACTCTGAGCATCACATAATGCTACGTGCGATTCGTCAAGGATTTTACATCCCAAGATTAAAAAATCTTGTTCGAAAATGCATACGAGAATGTAAGACGGAGTCGATTTCGCTGGTCCATTCAGCATTAAATCCTCTACACTGAGAAATGCGAAAATCCTTAAAGGTTATGCTGCAGTGTTCGTGTGTTTCTCTACTCGAACCGTCCATTTAGAAGTTTGTTCAGATCTCTCGACAGATGCCTTCGAGGTCTCCCTAAGACAATGTTCTCGGACAACGGTCGAAACTTCCTCGGTGCAAGCTACGCACTTCTAAAAAGCCATAATGATTTTCTAAAATCAACTGAAAAGGCTTTAATTGAAAAGTACACTACATTGGGCTTTACTTGGTCTTTTATACCGCCATACGCGCCTCATATGGGTGGCCTTTGGGAGGCAGCAGTAAAGAGCATGAAGTCTCATCTGAAGAAAGTTACCAACAACTTGTCCTTCACCTTCGAAGAATTCAATACGCTTCTAGTTCGTATCGAAGCTGTTTTAAATTCGCGACCTCTTTCGCCTCTAACCGAAAACCCGAATGAGATTTTACCTCTGACCCCAGGACATTTACTTCGAGGTGCTCCGATTACAGCACTACCAGAAGCACCTGCTGAACCCCCAATCAAAGATGTTCCATTCCTTAAACGCTGGGAAAGATTAAAAGCGCTCCAACATATTTTTGCTCGACGTTGGAAGTCTGAATATATCACCGAGCTCCAGAGACGTTTTAAATGGCAGAAGGAACGCGACAACCTTAAACCAAATGACATTGTGATAGTCAAAGAAGACTTTCTACCACCTACCGAGTGGCTCCTTGGTCGCGTTACCAACGTTATCTATGGTCGAGACAGTAAAATAAGAGTTGCTGAAGTTCTCACAAAGAATGGTAAAATTTTACGTCCAGTTGTAAAATTGTGTTTGCTACCAACTAACAATACTGAAAGTAAACTCCCACCACAACCTACCAAATAATCTACCAAATTCCCCAACAAAAATAGAAACTTAGAAAACTCAATCGCATTAGGTATTTTTTAACACTGTATATATTTCTTTCTTTCTTTTACTATCAACTTAGATGGAGAAGCGCCCACGTTGTCATATTTGCCGCGTCAACCATCCCCTGCAGTATTGCAAGCCTTTTAGAGAGCTCAGTGTGGGTTTGCGCTGGAAATCAGCACGAGTTAAGGGATTTTGCCTTAACTGCCTGGCGTACAATCATTTCCGGAAAGAGTGTCCGTCGACAAAGCGATGTGCAGCGTTAGTTAACGAGCAGCCTTGCAATGCTTTCCATCACACACTGCTCCATCCAGAACCAACGGAAAAGGACGTACTTGCTGCACCTCATCGCGAGAAAACTGTGACACCTCAACTGGAGGACATTCGATTGGTCGATGAACTTCATCTTGAAGACACCCCCAGAACCGTAAAAAAGGAATTCATTAATGCAGCGACCAATACTCCGACTCATCACAAAAGAATTTTAGTCAGCCAGGGCACCCAAACTTTACCACGAGCAAACCATCACAAGTTTTCAACCCCAGTCAGGAAAATAGTGGCAACACAGACACCGATAACGGCAGCTTGGCCAATCCAGCCTATCGTGCGGGTGAATCTTAATTTTAAAGGAGCGAAGATGTTCACCGAATTTCTGTTAGACAGAAAAGCGGAAAATTCATATATCCTGTGGGATGTGGTTAAAATACTGCCAGAATTTAGGCCAATAAGACTTAAGGGGCAAGTATTTGGTCGGTTTAGATTGGAGCCAAGTTTTCCCCATCCCGAACAAGATTCGTTTGTGATGGACCTACCCATAAAGGAACGCCTGGACGTCAATATGCCGGACCCGATTTTGGATGCTTCATTGCTTCAGCATTTTAAACAATACGAGCCTCTGGCGCATCCTTTTTTTGATACCTGGCGTGAGGTTGACGGAGTCTTGGGGAGTGACGTCGCTCGTAAAATATTAAAGCCCGATATTGAGCAGTCGTCCCTTGATTTACCAATAGCCCAATTATCAACATTTGGCTGGATCGTGTCTGGAGTGTGGAGGGGATGCTCTTGCCACTCTCAGGGGGGAGCATGTTGAAGCGACTTCAACTTTATTTTTATTTCGTTTTTTTTTGTATATATATGTAACCATTTTTTTTCTTCCGTGTAAAGAGAGTGCACTCAAATTTTCTTTTATTTAATTTGAGTTTTTTTTGTATAACTGAGTAGATTTGAACTTTTTTATTTTTGGTCGTTAAAGACCTTCTGGTCGTTTTTAGTTTTAGAGTTTAAGTTTAACTTTCAAAGAAGCAAGAAGCTTAATAAACCTGAATTTCAACTAAGGAAAAGACAGAGTCTTTTTTTTTTAATTACAAAATTACAAAGGCTAAGTAGAAAGTCTAACCTTCAACCCTGATGAATTTTCTGATGATAGAGCCTCATTTGACCCTAGCCCCTAAACAAAGACCCCTTCGAAATATGACAATTTTATTCAACAAAAATGGCTAAAGTATATCTGAGGTACAATTCAACTTAAATGCTTTATTATGAACACTAAATCACACTTCTTTTATAACTGGTGTAGGGTATAATATAGTCGGCCTCGCCCGACTATAACTTCTTACTTGTAAAATTACTAAAAATCGGACCAAAAATAAAGAAATCTGGTAAAATGTGGGTTAATGAAGACGTAAATTTTATATTATTGATTTTTTTTTCGGAGTTGATTGTTAGGTTCCCAAAACAGGTGCAAGCACCCAAAAATTAATTCTTATTTTCAAATATTTTTCCATCACTTAATAACAAAAACCACTTTATCTCAAAATTTCGACGTATAGGAAAAAATAATAGCCCTTTCCAAAAATATATGTTTCATTCCATGAGCAAACAAAAAATCTTAATTTGTGAACATGTGTAATTAAATTTTACATTTTTAGTTCTAAACAAGTAAGAGTGCTATATTCGACTATGCCGAATCTAATATACCCACCATCAACCCTTATGCCGTAAAAGGAATGATCTCCTATAAACATCCGGGTGATATTACTCATCAAATTTACTGAAGAGGACCTTATATAAGAGGTAGGGTGAATTATTGACCGTTTCTCATAACTTTTTAGATCTTCTTTGGTTCATATGAAACATGTTTACATCGAACACCAGTTCCTGACACTTTCCGCATTAAATTCGGTAGGAAGATTTACGTTCCTATAAAAGTTTCTTAGCTCGTAAGAAACTTACTTATGTCAAATTTCATCTCTACACTCGTACTTTTAAGCCAATAATAAGCGTTAAATTAATTGTCTGGAGAGGACCTTATATAGTGATTTTCCGAAGGGGACCTTATATGGGGGGTAGGGTCAATTATGGACCAATCCTGATTCCAGTATGATTCAAAAGAATATACAAGATATCTTTTACAAAAGCATTGGACACATATTGGCTTCCGAAGAGTGATATATTTAAATATCAATTAGATGTTTCGTTTCATTCGCTTAAGGCTACGAAGCGAAATATTTTATCTGTTTCGGCCAGATTGTTGGATCCACTCGGATTATTGTTTCCATTAGTTGTCAAAACCAAGGTCCTACTACAGGAACTTTGGCTACAGAAATTGAACTGGGATCAATCGATTCCGAAGAATCTTCACACATCCTGGGACAATTTTAAGACAAATTTATCTAAAATTGATAACATCGAAGTTCCCCGCCATGTATTAACAAGGCCAGAAAATCAACATATTACGTTGAACGATCAACAAATGTCATTAGAGAAAAGAAAAACCAATGTATTTTTTATGTCAAAGAATCCAATTCTATAATAGAGCTGATTAATAAACATTCATCCTACCTTAAGTTAATTCGAGTGTTTTCGTATGTATTACGTTTCATCCAGCGCTGCCGTAAAAAATAATTGGATATATTAACCGTAAACTTAACAGCAAATGAGATGAATTGGTCATTCCTTAAAATAGTAGAAATTATACAAAACGATGAGTATTCGCAAGAAATTAAAAATACTTCAGAATTCGCAAGTTTTGCAATCAAATTTTCAAAAGCTGAATCCATTTATTCACGAATTCAATGATCATAATCGAACATTTTCACTAATCACTGTAGGCAGGCGATTTCTAATTGATGCCTAAAAAATGTCACAAATGTATTCATTGCTTTATGTATAAACCCAAGCTAATGAACCAAATAACGGGAAATTTGCCTGCTGATAGGGTGAGAGCTTTGCGACCATTTAAGATATGTATGTGGCGTAGATTTTTGCGTACCAATGAATATAACTTTAAAAATTCGTGGCCGTCCACCCGTAAAAATGTTTCACTTCAAAGGCAGTACACTTAGAACTTGTTAGTGATTTATCTTCAGATTCGTTTCTTTTGTGTCTCAAAAAGTTTATCGTCAGGAGAGGAACGCCAACGAGGATCCACTGCGACAAGGCAACGAACTTCGTCGGCGCCAGTCGAGTGTTACGGGAGGCCAGAGAGGCAATGCTTCACAAAGCAGAATCGTTCACGGCCAACAAAGGCATGGAGTTCGCCTTCATACCTCCCAGGGCTGTCCTTAAAAAAAGGCTTGGGTAATTTTAATGTAAACTCTTATACATTATAGGTTAGGTTAGGTTGATAAGAATGTATAGTACATCAAATCAGAAGAACTACACCTAGGCCACTATCGGGCCTGTTGTGCGCTCCTCAGTGTTCAGAAACTCAGTTTCCTGGACGTATTTCCTAAGAATTTTCCAATCAGTGTTAGTCTGGAATGTTATTTCCGGAATAACATCACTTCCGAGATAATTGGATCTAACTTCGACGAATGCCTGCAGTGGCAAAGAAAGTGTTTGAAAGTTTCACTGTCCTCTCCACATGCTCTACATTCGTCTGAATCCGCACGACCAATTTTGTATAGATGTGCTCGTAATCCTGTCTGTCCACTCAGAATACGTACCATCATGGTTCTACCCACCTTTTCATTATTCCAAGAGGCCTTATGGGATTTTCTCACCCATATTTTTATTTCAGCATTTCTTGCATCGAATGGTTATGCGTTCGTCCGGTTAACTACCATGGGCTCCCTTCCCTTTAAAGCTATTACATTCGCCCTTTCGTTGCCGACTACTCCCGAAAGTCCTGGTACCCATATGATGTGAACCTTACCTCTGGGAGAGTATTCAGTTAAAGCTTCTTACAATCCAATACGTTCTTAGATTTAATTCTATAACCTGATATCGCCCTAATTGCCTTCTGGCTGTCGGTAAATATATTAAGGACCGTGGGCGCCATATTTTTTCTAATCCAATTTACACATTCCGTTAGTGCTCGGACTTCTGCCTGGAAGCTTGTGTTATGATTAGGTAAACGGTGGTATATTTCTGTTTCTGGGTCTACAATATAGAACCTCAGACCCACTTTATCCCCCAATTTAGAGCCACCGGATTCCTACTGGTATTTGCTCGGCTTGACCAAGACATTCTATCTGGGATCAGCGTTTCAAAGTTTCCGACATATTCTGTGTCTGGTATGCGATCAGGCACAATGATTGTGTATAACCTTCCAATGTTTCCAGTATACATTGATGACGTGTCCTATAACCGCTTTTGGCCAGTTCGCCTAAGGTAAAGAGACGTTCGGCTGTAAGCGCCAGAGCTTTGGTTGAAGTAGTACACATGGCACCACTTATACCCAAGCAGCATGTACTCTGAACTCCCTGTAGTAGTTTGATATTACGCTTTTTGTCCAAAGCAGTCCACCACATTATTGAAGCATAAGCTAGAATTGGACTAATTACACTTTTATAAAGCCAATTTGTCATAGTAGGACTAAGACCCCTATAATTCTCCTACATATCGCCCAGCACCGATGTGCCTTGTTGATCCTATCCTCTATGTGGTGTCTCCATTTTAATTTCCGGTCGAGAATTACACCTAAGTACTTAGCTTTGTCTGTCACCGGTATCTTCTTGCCCAGGAAGTAAGGTTCAGGATACGTAGAATTTGTTTCTTCCTTGTGAAAAGACAGATTTCTGTCTTCGCCGGGTTAACATTGAGACCTCTCGGTTGAGCCCAGCTCAAGGCCGTATTCAGCTCTTCTACACAAGTAATTTGGATCTTTTCCCTTTAAAAGTATTACGACAACGTCTGAATAGCAGACAGGTCTAAGTCCTTTCTCAGTTAGGGTCCTTAGGAGACTAGTAATCGTGGTAACCCAGAGTAAAGGTGACAAAATGCCACCCTGTGGTATACCGCGAAATACCTTTTTCCTGATAGTAATATCGTTCATTTCGCAATTTATCCTTCTGTTCCTTAGCATGTAGTTGATCCAGTTGCGGAGCACCCGGTCAACATAAAACTGGTGCAGGGATTGGATAAGAGTATCAGTGTGCACGTTATTGAAAGCGCCTTCGACGTCAATGCATACCGCCAGTGTATACAGTTTGCTATCGAAGTGAACAACTTCGTTTAAAGCGCTTTCCACCGATCGTCCCTTTACATAAGCATGCTGCTTAAATTTTAGGTCTTTGTCGGGTATATTGCTTTTAACCATACTATCGATTTTAACCATACTATCGGATTTAAATAGGAAGGACGTAAGACTTATCGATCGATAAGACATAGGTGTCGCATTGCTAGGTTTTTTCTGGTTTAGGTATAAATATTACCCTTGCAGCCTGCCATTTAAGGGGGTATATGTGAATTTCAAGCATGCAGTGAATATCTGAGACAGATGTACCGAAACCAGTCCCGCATCCATCTGTAAGAGTGCTGGGAAATTGCCATACGTGCCTGCAGCTTTATAGGGAGCGAAGCTCTTGATCAGATGTACCTACAATTTCCGTGTTAGCCTCCCCTTCCTCCAATATCGGTTCATCTATGTTATTCGATATACCGGGTCGGAAATGAGAGTCCATTAGGAGTTTCGTTGTCTCCTCCATATCCTCCAGCCTTCTGCCCGTGTCATCGACCATAGATTCCGGTTGGACATGAGTTTTGGATAGGAATTTTTTTATCTTCAATACGTCATTTACGCTGTCTACCTGTTCACAGAAAAATCTGCAGGAGTCTCGTTTGGCTTTACGAACAATTTTCTTATATTCACCAAGTTTACTACGATACTCATCCCAGTATACTGCCGTGCCCGGTTAAATAGTTTGCGAAGAATTTTACTAAGATTCCGGATCTCTCCAGTTACCCAGGGTTTCACCTGGGCAGATATATATATATATATATATATATATATATATATATATATATATATATATATATATATATATATAGATATACCATGTGATGCCCTACACTAGTGATTATGTTACAAATTATTATTATTATATTTTTTAAAATAATTACGCATTAAAATTTATTTTTATCTTAATTCAGAAATATTTTAACAATTTATTGACAAAAAAGGGATTTCCTAAAAGAGGGTTATATGGAGGTAGATGGTTAATATGGGCCTTGTTAAGCAAGAGGTCTTGCAAAATATATAATTGACCGATTATTAAAAATTATTAAATAGCCAATGCAGTCAGTGACAATGCCAAGATAGATATTCCGAAGACGACCACGTCGGCGAAATCAACTTCGAAGGTAGGGTATCTCAAGAGAAGCACCGAAAAGCGAGAAAAGAGAGGCTAGACAGTGGAAAAGAAAAAGAGCCATTTTATGCCAAAGACACCGGTATGATCTCTGCTATGCAGTTTACGATAATGGTGCTCTTAAAGGCCACTGTCTACATAAAAGGATGGGGCAGTAAACTGGCTAATGAACATATACTGGAAATTCTTGGTGGCCAAAATGCTGAACTGTCCGTAGAAAAATGGGACGTCTTTTACAGGAAAGAAGAACCTGAGGGAACTTTATTTATAATAGGTATCGACCAGAAATCTATGGCTAGTATTGCCAAGAATAAAGTAAGGTCTTTCTTCGCCTCTAAAGCTGTCATATTCAAAATTGAGAAAGTGCCGATTGGAATGGCTGTTACAACAAGCCTCGAAAAGGATAATAAAAAACCGAAGACCACAGCATCAGTAGCAACTGCTGATAACGTTAGGGAGTCAAATCCTACAAGCGAGGACGATTCGCAACAAGGTTTCTGGATTAAATCACGTAAATGTCCAACTTTTCTACTCTGATACAGGGTCTCGACCGAGAACATGTATCTTATGTCACAAGAGCTTATGTTTTCTCTAAAAAATCGTTTATTTCAGGACACTTTTCAATGTCGAATTATGGCACATAGACGCCAAAGTAAAAATGCTCACAAGTGCCCTTGTTAGATCGTTCGAGGACAGCTGCCCTCTGCGAGAGAGGGGATCTGCCCAGGAGAAACCCTGGGTAACCGGAGAGATCCGAATATTAGTAAAATTCTTCGCAAACTATATAACCGGGCACGGCGTAAAAAGACCGCAGTATACTGGGATGAGTATCGTAGTAAACTTGGTGAATATAAGAAAATTGTTCGTAAAGCCAAACGAGACTCCTGGAGATTTTTCTGTGAACAGGTAGACAGCGTAAATGACGTATCGAAGATAAAAAAATCCTATCCAAAACTCATGTCCAACCGGAATCTATGGTCGATGACAAGGGCTGGAGGCTGGAGGATATGGACGAGACAACGAAACTCCTAATGGACTCTCATTTCCGGTCCGGTATATCGAATAACATAGATGAACCGATATTGGAGGAGGGGGAGGCTAACACGGAAATTGTAGGTACATCTGATATGGTTAAAGGGGCAATCAAGAGCTTCGCTCCCTATAAAGCTGCAGGGACGTATGGCAATTTCCCAGCACTCTTACAGATGGAGGCGGGACTGGTTTCGGTACATCTGTCTCAGATATTCACTGCATGCTTGAAATTCACATATACCCCCTTAAATGGCAGGCTGCAAGTGTAATATTTATACCTAAACCAGAAAAACCTAGCAATGCGACACCTATGTCTTATCGATCGATAAGTCTTACGTCCTTCCTACTTAAATCCGATAGTATGGTTAAAATCGATAGTATGGTTAAAAGCAATATACCCGACAAAGACCTAAAATTTAAGCAGCATGCTTATGTAAAGGGACGATCGGTGGAAAGCGCTTTAAACGAAGTTGTTCACTACATAGGTGCATCCTTCGATAGCAAACTGTATACACTGGCGGTATGCATTGACATCGAAGGCGCTTTCAATAACGTGCACACTGATACTCTTATCCAATCCCTACACCAGTTTTATGTTGACCGGGTGCTCCGCAACTGGATCAACTACATGTTAAGGAACAGAAGGATAAATTGCGAAATGAACGATATTACTATCAGGAAAAAGGTATTTCGCGGTATACCACAGGGTGGCATTTTGTCACCTTTACTCTGGGTTACCACGATTACTAGTCTCCTAAGGACCCTAACTGAGAAAGGACTTAGACCTGTCTGCTATTCAGACGTTGTCGTAATACTTTTAAAGGGAAAAGATCCAAATTACTTGTGTAGAAGAGCTGAATACGGCCTTGAGCTGGGCTCAACCGAGAGGTCTCAATGTTAACCCGGCGAAGACAGAAATCTGTCTTTTCACAAGGAAGAAACAAATTCTACGTATCCTGGGCAAGAAGATACCGGTGACAGACAAAGTTAAGTACTTAGGTGTAATTCTCGACCGGAAATTAAAATGGAGACACCACATAGAGGATAGGATCAACAAGGCACATCGGTGCTGGGCGATATGTAGGAGAATTATAGGGGTCTTAGTCCTACTATGACAAATTGGCTTTATAAAAGTGTAATTAGACCAATTCTAGCTTATGCTTCAATAATGTGGTGGACTGGTTTGGACAAAAAGCGTAATATCAAACTACTACAGGGAGTTCAGAGTACATGCTGCTTGGGTATAAGTGGTGCCATGTGTACTACTTCAACCAAAGCTCTGGCGCTTACAGCCGAACGTCTCTTTACCTTAGGCGAACTGGCCAAAAGCGGTTATAGGACACGTCATCAATGTATACTGGAAATATTGGAAGGTTATACACAATCATTGGACGTGCCTGATCGCATACCAGACACAGAATATGTCGGAAACTTTGAAACGCTGATCCCAGATAGAATGTGTTGGTCAAGCCGAGCAAATACCAGTAGGAATCCGGTGGCTCTAAATTGGGGGATAAAGTGGGCGTGAGGTTCTATATTGTAGACCCAGAAACAGAAATATACCACCGTTTCAAGCTAATCAAGCTTCCAGGCAGAAGTCCGAGCAATAACGGAATGTGTAAATTGGATTATAATAAATATGGCGCCCACGGCCCTTAATATATTCACCGACTGCCAGAAGGCAATATATTTACATGTCAGAGTTCTTCGTGCAAAATTTGATAATTCTAGCTCTAACAGTTTCCCAGATATAAGAATTTTTGTACTTAGTTCACACGGATGTTAAAGTTCTTCGTTAAAAATTTTAAGATTCTAGCTCCAATAGTTTCCTAGAAAAACGAATTTTTGTATTTAATTCATATGGGAGGTACCCGCCCCTAAAATCAAGTCCGCTAATTTATCACACATATGTTAACATGGATGTCAAAGTTGTTCGTGCAAAATTTTAGAATTTTTGCTCTAATAGTTTCTGAGATAAACGAATTTTTGTATTTAATTCATATGGGAGGTGCCAAGCCCCCCTTGTGAAAGTCCGCCCATTTCACTCCCAAATATTCACATGGATGTTAAAAGTCATCGTGCAAAATTTTAAGATTCTAACTCCAATAGTTTTCCAGATAAACTAATTTTAGTATGTAATTCCTATGGGACATGCCACGCACCCTATTGCTAGTCCGCAAATTTTTTCTGCTAAATATTCATGTCGATACTAAAGTGGCTCCGAAAAAAATTGAGGACCCTAGCTGTTATACTTTTTGGGATGTACTAATTTAAGATTTCTTTATATGGGAGGTGCCACGCCCACTGCTAGGCTACCCATTTTGTTAACATG
Source organism: Lucilia sericata (assembly GCF_015586225.1). Lineage (NCBI taxonomy): Eukaryota > Metazoa > Arthropoda > Insecta > Diptera > Calliphoridae > Lucilia > Lucilia sericata. Next base: position 1,043,068 of record NW_023994081.1, on the reverse strand, counting down.
TGTTCACATAGATGTCAAAGTTGTTCATAAAAAATTTGGGAACTCTTGCTGTTATAGTTTCTGAGATATGCGACTTTTAATAGTTATTAGGTATGTGGGCGTGGCACCTCGCCTACATGAATTTCCAAAACAAAGGGGAGACGATAGGTCTCCAGACATACCGGAAGACACGGGAAAAGGGCAAGAAAAGCGGGGCAGCCGGGAGCGGGCGAGAAAGGCCAGACAGACAGAAGACAGACAGACAGACAGAAAGACAGACAGACAGACAGACAGACAGACAGACAGCATACAGACAGACAGACGACAGACGACAACAGACAGACAGACAGACAGACACAGACAGACAGACAGACAGACAGACAGACAGACAGACAGACAGACAGACAGACAGACAGACAGACAGACATACAGACAGACAGACAGACAGACAGACAGACAGACAGACAGACAGACAGACAGACAGACAGACAGACAGACAGACAGACAGACAGACAGACAGACAGACAGACAGACAGGACAGACAGGCAGACAGACAGACAGACAGACAGACAGACAGAAAGACAGACAGACGACAGACAGACAGACAGACAGACAGACAGACAGACAGACAGACAGACAGACAGACAGACAGACAGACAGACAGACAGACAGACAGACAGACAGACAGACAGACAGACAGACAGACAGACAGACAGACAACAGACAGACAGACAGACAGACAGACAGACAGACAGAAAGACAGACAGACAGACAGACAACAGACAGACAGACAGACAGACAGACAGAATACAGACAGACAGACAGACAGACAGACAGACAGACAGACAGACAGACAGACAGAAACAGACAGACAGACAGACAGACAGACAGACAGACAGACAGACAGACAGACAGACATACAGACAGACAGACAGACAGACAGACAGACAGACAGACATACAGACAGACAGACATACAGACAGACAGACGACAGATACAACATACAGACAGACAGACAACATACAGACAGACAGACAGACATACATACAGACAGACATACATCAGACAGACATACAGTACATACATACAGACATAATACAGACATACATACAGACAGACAGACATACATACAGACTACATACATACATACATACATACATACATACATACATACATACATACATACATACATACATACATACATACATACATACATACATACATACATACGTACATACCCAGTGTGCTTTGCTCCCCTAAAATCAATGTATATAAAAACACACTTCACGATTTTGAAGATTCCAAATGTAATAGTTTCCCAGATATACATTTTTTACATTTTGGGGATGTCACGCAAATTATTGCAAGTTCGCCAATTTTTCCAAACGTTAATTTAAATTTCAATGTAACCTTTGAAAAATTAAATAATATAATAGTTTCCCACATGTACGAAATTTTGTATTTAATTCATATGGGAGATCCCAAGATCCCATTGATAATCCGCCAACTTTTCTCTAAATGTTCACATAAATGTAGAGGTTTTTCATGTAAAATTTTCTAGTTCTTATATTTTTTCAGATATATGAATTTTTTATTTAATTCATATGGGAAGTTCCAATTTGCAATCAGCCAATATATTACCCAAATGTTCACATTGACTTTAAAGGATTTTTGCTCTAATAGTTCCCCAGACATACAATTTTTTCTACTTATTTCATATGGGAGGTTCCAACCCTCTAATGATAATCCGCCCATTTTCCCCAAAATGTTCAAAAAAATGTTAAATTTCATCGTGCACAATTTGAAGATTTTAGGTCTATTAGTTTCTCAGACAAACGACAACGCCAATTTATTTACATGGATGTTAAAGTTGTTCATGCAAAATTTGAGGATTTTAGCTATAATAGTTTTTCAAATATACGAATTTTACTATTTATTTCATATGGGGGGTTCCAAGCCCCCCTGATAAAAGTCCGCCCTTTCCCCCCAAAATATTCAGATGAATATTAAAGTTCTTCTTGCAAAATTTTAAGAAGCTAGCTCTATTAGTATCCCAGATAAACGAATTTTTGTATATTTTATTCATATGGGAGGAGGAACGCCCCCCCAATATTTACATGGATGCTAATGTTCTTCGTGCAAAATTTGAAGGTTATATTCATATGGGGGCTACCGCGCCACCTACTACTAGTACGCCCCCTTTTTCCTTAAATAATCATATTGATCCTAAAGTGGGTCCTACAAAATTTGAGGATTCTGTCTGTTATATTTTCTCAGATACACTGATTTAAGATTTTCTTCATATGGAAGGTGTCACGCCCACTATCGCCATTCCGCCCATTTTAAACAAAAATATTCTTATGGATGTCAAAGTTGTCCATACAAAATTTGAGGACTCCAACTCTTGCAGTTTCTGAGATATGCGACTTTTAATACTTAGTTTGCATGTGGGCGTGGCACTTGAAATTTTGAAGTAAAAAGTAGCCTATAGTTCCTTCTAGGCATACAGGAAGACACTGTGAAAATTTCAGAAAAATCCGTCCAGACGTTTAGCTGTCTATAAAGTCCAAACAAACAAAAAAATCCTCATTAGTGGCATCTCAGATGTGTTAGTGAGGTTTTTTCTTTTAGGGTAGCAAAGCACACTGGGTATAGCTAGTCAAATATAGAATGCATGAAAAATATTATCATACTTTAATAAATGTAATCTACAATTTAAAATGTAATAAGAAAATTAATGCAATAAACTCATTGTACTATTATTTCTACCGATTTTATGCAACTATGGATTTTATGTGTGGTAAAAAGCTTTTTTTTATACACTAACACTTCTAAAGAAAATCTTACTAAACAAAAAAATCCTTATTAGTGGCATCTCAAATGTGTTAGTGAGGTTTTTTCTTTTAGGGTAGCAAAGCACACTGGGTATAGCTAGTCAAATATAGAATGCATGAAAAATATTATCATACTTTAATAAATGCAATCTACAATTTAAAATGTAATAAGAAAATTAATGCAATAAACTCATTGTACTATTATTTCTACCGATTTTATGCAACTATGGATTTTATGTGTGGTAAAAAGCTTTTATACACTAACACTTCTAAAGAAAATCTTACTAATACATATTTAGAGTTAAGTTTTTTTGACAGTTGAGTTAGGTTTTTTCCGGGAGAGTTGGCCTTCTACGGTAATATTCTATGTCTTCGAGAGTCGGACAGGCAGAACTGTTAGGTTTTATTCGCCTTGTAAAAATCCCTCGCTATTAAAAATAAACTCCACATTTTACTAAACAATGAATTATTTTAATTTTTAAAGTTTATATCAACATATACATATGTTTTGTCGTTTAAAACATTTGTCAGATACATTTCTCTTTAAATGCATACTTTGGCGTTTTAAAGTAAAGAACCATAAAAAAGGTATACATAGCACTGAAACTGAGTATGACAAAACTTAAGTCTGCTGTAAAATTATTCTCAATTTTAAATTAACTCTTTGTGTTTGCTGGGCTGGACCAATATTGACACATGGAAAAATTATTTTTTTCGCAATGTCGCACAGTGAGACATTTGGCACTTTTAGAACGACATTAATCAAATCTTAGTGATATTGAGTTCTAATTTTAGTTACAGTTAGCAAACAATTGGCCAAACGCTCCACATAATAATCAGCACGATAAGACTGATGCCACGCCCATTTTTTACAAGTATATATTGAATAAAAATTAAATTTTAGGTCGCATATATCTCAAAACTTTTGCAATCGATTTTGAATTTTTATATATTTTTAGAAAGACAATTTTATACAGATTGCTATTTATTTATAAGAAAATGCAAAATATAAATATTTGTAGCACAGTCTCTGCAAAAAGTTAATAAAACCCATTTTCCTATTTGAACACATTTTCAACGTTTAGATACTGTTTTAAACGGGTTAGTATTATGCGATTTGTCTCAAATGCTCTGCATTGCAGTTTTAGTGCATGCTCTTCTATACTTTTTAAAAACATGCTTTATATAACCACCCTAATGAATATTAGGGTAGTCACTCTTAGATATTTTTATCAAATTGTACAAATATTTGCAAATAATTGAATGCAACATTAACAAACAATTTATACTCTAATTAAAATTTAAAATAAAATTTAAATTCCGCGGTTTTTACAAAGAACAAAATAAATTTATAATCTATGAATTTAAATCTGGAAATAAACAGAAAATTTTACTTTTTAAATAAAGCTATGATACCTGATTGGCTTAAGTAATTGTTTTTTAAAAGAAAAAACATATTAAATTCTATAGGACACTATATTTTCTTTTGAATATCTCTGAAGATCGCAAAAGATCGCAGCCAATTTTCATATATATGTTTCTATAGAAAATTTCCTATGCAAGGGTTACAATTAGATAACTGCAATTGGCTGCAGTCATTAGATCTATTCCATTAAAAATATAATTTTTAAATATATTTTTATTATTAATATTATTTTTCCTTAGAGTTAAAAATAAAACCTTTAAAATTGAGCTTTTGTCTAAAAAATCATTGCAGAATAATCTTGAAGTACTAAATTATAATACAGTGAAGAAACTATATAAATATCTGAAATATTTACCAAGATATACGTATTCAAAATTAATATGCCGCTTCAGGAATATTACAAGAAAATTATTTTATTTTTAAAAGTAGCAACTTTGAGCACCTATATTTCGGGTTAAAGGAACTCTGCAATATTTTTAGTTATTTTTCTATACTATATGGAATGTTTACTGTTAACTATAATAACAAGCAAGACAATTGGAAAGCGTTTAATTTTTTATTTTTGTCGTTCTAAAAGTACCAAATGTCTCACTGTGTGTCGTAGGGTATGATGTATTCGGATACATTTTGTACTTTCATATTTTTGTTCTTTTATACCCAGCGGGAAAAAGAGGCAGTAAAGAGGCCTTACTAAAGGCATTATTTTGCAGACACAAGCACACCCCTCTGCATTGCAAAATCATTTCAATTTTACACGGCGTGTCATTGTCAGACAAGTGCTTGCCTTGTCCTATTAAACGGTCTTCCGTTGTAGGCCTATTAGAATATCTTTCGCTGAACGCTTATAAGAATACCTATAACGTAATGTATATAAGATGATCTTCCGTTAAAGTCATATTAGAAGATCTTCAGTCAAAGGCTTGTAAAAAGTCTGTATAGGAAATTATTATAAAAGTTTTAGGGATATATTCATGGGAGTTTATCAAAGTTTTATAAAATAAATTTTCATAAAAAATTGATAAATTCTTATCCTAAGACTTTTAATATAATTACCTAAGCAGACATTCTACAAAGCATGCGGAAGCATGGGTTATTAGGGAAGACATTATTAATAAATTCGACATTAAACATAAGAAATTGGCACATGCGTATTTTTAATTATAAAAGCCTACTTTACGAGAACTTTACAACATAAAGTTTTGCAAAAGACTAAATTTTATTTGGAATGTAAAAAAATACATTCTTCTGTTTTCAGGTAGCGGTTTATAAAAAAGAGGGCAAAATAAATTTTATAGAGTCGATTTTAGAGAGCCAATATATAAAAATAATTTTAATAATTGTTTGTTTGGCAATGCAACTTGTAATGTGCATGAATCCTACAAGAAGGGGAAGCTATGTGCTTGTGGAATATCTTCCGCGAGAAGGCAATGAGGAATGAGTATCGCATCTTTTAGAATTAGTAAATATGTCTCTTAGAAGGCCTAAAAATCGAAGTCCTACCATTTTTTCCCGCTGGGTATAAACAAAAATAAAAATACTTATACAAGTTCACACAGAACCTGTACATGTGAGAGAGTAATATTTCTTAGCATCAGTGTTGCCATATATTTTTTGAAGAAAACTTTTTATTTTTATGAAAAAAACTTTTTTTCAACAAAAAAAACTTTTTTTGTACTAAAATTACAAAATACCCAAGAAAATTTAGTGAAAAAATGAGCAAATTGAGGAATTTTAAATAGCTTAATGATAATTGGTACAGAACTTTTCCTTAACATCAGTAGCAAGGAATTACTGGATATTGTGGTCTTAGACACCATAAATTTACACTTGAAATGTCATGATGAATCTATGTAGATTCTGTATACTACAAGAGGAAACCTCTGAACTTTTGTAACTACCCGTCATTGGGTACTCGAAACACGAAGATTTTGTCTTACCCAGACCCAGATGATATCTTCAAACACTCACCGATTAATCCATTTATCTTCATGCGCGAATTTGGCCTAGTATGGTGAACCAATGGGCTGCACAAAATCTCTACAATATGGTCGAAGTGCACTGTGTCCTTAATGTCTATTCTAAGGGATTAAGGTCATCAACACCGGTTAATTTTTTTCAGTTTTTAGGAATATCTCGAATATTAATGGTATAAAATATTATTTTGTTAATGGTAAACATTGTTTTTTTATTTTAAACTTATTTATTGATTAAATAAAATAAAAACTGAGAAACTGTATAAATTTTAAAAAAACTTTTTTTATTGGAATAAAACTTGAAAACTTTTTTGAATCTCAAAAAACTTGCAAAAAAAGGGAAAACTTGACATATGGTAACACTGCTTAGCATAGAGTAGACTAGACAGCCAACTCTCTCCGAAAAAACCTAACTCAGCTGTCAAAAAACCTAACTCTAAGCATGTATTAATAGGATTTTCTTTGAAGTATTAGTTTAAAAATACATTTTTTTGTTTGTGAAAATTAAAAAGATTTTGATAAAGAAATTATATTAAAAAAATTGTAAAAAAATAAAAAAATGTGTGTTTTTGTTATACAAATTGTGTCCGAATCGTTTTTTTTTTGTGTATTATCTATGATCTATGTCATCTATGTTTCTTACGCTCAGTTTCAGTTCTACCCAGCGGTAAAAATACACATTATGTACTCGCTTATCTAAGTGATATTTCCTGGCAGTCAGTGGTGATGCTTTCACTTATTCTTCCACTTAGATTTAACATAAAAGTGTCCTAGGCTGCCTCATCGATGTGCTCTCGCTTAGAATATAAGCCACAATGTCATTAAGACAAATTAAAATTTCACTTACATAATGTGTGGAGTTCTAAGCGAAGTTAATAAGACGCCTATAAACGCTTGGAAATAAGAATGTAATGTATGTAGATTACAATCCTATTTGCATTTGTTATAGAAAAAATATATACTTTTTATATTTATTTTAAAATTATGCAAGTTTATTTAAAAATTATCATCAAATAATAAACATGTATTATAGTTAATTCAATAAAAATATAATTAAACAATTTTAACGAAGATAAATGAAATGAATCTTAATTTTCTTTTGAAACTTTCGGTCATCTTCCTTTAGAGATCCTGTAAATAATCAAGAGGAAATTGTCAGTATTAAAACAAGAATATATGAAGTAAATTTACCCCAATTTTTAAGTCCGTTTCTGCCATTTAGATCACCACAATTATTTTAAATTTTTACAATAAAATAACTTTTTTAACAAAACACAACGTCACTTACAAAAGATCAACTTTAAACTGAAACAAAAATATTCTTCTTTTCATGTATGTAGTATACAAAAGAAAAATAAAACGGTACTTTAGTTAAGTTTTTTTATAAAGAAATAAAAACAAAAAAAAAAAACATGAAAAAGGCAGATAACTCTCTGCTTAAATCGTAATCTATGTTATAATTAAAATGCATCATGATATGTTGGATTACGCATATATTGCACTCTAAGTACTTAGATTGCTCGCTTAGAACGTCATACTGATGTCATCGAATATTATCTAAGTACTTTGTTTCATTTACCGCTGGGTATTTATTGTTCTATGTAAAGAGCTTTTTAATTATCTGTTTCAACATTGAATCTATACAAATTGCAAAAGTAAACAAGAATTTATTGTATAGCTACTTTTTTTGTTATCGATAGTGTGAAAGAGAACGAAGAAAGAGAGAGCATTCTATAATTTGAATAATTTAATAAGTAGAAGATGAATTAAGTGTTAATCATTATTTCTTATTAACAGTGTGGTTGGTTTTTCTTTTGGATCAAAAAGAATAGTTATTTTTCAAAGTTTCCTAGTAGTTTTCTATTATAATTGCACATTAATCAACCCTTTTTAAACTCTCTTAATTTTTATAAAAAACCTCTTTGTTCTACATATCTCTTCTACTGTTGGAAGATTTCATGAGATTTAACCCCTTAGTTGCGCATACGAATTTACTACTTTTTTTGGTAGTTTTAGAATTTTAACACGAAATTTGAATTGAATCTTATCATCTTAATTAAGAATTGAATACACACACTAACTATAATGTCAGAGTTAGATAGTTTTATACACGCTTCTGATCGAGTGGTGGAATTCCACGTGTATTTTTCCTCTGTTCCTCACGAGGAACATACGATACACAGTCTAGAGATCCAAAAGGATGAAATAGTTCACCTTTGGACAACATTACGCACTGCGTACGACAACCTTTTGGAAAAAATTTCTTCTTTGGAGGAGGAAGTAACGATAGAAACTGTGAAAAACAAATTCTATGTTGCATACAGCGCCCATCTCAAATGTCTTTCCAAGGCAAACGAGCTCCTAGATTTGTTGAATGTACGAATTACCCCATCTGATGACAATTTAAACAACCCAGTTAGGTTGAATAATCGCATTAATTTACCGCCCTGTGACATGGACAGTTTTAACGAATATTATGACTCGTGGCCGACTTTTAGAGACCAATTTTCACCTCTGTACGGTGAACAACAGCAACTAGCCGATTTCATACTTTAGAATCCGTGAGTGACATAAGGTCCTGTTACCCTAGTCAAAATTCATCTAAAAAGAGCCAACAGTCTAAAGTAGATTCTAGTACTCGTGAGAACCGAAAGGTAAATGCTTACAATACCAACGTTTCCAAAAATAAGGCAATCAAGTGTTTTTTGTGTCAAGATTTTCATCCCCTTCATTTGTGTCCCATTTTTTTGCAAATGTCTGTCGAGGAACGATTTGCTACGATAAGAAGTTAAAAACGCTGCAATAACTGCTTTGACACCTCACATTACTTCGCGAATTGCAAAAGTCCATATGTATGTACGATTTGCAAAAAGAAACATCATTCGCTCCTACATCGCGATACTTCTTCTGCTCCATCTCCTATGAATTCCGCTCAAAATGTCCCATCAACGGTATCTCTCACTGATTACCCCACTCACTTGCAGTCCACCCCATCGAACTCAATAATTATTCGAACGGCTTTGGTACATATCAATGTAGGTAATATTACCCATAGCGTTCGAGCCCCAATAGATCCCGCACCCGAAGCATCATTCATATCTAGATCCATTCAGAGAAAATTATACTTACCTTCTAGACTCTCACAAATGGACATCTTAGGACTAAGTGGTCCTATAACTACAACATCTACCCATACCTGTTCCATATTAATCAGATCGCCTCTGGAACCGTTATTCTCTTCTAATGTTAAAGTTTTTGTGGTCTGGAAACTTACAGGACAGTTGCCTTGCCACCCCTATTCAGCATCAAGTAGATCTGATTTCTCTGGCTTACCATTAGCTGATACTGACAATCATACAGGTTCTCAGATAGACCTGCTCTTAGGAGGCGAAATTAACGTGGAATATTTGCTTAATTTTTTTTTGGGAACTTGAAGAAGTCCCTCGGAATGCGCAACTATCAGATTACGATAGATACTGTGAGGATCTATATAAGGGTACTACTTATCGTAAAGAAGTAGGGCGTAAAGTTAGACTCAGTGGGATTCTCATTAAGAATGTGGACAGCCAATAACACATCTATCTTGAAAGATTTAAACCCCGCTCATATATTGGATACAGATTTTATGAATCTCTCAGACTTGTGTATTTCGAAACCATTAGGTTTACGATGGAACGCTGGTAACGACTATTTCTATTTCAACCCCATTAAACATCCTAACACAAATCTTTATACTAAAAGAACTGTAATGTCAGAGATAGCCAAGTTATTTGACCGTGCTGGATGGTTAGCCCCCAAGTTAATTGTTGCTAAAATAATAATTCAACAGATCTGGAAGGATAATACGGGTTGGGATGAGGTTATTAAGCCCTAGAAGACCTACGCAGCAAAGGAACTTTGTGGTGCAGAGCTTCTTATCAAGTTGTTTAAGTACTTCAAATCCAATTTTTCTCCTTCGAATTACCGCACCTATATGAGGACAGACTCAACGATCGTCCTTGCATTGTTGCAGAAACCCTCCTTTCATTGGAATACTTTTGTAGCCAATCGTGCAGCTTCTATAACTGAGACTGTGAATGCTGATTTATGGTCTCATGTTGACTCTAAGGATAACCCGGCGGACATAGCCTCTCGTGGTTGCTCGGCTAGTGACCTGGTTAATAACGAACTATGGTGGCGTGGTCCGTATTGGCTTAGGCTAGCTCGCCTTTCATGGCCTTCAAATCGTAGAAGGTTTGAAACTAATGAGGAAATAAAACCCAAACGTACTCATGTAGCTCAAAATTTTGAATTGAAATCCGTCACGCTCAAAAATTTACTTATGAAGAGTTCAATACAATGTTGAGTAGGATAGAGGCATGCTTGAACACTAGACCCCTTTGTCCAGTCAGTGATGACCCAAACGAACTTAAGGCTTTAACCCCTGGCCACTTCTTGGTAGGATCTCCTCTCTTAGCACCAGCTGAAGTTGACGCTTCCGCTAGGTCACTAAGCATTGCCAATCGAAGGCAAACGCTGAAAATTCTGCACCAGAATTTCGCGATAAGGTGGAAGGAAGATTATTTCAAGGAACTGCACAAACGTACTAAGTGGCAGTATCCAGAAAGAAACGTTTCTCCCAATGATTTAGTGGTCGTAGGACGAGATAATTTACCACCCACCCAGTGGTTACTGGGTAGAATTGAAAAGGTTATGCCTGGATCAGATTCTTAAGTGCAAGTTGCGCAAGTTTGTGCCTCTCGAAGACTAATAGCCAGACCAATAGTTAAACTCGTATTATTACCTCCTATTGAGACAAATTAACTAATTAATTTTCTAATTTCCAGTAACTAGGTCAACACAACCTCGACGCTTAAAGACTAACCGTGAGAAATAGTTCAACAAACAGTAACTACCTACCTTCTGGATCGCGTCGGTCATCACCTAACCAAGTACAATCCCAACCACAACTTATTGCTCCAGCGAAAGGTGCCCCCACCATTGTCATTAACGTAACTGCTAAACCTTGATTATTTTGAATAACTATCTTTATATCTATATAGTCTTCTACAGTATTTATGAATTTAAATGAATTAAAAATGTATTAAAATAGTGCATGGTATATTTTCTATTGTAGTACACATATCCGTATTAGTTATATATCTTTATATATTTTCTGAACTTAACTCCATAATATCCTCCATGCTTGTTTTTATGAAATTGCAATACTTCAAGCGGGGCGGGATGTTCAGTCTTAGAATAATTTCCATATGTACGTATATCTATAATTATAGATACAACCATAGTTGCCAGATGATTTGGGTGTAAAATCGTCAAATTTCGAGGAAAAAATCGTCAACTAATTTTTCGAAATCGTCATTAAATCGTCAAAGCTTCATTTATATAATATACATGTTTGGTGGTATTTTTACGATTTTATAGTAATTATTTTAACTATCGAGTTTTAGTTTTTTTGTTTGTTTGTACTTTAAGTTTGCTAAGCTGCATCTGCAGCTAAGACTTCTTGGCCGTTATTCCACGTCACACAATTGACCAATGAGGTTCGAAACGTAAAACTCACGAAGGCAGAGCAAAAAGAACGTCCAGATTCCTCTTAAGCGATAATGGCAACGACGCACGACGATCCTCCCCCACCCAGAGCTGAATTACGAATGCATTGAGTTCTTGCAGACTAACTTGGTATGATCCCTAGTAAATGTATGTATATTAGATGTTTCAATTAGTTGTATGCAAAACAAAGTTCCTCCATTAAATCAAATGTCCAAAAACACTACTTCCTCTATCCTTCTTCCCACTACCAATTATTCTAGATCCAATAACCCCTAAGTGCTGGCCCAAAAAAAGAGAAATTCTCAAACATTTTTGAGATCGTTATTACGTAATTCATTCGATCAATGGACATTCTCTAAAACATTATAATGTTTAATTTTATTAACATTTTCATTGTATATTCTAAATACATCGATGTTCTTAAAAATTATAGACAGAAAAATGATAAAAATGTATTAAAATTAGTACAAAAATCATATTTTAAAAAATCATCAAATTTAGGGTTAAAATCGTCAAATCGTCAACAGGCCATTTTTGACAGTGAAAATCGTCAAAATGACGATAAATCGTCAAAACAGTGGATACAACTGTCTTTATATTTATTATCATTGTTGAATTGTATTTTTTTGACGAAGAATATCCTCTCTTGGAGATGAGATGATATCTCTTGTTTTTTAAGTTTTAAGTAGAATATTACAAATGATGTTCAGTTGAATTGTAATATCCCATGAAGTAACAGGCAAGCTACTCAATAAAGTGAAGTTTTTATTTGAAGAAAAAATTAATAATTGGTATTTTGCATTCTTCTGAATAAACCTATATTGTGCTCTACTGAATATAAACACCCATTTAACTATCCAATTTTTAGATAACTTGACAACAATTTTGTTTCCGTAGTGAGGGTACTAACATTTATGCATATGTTGAACTAATTTTGATTAGGTTGACTGAGGTAGGATGACTTATCTTTACACAAAGATACTCATGTGGAATTTTATCTGGATATAATCATTTAATAATGAATTAAGTGGTATTAAGTGATTTTCAGAAGTAAAATTCCGTATAACGTTTTATATGTACAAAACTAGCTATATCCAGTGTGCTTTGCTACCCTAAAAGCAAAAAAACCCACTTACACATGGGAGATGCCACTCAAATTATTACAAGTTCGGCAATTTTTCCGAACGCTACTATGGATTTGAATGCAAGCTATGAAAAATGTAAATAATATTGTATTGTATTTAATTCATATGGGAGGGGCCAATCCCCCCATTGAAAGTCCGCCCATTTTTCCGCAAATTTTTCTATATAATTCATATTGGGGTCCCAAGACACCCTGGTGAAAGTCCGCTTTTTTCCCCCAAAATGTTCAGATGAATATAAACGTCCTTTTTGCAAAATTTTAGGAATCTAGTTCTTTTAGCTTCTTAGATAAAATATTTTGTTGTATTTAATTCATATAAGAGGTAATAAAAAGTAGCCTATAGTTCCTTCCAGATATACAGGAAGATACTGTTAAAATTTGAAGAAAATCGGTCCAGCCGTTTAGCCGTCTATAGACTTCAAACAAACCCACAAACAAACACACATTCATTTTTTATACTCTCCACCACCATCAGTGGTGATAGAGGGTATATATAAGTTTGTCATTCCGTGTGTAACACCAAGAAATATTCATCTGAGATCCAACAAAGTATATATATTCTGGGTCCTTATGAAATTCTGAGTCGATTTAGCTATGTCCGTCTGTCCGTCCGTCCGTCTGTCTGTGTAAAACACGCTCACGTTAAAACGAAGCAATATAATTTAACCAAATTCACCCAAAATATTCATTATTATCTGGTACAGTTTGATATTGAAAATGAGCAAAATCGGTTCACATCGGGAAAAGTTATGAATCACAATTTAAAACAACTCCGAAAAAAATAAGCATTTTTTACACATTCTAAAGTAATTTTCTCGAAAACTATGCAAGATAATTTCAATGAAAGTCATCATACATTCGTTTCTACACATATCTTGATTCCTGCTGAAAATTTCCAGAATCGGTCCCTAATTTCATATACCTCCCATACAAAAGTACATATTCCCGGAAAATGAGTTTTTTGTTAATAACTTCCGTCAGAATGCTGATATCTTCCCAAAATTTTACAACTTAAAGAAAAAAATTTCTGGATGGGTCCATAATTGGTCATAGCTCCCATACAAGCTCCTCTCCCGAAAATCACTTAAACGCACATAACTCATTACTAAATTAAGATATCCATATAAAATTTGGTACAGGTATTGCTCACATATACAGAAATATTACTATGAAATTTTTTTCCGATCGGCCATACAAAGTATCCTCCCGAAAATCAAACGCACATAACTCATTACAAAATATTGATATCCGTACATTTAGCACAAATATTGCTCTTATATACATAAATTACACTATAAAATTGTTTTACAATCGGTCCATATTTGGTCATAGCTCTCATACTAGGTCCCCTCCAGAAAATCACTTAAATGCACAATATTCATTACCAATAATGATATAGATACAGAATTTTGAACATAATTGGTCATAGCTCCCATACAAGGTCCTTTTACGAAAATCTCTTAAACGCCCATTACTCATTACCAAATAAAGCTATTGATACAAAAATTGGCACAAATATTCGTTTGGTATACAAAAATTCTATTTCAAGATTTTTTCACGATCGGTCCATAACATGGGTGCGGTCGGTCCTATGCAAGGTTCCCTTCAGAAAATCACTTGAAAACACATTACTTATTACTAAATTACGATATAGATACAAAATTTGACTGAAATATAGCTTTTATGTACAGAAATTTTGCTTAAAGACTTTTTTACAATCGGTCTATAATTGGTTATATCTCCCATACTAGGTCCTGCTCCTAAAAGCACTTTAACCGTATTTAACTAGTTGCATTATCAATTTGTGTAGAACAAAATTATATATGTACCTATATGTATTTTGAAAATCCTTAAATCTTTCACACACATGCATACATGCACATTATTAAATATCGTTAAAGCATATCTTAGGGCGCTATAAAAATATAAAAGAAAATGTAATGTTCAATAAATTTTGGATTTTAGCTGTTTAAATCTTGGGGTTTTTCTATTTAAGACAAAACTTATTCCTTCAAATATTTGGTCAATTAATAAAAGTATTAATATAAAAGTAGCTGGTGGAGGGTATTTAAGATTCGGCTCAGCCGAATATAGCACTCTAACTTGTTATATATACATATGGATGGGGGTTCCAAGACACCCCCTGATGAAAGTCCGCTTTTTTCCCCCAAAATGTTCAGATGAATATGAAAGTCCTTTTTGCAAAATTTTAGGAATCTAGTTCTATTAGTTTCCTAGATAAAATATTTTGTTGTATTTAATTCATATGGGAGCCGCCGCTCCCCCCATTGGTAGTCCGCCAATTTATTACCCAAAATATTTACATGGATGCTAAAGTTCTTCGTGGTAAATTTGAAGCTTTTAACTGTAATAGTTTCCAAGGTAAGCGAATTTGTGTATTTAATTAATATGGGAGGTGCCACGCCCCCTGCTGCTAGTCCGACCACTTTTTATCTTGACTAATCATATTGAGACTTATGTGACTGCGATCAAATTTGAGGGCTCTAACTGTTAAATTTTCCTAGATATACTGATTTAATATTTTCTTAATATGGAAGGTGCCACGCCCACCATTTTTTCCAAAAATATTCTTATGAATGTCAAAGATGTCCTTGCAAAATTTAAGGACTCTAATTGTATCAGTTTCTAAGACATATGACTTTTAATAGTTTTTTAATAAGTAGGCGTGGCACCTCGCCTACTTGAAATTTTAAAATAAAAAGTAGCCTATAGTTCCTTCCAGATATACAGGAAGGTACTGTTAAAATTTGAAGAAAATCGGTCCAGCCGTTTAGCCGTCTATAGACTTCAAACAAACAAACAAACCCACAAAGAAATAAACACACATTCATTTTTATATATATAGATACACATTTATGTCGAATTTTATCCCGATGACTTTGATTGTCAATGTGCGTTTAAGTGATTTTCGGAAATGATCCTTATGTGACCAATTATGGACTAATCAGGAAAAAATTTCGTATAATGAAAAAAAATTCAAGTCGAATATTACTCCAATAGATTTATTAATTTATGAAATATTTGCGTTTAATTGATTTTCGAAAGTGGGCCTTATATGGGAGCTATGACCAATAATGGACTGATTCGGGGAAAAAATGGTAGAATGATTTATATGTACACAAAACATATTCAAGTTGAATTTATTTATCAATGATAATATGTGCGTTTGGGTAATTTTCGGAAGTGGGCCTTATATGAGAGCTATGACCAATTATGGCCCTATCCGAAAAAATTTCGTAGAGTGATTCATATAGACGAAACATATTTGTGTCGAATTTTATCAAGATACCTTTATTTGACAATTAAATATGTGTGCTTAAGTGATTTTCGGGTGGCCTCTGGTAGGTTAGTGGTTAGTGTTCTAGTCTGGTAGACCGGAGGTGGTGGGTTCGATTCCCACCTGAGGCACTGGTTAAGGAGCGCACAACAGGCCCGATAGGGGCCTAGGTGTATAAACATTAATAAATTTAAATATCTAAGACCTTAAGTAATTGAGTAATTTATATATTGACTTATTTCATTGGATTACATATGTACATATAAAATACATATATGGAAAAATTTTTCACAAAATTGCAAAACTTTAAATGCCTCTAAATTAAAAACTCGAGCTAACTTTTTCAAACTCTTCGGGGATTTTAGTCTACTGATGGTCTACTTTCATTTGCCGTTGGTCTCATTCGGGAAAGCACAGTGTTATTTACGGTATTATATTAACTTGAGTAAATAATATAATCCCAGCAAAAAAAGTGTAGAAAAAGATGTAGAATTTTCATCACAACTAGTAACCCGAAGTGCTTCAAATTCGGGTGTAAAACCTATGAATTTTACATTAGCGTGTCATTGGAGGGATGTTGTTCATTTTTGGCAACTTTGAACTACATCTGATCTTATTTTTAGAAGCAGTAAAAATCCGATATTTGGATGTCAAAAATAAAACACATTCTCTTAATGACACGCTTATGTAAATTTCACTACTCTTTCACCAAATCTTGATGTACTTCAAATATGTTATTTGTAATGACTTTTCCACATCTCTTTCCTCACTTTTAACCGGGGTTTCATTTGTAAGGAAATATTTGGTTTATAAAAGTGAAAAATATGTGATCGCATTTTAAGATGTGATTAAGATGTAGTTTGTAAAGTATGACATCAATTATTTTTTGCTGTTATATTATGGCGGTTTTATGATTCAGTCAATAAAATTTGAAACACATAGAACTTTTTGTTGGAGCATTTAATATATGGAAATCTCATAGGTGCTTTTACTAAATCCCAAACCAATTAAGATATCGATAAGTGCTTTTGTACACATAAGTATAACCAGTAGAGATACAAATTGCAACAATAAAAAAAATGTCGAAAAAATCCACATAGTACTAGAATTCAAAACAGGGACGATATGTTTTGTGTACATACAAATCAAATCAAATATCGAAAAAATTCGACACAAATATCTTTTTTTCTAAATATGAATCACTCTACGACATTTTTTCCGGATATGTCCATAATTGGTAATAGCTCCCATATAAGGTCCACTTCTGAAAATCACTTAATCGCATATACAGTGCCGGCAAAAAAATAGAAAGAAGAACATTTTTCAGTGGAAAACCTATTTTCTGAAATATGCGTTGGAAAAAATAATAGAAACAAGTTATTATAATGAATTGGGTATGTAACAAAATATTTAAAAAATATTTGTTTTTCATTTCTTTTGAAAATTTTTAAATAGAAATGTATTTCTGAAAATTAAATAGACTTTTTGTTAGGATTTTTCACATTTAAGTTGGTTTTAGCAGCAATTTTTTGAATATATGGAACCTGACAACAGAATCGAAAACTTACCGATTTTCACAGATAATTTTAGCAAATTTTTGACTACCTAACAATTCAAAAACTTTAGATCGAATAAAAATGGACTTATATAAAGGTATGATGCTAAAGTAAGTTAAATTTAATACAAAAATGTCGAATTAGTATCGAAAATGCTTGACAAATCAAAATGTCGTAGGGGACTTAACATTGGAAATTAATATCGATATAGAAACTATTTTTTATATGGTATAAAATCCTACAAACTAATTTTTTTCATTCCTTTTTTGATAATAAAGGCTTATTAGACTTATACAAAATATATATAATCAAAGGAAAACTATACTAAACTATTTCAAATGTTTTGGTTTTTATATTTATTTTTAATTTTTACATAATAGAATATATCGTTTTTATAATGGTATTAATCCCAAATTCTAAACTCTCTATTAGGTTATGATTTGTCATGAATTTTTGATGTTAATTGGACATTTTGTATTAAATATGACTTTAGCATATTTTTAACATTTCATCGAAATACCTTGATGTTTGATTCCATTTTTACCCCATATATTAGACAAATATTTATCACGGCACTTGAAAAAACGTCGGCAGAAAAATTGTCAGTTATTTGTTTATGTTAATGCATAACAAAATGCTGATTTTATCACGACAACTCACAGATAATTTAATTGAAATAATGCTATCTATCTATCTATCTATCTATCTATCTATCTATCTATCTATCTATCTATCTATCTATCTATCTATCTATCTATCTATCTATCTATCTATCTATCTATCTATCTATCTATCTATCTATCTATCTATCTATCTATCTAATCTATCTATCTATCTATCTATCTATCTATCTATCTATCTATCTATCTATCTATCTATCTATCTATCTATCTATCTATCTATCTATCCATCTATCTATCTATCTATCTTTGTATGTTTGAACGTTATAGACTACTAAACGGTTGAACCGATTTTATTCAAATTTTCACAGCGTGTTCCTGTATTTCTGGAATAAGTAATAGGCTACTTTTTATTTTGCTACGCCTATATTAAGAAAATATTAAATCCGTATATTTTAGATAATATAACAGTTAGAGTCCTCAAATTTTGTCGGACCAACTTTAGTGTCAATATAATTATTTAGGACAAAAAGTAGGCGGACTATCATTAGAGGGCGTGACACCTCCCATATAAATTAAATACAACAAGTTAGAGTGCTATATTCGGCTGAGCCGAATCTTAAATACCCTCCACCAGCTACTTTTATATTAATACTTTTCTAATTGGTCAAATATTTGTAGAAATAAGTTATCTCATGCCTTAAATAGAAAAATCGCAATATTTAAACAGCTTAAATCTATTACAATTCCAAGATTTATTGAACATTACAAACGCAATTATCTTTATATTTTTATAGCGCTTTTTATATAGCGATTTTTAGTAATTTGCATGTGTATGAAAAATTAAAGGATTTTCAAAATACATATATATAATCTACACAAATTGATAATGCAACTAGTTAAATACAGTTAAAGTGCTTTCAGGGGCAGAACCTAGATATGACCAATTATAGACGGATCGTAAATAATTCTTTAAGCTAAATTTCTGTACATAAAAGCTATATTTCAGTAAAATTTTTTATCTATATCGTAATTAAGTAATAAGTAATGTGTGTTTAAGTGATTTTCGGAAGGGAACCTTGTATAGGACCGACCGCACCCATGTTATGAACCGATCGTGAAAAATCTTGAAATAGAATTTTTGTATACAAAACTAATATTTGTGGAAAATTTTGTATCAATAGCTTTATTTGGTAATGAGTAATATGCGTTTAAGATATTTTCGAAAAAGGACTTTGTATGGGAGCTATGACGAATTATGTATATAAAGACAAAATTTCAAAATTCTGTATCTATATCATTATTTGGTAATGAATATTGTGCATTTAAGTGATTTTCTGGAGGGGACCTAGTATGAGAGCTATGACCAAATATGGACCGATCGTAAAACAATTTTATAGTGTAATTTATGTGCATAAGAGCAATAATTTTGCTAAATGTATGGATATCAATATTTGGTAATGAATTATGTGCGTTTAAGTGATTTTCGGGAGGGAACCATGTATGGGAGCTATGACCAAGGATGGACTAATCGTGAAAAAAATTTTAAATAACATTTATGTGTACAAAAATAGTATTTATGCCAAATATTTTATGGGTGTCACTATTTGGTAATGAGTTATGTGCCTTTAAGTGTTTTCTGAAAGGCACCTTGTATAGCAGCTATGATCAATTATGGACCGATAGGAAAACAATTTCACAGTAATATTTCTCTGTATATGAGCAATACTTTTGCCAAACTTTATATTTAGTAATGAGTTATGTGCGTTTAAGTGATTTTCGGTAGGGGACCTAGTATGAGAGCTATGGCCAAATATGGACCGATCGTAAAACAATTTTATAGTGTAATTTATGTGTATAAGAGCAATAATTTTGCTAAATGTATGGATATCAATATTTGGTGGAATTGGGTATGTAACAAAATATTTAAAAAATATTTGTTTTTCATTTCTTTTGAAAATTTTTAAATAGAAATGTATTTCTGAAAATTAAATAGACTTTTTGTTAGGATTTTTCACATTTAAGTTGGTTTTAGCAGCAATTTTTTGAATATATGGAACCTGACAACAGAATCGAAAACTTACCGATTTTCACAGATAATTTTAGCAAATTTTTGACTACCTAACAATTCAAAAACTTTAGATCGAATAAAAATGGACTTATATAAAGGTATGATGCTAAAGTAAGTTAAATTTAATACAAAAATGTCGAATTAGTATCGAAAATGCTTGACAAATCAAAATGTCGTAGGGGACTTAACATTGGAAATTAATATCGATATAGAAACTATTTTTTATATGGTATAAAATCCTACAAACTAATTTTTTTCATTCCTTTTTTGATAATAAAGGCTTATTAGACTTATACAAAATATATATAATCAAAGGAAAACTATACTAAACTATTTCAAATGTTTTGGTTTTTATATTTATTTTTAATTTTTACATAATAGAATATATCGTTTTTATAATGGTATTAATCCCAAATTCTAAACTCTCTATTAGGTTATGATTTGTCATGAATTTTTGATGTTAATTGGACATTTTGTATTAAATATGACTTTAGCATATTTTTAACATTTCATCGAAATACCTTGATGTTTGATTCCATTTTTACCCCATATATTAGACAAATATTTATCACGGCACTTGAAAAAACGTCGGCAGAAAAATTGTCAGTTATTTGTTTATGTTAATGCATAACAAAATGCTGATTTTATCACGACAACTCACAGATAATTTAATTGAAATAATGCTATCTATCTATCTATCTATCTATCTATCTATCTATCTATCTATCTATCTATCTATCTATCTATCTATCTATCTATCTATCTATCTATCTATCTATCTATCTATCTATCTATCTATCTATCTATCTATCTATCTATCTATCTATCTATCTATCTATCTATCTATCTATCTATCTATCTATCTATCTATCTATCTATCTATCTATCTATCTATCTATCTATCTATCTATCTATCTATCCATCTATCTATCTATCTATCTTTGTATGTTTGAACGTTATAGACTACTAAACGGTTGAACCGATTTTATTCAAATTTTCACAGCGTGTTCCTGTATTTCTGGAATAAGTAATAGGCTACTTTTTATTTTGCTACGCCTATATTAAGAAAATATTAAATCCGTATATTTTAGATAATATAACAGTTAGAGTCCTCAAATTTTGTCGGACCAACTTTAGTGTCAATATAATTATTTAGGACAAAAAGTAGGCGGACTATCATTAGAGGGCGTGACACCTCCCATATAAATTAAATACAACAAGTTAGAGTGCTATATTCGGCTGAGCCGAATCTTAAATACCCTCCACCAGCTACTTTTATATTAATACTTTTCTAATTGGTCAAATATTTGTAGAAATAAGTTATCTCATGCCTTAAATAGAAAAATCGCAATATTTAAACAGCTTAAATCTATTACAATTCCAAGATTTATTGAACATTACAAACGCAATTATCTTTATATTTTTATAGCGCTTTTTATATAGCGATTTTTAGTAATTTGCATGTGTATGAAAAATTAAAGGATTTTCAAAATACATATATATAATCTACACAAATTGATAATGCAACTAGTTAAATACAGTTAAAGTGCTTTCAGGGGCAGAACCTAGATATGACCAATTATAGACGGATCGTAAATAATTCTTTAAGCTAAATTTCTGTACATAAAAGCTATATTTCAGTAAAATTTTTTATCTATATCGTAATTAAGTAATAAGTAATGTGTGTTTAAGTGATTTTCGGAAGGGAACCTTGTATAGGACCGACCGCACCCATGTTATGAACCGATCGTGAAAAATCTTGAAATAGAATTTTTGTATACAAAACTAATATTTGTGGAAAATTTTGTATCAATAGCTTTATTTGGTAATGAGTAATATGCGTTTAAGATATTTTCGAAAAAGGACTTTGTATGGGAGCTATGACGAATTATGTATATAAAGACAAAATTTCAAAATTCTGTATCTATATCATTATTTGGTAATGAATATTGTGCATTTAAGTGATTTTCTGGAGGGGACCTAGTATGAGAGCTATGACCAAATATGGACCGATCGTAAAACAATTTTATAGTGTAATTTATGTGCATAAGAGCAATAATTTTGCTAAATGTATGGATATCAATATTTGGTAATGAATTATGTGCGTTTAAGTGATTTTCGGGAGGGAACCATGTATGGGAGCTATGACCAAGGATGGACTAATCGTGAAAAAAATTTTAAATAACATTTATGTGTACAAAAATAGTATTTATGCCAAATATTTTATGGGTGTCACTATTTGGTAATGAGTTATGTGCCTTTAAGTGTTTTCTGAAAGGCACCTTGTATAGCAGCTATGATCAATTATGGACCGATAGGAAAACAATTTCACAGTAATATTTCTCTGTATATGAGCAATACTTTTGCCAAACTTTATATTTAGTAATGAGTTATGTGCGTTTAAGTGATTTTCGGTAGGGGACCTAGTATGAGAGCTATGGCCAAATATGGACCGATCGTAAAACAATTTTATAGTGTAATTTATGTGTATAAGAGCAATAATTTTGCTAAATGTATGGATATCAATATTTGGTAATGAATTATGTGCTTTTAAGTGATTTTCGGGAGGGAACCTTGTATGGGAGCTATGACCAAGGATGGATTAATCGTGAAAAAAAATTTTAAATAAGATTTATGTGTACAAAAATAGTTGTTTCTTTGAAATATTTCCTCGAAAATATCGGGGGTTGAAAAATAAAAACACAAATTAGTTTTATTTTAATAATAAGAAAAATGGGGTTTTATTATTGGTTTTTCTCGGGTTTTAATTTGGGGTTTTGTACGTACCGTACGCTTCGGGGTTACAAATGTAAGTAAGTATTACAACTTTAAAAAAAGTGAGAAAAAGGGTAAAAAGCGCCAAAGAATTAAGAACATAGAATGGCCAGTGAACAGTAACTGGCCATATACACTGTGCGCATAAACATCCCGCCCCCTGGCTATACTGCAACAAGGAAGGCTAAGGATACTGCGGGGTAAAATGAGCTGAAAACAGAGTTAAATAAAAATAACAATTCATTTATAATAAATTCATTGATAAAAATAACAATAAAAAAAATGGAAAAAAAACTTCAAACTATACGGCCAGACATAACATTTATGACAATAGTGGCTGGGGTTTGATGTTGCTGGCCGTATGGATGAGGTGGTTGCTGCTGATACGGCTGAAGCTGTTGTTGAGGGTAGTGCTGCTGTGCTGGTTGCACATAATGCTGGGGTTGTTGTTGTTGATACTGCTGCTGTTGTGGTTGCACATAATGCTGGGGTTGTTGTTGTAGGGGTAGTGAGCAGCAATGATGTTGTTGTGGCTGTGTGGCGACCTTTTTTGGTGTTCCCCGCTTCTTATTTTTATTTCTCCTTCTTTTGGAGGAGTTTTGATCCTTGGGACTGCCGCTGGTGTGGGTTTGTTGTTGGGCTGCGGGTTTGTGCCCCTTTTTTACCTTATGACGGTGGAGGAGGGTATGGTGCTCTGACATGCACTCGATGCACCGCTCTCTGCTGGTGCATTTGTCTTTCATGTGGGAGTGAGCCAGGCAGTTGAAACAATAGCGATACTTCTTCACCGTTTCCCATCGCTCCCCCACCGACATCTTGCGAAATTTGGGACATTTACGCAGGGCATGCTCGCTTTTGCATAAGCGACAGTCTCGAAGGATCTCGTCACGGGTGGTTTTTGCATCCTTAGACGTACCGGGGGCCTCGACGGGTTTGCGGTGGATTTCTAATCGCCGGTTCACACTTGACATCTTGCTATGGTAAAAAAAAGAAAGAGAGAAGAAAAAAGAGACAAAGAATACAAATTAGTCAATTTCTGACTTTGGCAAGAGAACAAGCATCACTATGGGGCGGGTAAAAATGCCCGAAGCTGTTCTCACGTCCGCTGTGCGGACCTTGCTGTCATGGCCTACATGGGTCTTCTCTATCCTACCTAAACGCCATTCATTCGGGGGTAAATTATCCTGACGGATCACAACTAAATCTCCGACTTTGTAGTCCCTTTGCGGATATTTCCATTTAATTCGCCGATGGAGTTCTTTGAGGTATTCCTCTTTCCATCTTTGAGCAAACTGATGATGGAGCACTTTGAGTTTTTGCCATCTATTAGCAATACTCAATGAAAGATCGGAATGATCGGGTTCAGGGGGTGCCAAAAGAGGTGCTCCTATCAGAAAATGACCTGGGGTTAAAGGGACTAAATCGAAGGGATCATCGCTCATTGCAGTTAAGGGTCTTGAGTTTAGGCAAGCTTCTATTCGGGTTAACATTGTCGAAAACTCCTCAAAGGTAAATTTCTGCATTCCAGCAATTTTGCGAAAATGAGTTTTTACACTCTTTACGCCGGCTTCCCATAAGCCGCCCATATGAGGAGCACCAGGGGGTATAAAATGCCATTCAACTGGCTGAAAACTATTTCGTACAAGTACTTTTTCTCTTAATTGGGGTAAAAACTACTTTCGGTCTACTTCGAGTAAATTAGCAGCACCGACAAATGCAGTTCCGTTGTCGGAGTATATGTGGGCAGGACAACCACGACGGGAGAAAAAACGGGCAAAAGCACCAAGAAATGTTTCGGTCGACATATCACCGGTTGCCTCTAAATGTATCGCTTTTGTGGCGAAACAAACAAAAACGAGGACATAACCTTTCGTTATTCGGCAACCTCTACCAATGTAGGATTTTATGTCGAACGGACCTCGTAATAGAAGCACGTTCAGGGGGTAAAGCAGCCATAATCTGCTGACCGGTTTTCTTTCGATATATAGTACATTCCTTGCAATTGAAAATGACTGTACAAATTAGATTTTTAACTTGGGGACCCAAAACTCATTTCTTACTAATCTGAGCATTAATGAATGGCCACCATGGGCACAGCATTTGTGAACATGTTCAACAAACAAACGGGTAAATCGGGCTGCATAAGGCAGAATTTTAGGGTAACGCTCATCGTATGTTAAGCCAGGGGATCGAGTTAATCGACCATTGATTCGGACAAAACAATTTGAATCAATAAACGGGTTCAAAGTGAGTAAATTACTTTTAGACGAAATGGGTTTACCTTTCGAGAGTAGAGAATATTCGGGTATATAATTCTTTTGACATACTAGAACCAATCGATCTCGAGTAAATTTCATTTCTGACTGGGTTAAATCTAAGGTGTTGTACAAGCATTTTCTGGTTTTTAACTATTGTAAACACCTGAACCAATACGAAATAATTCGCATTGCACGGGGTAAATCTGAGAAACGTTCCAGTATGTCAAATGTTGGTTCTGTCTGAACAGAAAAAGATTGAACTTCTAAATGCTGATGTTCGGTAACGATATTTTGTGGCCAATACTCTCGCGGCTGTTTTAACCACGAGTGACCATGCCACCATAGGGGGTTATCAACTAAATATCGAGCAAGAGTTCCACGACTTGCAAGATCTGCAGGGTTATCTTTGGAATCTACATGAAACCAATTCTCGTTACCAACTTTCTTTACGATTAGGGCAACTCTGTTTTTGACAAAGGTTGGCCAATGGCACGGGGGTTTTTTGAGCCAAGATAAAACTATAGTAGAATCAGTCCACAGATAAATCTTTCTCTTGTCTAGATTTAATTGACTACACAAGGATTCTACCATATTTGCCATCAAAGCCGCTCCACAAAGTTCTAAACGGGGTAATGTTTCAGACTTAACAGGAGCTACCTTCGTCTTTGCAGAGAGTAAATGTCAAGTGATTTCATTCGAAGAAATACTTCGAACGTAAAGAGCAGCGCCATAAGCCTTTTCTGACGCATCAGAAAATGCATGAAGTTCAATATCATAACTCGGGTGAAAATTAACCCATCTTGGAATGTTAATTTTCTCAATATTGGGGTAATCATTTAAAAATGAGTGCCATTGCACAAGGGTTAAGGGTTTTAAACATTCATCCCAATCTGTCTTGTCTTTCCATATTTGTTGCATTATAATTTTAGCAACAATGATTTTGGGGGATAGCCAACCGGCGGGGTCAAATAGCTTAGCTATTTCTGACAAGACAGCACGTTTAGTCACAATATCCCGGCGTGGCTGCGATATGAGTCGGAAGTAGAAACTGTCAGTTTCGGCATTCCATCGCAAGCCTAGGGTTTTTGTTGTACTAGCATCTGAAAATTTTAAGAAGTCTGCATCAAGCAGATTCTCACGGGGTAAATCTTCTAAGAGACGTATGTGATTGGCAGTCCATTTTCTCAAAACGAAACCAGCCGATTCAAGAACATGGGTAAGTTCAATATGTCTCCTAAAAGCGTATTCTAGCTCATGAGAGCCAGCAAGTACGTCGTCGACATACATTTGGGTTTTCAAAATTTCAGATGCTAACGGACTTAGGGGTTCACAATCGTTGGCCAATTGTAAAAGAATTCGAATCGCTAAATACGGCGCACAATTCACTCCGAATGTGACAGTATTTAGCTCATAGTCCTTTATATCAGCTTCGGGATTACAGAGGTACAAGACCCGTTCAAATTGTGTCTGTTCGGGATGAGTTAAAATTTGGCGATACATTTTCTCAATGTCAGCGTTAAAAACGTAACGAAAGAGTCGCCATTGTAGGATTAAGACCGTTGGGTCTGCCTGTAAAACAGGACCGGGGTACAAAACATTATTAAGGCTTACGCCATTGGAGGATGGGTTCGAGGCATTAAATACCACACGAAGTTTAGTGGTCACGCTATCGGGTTAAAATACTGCATGATGCGGTAAATAATAATTAGTCGCATCTGAACTCGGGGGGTTAACTGCTATGATATATCCCATTTCGAAATACTCTCTAATTACAGTATCATACTGTGATTTTAAATCGGGGTTTTTCAAAAGTCGAGTTTCATTTCGCCTAAACTGGGACAGAGCACTATGTCGAGAATCTCCTAATGTCACTTCATTAAGAAATTCCCGACGAAACGGGAGTGAAACTACATAGCGACCATCGGGGTTCCTATAGGTAGTAGACCGGTAAAGTTCTTCACAATATTCCTCAGTTTCCGACAACCGTGTCGCTTGTGGAACTTCTTCAAGTTACCAAAACCGAGCAAATTGAGCGTTCAGCTCCACTTGATTGCAAAACGATGCAATAGTATAAGGGGGTTCAGATTGAAAAACTTTACCAGTTACTATCCAACCAAAAACTGTTCTCTGGGCGATCAGGTTGCCATTCGGATGCTTTCTAACATCCGAAGTTACAATTTTTGGATAAACATTTCCTCCTAATAGAATATCCATACGGGTACACATGACGTCGGTCATGGTAATATCGGGAAAACTAGAGCTTACAATATCTGTAAGGGAACACGAGGGCAACCGACCGGTAATCTTCTCGACTACATATGCACAAATTTTCAATTTGAAACTCGGGTCTATTGG
The DNA here is from genome assembly GCF_015586225.1 of Lucilia sericata. NCBI lineage: Eukaryota > Metazoa > Arthropoda > Insecta > Diptera > Calliphoridae > Lucilia > Lucilia sericata. Next base: position 1,015,229 of record NW_023994081.1, on the reverse strand, counting down.
AGAACCAATAGTAAGAACGCACATAGTCGAGAAATTTCCAGCCAAGCAATCCATCATACCAGTAACATTTATCGATGGCACCGAAAATGTTGGTATTGCAAGCTTCCTTTGTAATCTCCTAGAGATAAAAGTACCTTGCGAACCAGGGTCAACTAGCGCTCTTGCTGTACATCTGAGATGGTCAAAATGGACTATACAAATAGCCGAGCCCAAAAGGACTGTGGAATGGGGGTTAGGGCTCAGATGTGCAGCATACGTATGAACGTTCTGAGTCGCTGCAGAAGTTGATGGGGGAAAATTGAGAGGGTGTTGATTTTGGTTGCTTGCTGGAATCGGGTTTATATTATGTGGGGTTTGGTTAGATAGGGGTTGAATTGGTACATTTGTACCAGAAGCTGTAGGGAGCTGGGGTGAAATTTGAGAAACTTGACCTTGCGATCTAGGATCTCTATGAAGCAAAGAGTGATGCTTTTGTCTACACAACGAACAAACATGAGTACTTCTACAATTCTTAAAATCGTGAGAAGTCGCCAAACAATTTGAACAACACCTAAGTCTCTTGACAGTTGACAGCCTATCATCTACACTCTGACTCAAGAAGTTAGGACAAAGTGATAGAATATTTCCGGGGTAACTTCTAATAATGAAAGATTCGTAATACAATCATTAAGTGATCGTTGCAGATTTTTAATATTCGGGCCTGTTTCTTGGGTAAGGGGTTTAATACTCAAAAGAGTACGAAGCTGTTCATTTATGAGGGCGTCTTTGTTCTCATATTAGTCAACTAACTTTTTCCATGCCACTGCATAGCCATCGTTAGTCAATGGAACAGTTTGTATGACATCATGAGCATTTTTTGCAGTTTTCTGCAATAAATAGTACAATTTCTGTACTGGGGTCAAACGGGGGTTATTGCCATACAACGCAGAGAACATGTCTAGGAATGAAGGCCAGTTCTTATAGTCACCATAGAAAATTGGGGTGTCACAAGGGGGTAAATGAACGAGTGGTATTGAACTTGCTCCATGATCATTGGACTTTTCTGCCTGAGCAGCGGATTTTAAATTGTCCAAATGGGTCGTGATCAAGGAGATACCACGAGTGTAGATACTATAAGAAGCCATATACCTGGACTTCACTTCAACGATTTGTGGGGTTTTCAATTGTTCAGCTTCGATCAACAAAGTATCGTATGCTGAACGAACAGCTTCCCATAAACGGGTTAATTCCTTTTCATGGCTACTTAACGAACCAATTCGATGTTCGCCAACAGGAATTATTGAAATATAAGCCTCGAATTCGGCTAAACGATCTGCATTACGAATTAATGTGGACATGTCCATTTTAGATCTTAATAAATACCGGGTAATTTTGGCAAAAAGCAAGAAAAATTAGGGGGAAATTGAAAAATATTCAATAAATAGAGTAAACTTGCTCAAAAAAAATTAAAAAATAAACAATCTAATCTTCAAAATTAATTTAAAAGATTGAATTTTATCACGTATCAAGGATTTAAGGATCAGAATAAAATCGAAATCGACAAAAAACGAGTAAAAAATTTCAAAAAGTCAAAAAACTTCTCAAAATAGGAATAAATTTCAATAAATATTTGGATAAATTGGAATTTACGACGTAAATTCCACAAAAAACGGGTTAAAAGTATAAAAATATTAAATATTAAAGTGATTTTACACGTTGTTCGTTTTTAAGAGTAAAAATTTTACAAAAAATGGGTTTAAAATATTTCGAACAACAATTTGTTATAGTGTAAAAGCACTTTAAATATTAAAAAAGGTATAAAAATATATAAAAACACACTAATACTGCAAACGAATAAACGGTTACTCACTTCGAATAAAATTAATAATTATTTTTCACTTAAAAATAATTATTATTTAATGAAATTTAATTAATGAGTTAAATTTGTATTTAAATTAAACGATTTATCTATTTTCACGGGTTAAAATATAAAAAATTGAGTAAAAATGTACTTTATCACTATAAAAATACACAGTAACCGGTTTATTCGTACAATCAAAATATTGCAGCACTAATGTGTGTGACAATAAAAGCAAGAGATAAATAAAAAAAACAACCAACAACACTGTAGCTTTTTTTGAATTATTATTGTTTATTATAATTAATAACACTCTCACTTCTCACGGGTATATGGGTAAAATAAAAAAATATATAATTTTTATTTTTATTATTTAAATTAATTTATTTAATATTAATAAGAAAAATATCACAAATAAAAAATTCACAAATTTATTTTATTTGTTCGAGTGTCCGTCCGTTTCTGTTTACATATAAACTAGCGAGTAAATTTTTAACTTCTTTATTGTCTTTTGTGCTATATTCGCTAATATTAGCACAGTAAGTAAATAAAAATCACTTTTAAATAAAAGAAACGCGGGTAAAAAAGGAACTGAGTAAATAAATAAAAATATGCACTGATATAAGAGTTTTTTTTATATTTTCTTTTATTTTAAAGTTTTGTTGCACACACGCGAATAAATAAATTAAATAAAAACACGGGTAAAAAGAAAGTGAGGAGAGAAAAAAAAAGCACTGTTTAAAAAAAATAAAATATATGTTTTGCCGACGGCAAATTGAAATTTGTACAAAGGGTTTTTTTGTTTTAAAACACTTGTTGGTTATTATTTTTTTTGTTTTATTAGAAACACTTTTATTGTCACTTTTTTGTTCTTTCACTTTATAAATTCGCAAGAACGTACCTTTTTTCCTTAGGGATTTCGGGGTAAGGGGGTAATAAATAAAATAATTTCCAAGTGAAATGGGGTTAGGGAGAAACAATCCGGGGTAATCTGGAAATAGAAATATTTTCTTAAAATATTTCAAGGACTCGGGGGGTTTATAATCCGGTTCGAAGGACCAAAATGTTTCCTTGAAATATTTCCTCGAAAATATTGGGGGTGGGGTTGAAAAATAAAAACACAAATTAGTTTTATTTTAATAATAAGAAAAATGGGGTTTTATTATTGGTTTTTCTCGGGTTTTAATTTGGGGTTTTGTACGTACCGTACGCTTCGGGGTTACAAATGTAAGTAAGTATTACAACTTTAAAAAAAGAGAGAAAAAGGGTAAAAAGCGCCAAAGAATTAAAAACATAGAATGGCCAGTGAACAGTAACTGGCCATATACACTGTGCGCATAAACAATAGTATTTATGCCAAATATTTTATGGGTATCACTATTTGGTAATGAGTTAGGTGCCTTTAAGTGTTTTCTGAAAGGCACCTTGTATAGCAGCTATGATCAATTATGGACCGATAGGAAAACAATTTCACAGTAATATTTCTCTGTATATGAGCAATACTTTTGCCAAACTTTATATTTAGTAATGAGTTATGTGCGTTTAAGTGATTTTCGGTAGGGGACCTTGTATGGGAGCTATGACCAGTTATGGACCGATCGGAAAAAATGTCTCAGTAATATTTCCGTGCACATAAGCAATACTTGTTCCAAACTTTATATGGATATCTTAATTTAGTAGTGAGTTATGTACGTTTAAGTGATTTTCGGGAGGGGACCTTGTATGGGAGCTATGACTAGTTATAGACCGATCGGAAAACAATTTCACAGTAATATTTTTATGCATATAGACAATACTTGTACCAAACTTTATATGGATACCTTAATTTAGTAATGAGTTATGTGCGTTTAAGTGATTTTCGGGAGGGGACCTTGTATGGGAGCTATTACCAATTATGGACCGATCAGAAAAAATTTCTTAGTAATATTTCTGTACATATGAGTAATATTTGTACCAAATTTTATATGGATATCTTAATTTAGTAATGAGTTATGCGCGTTTAAGTGATTTTCGGGAGGGGACCTTGTATGGGAGCTATGACCAATTATGTACCGATCGGAAAAAACTTTCACAGTAATATTTCTATGCATATGGGCAATACTAATACCAAATTATACATGGATATCTTAATTTAGTAATGAGCTATGCGCGTTTAAGTGATTTCCGGGAGGGGAGCTTGTATGGGAGCTATGACCAATTTTGGACCGATCGGAAAAAATTTTCACAGTAATATTTCTATGCATATGGGCAATACTTATACCAAATTATACATAGATATCTTAATTTAGTAATGAGTTATGCGCGTTGAAGTGATTTTCGGGAGAGGACCATGTATGGGAGCTATGACCAATTTTGGACCGATCGGAAAAAAATTTCTCAGTAATATTTTTATGTATATGGGCAATACTTATACCAAATTTGATATGGATATCTTAATTTAGTAATGAGTTATGCGCGTTTAAGTGATTTTCGGGAGAGGACCTTGTATGGGAGCTATGACCAATTTTGGACCGATCGGAAAAAATTTTCTCAGTAATATTTTTATGCATATGGGCAATACTTATATTAAATTTTATATGGATATCTTAATTTAGTAATGAGTTATGCGCGTTTAAGTGATTTTCGGGAGGGGACCTTGTATGGGAGCTATGAGCAATTTTGGACCGATCGGAAAAAATTTTCACAGTAATATTTCTATGCATATGGGCAATAGTGATACCAAATTATACATGGATATCTTAATTTAGTAATGAGTTATGCGCGTTTAAGTGATTTTCGGGAGGGGACCATGTATGGGAGCTATGACCAATTTTGGACCGATCGGAAAAAATTTTCTCAGTAATATTTTTATGCATATGGGCAATACTTATACCAAATTATACATGGATATCTTAATTTAGTAATGAGCTATGCGCGTTTAAGTGATTTCCGGGAGGGGAGCTTGTATGGGAGCTATGACCAATTTTGGACCGATCGGAAAAAATTTTCACAGTAATATTTCTATGCATATGGGCAATACTTATACCAAATTATACATAGATATCTTAATTAAGTAATGAGTTATGCGCGTTTAAGTGATTTTCGGGAGGGGACCATGTATGGGAGCTATGACCAATTTTGGACCGATCGGAAAAAAATTTCTCAGTAATATTTTAATGCATATGGGCAATACTTACACCAAATTTTATATGGATATCTTAATTTAGTAATGGGTTATGCGCGTTTAAGTGATTTTCGGGAGGGGACCTTGTATGGGAGCTATGACCAATTTTGGACCGAACGGAAAAAATTTTCTCAGTAATATTTTTATGCACATGGGCAATACTTATACCAAATTTTATATGGATATCTTAATTTAGTAATGAGTTATGCGCGTTTAAGTGATTTTCGGGAGGGGACCTTGTGTGGGAGCTATGACCAATTTTGGACCGATCGGAAAAAATTTTCTCAGTAATATTTTTATGCATATGGGCAATACTTATACCAAATTTTATATGGATATCTTAATTTAATAATGAGTTATGCGCGTTTAAGTGATTTTCGGGAGGGGTCCTTGTATGGGAGCTATGTCCAATTATGGACCGATCCAGAAAATTTTTTCTCTAAAAGAATTCTATTGACATAAGATTTTAATTTGTGAAATTTTATGAAGATATCGACATTGTGACGGAAGTTATTAACAAAAAACCCATTTTCCGGGAATATGTACTTTTGTAAGGGAGGTATATGAAACTGTGGACCGATTCTGGCAATTTTCAGCAGGGATCAAGATCTTGTGTAGAAATGAATGTGTGGTAATTTTCATGGATTTATCTTGCATAGTTTTCGAGAAAATACATCAGAATGTGTAAAAAATGCTTATTTTTTTCGAGGTTGTTTCAAATTTTGATTCATAACTTTTCCCGGTGTGAACCGATATTGCGAATTTTCAATACCAAACAACTCAGGAAAATGAAGAACATTTTGGGTGAATTTGGTTAAACTCTATTGCTTCGTTTTATCGTGAGCGTGTTTTACACAGACAGACGGACATAGCTAAATCGACTCAGAATTTGATAAGGACCCAGAATATATATACTTTGTTGGGTCTCAGATGAATATTTCTTGGTGTTACATACGGAATGACAAAGTTATATATACCCTTTGTCACCACTGATGGTGGTGGAGGGTATAAAAATACGTTTATCTTGGAAACTATTACAGTTAGAATCTTCAAATTTTGCACGAAAAACTTTAACATCCATCTAAACATTTTGGGTAATAAATTGGCGGACTACCCATGAGGGGAGCGGCACCTCCCATATTAATTAAAGACAAAAATTCGTTTATCTGGAAAACTAATGGAACTAAATTCTTCAAATTTCGCTCGAAGAACTTAAATATTCATCTGAACATATTGGAGGAAAAAAAGCGGACTTTCATCTGGGGGTCTTGAAGCCCCCACATGAATCAAATAGAAAAATTCGTACGTATGAAATTATTAGAGCTAGAATCTTCAAATTTTACATGGAGAACTTTGAAATTCATGTGAACATTTAGAGCATAACGGGCGGCTTGGCACAACATATATGAATTAAATACAAAATTTCGTGCATCTTGGAAACTCTTATATTATTCAAATTTTTATAGATAGATAGAAATTGGCGATAGATGGAAACTGGCGAACTTACAATTTGCTTGACATCTCTCATATATAACATATTATAAATCTGGAAAACTATTGTAGTTAGAATCTTCAAAATCGTTAAGTGGGATTTTTATTTATACATATTCCTTTAAGGGTAGCAAAGCACACTGGGTATAGCTAGTATTTTATAAAAACAATTAAAATTAAATGCAAATTTTGTAAATAAACACTAATTTCACTAAAACTAATGTTAAAAATCAATTTTAATTGCACAAAAACAAAATTCTAAACAAATTTTACAATAAAATGACGTTTGTTAACAAGACAAATATAGACATGGGGTTAAGGGGTGCTAAATTGGCCAAAAATTGCCCTGAAAATCGATAAGTTTTCGATACCTATTAATGGTCCCAAAACTTTTTCGACACTAAATAATAAAAAAAACAGTTTTATAGGTCATTTTAGTATTTTTACCAATTTATTTTATACTAGATATTTGTACCCGGCGTTGCTCGGGGTTTTAAGTGGTTTCATAACATTATACTTAAGTATTCTCCCGTCAGAGTAAACTAAAAAATCTGCTTTATGTCCATAGATTAATTTCTGAAATTTTTGAACATTCAGAAATATAAAAATTTTTCCCTAACTTCTTCGTGTTTCAAAACATGGTGAAGGTCTCCTTATGAAGAAAGTCCTTACAATTTCTTTGTGATCTTATAAAGCTACAAAAGAAATTTCATTGAAATTTCACAGTACCAAAACTACTACCCATAACCACTTTCTCCATTGAATTATTCAAATTTATGTATTTTGTTTAATATATTTTGTATCACTTCAGAAGTCGATGTTGTAGAACATTTATTAAAAAAATCACGTCAGAGAGGAACCTTTCCCTCTTTAATGATATTATTGAAAAACACATTTCTTGACCGATTACGGAAAAATATTTATAAAAAAATATATATTTCTCAAATTTCATAAAAGTACAAAAAATGTAGCAAAGGAACACATAATTAGACGTTTTTGCCCGTTTACTTTGAATTTCTTTTTCCTGTTTTTTCCTCTAGAGGTGGACTCTCGAATTCAAGTATCTCTTAAACTAAAAACTCATCGTCTAAAATATTTTTAATTTAGAACGAAAAAAAAATCAGACTTAAAACACAGATGTACAAATTTTTCTAGTTTTTTTTCGCTTTTTCTCATATTTTGAAACGGAACTATGCTACATAATACATATTTCAGACACTTTAAAAGCTTAATCAGAAATGTTTTGCTTGATTGTTAGACAATAATTAGTATTTACTCCCAAAACTACGAATTTTGTCCCTTTTTCATCCACATACCTCTTCTTGTCCCTTCTTATCCAAGTTTAGGTAAACAATATAGCCTATCACACCATAGAGCTATATATCTAACTATGTTTCAAATTTAAAGAAAATCGTTCCAGCCGTTTAAGTGTAATTAAAAATGTTATGCGCTCGCTACAGGTCGCAATTTGCAAGATAATTTGATGTACTTTTGCACATACTCTTTCAAGGACGAATCCACTGAATATGGTTTTTGAGCTCATAAATATGTTAAATGTTCTTGTATCACACCAAAAATCGGCAAAACTTAGTTTTATGTAAGTTTTAATGCCACTGCTGATTTTCGTAATGATCGGTCCTCATTAGATCACATCCCCCATATATAGTCCCCTTCATAAAAGGACTTGATTGTTCAAATTCACTTATAAACACTAATATTACGGCGATATTCTACATGAATAACTTTAATGTAGACGTAGGTGGTTAATATGGGATATTAACATATTAACCACTTACCCCCATATAACCCTCTTTTAGAAAATCCCTTTTTTGTCAATAAATTTATTACTAATCAACATTTGTAACATAATCACTGGTGTAGGGCATCATATGGTCGGCCATGCCCAACTATAAATTTTTACTTGATTATTTATTTGTTTTATTTATTCATTGAAGTAGTTTGGATTATCTCAAAACATGCATTTATTTATACGCAGCAAATACAGATTTCCCTTATTTACCCATTTTTCCCCCTAAGTCTGGAATTTCGAAATATATGTACATACATATGTCTGAGACTATCAAAATCATAGTTTATAATATTTTGGCTTTAGAATAGAAAAAAATCGTTCTTAAAGCACAAAAATACTTATTTTGTCAGATTTTCGCCATTTGGCCTATTGTTTTGTCCCCTTCCGGTCCAATTTTCGCAACGGTACTTTGCTAATATATATTTCTAACAAATTAAGTAGGTTAATAGAAAATGCTCATGATTAAGGATAGACAAAATCAGAGTATTTACTATCAAAAGTACCAATTTTGCACGTTTTTCACCCATTTAACCCTCTTTTTGTCCCCTCCTAGTCCAAGTCCAAAAAATATAGCCTATAATACTCTCCAAGTATAGATCTAACTATTTTCCAAATTTTAAGAAAATCGGTCCAGCCGTTTAGGCGTGATTGACGAACAAACAAACAAATAAACAAACGAACAGACTTACAAAGAGATTTATAATATACTAGCTAAAACCCGGCGTGCTTTGCTACTCCTGTCGATATAAAATAAAAAATTTTCAAAATATATTCATATACATTTTTTGTTTATAAAAATTTTATTAATATTTGTTTGTCACTATCCAAAACCATAAAGTAATAAGACAAAGAAAGTTTGATATTTAAAGTTATTATTAATGATATTTATGTACATATATTATTTCTTAATAATTATTTCTTATTCCTATTCATTAGCATAAATTTACAAAATATTACAAAATTACTAAAATTTAATTGACTTAATATTTACAATTAAAATTTTCCTTAATAATTATTTCCTATTCTAAAGCCTTGGGATATACAATATTTTTCGTTTTCCCCTCAGGCGCGTAGATATACAAATCTGAAGGTTTCTCAACTCGCGAGCATGCAACATAAAGCTGACCATGTGAGAAGCATGGATTTTCGAGATTTATTCCACACACTTGCAGGGATTGACCCTGAAATTTATTTATTGTCATCGCGAATGCCAAACGTGTAGGAAATTGCAACCGTTTAAAGTCGAATGGCATTTCCGATGTTGTCATTGAGATCCGAGGTAGTAAGACATCCGTTCCTTTATATTGGCCAGTTGTAATCGTTGCTTCGATTAAGTTGTTCATTAATTTTTTAACTGTTAATCGAGTACCATTACAAAGACGTGGTGGATCAATATTTCGCAATAAAATAATTGGAACGCCAATTTTCAACTTCAATTCGTGGGGATACATTGACGACATCATCATTATTTGTAACAGTATCGATGAATTTATATGTTTTTAAATTACCATCGATTCTATTCAAAATAATATTATTGATACAATTAACGTCAATGTTTTTGGGTGCCAGTAAAGCACGCTCACATAACCACTGCCTATTTTTGAAATTACGTTGAAGATTTGGAAAAACACAATATATTAACTCTTTCTTTGATTGTGTGATCCTACAAAAGTTAGAGGGAAACTTTACATAATTTGTGGTTGGCTCAATTGTCATTTTTCCATTTCCTAAATCCAGCAATTGTTTTGTTGTTAATTTTAACGTGTGAACATGTTGCCAGAGATATGATGATTTTAGGCAAACATTGAGTTCATCAGCCGGTGTTGAACCAGGTATCACAGGAAGTGTCTGGCGAAAATCACCCGCTAAAAGAATTAATGCACATCCAAATAAATTAGAATTACTTCTCATGTACTTTAAAGTGCGATCAAGCGCTTCTAAGTATTTTTTGTGGGCCATGGTGCATTTATTCCACACTATTATTTTATATGTTTGCAGGATTTTACCCATTGAAGAATTTTTCTTAACATTACATGTATAATCTTCAGAAAATTGTGTTTTCAACGGTAATTTGAGTGCATAATCTAAAAGTGTTGCTGCAATACCTGATGACGCAATGGCTAAGGCAATATTCTTTTGTGATCGAACTTTAGCTAAAATTAATGAGATGAGAAAGGTTTCTCCGGTTCCTCCTGGCGCATCAATGAAATAAAATCCTCCTTGTAAGAAATAATTATTAAGAAATAATATATGTACATAAATATCATTAATTAATAAAATACTTTAAATATCAAACTTTCTTTGTCTTATTACTTTATGGTTTTGGATAGTGACAAACAAATATTAATAAAATTTTTATAAACAAAAAATGCATATCAATATATTTTGGAAATTTTTTATTTTATATCGACAGGAGTAGCAAAGCACGCCGGGTTTTAGCTAGTTTCAACATAAAAAGTAGCCTATAGTTCCTTCCAGACATACAGGAAGAAACTGTGAAAATTTCAGGAAAATCGGTCCAGCCGTTTAGTAGTCTATAAAGCACAAACAAACAAACAAACAAACATACATACATACATACATACATTCATACATACATACATACATACATACATACATACATACATACATACATTCATACATACATACATACATACATACATACATACATACATACATACATACATACATACATACATACATACATACATACATACATACATACATACATACATACATACATACATACATACATACATACATACATACATACATACATACATACATACATACATACATACATACATACATACATACATACATACATACATACATACATACATACATACATACATACATACATACATACATACATACATACATACATACATACATACATACATACATACATACATACATACATACATACAAACACACTTTCATTTTTATATATATAGATTCTAGCTCTAATAGTTTCTCAGATATAATAATTTTCCTATTCAATTTATATGGGGGCTCCAAGCTTTGTATTTTATTAATATGGGAGGTGCTGCTCCCCTCATGGGTAGTCCGCCAATTTATTTCCCAAAATGTTAAAGTTACTCGTGGAAATGTTTAATATTCTAACTATAATAGTTTCCAAGATAAACGAATTTTTGTATTTAATTTATATGGGAGGTGCCACGCCCCCTAATGCTAATCCGCCCACTTTTTGTCTTAAATAATTATATTGATACTAAAGTTGCTCCGACAAAATTTGAAGACTCTAACTATTATATTATCTCAGATATACTAATTTAATATTTTCTTAATATGGGCGTGGCAGTAGCCTATAGTTCCTTCCAGACATACAGGAAGAAACTGTGAAAATTTCAGGAAAATCGGTCCAGCCGATTAGCAGTCTATAAAGCACAAACTAACAAACATACATACATACAAACACACTTTCGTTTTTATATATATAGATATATATTAGTATTCATGTTTTTTAACATATTTTGAAATTGCGACCCTCGATTCAGCTGTCAGGTTCCATATACTCAATAAAATGCTCATAAAACCAACTTTAATGTGAAAAATTAATGCAAATTTCTATTTAATTTTTTTCAAAAGAATTGAAGAACAACTATTTTTTTAAATATTTTGTTACATACCCAAGGCATTATATAACTTGTTTCTATTATGTTTTCCAACGCTTATTTCAGTTAAATTTTAATAAAAATTTTCCGAGTCCAAAAAACTATAATAACTGAATAACAGAAGAAAGTACACATAAATGGCTTTCATTTAAGATATTGATCATCAAATTCTAACATATAGTTTGGCAGAAAATAGATTTTCCACTGAAAATTTTTCTAGTTTCTATTTTTTGCCGGCACTGTTTTTAATTGAATTCTAAAGCTGTATGGATAAAATTAGACCTGAATATGTTTTGTGTACATATAAATCATTCTACTAATTGTTTCCTGGATCGGTCCATTATTGGTCATAGCTCCCATATGAGGCCCACTTCCGAAAATCACTAAAACGCACATATTTCATTGTCAAGTAAACCTATCTTGATAAAATTTTACACAAATATGTTCTGTCTATATTTGAATCAATCTACGAAATTTTTTCCGTATTTGGTCATAGCTGTCATATAAGGTCCACTTCCAAAAATCACTTAAACGCATATATTTCTTTGAATAATAAAACTATCAGGATAAAGTACATAGAAATCATTCTACCAATTTTTTCCGTATCGGTCCATATTTGGTAATAGTTTTCATATAGGTCCACTTCAAAAAATCACTTAAACGAACATATTTCCTTATCAAATAAACCTATCTTGATAAAATTCGAAAAAAATGTTTTGTGTACATAGGAATCACTCTACGAAATTTGTCCGGATAGGCCCGTAATTCGTCATAGATCCTATATAAAGTCCACTTCCGAAAATCACATAAACACACATATTTCATTAATTAATAAATCTATTGGATTAAAATTCGACTTGATTCGACCATTTCCGAAAATTACTTAAATGCACATTGACAATCAAAGTTAGGTATCGGGATAAAATTTTGTATATATAAATCATTATACGGAATTTTTCCGGATCGGTACATAAGTTGTCTTATTTCCGAAAATCAATTAATTCGTTATTAAATGGTTATATCCGTATAAAATTCGACATGAGTATGTTCTGTGTATAGATAAATCATTCTATTAAAATGTTTTCGAACTGACCTATTAATATAAATTTTTTCTGGACCAAATCAAAATTCGTTCGATATATACAGAAATGTTAGTACCCTCACTACGGAAACAAAAATTTTGTCAAGTTAAAATTAGATAGTTAAATGGCTTTTAATAAAAAGTAGCTTGCTGGTGGAGGGTATTTAAGGTTCGGCATAGCCGAATATAACAATCTAAATTGTTCCAATAAATTTCATTAAAATACAAGTATATACGGATAAAATCCGAAATCATGTGTGTTTTTTTCATCGATAAATCATTCTGCGAAATTTTGTTCGGATTGGCCATATCTCCATAAAAGGTACATATGTTCACCTGAAACGCAAACGGCCCTAACTATATATAGTTAGTTATTATAGTTGATTCTAATGTATTGCATCAAAACAAATGTCCACGGAAAAAATTGGAATCCTCCGACCAAAATTAGCGATTTTATTGACAAAAAAACAAAAGGCCCTATCTACAAAAACATTTAAATATTAAAGGTAAAAAGTCCAATTTATCCATTTTTATATACGCCATTGTCAACTATCACTATGAAGCAATTTGTTTATTTACTACATATAAATCGCGTTGATAGAAACAAACTTTTCAATTTGAATAGTTTTTTGCTTCTCTTGTAAATTTAAAAAATGTTAGATAGGGCCGTTTGCGTTTTAGGTGACGATATATATGATTGCACTCTGACTTGTTTTTATTTTTTAATTTTTTTTTGTTTTAAATAAAATAAGTAATTACAAAGCTCTTAGCAAAACAAAGGCAACAAAAACGTCCATTTGGAAAATTAAGTGCAAAATATTGAAAAAAAATTATTCTTGACAGATATCCCATTCGCATCCCATTATGGGACTACATATAAAGCTCTTAAAGGAAATTGTATAACCCAGCAAAATCTTTGCTTACAATGATTACCATTGAGTACTTCATTAATGACTTAATTTGTAGGCAAAGTCTAAAATAAATCAAAATAAAGAAACAAACAAAAATAAAACAGTTAAGGTACGTTCACACCTATCAAATATTTTACGTTTTTTATCAAATATTTGTTGGCTGTAATGTGAACACAAAATATTTTTGAAGAGTAAACTAAATATCAGCTGTTTTTCGTGAAACATTTTTATTTGTCAACCTACAAATATTTTCTTAATGTGAACACAATGTGAACACCAAACATGAAACATTTTTGTTAAACGTTAAAGAAACTATTTAATAATATTTTTTACGATTTCATAGAAATTTCTGCCTAAAAACAAAAAATTAAATACATTTTTATTTCATAATGTGCTTAAAATGAGTATTTCTATTTTGACGTTTTGTTTGAAGAAACAAAGCCAAACATAATTCAATACAAATAGTAAAAGTTTGTTCACATTACAACAAATAATTTCGTAAAGCAATTGACGGATAAAACAGTAAAAAAAACAAGATTTTGTTTGCAGGCAAAGAGGAACATAACAACAAGAACAGCTAATGCGCAACCAAACCAAAAGCCAAAAATATATGTGTTTATATTTACTAAAAAGCTATATCATTGAATAATAACTTCTATATATCCTAAAATTTCATTTAATATTGTTTTTCATCAAAATTTTACCACAAAAAAATACAAACTACATTTCAATACCTTGTGCAAGTGGAAAAGAGATAGATAGACTTGCATAAGGTATTGAAATTACATTTCAATACCTTGTGCAAGTGGAAAAGAGATAGATGGTGGATCTTTACTGTCATGTTGTTGCTATTTAGTATAGTCAATGTAGCGAAAAACCTTGGTTGTTTGGAACGGTTTATAGCGATTTCAAAAAAATCGCTATAAGCCCGGAAATAACCAAATTATAAATAATTTTCATTAAATTACATATCAATAAAATTGAAAATTATAGAGAATTGTTTATTATCAATATATTTTTATATCCATTAATATAATAAATAATTGTTTAAATAAATTGAGTAATAAATTAATTAAATAATTTCTCAATTAATTACTAAACTATAGACTAGATTATAACCTATAGACTAGACTATAAACAATACTATAAACTAGAGTATAGACAAGACTATAGACTAAACTATAGCTTGACTATAGACTAGACCAGCGGTTCCCCCGGTTTTTACTTCGCGGACCCCTTGAGGAATTTATTTAAATTCGCGGACCCCATACATATTTTGATATCTTATTGTTCTAAATATGTAATTGTTCATCCGAAAATTGTCATAGTCCATAAATCCCAAGGTCAAACAGATGTAGATATGTCATTTCTATAAAATATTCCCGTACATTGAGAATAATTAATATTTCAGAGAAGTTTCAATTGCCTGTTTTTGAAGATAGAATGACTTCATTGTTGAAATGTTAACATGATGTTTAATTTTATGATCGTGAGATCTTTCACGTTCATTTTTCTTTAAGGTAACGAAAAGGTTTCTTCATCAAATATCGTCGACATGTGCTTAAAGAGTCACGTTGCAAAATTTTTTTGCGATTGCAGACGGGTAATCTGAGTATGTTAGCTAATTTTTCGGGAAAATAATATAAGAAAGTTGAACTTCTTCGATATTGTTGCGGAATGCGTTTATCCGCATAATATATGACTTGAACTCTTTGCGAAAGTACTGTGAATTTTACTGCATGGTTTTGACTATTTACGCATTTTCTGATGTTAATTTAATAATATTGGTCGACAAAATCAAGTTAAAATCTGTGTATCACGTCGGAATGGAATATTTATATTTAAAATTACCTGGATTAACGTATTGAAGACGAATAAAGAGTCACCTCTGTTTCGGAAATATATTATTTTAGTCCTTCCAAACAAGAACACTTTTGTTTACAATTTGACAAACTTAAATCTGCGATAAGCTTGTCCTTGAATTATGAAATGTGACCTAACTTCATACTCCGAGATAACAGTATCTCTTATTTAATTGTAATTTGGAAACCGTTGGACTAGACTGCAAACTAGACTATAGATGCATATATTATGTAGCATAACTATATATAGTAAGTTGTTACCAACCAATAAATAACAAAACAACAAAAATAATAATTATCATTAATTTACGCAATTGCTTGAATTTCAATTAAATGTCACAACTTTGTCTCAGATTTATATTTTATAAAAAATAAAATAAAACCAGTCATATAAGCGACTATTTACATTTTTGTATGAGGTGATAACACTCTTTTTCAGAAAATAAACAAAGAACAGCTGTCATTGACGCTGTTTGATCTTACATTTGGTTTGCAAGATCAAATAATTATTTTACCAAAATGACGTAAATTATTTGACTTTTGGTGTTCACATTGATGAAACAATGAGAAAATATTTATTTGCCAGCAAATCAATTTGTTTTATGAAAATCATCCGCATTGCTGTTTGTTAACATGAAATATTTTATGTTCATATTCGACAAACAAAGTTTTTTCAATCGTGTTATATATTAATATTATACACTTTTATTATAAAAATTTAATTTTAAACCTAATAAAAATAGTTAAAATTAAAACAAATTGCCAAATTGTTTATTTCTTGCATGAAAATATACGATATATTGTGGCTGCAACACATGTGTGTGTTTGAACCAAATTATTTTTGAACTGTTTGATAAAACAATACCATCAAATATTTGTTCAAGTCTGAACATGAAATAAATATTGCATTTGTTTGACGCAACTTTATAAATACTTATAACAAATATTTGGACCAAATATTTTACAGGTCTGAACGTAGCTTTAGTTTTTCTGTTTTTTTTCCTTTTTTTTGTGCACACGTATCACATATCAAATGTCTATTTTTTGACAAACAGAAAATAAAATAGTATTTGTGTGTGAAAACTATTATTTGACGTACAATAAAACAACAAAGCAGTGGTGTAGTAAGAGTAGCATTCAACTAATAGACGGAAGGTACTGAGTTCAACGCCAGTCTGTGTCGACTTTTTATTTTTATTTTTTCATAAATATTCTATAAATAACTCTACTAAAAAACAACTTATTTCCAACCAAATAATATTGACTTACTTTTGGAACATCTCAAACAAAAATAAGTACTTTTTCTAGTAGAATTGTAAGTACTTTACTCGATGAGTTCTGGTGATTTTTCTAGTGAATTTGTAAGCAAATATTTTGCTGGGAGGCTTTCTTTTAAGCAAAAAAAAAAGGGCCCATTTTGAAAAAAAAATTAAAAAAAAATCTATGTGAACTCCTTTGAACGATAGGTGAAGAGTTACACTCATTTGAATAAAACCCGGTATAACCAAAATGTCTAACTTTGACCCCCTCTAAGTCCAGCAGTTCTTGGCCGATAGAGCTGAAAATTTGCAATAAAAAAATTAAATTCAGGGGTTTCCCGTTTTTAACTCGCATGTTTTGTTATTCATACTTTTATTTACATTTTGCACTATCATTACTTCAGTTTCGGTTCATTCTTTCGCAAGCGTGTTTGTCTAATTTCATACCAAGTGCCATGTCTTTAAATAATAAACGCAAGCATACATATGTAAAACACTAACTTTAAAGGAAAAATGTGAAAATTTACACTGTCTTGATGAGGGAAACCCTATTAGGCAGGTTGTCGAAAAATTCCATGTTTCCAAATCAACGATTTTTGACATAAAAAATTAAGAAGATAAAACAATTTATTTCGAATACCTATAATGGACCCGGTAACATTTGAACCAAAATAATGTAAACAAGTTAGAGTGCTATATTCGGCTGAGCCGAATAATACCCTCCACCAGCTACTTTTATATTAATACTTTTTTAATTGATCAAATATTTGTAGAAATAAGTTTTGTCTTAAATGGAAAAACCCCAAGATTTAAACAGCTTAAATCTGTTACAATTCCAAGATTTATTGAACAGTACATTTTCTTTTATATTTTTATAGCGCCCTAAGATATGCTTTAACGATATTTAATAATGTGCATGTATGCATGTGTGTGAAAGATTTAAGGATTTTCAAAATACATATAGGTACATATATAATTTTGTTCTACACAAATTGATAATGCAACTAGTTAAATACGGTTAAAGTGCTTTTAGGGGCAGGACCTAGTATGGGAGATATGACCAATTATAGACCGATCGTAAAAAAGTCTTTAAGCTAAATTTCTGTACATAAAAGCTATATTTCAGTCAAATTTTGTATCTATATCGTAATTAAGTAATAAGTAATGTATTTTCAAGTGATTTTCTGAAGGGAACCTTGCATAGGACCGACCGCACCCATGTTATGGACCGATCGTGAAAAAATCTTGAAATAGAATTTTTGTATACCAAACTAATATTTGTGCCAAATTTTGTATCAATAGCTTTATTTGGTAATGAGTAATGGGCGTTTAAGAGATTTTCGTAAAAGGACCTTGTATGGGAGCTATGACCAAATATGGACCGATCGTAAAACAATTTTATAGTGTAATTTATGTATATAAGAGCCATATTTGTGCTAAATGTACAAATATCAATATTTTGTAATGAGTTATGTGCGTTTAAGTGATTTTCGGTAGGTGACCTTGTATGAGTAATGGGCGTTTAAGAGATTTTCGTAAAAGGACCTTGTATGGGAGCTATGACCAAATATGGACCGATCGTAAAACGATTGTAATTTATGTATATAAGAGCAATATTTGTGCTAAATGTACAGATATCAATATTTTGTAATGAGTTATGTGCGTTTAAAGGTATTTTTAGACTACAATACTGAGTATTAATACTTGTCAAAAATGTTTGTATCATAATACAATTTACTAGTCTAAATATAATTTGTAATTTGATTTTCAAAAATATTACTGATTTTTTTGGCATACGGTCGGTATTCATAAATTTTTTAAAACAATTCAAAAACTTTTTATTTTCAAACGTATTCGGTATGTATTTTATAAATACAATAAAAAACAAACAAAAAGTGTAAAATACATTAAAAATAAGAACGAAAAGTGCATAAATAATTAAAAATTGGATAAAAAATATTACAAATATTATAGTGTAAACATAAAATGTATTTTTCGGATTGATGTTTTGAAAATGCGAATTATTTTCATAATATTTTTAATTTGAAGTGTGTTAATACTCAGTATTGTAGTCTGAAAATACCTTAAGTGATTTTAGGTAGGGGACCTTGTATGGGCCGATAAGAAAAAAATTTCATAGTAATATTTCTGTTTATGTGAGCAATGCCTGTACCAAATTTTATATGGATATCTTAATTTAGTAATGAGTTATGTGCGTTTAAGTGATTTTCTGGAGGGGCCTTGTATGGGAGCTATGACCAATTATGGACCGATCGTAAAACAATTTTATAGTAATATTTCTGTGCAAATGAGCAATACTTGTACCAAATTTTATATGGATATCTTAATTTAGTAATGAGTTATGCGCGTTTAAGTGATTTTCGGGAAGGGTCCTTGTATGGGAACTATGACCAATTATGAACCGATCCGAAAAAATTTCATAGTAATATTTCTGTATATGAGAGTAATACATATATGGATATCTTAATTTAGTAATGAAGTCGGAAGAGTATGTGCGTTTAAGTGATTTTCGGAAGAGCTATGACCAATTAATGACCCATCCAGAAATTTTTTTCTCTCAATGAATTCTATTGACATAAGATTTTAAGTTGTAAAATTTTGTGAAGATTTCAGCATTCTGACGGAAGTTATTAACAAAAAACTCATTTTCCGGGAATATGTACTTTTGTATGGGAGGTATATGAAATTAGGGACCGATTCTGGCAATTTTCAGCAGGAATCAAGATATTGTGTAGAAACGAATGTATGATGACTTTCATGAAATTATCTTGCACAGTTTTCGAGAAAATTACATCAGAATGTGTAAAAAATGCTTATTTATTCGGAGTTGCTTTAAATTGTGATTCATAACTTTTCCCCATGTGAACCGATTTTGCTCATTTTCAATACCAAACTGTACCGCATAACAATGAATATTTTGGTTGAAGTTGGTTAAATTGTATTGCTTCGTTTTAACGTGAGAGTGTTTTACACAGACAGACGGACGGACAGACGGACATAGCTAAATGACAAACTTATATATCGATTTTTTATAAGATTTTAAGATCATCTAGCGATGTCTGTATGTCAGTCTTTGTTGAAAACCGGATAAGTTCCGAACGTTATGAGCTAGAGTGATGAAATTCAAAAATGCTTATTGATGACAAATATTGTTTTGTGTTAATAATGAGCAAAATCGGTTCATGATTTCACTTAGCCCCCATACAAGTACCTCCCGGATTATAGTTAAAACATTAATAAATATATTTGTTTATGTACCAATCGCTATAAAATTTTGCAGAAGTCAGTTATATATACCTGTAAATTATGTTGGGAAGTATGACAGATGTCAGGGAATATTTAACCCCAGCCTCCATATATGGACCCTTTAAGACAATGATTTTACGACCTTAGCTGTCTTAAAAATATTAGTATAGCAACGAAATTTGTTGTATGATGATGTTTTAGGATGGGTTCCTATGCCCCTCATACAGAAATTAAGATTACAGTTAATAAATCTTTCAAAAATTAAGAAAGTATGATGAAATTCTACAAAAAACATTTGTTTTCAAAACTAATCACGCGTTTAAATTCAATAGACCTCGGTCCACAATTGACCAAATCACTCATTAAAGGCCCTATTCTGAAAATCACACTGAAGTCCACATTAATATCCATACATGGTAGTACACTTCGCCATATATCGAATAAATAAGTAAATTGTGGTACTATTGATTCATTAAGAGTCCATATACAGGTCCGCCTTCCGAAATCCACAAATTTACAACCAAATATATGAGTTGGTTAAATGGTAATAATATAAATGCAATTTAATTATTAAAAATTACTAACTAAATTCATTAAAAGTTATAAAAAATTATAAATTTTAGCACATAAATTGCAATGGCATAGTGATAATTACATGAATTTATTACAATTATACTCAGATATGTGGCATTTCATTCACAAACAAATTTAATACGTTAATTTGTTCAAAATTTTTCTATAAATTTAATATATTCTAACAGAAAATTTAGACGTAACCGACACCTTGCTGTTACAAAATTCATAAACAGAAAATAAATGTGTACTTACGTATTTTTTACATTTTTTCGCTTTTATAATCCAAATATTTCCTTACAAATGAAAACCCAGTTAAAAGTGAGGAAAGACAAATAAAACATTCGAAGTACATCAAACTTTGGTGAAAAACCAATGAAATTTACATAAGCATGCCATTGAAAGAATGTGGTTTATTTTTCATATCTAAATATCGAATTTTTACTGCTTTTTTAAACATCTAGTTGAAAGTTGTTTTTGATAGATATCCCACACGCATCCCGTTATGGGACTACCCAGCTAGCATTTGGAAGATTGTTGGATGATTAATCAGTAAACTGACTCAATATATGATTGAAAACTGATTATTTGAAAAACAATAACAAAATGTATAGCAATAATAAATTGATCATCCTGGTGTTTAAAATATGATGGTTTTAAAAACTTATTTTGTGATCATATTTCGATCAGTTGGAAGATCAACAATTGTTTCTTATGTAATTGTTTTTGTTTAATGGAATAGCAACACTTACACTTAAAAATGAATCAAAAACGATTCAAAAATGAGTCGAAATTGATTAGAAAATGGGCTCAGAAAAGACTCTTTGGCAAAAATTTTTGTGTGGCCTAAAATAAGTCGATATAATTCTTATTTCGTTAATAAAATTAAATGTATAAGTACATGTAATTTGCCGAAAATCTTCGTTGTCAGAACAATACTAACGCCGACGTCTGGTGTAGATGATCAACTGCTTTTTTAACTTCGGCCGCACTACAGACAGTGTTGCCACTTTGGTTATTATTAACCAAAATTGGTTATTTTTATTTTGCATGTGTACATGTGAATTATTTTTTCGTTTTGGTTATTTTTTGCAAACAATTGAACTAAATGCTGTTTGCTTTTATTCTAAAAAAAATAAAAAAAACTTCTTTTATCTCTAGTTTTAAATCAATTATGTAAATATACCTATCATCCTGTTTTGAATTTTGGTAATATGTGGAATTTTTTTTATATTGGTTATACTTAATCTTAATTGGTTAGGATTTAGCAAAAGTACCTATAAGTTTTCCACATATTAAATGAGTTGATTAAAATCATAACAACACCGTAATATTATTTATTTACACTAGTCAATCTAACATCGTGAATAATGAATCCTCTCTCTCCTTCTGGTGCATCCATGAACTTAAAATCACTTTTTGGGTCGATTCAAACTCGTCCGTCCTTCCTTTAATATTTCTATTGGAACTTTTTATGTAAAGAACTCGCTATACTTATACGAAAAAACGAAGTAGGCTGTATTTTGCATTTCAATTTTTATGGAATTTGGTGGGAATAGTCTACGTACTTAGTAGATTATGTCCTCCAAATTAAATTTAAAATTTAAAGTATAATTGCAACTTCTATACCTATTTGAAATTTTGCATAAACTGATACTGTGCTAATTTGCCGAAATTCTAAGATAAATGATTTAATAAGAATTAATAAAGTATTTTCTGCTAATTGATGCAAGAATAGTATTACAATATCTTTAAAGTATTAATCAACTGATATTTTTAAGTAACACAGCTAAGGAAAATGAAATTGTATTGTATACAAAAGTTGTAATAACATCTAAACTCGTACTCCTTAAACCCAAATTTCGAACGAAATCTCCAAATCTGTACATTAAATGGGAAGAATTTTATAATTTAAAATTGTTTTCCAAAAAGTCATATGTGGAGTATTTTTGAATTGCGATAAATCGCGTTTAAAACTCAGTTATTTTTTAAAATAAATATTAATTACACTTATTAACGAATTCGCGAAGAGACATATATTTATTGTTGAAAACACGATAGAGTCGAAAGAAACAAGATAGAAAACTAAAATATTTTTAATTGACCCAGTTTGATTGGTATTGAAAATGCGAAATATCGGTCACCAATTTCACCTAGCCCCCATATTATGCCCTATTCAGAAAATTACTATATTGCTTAAAAAAGCATCTATAGCGATGAAATTCAATATAAAAAAGTTTTATTGGAAATGTATTTGTCAAAGTTTATGAGGATCGTTATATAATTGACTCTATCCCTCATAAAAAGTCTCCTCAGAAAATGACTTTAAAGCTCATAATGTACTGCAATATAGCAACAAAATTCAACATAATCAAGTTTTAAAGAAACTAAAATATCTCTGTCAGATTTTATGAGAATTGGTCCATAATTGACCATACGTCTCATATAAGATCCCGTACAGAAAATCACTTTAACGCTCATAACTGTCTTCATAATACCAGTTTAGCGACGAAATTTAACATAGTTCCACTTCAGAAAATGAATTTGTTATTTTAATGTCCAAATGTAAACATGAAACAAATAAAAATAATTTTGTTTACTTTTTTCTTAATTTGGTTATTTTTTATTCGAATTTAGGTTAGAAAAAAAATTTTGTTGTGGCAACACTGCTTGTAAGTCATTTTTAACGCACTCGTGCAGATGTCTACTATAAAGCTCTTAAAGGAAATTGTATGTATAAGCTTTCTTTAAGCAAAAAAAAAAAACGATTTTGAAAAAAAAAAAAATCTAAACCATGATGAAATAGCTCTCTGAACTCCTTTGGACAATTTTTGCTAGGACCAATAGGTGAAAAGTTACACTTATTTAAATAAAACCCTGTATGACCAAAATATCCAACTTTGACCTCTTCTAAGTCCGGCAGTTCTTGGCCGATAGATGTGTCTGGCTTTCTATCACATAGTACTAACCTTTGTGCAAATTTTATCCCAATCGAAAGACATCGATTTTAATAGTTGGGTCACTTGACACGAAATTCCCCGTATATATATATACCATTTTATATGGTACAGGGTAGAAAAAACACTTATAACTCTAATATGGTTCTTTTCAAATTGCCGTTCACTACAAAAATCTATATTATTGTTGCTATTACGTTTTAAACATTTTAATCGGAAGCCTATGAAAATATATAATCCACATATACTATAAGACTGCCATAATCAAAAATTCGGTTTTTTGAACTGAGGACTACAAAACATTTTTTTTGGCGTGAGATAGATTTTTTGTTGTAAAAATAAAAACTAAAATTCATATTTTCACGAATATTAGATAAATATAAATTTAATTTCAATTCAGATTACATACATACAATTAACTCTTTGAATCTACTCTTTGAATCTCTTTTGCTCTCCCTTGATTTGTTTAAAAGTTATTTAAAAAATATTTTACTATATTATTTAACATTTACAGACATTATTCTCGAAACGACTTATTTTGGATTTTGCCGGTCTTGTAGTAAATGAGCGATATGTATGTATTTATGTAAGTGCGATAAAACCCAATTCAATTTATAATGTTTGATAATAAATCATAGTCACGTGACCAACTTATATTTGCAAATACATTTCTGGAAGTGTGTATTACATCAGTAACAAGTTATTATATTTGGCTCATTAGCCTCTCATGGTTAATGTTTGTAAGTGGAAAAATACAAATCATTGTGTATATACATATGTATGTATGTGTACATATAACAAGTGCCGCACATAATAATCATTTATTGTAAGTGCCCACATTTACTAAAATAGTCATTTCATTTTGAAGACATTACACCCTTAAAATTTGAAAGTCAGCCAGCATCCCTTTAAATGTATGTATGTATATACATACATATGTATAAGTAATAGTGTAATCAATTTGTTAATAAACCGCAAATAAATATTTATTTATGTTTCCTCATTATATATACATACATATCGTCACCTGAAACGCAAATTCAAATGTGGTTTCATTGTTGATTATAATATATTGGATCAAAACAAATATCCACACAAAAAATTGGACTCCTCCGACCAAAATCGATTTTATTGACGAAAAACGAAAGGCCATATCTACAAAAACATTTAAATATTAAAGGTAAAAAGTCGAATTTATCCATTTTTATATACGACATTGTCAACTATGATAACAACTGATAGGTTTCAATATTAAACTATATGTTTATTTACATACTACAAATAAATAGCATTGATAGAAACAAACTTTTCAATTTGAATAGTTTTTTGCTTCTCCTTTAAAATTTTAAAAATGTTTGTGGGTTTGTTTGAAGTCTATAGACAACTAAACGGCTTCATGAAATTTCTCAGTATGTTCCCGTATGTCTGGAAGGAACTATAGGCTAATTTTTATTTCGAAATTTAAAGTAGACGAGGAGCCACGCCTACATACAAAATAAGTATTAAAAGTCGCATATCACAGAAACTAAAACAGCTAGAGTCCACAAATTTTATATGGAAAATTTTGACATCCATATGAACAATTGGGGGCAAAATGGATAGCCTAGAGCGTGGCACCTCCCATACACATATAATTAGAAGGGGGACCATAGCAACTTTTTTTTTGAGGCGGCCTCAAAGTAAAACCACAATACATATTCTTATTTTTTTTTTTTTTTTGGTTCGGATACTTAGATATGTTGGCTTTAGTTTTATCCCTTTCAATCTTTCCTAAGTTCTTAATGTACATAATGCATTGACCAAAAACGGAGATAGTGCCCCACCCATGGCGTAAATACGCCAACAGGATGTGACAGATTTGTCATTAGTAAAATAAAACAAAAAATAATAACATATTTTGCAGTTTTATACTTAATTCATTAAACAAACTATTATACTACTATGTTATTTTACATAACATAACAAAAAAAAAATTAAAACAAATTATTACTGATTTTTTCTATATTTTAACCCAATTTTGTTCTACATCACAAGTATTACATATATTTGGCGAATGTGCCACACTGGCAGTTCTGGGGTTTAGTTTAATTTTTTTTCGGGCTTCAAATTATGTTATCGAAAATTTTATTATGTCTTATTGTTCACTATTATTGAGGTTTTATCACCGATAATATATTTTCTCTATTACAAAAACTAAAAAAGTTAGCACAAAAAATTCACACAGTGAAATATTTTTACAACCCTTTGTAAAGTTGGAAATCGATAAACGAAAACAAAATTTGATAATGAGATACAAATTTTCGGAGACACTTATGTTCGGTATGACTATTTAAGAAAAAAATGGGCGGTCTAGTAATAGGGGCCTGTCATAAGAATTATTCGATCTAGAATCCTCAAATTTTATTCAAGCGACTTTGACATCTATGTGAATATTTTGGGGGAAAATGGCACCACTCATATTCATTAAGTAAAAAAATTGGCATACGTAGTAATTCGTATATCTGAGGGTGCTGTAACATAAGTGGTGCTAACCACTCACTAAGTATGATTTGGTTAGCAAGCCTGGTTTGATCCCCAGCCGCTGCCAATAAACAACATCAGTTTATGATAAATTAAGCTCCCTTCACACGAGCACACAAGTAATATGATCAGTCAAAATTTTGTATAGAAGAGAACGGATGGGATCGTCTAAACGCAATATGTATGTAATGAAACCATCACACATTGGGAGAAAATACGGATGAAAAATTTGACAATCGTATGGCTAAAAACAAGCAAGTCACATTAGATCAGGGATGTATTTTTATGTAAACACCCAGTAAACAATTGTTAGAAATTTTCTGAAATAATTCTTATACTTTATCAGAATTTTTTTTATAATTTTTAGTAATTTTGTAAGAAAACTTTTAGTTTGTCTTTGGAAATCAAGTAAACAACATCTACATATGTGATGATTATTGTTTAAATTTCTTTACCCTTTCCGTGGTTTTGTCGAAAATATTCGACATTACAACAGAATATGTTTTTAAGCATTTTTTGAGTATAACACTGTCCGACACTCAAAATTAGACACGAACCGGATGATATAAATACGTCTGAAACTATAAATTTAATGGATAAAAACTGCGTTTTTAGTTGTTCATTTTGTGATCCTGTGTCATTTTTAAAAAGTACATTTTCCAAAAAATATTTTAAAATACTTCTACTGATCAAACAATGTCAAATTTGATGTCAAGCGAACAAGAAGAGTTGTAAAATATTTTGTGTTATTTTTATTTTATTCTGTCAGGATCTTAAAATGTAAAACATGTCTTTCAAATTTTTTTTAAATAATACTGAAAACTTAAATAGATTTTTAAGGATAAACATTTTAAAAGACATTTTTGACATCTTTTTATCCTGACAATATAAAATAAAAATAATACAAAATATTTCCCAACTCTTCTTGTTCGCTTGCCATCAAATTTGACATTGTTTGATCAGTAGTAGTATTTTAAAATTTTTTTTTGAAAAAAGTACATTTTAATACTTTGAAGTCTTTTAAAAAGGACACATGATGTTCTCTATTGAATTTATAGTTTAAGACGTATATCATCCAGTTTGTGTCTAATTTTGTCTCTTTTTGTCGAACGGTGCACTATTTACCTTTACCTCTAGTTTTATTTTTTTTTTCTTTTATATGAAAATTAAGACTTTATCCTAATATCTATATATATAAAAATGAAAGTGTGTTTGTATGTATGTATGTATGTATGTTTGTTTGTTTGTTTGTGCTTTATAGACTGCTAAACGGCTGGACCGATTTTCCTGAAATTTTCACAGTTTCTTCCTGTATGTCTGGAAGGAACTATAGGCTACTTTTTATGTTGAAATTTTATGTGGGCGACGTGCCACGCCCATATTAAGAAAATATTAAATTAGTATATCTGAGATAATATAATAGTTAGAGTCTTCAAATTTTGTCGGAGCAACTTTAGTATCAATATAATTATTTAAGACAAAAAGTGGGCGGATTAGCATTAGGGGGCGTGGCACCTCCCATATAAATTAAATACAAAAATTCGTTTATCTTGGAAACTATTATAGTTAGAATATTAAACATTTCCACGAGTAACTTTAACATTTTGGGAAATAAATTGGCGGACTACCCATGAGGGGAGCAGCACCTCCCATATTAATAAAATACAAAAATTGGTTTATCTGGGAAACTAATAAAACTAAATTCTTCAAATTTTGCACTAAGAACTTAAATATTCATCTGAACATTTTGGAGAAAAAAGAGCGGACTTTCGTCATGGGGAGCTTGGAGCCCCCATATAAATTATGTATGTATGTATGTTTGTTTGTTTGTTTGTGCTTTATAGACTACTAAACGGCTGGACCGATTTTCCTGAAATTTTCACAGTTTCTTCCTGTATGTCTGGAAGGAACTATAGGCTACTTTTTATGTTGAAACTAGCTAAAACCTGCAATCATATAAAATAATAGTGTGGAATAAATGCACCATGGCCCAAAAAAAATCCTTAGAAGCGCTTGATCGCACTTTAAAGGACATGAGAAGTAATTCTAATTTATTTGGAGGTGCATTAATTCTTTTAGCGGATGATTTTCACCAGACACTTCCTGTGATACCTGGTTCAACACCGGCTGATGAACTCAATGCTTGCCTAAAATCATCATATCTCTGGCAACATGTTCACACGTTAAAATTAACAACAAAACAATTGCTGGATTTAGGAAATGGAAAAATGACAATTGAGCCAACCACAAATTGTGTAAAGTTTCCCTCTAACTTTTGTAGGATCACACAATCAAAGAAAGAGTTAATATATTGTGTTTTTCCAAATCTTCAACGTAATTTCAAAAATAGGCAGTGGTTATGTGAGCGTGCTTTACTGGCACCCAAAAACATTGACGTTATTTGTATCAATAATATTATTTTGAATAGAATCGATGGTAATTTAAAAACATATAAATCCATCGATACTGTTACAAATAATGATGATGTCGTCAATGTATCCCCACGAATTGAAGTTGAAAATTGGCGTTCCAATTATTTTATTGCGAAATATTGATCCACCACGTCTTTGTAATGGTACTCGATTAACAGTTAAAAAATTAATGAACAACTTAATCGAAGCAACGATTACAACTGGCCAATATAAAGGAACGGATGTCTTACTACCTCGGATCTCAATGACAACATCTGAAATGCCATTCGACTTTAAACGGTTGCAATTTCCTACACGTTTGGCATTCGCGATGACAATAAATAAATTTCAGGGTCAATCCCTGCAAGTGTGTGGAATAAATCTCGAAAATCCATGCTTCTCACATGGTCAGCTTTATGTTGCATGCTCGCGAGTTGAGAAACCTTCAGATTTGTATATCTACGCGCCTGAGGGGAAAACGAAAAATATTGTATATCCCAAGGCTTTAGAATAGGAAATAATTATTAAGAATAATTTTAATTGTAAATATTAAGTCAATTAAATTTTAGTAATTTTGTAATATTTTGTAAATTTATGCTAATGAATAGGAATAAGAAATAATTATTAAGAAATAATATATGTACATAAATATCATTAATAATAACTTTAAATATTAAACTTTCTTTGTCTTATTACTTTATGGTTTTGGATAGTGACAAACAAATATTAATAAAATTTTTATAAACAAAAAATGTATATGAATATATTTTGAAAATTTTTTACTTTATATCGACAGGAGTAGCAAAGCACACCGGGTTTTAGCTAGTATATTATAAATCTCTTTGTAAGTCTGTTCGTTTGTTTGTTCGTCAATCACTCCTAAACGGCTGGAACTATTTTCTTAAAATTTGGAACATAGTTAGATCTATACTTGGAGAGTGTTATCCTAAGTCTGTTCGTTTGTTTGTTTGTTTGTTTGTTCGTCAATCACGCCTAAACGGCTAGACCGATTTTCTTGAAATTTGAAACATAGGTAGATCTATCATTGGAGGATGTTATAGGCTATATCGTTTTTCAAAACTTGGACTAGGAGGGCGCAAAAAGGGTGAAAAGCAGTCAAAATTAGTACTTTTAAGAATAAATACCAATTATTGTCTCTGCTTAAGCCAAAATATATTCCATTAAGCTTTTAAAAGTATCAAAAATATGACAAAAGGGGGAAAAACGGGCAAAATTAGTACTTTTGTGCTTTGAGACTAATTTTTATCTGTTCTATATCAATTGCGCTTTTTATAGTATCGGAAATATGCATATTTTGGAAGCCCACCCAATGGGGGCAAAAACTGATAAAAAAAGGAATTTTATGTTTGCTGTATAAAATGTCCTAAAGACATCAAATCCTAATATATATCGAGCCCTTTTCGCACAAAAGACGTAACCGACAAAAACTAGATTTTACAGGATAGCATTTTTTTTAATTATCTTCGAAGTAGAACATAGCATTACTCCGAAACTCCGTTAATAAATATTATTACATCTAAAATATGGGATGCAGTTTGTTTCGATTTTATATTGACGCTATATCCGATTTTTTTGTCGCTTACGTCTTTTTTGCCGAGACAAATTTTTATGATATAAACAATGTTGAGGCGGTTACGTCTAAATTCTCTGTCTAAAAAAATATTTTTTGGTGTATATCTTTATATAATTTGTATAAATCTGAAATTTAAGAGTGTAATAAATATTTTTTATAAGATTTTAAGGTCATCTAGGGATGTCTGTATGTCAGTCTTTTTGTTGAAAACCGGATAGGTTCCGAACGTTATGAGCTAGAGTGATGAAATTCTCCAAAAATGCTTATTGATGACAAATATTGTTTTGTGTTAATAATGATTTCACTTAGCCCCCATACAAGTACCTCCCGGATTATAGTTAAAACATTAATAAATATGTTGTTTATGTAGCAATCGCTATAAAATTTTGCAGAAGTCGGTTATATATACCTGTAAATTATGTTGGGTAGTATGACA
This sequence comes from Lucilia sericata, assembly GCF_015586225.1. NCBI lineage: Eukaryota > Metazoa > Arthropoda > Insecta > Diptera > Calliphoridae > Lucilia > Lucilia sericata. The sequence continues at coordinate 984,419 of NW_023994081.1, read as the reverse complement.
GATGTCAGGCAATATTTAACAATAGCTTCCATATATGGACCCTTTAAGACAATGATTTTATGACCATAGCTGTCTTAAAAATATCAGTATAGCAACGAAATTTGTTGTATGATGATGTTTTAGGATGGTTTCCTATGCCCCTCATACAGAAAATAAGTTTACACTTAATAAATCTTTCAAAAATTAAGAAAGTATGATGAAATTCTACAAAAAAAAATTGTTTTCAAAACTAATCACGCGTTTAAATTCTATAGACCTCGGTCCACAATTGACCTAATCCCTCATTAAAGGCCGTATTCTGAAAATCACCCTGATGTCTACATTAATATCCATACATGGTAGTTCAATTCGCATTATATCGAATAAATAAGTAAATTCTGGGACTATTGATTCATTAAGTGTCCATATACAGGTCCGCCTTTCGAAATCCACAAATTTAGAACCAAATATAAGAGTTGGTTAAATGGTAATAATATAAATGCAATGTAATTAGTAATTAGAATGAACTAAATTCATAAAAAGTTATAGAAAATTATAAATTTTAGCACATAAATTGCAATGGCATAGTGATAATTACATGAATTTATTACAATTATACTCAGATATGTCGCATTTCATTCAGAAACTAATTTAATACGTTAATTTGTTCAAAATTTTTCTATAAATTTAATATATTTTTAAAGAAAATTTAGACGTAACCGACACTTTGCTGTTACAAAATTCATAAACAGAAAATTAATGTGTACTTACGTCTTTTTTCTTTTTCTTGCAAAGTTGAAACCATTGGATCTATAGCTACGATGATGCTAATGGACCTAAATTATCGATTTCTATAAAAAAAAACGAAAATCGAAAATGAAGTCGCTTACGTCCATTTTGCAAAAATGGCTCGATATTATAAATCTCTTTGTAAGTCTGTTCGTTTGTTTATTTGTTCGTCAATCACGCCTAAACGGCTAGATCGATGTTTGCTGTATAAAATTTCCAAAAGACATCAAATTTTAAATATTAATATTTTAATGGAGAAAGGGACTAACAAATATCATATTTTTGGGTTATTTAAATTTAACGAATAAAAAAGTATAATTTTGGTACTTTTATGAAATTTCTTAAATATACAATGATTTAAAAAATTATATTTTTGCAAAGCATCCAGTGGGTAAAAAAGGGAATTTTGTACTTTCTTTTAATAAATGTCCTATCTGACTTTAATTTTAAATATCGCTGTATGAAATCCTAATCCTAAAAACCTAATTCCTAATATAAATCTCTTTGTAAGTCTGTTCGTTTGTTTGTTAATTTGTTTGTTTATTCGTCAATCACGCCTAAACGGCTGGACCGAATTTCTAAAAATTTGTAACAAAGTTAGATCTATACTTGGCGGGCGTTATAGACAAAAAGGGAGAAAATGGGTGAAAACCGGCAAAATAAGTACTTTTGATAGTAGGTTAGGTTAGGTTGATAGGAGGATGTATACTACATCAAATCCGAAGAAATACATTGAATGTTCATTGAATGTATTATTTTTCCATGTTCAGAAACTCAGTTTCCTGGACGTAATTCCTAAGAATCTTCCAATCGGTGTTGGTTAAGAATGTTATTTCCGGAATAACATCACTTCCAAGGTATTTGGATCTAACTTCGACGAATGCCTGACAATGACAAAGAAAGTGCTCCAGAGTTTCACTGTCCTCTCCACATGCTCTACATTCGTCTGAATCCGCACGTCCAATTTTGTATAGATGTGCACGTAATCCTGTGTGTCCACTCAGAATATGTACCATCATACTAACCTAAGACTTGCTCATTTTGAGTAGATTTCTCGTCTTGCTCTCATCCCTTAAAGCTATTACATTCGCCCTTTCGTTGCCGACTACTCCCGAGTGGCCTGGTACGGTCTTAGATTTAATTCTATCACCTGATATCGCACTAATTGCCTTCTGGCTGTCGGTAAATATATTAAGCCCTGTGGGCTCCATATTTATTCTAATCCAATTTACACATTCCGTTATTGCTCGTACTTCTTCCAATGTGTCCAGTATGTGTACATTGATGACGTGTCCTATAACCGTTTTTGGCCAGTTCGCCTAAAGTAAAGAGCCGTTCGGCTGTAAGCGCCGCCTCATATCTTATATATGTTTCAATGGGTGGAATATCTAGCAACGTTGGTTGAAATAGTACACATGGCACCACTTATACCCAAACAGCATGTACGCTGAACTCCCTGTAGTAGTTTGATAATACACTTTTTTGTCCAAAGCAGTCCACCAGATTATTGAAGCATAAGCTAGAATTGGTCTAATTACACTTTTATAAAGCCAATTTGTCATAGTAGGACTAAGACCCCATTTCATGCCTATGGTTCTCCTACATATCGCCCAGCACCGATGTGCCTTGTTGATCCTATCCTCTATGTGGTGTCTCCATTTTAATTTCCGGTCAAGTATTACACCTAAGTACTTAACTTTGTCTGTCACCGGTATCTTCTTGCCCAGGAAGCAAGGTTCAGTATATGCAGACATTTTTGTCTTTCTTGTGAAAAGACAGATTTCCGTCTTCGCCGGGTTAACATTGAGGCCTCTCGGTTGAGCCCAGCTCAAGGCCGTATTCAGAGCCTCCTCAGCTCTTCTACACAAATAATTTGGATCCTTTCCCTTTAAAAGTATTACGACATCGTCTGCATAGCAGACAGGTCTAAGTGCTTTCTCGGTTAGGGTCCTTAGGAGGCTATTAATCGTGGTAACCCAGAGTAAAGGTGACAAAATACCACTCGTGGTATACCGCGAAATACCTTTTTCCTAATAGTTATATCGTACATCTCGCAGCTTATCCATCTGTTCCTTAGCATGTAGTTGATCCAGTTACGGAGCACCCGGTCAACATAAAACTGGTCTAGGGATTGGATAAGGGTATCAGTGTGCACGTTATTGAAAGCGCCTTCGATGTCAATGCATACCGCCAGTGTATACAGTTTGCTATCGAAAGATTCACCTATGTAGTGTACAACTTCGTTTAAAGCGGTTTCCACCGATCGTCCCTTTACATAAGCATGCTGCTTATATTTAAGGTCTTTGTATGGTATGCTGCTTTTAACCATACTATCGACTATCCGTTCCAAGGTTTTAAGTAGGAAGGACGTAAGACTTATCGGTCGATAGGACTTAGGTGTCGCATAGCTAGGTTTCCCTGGTTTGGATATAAATATTACCCTTGCATATGCCAATTTTAAGCATGCAGTGAATATCTGTGACAGATGTACGGAAACCAGTCCCGCCTCCATCTGCAAAAGTGCCGGGAAAATTCCATCCGGCCCTGCAGCTTTATAGGGAGCAAAGCTCTTGATTGCCCCTTTAACCATGTCAGTTGTAATAACTATTTCCGTGTTACCCTCCCCTTCCTCCAATATCGGTTCATCTATGTTATTCGATATACCGGGTGGGAAATGAGAATCCATTAGGAGTTTCATTGTCTCCTCCATATCCTCAAGCCTCCTGCCCGTGTCATCGATCATAGATTCCGGTTGGACATGAGTTTTGGATAGGAATTTTTTTATCTTCGATACGTCATTTACGCTCACAGAAAAGTTTCCAGGAGTCTCGTTTGGCTTTCCGTACGATTTTCTTATATTCACCAAGTTTATTACTATACTCATCCCAGTATACTGCTGTCTTTTTACGCCGTGCCCGGTTAAATAGTTTGCGAAGAGTCTTCCCAAGGTTCCGGATCTCCCCAGTTACCCAGGGTTTTTCCTGGGCAGATCTCCGCTCTCGCAGAGGGCAGCTGTCCTCGAACGATTCAACCAGGGCACTTGTGAACGTTTCCACTTTGGCATCTATATCCTCTTTATTTCGACATTGAAAAGTGTCCTGACCTAAACGTTTCTTTATTAATGTCCCGAACATTGTCCAATTAGTTTTAGACTTATTCCGAAACTTTATCGGCTTTGGTGGTGGCCTTAGTATTTTGATAGTAAGTAATGAGTTTTTGCAAAACATCACTAAAGAGGAAAAGGGAGAAAGAAAGGGGAGATACATGATTTTTTTAATAAATGTTCTACAGGACTCATATTTTCAACATCTATTTCTGAAATGATACAAAATTTATTAAACAAAATACATAAATTTGGGTAATTCAATAAAGAAAAAGGGTATAAATATTGTTCAATTTTAATGAAATTTCATTTGTAGCTTTATAAGATCACAAAAAAATTATAATGAATTTCTTCATAAAGAGACCTTTAGCATTTTTTCAAACATGAAGAAGAAAGGGAAAAGGGAGAATACTTAAGTATAATGTTATGGAGCCACATAAAACCCCGGGCAACGCCGGGTACAAAAATCTAGTAGGCTATATTCTTTTCAGAAGTTGGACTAGGAGGGGGCAAGAAGGGGGTAAAATGGATGAAAAACGTCTATCCTTAATCATAAGCATCATCGATTAACCTACTTAATTTGTTAGAAATATATATTAGCAAAGTGCCGTTGTGAAAACTGGACCGGAAGGGGACAAAAAAATTGCGAAAATCTGACAAAATTAGTATTTTTATACCCTCCACCACCATCAGTGGTGATAGAGGGTATACATAAGTTTGTCATTCCGTGTGTAACACCAAAAAATATTCATCTGAGACCCAACAAAGTATATATATTCTGGGTCCTTATGAAATTCTGAGTCGATTTAGCTATGTCCGTCTGTCCGTCCGTCTGTCTGTGTAAATTACATTCTGATGTAATTTTCTCGAAAACTATGCAAGATAGTTTCATGAAAGTCATCATACAATCGTTTCTACACAATATCTTGATTCCTGCTGAAAATTGCCAGAATCGGTCCATAATTTCATATACCTCCCATACAAAAGTACATATTCCCGGAAAATGAGTTTTTTGTTAATAACTTCCGTCAGAATGCTGAAATCTTCACAAAATTTTACAACTTAAAATCTTATGTCAATAGAATTCATTGAGAGAAAAAAATTTCTGGATGGGTCCATAATTGGTCATAGCTCCCATACAAGGTCCTCTCCAGAAAATCACTTAAAAGAACATAACTCATTACTAAATTAAGATATCCATATAAAATTTGGTACAAGTATTGCTCTCACATACAGAAATATTACTATGAAATTTTTTTCGGATCGGTCCATAATTGGTCATAGTTCCCATACAAGGACCCCTCCCGAAAATCACTTAAACGCGTAACTCACTCAAACGCGCATAACTCATTACTACATTAAGACATCCATATAAAATTTGGTACAAGTATTGCTCATATGCACAGAAATATTACTTTTTCCGATCGGTCCATAATTGGTCATAGCTCCCATACAAGGTCCCCTCCCGAAAATCACTTAAACGCCATAACTCATTACTAAATTAAGATATCCATATAAAATTAGGACCCTTCAGATCGGTCCATAATTGGTCATAGTTCCCATACAAGGACACTTCCCGAAAATCACTTAAACGCGCAACTCAATTTGGTACAAGTATTGCTCTTATGCACAGAAATATTACTGTGAAATTTTTTTCCGAGCGGACCATAACTGGTCATAGCTCCCATACAAGGACCCTTCCCGAAAATCACTCAAACGCGCATAACTCACTACTAAATTAAGATATCCATATGAAATTTGGTACAAGTCTTGCTCATATGCACAGAAATATTACTGTAAAATTTTTTTTTCCGATCAGTCCATAATTGGTCATAGCTCCCATACAAGTCCCCTCCCGAAAATCACTTAAACGCCATAACTCATTACTAAATTAAGATATCCATATAAAATTTGGTACAAGTATTGCTCATATGCACAGAAATATTACTTTTTCTGATCGGTCCATTATTGGTCATAGCTCCCATACAAGGTCCCCTCCCGAAAATCACTTAAACGCATATAACTCATTACTAAATTAAGATATCCATATAAAATTTGGTACAAGTATTGCTCTTATGCACAGAAATATTACTGTGAAATTTTTTTCCGAGCGGACCATAACTGGTCATAGCTCCCATACAAGGTCCACTCCCGAAAATCACTTAAACGCACATAACTCATTACTAAATATATCCATATAAAATTTGGTACAAGTATTGCTTATATTCACAGAAATATTACTATAGAATTTTTTTCCGATCGGTCCATAATTGGTCATAGCTCCCATACAAGGACCCTTCCCCAAAATCACTCAAACGCTCATAACTCATTACTAAATTAAGATATCCATATAAAATTTGGTACAACTATTGCTCATATGAACAGAAATATAACTGTGAAATTTTTTCCGATCGGTCCATAATTGGTCATAGCTCCCATACAAGGTCCCCTCCCGAAAAACGCACTTAACCCTCCGTCATGCGCATGTATCTGGCCAGATATTTTACGAATTTAACTGTGATTTTAATATATTTCTAATTTGGTTAGGGGTTTGAGTCTCCAGGTACCCTCTACAAATATTGTTAGATATCGTTTTATGAAAAAACACATTAAAAAAATACAACAACAAACTAAATTTATGTGGATTTTTTCATCTATACATCGTATACATAGCGTATGTATCTGGCCAGATACACACACATTTTGTATGAAAAGTACCGTTATTTTTATTTTTTCTCTGCGTTTGTTGGTACCATTCGCTCCAATAAAACATGTATTCCTAAAGAAATGAAAAAGGATCGTTCTCGTCCTATTTTATCATCGTTATTTGGATTCAACGAAAATTTGGTATCAATTTGCAGTTACGTGCCAAAAAAAAAATAAATGTGTGAACCTACTTTCGACCGTTCATTATACGAAAAATTGTGAAGGGGAAGCTATGAAACCCGAAGCAATTTTGTTTTACAATGAAAATAAAGCTGGCGTAGATTGTATGGACCAAATGGTTACACATTTTACTACAAAGCGGTCAACAAGGCGATGGACTTTTGCGTTTTTCTGCAACATGTTGGACACCATGGCACTGGCTGCATTTTGTATTTGCAAAGAGATTGATGGTCTCAATAAAAATGGTGCTAGAAGAGATTTTCTCACTACGTTAGCTGATACATTGGTTCTTCCAAATATTGAAAACCGAATGAAGAACCCTCACATCATCAAACAGTTCAACACTCGTTTGGCAATGGAATCGTATTTTGGAAGACCACTAAATGTAAGTTTGATTGATATAACATTTGCCCTTCATTACATCTCATTTTCCTCATTTTTCTTTTTCATTTCAGCCTCCAGTAGTAGTTCCTAGCTCAAGTGGTGCTGATACTCTGCTAAAGAGAAAAAGTTGTAAGCTCTGTACATTGGGAGATGAAAAAATTCGACGACTAACTCGTTTTTTTTGTTCCAAGTGCTCGAATCCGGTATGCCTACAACATTCGAAATCAGAGTATATATGTTTTAGTTGCTTACCTGAAGCTGTGTAAGACTTTTTTTAATTTAGAATTAATTAAAACTTACTTTATAACTACTATATGTAATTGAAATGAACTTTATAACAACTATTTTTTTGAAATTAAATACAAAAATAAAATTTTTCTTGTTTTATTTCTCATAAAATTTTTTTTACACGGATAGGTGGTTTAGCATGTACTAAGAACAAAAAAAAAATAGAAAATATATATCTGCCTGGCGTGATAACAATATAACAATGTAATATTGTTATTAAAATGGCATATTTTTCATATAAATGTACTGAAATACATAGTGTATCTCGCCAGATACATGCGCTACGTACGTGACTATCCACAGTGGGGCAGAATGGAAATTTTTTGGAAATAAATCTGGCATTTCTAAACGGCTGATCCGATCGGGATAAAATTTGGCGTGAGCGTAGCCAAGGAGTATTCGAGTTTAAGTTTTGAAGATGAACCCTGCAGATGCCCCAGGGACGGCGCTGTGGCGGCTCAAAGTGGGGTACCTACGACATGTAAAATTTTTAAACTCGTGCCATTTTTTTGTTTTTCACCCAAATACAAAGATTTTTATATTTTGTGAAAGCGCTCGACGAGATCTTGAAAAAACTTGCTTGGACATACTATATATTCTGGGTCCTTATGAAATTCTGAGTCGATTTAGCTATGTCCGTCTGTCCGTCCGTCTGTCTGTGTAAATTACATTCTGATGTAATTTTCTCGAAAACTATGCAAGATAGTTTCATGAAAGTCATCATACAATCGTTTCTACACAATATCTTGATTCCTGCTGAAAATTGCCAGAATCGGTCCATAATTTCATATACCTCCCATACAAAAGTACATATTCCCGGAAAATGAGTTTTTTGTTAATAACTTCCGTCAGAATGCTGAAATCTTCACAAAATTTTACAACTTAAAATCTTATGTCAATAGAATTCATTGAGAGAAAAAAATTTCTGGATGGGTCCATAATTGGTCATAGCTCCCATACAAGGTCCTCTCCAGAAAATCACTTAAAAGAACATAACTCATTACTAAATTAAGATATCCATATAAAATTTGGTACAAGTATTGCTCTCACATACAGAAATATTACTATGAAATTTTTTTCGGATCGGTCCATAATTGGTCATAGTTCCCATACAAGGACCCCTCCCGAAAATCACTTAAACGCGTAACTCACTCAAACGCGCATAACTCATTACTACATTAAGACATCCATATAAAATTTGGTACAAGTATTGCTCATATGCACAGAAATATTACTTTTTCCGATCGGTCCATAATTGGTCATAGCTCCCATACAAGGTCCCCTCCCGAAAATCACTTAAACGCCATAACTCATTACTAAATTAAGATATCCATATAAAATTAGGACCCTTCAGATCGGTCCATAATTGGTCATAGTTCCCATACAAGGACACTTCCCGAAAATCACTTAAACGCGCAACTCAATTTGGTACAAGTATTGCTCTTATGCACAGAAATATTACTGTGAAATTTTTTTCCGAGCGGACCATAACTGGTCATAGCTCCCATACAAGGACCCTTCCCGAAAATCACTCAAACGCGCATAACTCACTACTAAATTAAGATATCCATATGAAATTTGGTACAAGTCTTGCTCATATGCACAGAAATATTACTGTAAAATTTTTTTTTCCGATCAGTCCATAATTGGTCATAGCTCCCATACAAGTCCCCTCCCGAAAATCACTTAAACGCCATAACTCATTACTAAATTAAGATATCCATATAAAATTTGGTACAAGTATTGCTCATATGCACAGAAATATTACTTTTTCTGATCGGTGCATTATTGGTCATAGCTCCCATACAAGGTCCCCTCCCGAAAATCACTTAAACGCATATAACTCATTACTAAATTAAGATATCCATATAAAATTTGGTACAAGTATTGCTCTTATGCACAGAAATATTACTGTGAAATTTTTTTCCGAGCGGACCATAACTGGTCATAGCTCCCATACAAGGTCCACTCCCGAAAATCACTTAAACGCACATAACTCATTACTAAATATATCCATATAAAATTTGGTACAAGTATTGCTTATATTCACAGAAATATTACTATAGAATTTTTTTCCGATCGGTCCATAATTGGTCATAGCTCCCATACAAGGACCCTTCCCCAAAATCACTCAAACGCTCATTACTAAATTAAGATATCCATATAAAATTTGGTACAACTATTGCTCATATGAACAGAAATATAACTGTGAAATTTTTTCCGATCGGTCCATAATTGGTCATAGCTCCCATACAAGGTCCCCTCCCGAAAAACGCACTTAACCCTCCGTCATGCGCATGTATCTGGCCAGATATTTTACGAATTTAACTGTGATTTTAATATATTTCTAATTTGGTTAGGGGTTTGAGTCTCCAGGTACCCTCTACAAATATTGTTAGATATCGTTTTATGAAAAAACACATTAAAAAAAAACAACAACAAACTAAATTTATGTGGATTTTTTCATCTATACATCGTATACATAGCGTATGTATCTGGCCAGATACACACACATTTTGTATGAAAAGTACCGTTATTTTTATTTTTTCTCTGCGTTTGTTGGTACCATTCGCTCCAATAAAACATGTATTCCTAAAGAAATGAAAAAGGATCGTTCTCGTCCTATTTTATCATCGTTATTTGGATTCAACGAAAATTTGGTATCAATTTGCAGTTACGTGCCAAAAAAAAAATAAATGTGTGAACCTACTTTCGACCGTTCATTATACGAAAAATTGTGAAGGGGAAGCTATGAAACCCGAAGCAATTTTGTTTTACAATGAAAATAAAGCTGGCGTAGATTGTATGGACCAAATGGTTACACATTTTACTACAAAGCGGTCAACAAGGCGATGGACTTTTGCGTTTTTCTGCAACATGTTGGACACCATGGCACTGGCTGCATTTTGTATTTGCAAAGAGATTGATGGTCTCAATAAAAATGGTGCTAGAAGAGATTTTCTCACTACGTTAGCTGATACATTGGATCTTCCAAATATTGAAAACCGAATGAAGAACCCTCACATCATCAAACAGTTCAACACTCGTTTGGCAATGGAATCGTATTTTGGAAGACCACTAAATGTAAGTTTGATTGATATAACATTTGCCCTTCATTACATCTCATTTTCCTCATTTTTCTTTTTCATTTCAGCCTCCAGTAGTAGTTCCTAGCTCAAGTGGTGCTGATACTCTGCTAAAGAGAAAAAGTTGTAAGCTCTGTACATTGGGAGATGAAAAAATTCGACGACTAACTCGTTTTTTTTGTTCCAAGTGCTCGAATCCGGTATGCCTACAACATTCGAAATCAGAGTATATATGTTTTAGTTGCTTACCTGAAGCTGTGTAAGACTTTTTTTAATTTAGAATTAATTAAAACTTACTTTATAACTACTATATGTAATTGAAATGAACTTTATAACAACTATTTTTTTGAAATTAAATACAAAAATAAAATTTTTCTTGTTTTATTTCTCATAAAATTTTTTTTACACGGATAGGTGGTTTAGCATGTACTAAGAACAAAAAAAAAAATAGAAAATATATATCTGCCTGGCGTGATAACAATATAACAATGTAATATTGTTATTAAAATGGCATATTTTTCATATAAATGTACTGAAATACATAGTGTATCTCGCCAGATACATGCGCTACGTACCACAGTGGGGCAGAATGGAAATTTTTTGGAAATAAATCTGGCATTTCTAAACGGCTGATCCGATCGGGATAAAATTTGGCGTGAGCGTAGCCAAGGAGTATTCGAGTTTAAGTTTTGAAGATGAACCCCCCAGATGCCCCAGGGACGGAGCTGTGGCGGCTCAAACTAGGGTACCTACGACATGTAAAATTTTTAAACTCGTGCCATTTTTTTGTTTTTCACCCAAATACAAAGATTTTTATATTTTGTGAAAGCGCTCGACGAGATCTTGAAAAAACATGCTTGGACATACTACTTATCTCTTATAATATCCGAGTTATAGGTATTTAAAAATTTAGTGATACAAAATTTACCATACCTTGGTCCGCCTTTTTTTGAATACCGGGCGTAATTTTGGACCAAATGGACTAAATTTTTTCTTGTTAGTTAGACAATAAAATTTCCAATAATATACAAAAAATTTCAGATAAATATCATTTACAGATCCAAAAATATACGTTTTTTAATTTAAAAATTCCAAAAAAGTTAGATTTTTGCCGTTTTTTTGCCCAAAATGTGTCTTAACTCTTTTATTAATAAAATAAAATTTTCTTTATGAACATATAACAATTTTATAGTTTTCTAAAAAGAATCTTTACGCAGAACGCTTTGGCGTAAAAAACTTGTCCTATTTTTTGAAAATGTTGGCACTGCGTCCTTCCGAATATGACCTATCTTTTATCAAAACTTCAACTTTGGGCGACATGTTCTAAAATCCCAAAGCTGGGATCAGAAAACTGAAAGCAGTTTTGGAAACCTCAATATGTTTTCTATTTACTCCAAAAGTATTTTCCCAGCCCTGAAAGAAATGTGGACTCTATGGGCAAAAATGTAAAAAATCCCATTTTTGGGATTTTCATTCCTATTTTTAGGAATTGCGGGATGCCCTTTGACCTTTTCAATTTTGTTTTTGCATTTTCTTATTTGAGATGACAAATTTAACAAGCGTTGAAGATTTCATTGAGTTTTGTTCATAAATAAAGATTTTGTCATATATTACATATTTGTTAAATTTCTAAAACTATGATTTATATCAAAATTTTAATAAGGTCGCAGATAGCTACAACAATTTAGTCCATATTTATCCCTTAATATCATTTTTTAGTTAGATATGGAAATTCTCGACCCTTTACAAAAAATTTCAAGCCAATATCTCAATTACATTCAAAAATATGTTCATTTAAATCTGTGTCCTTTAATTTCATCTTTTTCATATTTTAGTATTAAGTATGACAGAACATATTTAAATCTTATATTTACCTATTTTCTATTTGTTTGCTTATCCTTATAATTGAAAGGGTCTATTATGCTTAAATTTTCAAAAATTTATAACTATTTTTTACCTAAATTTTTTCGACAGATCATTTCGTTCTGTTTCGTTTATGATCATGTAGGTAAAAATATACAGGTAATGATAATTTCGATTCATTCACTAATAAGAAATATCAATGACTGAATTACAGGTTATAGTAATATAGTCCTAAATGTTAATAGGTAGACAATTCGTAATTTTTTACTTTGGAATACCTGTATCGGAAATGACAAGAATTGGTATATAAGTAAACTTCTCAGATTTTAAGTACCATATTTAATAAATCTACAATGAAGATTACATTAAAGTACGAAGAGTTGTGTTCCGTTTTATGGAGTATATCTTCAAAAGGGCCAGAAAGAATTGAAGACATTTCAAATTATATAAAAACTACATATAGTAGAAAAGTAGACAAAACAGGCATATCAAAAATTGAAAACTTTTTGATGTAAAAAGTAAGTCTGTGGATGGAAATCAAGAGAAATTTCGATTAAAATTTTGTAGTTGGATGGAAACTACTACGGAAATCTCAACTTACAACACATCAACAGGATCTGTAAACAATATTGATCTGAAATTTTTTGTATATTATTGGAAATTTTGTTGTCTAACTAACAAGAAAAAATTGAGTCCATTTGGTCCAAAATTACGCCCGGTATTCAAAAAAAGGCGGACCAAGGTATGGTAAATTTTGTATCACAAAATTTTTAAATGCCTATAACTCGGATATTATAAGAGATAAGTAGTATGTCCAAGCATGTTTTTTCAAGATCTCGTCGAGCGCTTTCACAAAGTATAAAAATCTTTGTATTTGGGTGAAAAACAAAAAAATGGCACGAGTTTAAAAATTTTACATGTCGTAGGTACCCTACTTTGAGCCGCCACAGCGCCGTCCCTGGGGCATCTGCAGGGTTCATCTTCAAAACTTAAACTCGAATACTCCTTGGCTACGCTCACGCCAAATTTTATCCCGATCGGATCAGCCGTTTAGAAATGCCAGATTTATTTCCAAAAAATTTCCATTCTGCCCCACTGTGTAATGCATCACCAAAACGACTTAAGCGAATTGTGGAAAGTATACCAACTCCAACATCATAATCAAATTTTACTGAAGAGGAAGCAATAGCGCTTATGTTGGAACTGGGTCTCAGTCGAAATAAGTACTAAATATTAAGGAAAGCTCTGCATGAAAAAGGACGCAATATATTACCATCATACAAGGCGATCCAGGACAAAAAACAAACTATCCTACTAAATCAACAAAAAATAATGAAGAATTGAAAGAACTGAGAGCTGCGGAAAAAAGCAGAATCCAAGAAGAATTTAAAGTTCAGATGGGATTAAACATCGACAAACCACTTTCAAGTTGCGGTAGTACAAATGACGGTAATACGGCGAGAAGATTTTTTCGTGATTTTGAAATTACTTCAAAAATAACTGGAATCGACAAGGAGTTGCTTCGAAGAGTTAACACTATTTTAATGGCACTGAATAGTAAACATAAAATTAATGGAAATCGATTTGGGGAATACACATCTGAAATTTCTAAATTACTTGTATCTCTGTATCCATGGAGGGAACTAACACCAACAGTACACAAAGTATTGTGTCATGGTCAAATAATAATTGAATCGAATATTCTTCCACTTGGAGAGTTAACAGAAGAAGCCCAGGAAGCGAGGAAGCGAGATTTTAAGCATGTTCAACTATTCAGCTCAAGAAAATGCTCCAGGCAATCACAGAATGAAGATATTTTTAATAGTTTACTTCTATCTTCTGATCCTGTTCTTTCAACTATGCGAAAAAGATGGATTTGTTATGAAACTCTATCATCTCAAAACAAGGAAGATTTAAAGGACTTATACTACCTTCTGGATATGTATACCGATATGACAGATTATTTTATAGAAAATAAGTAGTGTTAGGAATTAACTATATAAGTAGGTTGTAAGAATTAATTGTATTATGTTTCAGATAAACAGTTCAAATAAAAAAAGCTATTATACTAACTGATGATATTGTATTAAATTGTGTTTTATATTTCGGTGGGCGGGAAAGGTAATTTGTGTGGGGTGATTTAAGTGTTGTTGTGCGTGGCTCATAATAAAAATAAAATTTTTTTTATTGTATATACAATATTATAATAAAATAATTAACTAAATAATTTTTAAAAATTGTCCAAATATTTTATTCAACACCAAATGTATGTTCTGTCATACTTAATACTAAAATATGAAAAAGATGAAATTAAAGGACACAGGTTTAAATGAACATATTTTTGAATGTAATTGAGATATTGGCCTGAAATTTTTTGTAAAGGGTCGAGAATTTCCATATCTAACTAAAAAATGATATTAAGGGATAAATATGGACTAAATTGTTGTAGCTATCTGCGATCCTATTAAAATTTTGATATAAATCATAGTTTTAGAAATTAAACAAATATGTAATATATGACAAAATCTTTATTTATGAACAAAACTCAATGAAATCTTCAACGCTTGTTAAATTTGTCATCTCAAATAAGAAAATGCAAAAACAAAATTGAAAAGGTCAAAGGTCCCAAAAATGGGATTTTTTACATTTTTGCCCATAGAGTCCACATTTCTTTCAGGGCTGGGAAAATACTTTTGGAGTAAATAGAAAACATATTGAGGTTTCCAAAACTGCTTTCAGTTTTCTGATCCCAGCTTTGGGATTTTAGAACATGTCGCCCAAAGTTGAAGTTTTGATAAAAGATAGGTCATATTCGGAAGGACGCAGTGCCAACATTTTCAAAAAATAGGACAAGTTTTTTACGCCAAAGCGTTCTGCGTAAAGATTCTTTTTAGAAAACTATAAAATTGTTATATGTTCATAAAGAAAATTTTATTTTATTAATAAAAGAGTTAAGACACATTTTGGGCAAAAAAACGGCAAAAATCTAACTTTTTTGGAATTTTTAAATTAAAAAACGTATATTTTTGGATCTGTAAATGATATTTATCTGAAATTTTTTGTATATTATTGGAAATTTTATTGTCTAACTAACAAGAAAAAATTTAGTCCATTTGGTCCAAAATTACGCCCGGTATTCAAAAAAAGGCGGACCAAGGTATGGTAAATTTTGTATCACTAAATTTTTAAATACCTATAACTCGGATATTATAAGAGATAAGTAGTATGTCCAAGCATGTTTTTTCAAGATCTCGTCGAGCGCTTTCACAAAATATAAAAATCTTTGTATTTGGGTGAAAAACAAAAAAATGGCACGAGTTTAAAAATTTTACATGTCGTAGGTACCCTAGTTTGAGCCGCCACAGCTCCGTCCCTGGGGCATCTGGGGGGTTCATCTTCAAAACTTAAACTCGAATACTCCTTGGCTACGCTCATGCCAAATTTTATCCCGATCGGATCAGCCGTTTAGAAATGCCAGATTTATTTCCAAAAAATTTCCATTCTGCCCCACTGTGCTATCGGAACATGTGCATGACGGAGGGTTAAACGCACATAACACATTACTAAATTAAGATATCCATATAAAATTTGGTACAGGTATTGCTCACATATACAGAAATATTACTATGAAATTTTTTTCCGATCGGCCCATAAGGTCCCAAATATTGCTCTTATATACATAAATTACGCTATAAAATTGTTTTACGATCGGTCCATATTTGGTCTTAGCTCTCATACTCCAGAAAATCATTTAAATTCACAATATTCATTACCAATAATGATATAGATACAGAATTTTGAACATAATTGGTCATAGCTCCCATACAAGTTCCTTTTACGAAAATCTTTTAAACGCTCATTACTCATTGATACAAAATTTGGCACAAATATTAGTTTGGTATACAAAAATTCTATTTCAAGATTTTTTCACGATCGGTCCATAACATGGGTGCGGTCGGTCCTATGCAAGGTTCCCTTCAGAAAATCACTTGAACACACATTACTTATTACTAAATTACGATACAGATAGAAAATTTGACTGATATATAGCTTTTATGTACAGAAATTTAGCTTAAAGACTTTTTTACGATCGGTCTATAATTGGTGATATCTCCCATACTAGGTCCTGCCCCTAAAAGCACTTTAACCGTATTTAACTAGTTGCATTATCAATTTGTGTAGAACAAAATTATATATATGTATTTTGAAAATCCTTAAATCTTTCACACACATGCATACATGCACATTATTAAATATCGTTAAAGCATATCTTAGGGCGCAATAAAAATATAAAAGAAAATGTAATGTTCAGTAAATTTTGGAATTGTAACAGATTTAAGCTGTTTAAATCTTGGGGTTTTTCTATTTAAGACAAAACTTATTTCTACAAATATTTGATCAATTAAAAAAGTATTAATATAAAAGTAGCTGGTGGAGGGTATTTAAGATTCGGCTCAGCCGAATATAGCACTCTAACTTGTTGTGCTTTAAGATTTTTTTTCTATTATAAAGCCAAAATATTATAAACTATTATTTTGATAGTCTCAGACATATGTATGTATGTACATATATTTAGAAATTCCAGACTTTGGGGAAAAATGGGTAAATAAGGGAAAACTACTTCAATGAATAAATAAAACAAATAAATAATCAAGTAAAAATTATAGTTGGGCATGGCCGACCATATGATGCCCTACACCAGTGATTATGTTACAAATGTTGATTAATAATAAAGAGTTTAAATTAATTTTTACCTTAATTCAGAAATATTTTAAGAATTTATTGACAAAAAATGGATTTTCTAAAAGAGGGTTATATGGGGGTAGGTGGTTAATATGGGCCTATCCCATATTAAGCACCTACGTCTACATTAAAGTTATTCATGTAGAATATCGCCGTAATATTAGTGTTTATAAGTGAATTTGAACCATCAAGTCCTTTTATGAAGGGGACTATATAAGGGGGATGTGATCTAATGAGGACCGATCATTACGAAAATCAGCAGTGTCATTAAAACTTATATGAAACTAAGTTTTGCTGATTTTTGGTGTAATACAAGAACATTTAACAAATTTATGAGCTCAAAAGCCATATTCAGTGGATTCGTCCTTAAAAGAGTATGTGCCTAATTTCATCAAATTATCTTGCAAATTGCGACCTGTAGCGTGCGCATAACATTTTTAATTACAGTTAAACGGCTGGAACGATTTTCTTTAAATTTGATAGGCTATATTGTTTTTCAAAACTTTGATAAGAAGGGACAAGAAGAGGTAGGTGGATGAAAAAGGGACAAAATTCGTAGTTTTGGGAGTAAATACTAATTATTGTCTATACTCAAGCAAAAAAATTTCTGATTAAGTTTTAAAGTGTCTGAGATATGTATTATGTAGCAAAGTTCCGTTTCGAAATATGAGAAAAAAAATATAAAATATACCAAACATTACCTTTTTTTCCAAATTTCTGCATTAATTGATCCTCAAATGTAATTAGGTTTTTTTTTAATTATAAATTCGTTTTATATTTACGTATACGTCAACTATAATTACCAATTAATCGGTTGTGAACATCGAATTTGGTTCCTTTAACAGTAACTAAATTTTAAATAAGTTTTTCATTGATAATTAGTTGCAGTGCTCAATATTTTTTTACTTTCTACTGTTTTTCGGTTGTAGCGACTAATATTTGATGTTCTTACGTTTTAATCCTAAATAAAAGTCAGCTCCATTTACTGAATTGACAAATGAATTTAATAACCGATACAATTCAGTTCAAATTATTGATTTAGAAATTGTTAAAACCACAATAATACTATTGTTTTTTAATACTGAATATAGAAAATCAGTTAATTATACAGTTTTTCAATAACAGCGATACAATTTGACTTAATTTAACTAAATATTTATCATGGTAACCGATTTCCAATCGTTCTGTTTTCTGTGTGTATGTTTTAAGTCTGATTTTCTTTCGTTCTAACCCTTTAAACTTTTAGAAGACAAAACGATTGCGCATCACCCCCGACGCCACGTCAGAAACACTTCTGGACGATTGTCAGACGAGAACGCACATTTTACAAAAACAAAATACATTGATTTCGAATTTTCGTCTTCTAAAAATATACTTTTAAGTTACTTCCGGATGATAGTTAGAAGAGTGCATCTATTTTGCTTAACCAAAAAACCATGACTGTTGAATTTTTTTCATCTGGAAGTATACGTTCTAGTGACTTCTGAATGAGAGTTGGGTGAGAACACACATTTTACAATAACAAAATACACTGTTTCCTAATTTGTATCTTCTTGATTTGTATGTTTATGTCACTTCTGGAAGATAGTTTGAAGAGTGTACACATTAATGTTGCATTTTAATCATCTGGAAGTGTACATTGTAGTCACTTCTGGACGATTGTCAGACGAGAGCACACATTTTACAAAAACAAAATACATTGTTTTCGGATACCCATCTTCTGCAAATATACGTTTTATCACTTCTATATAATAGTTAGCGTAAACACGAAAAAAATAAAAAAATAATGCAGAAAGTTTGCTAAGTTTAGTGATGTTTTGTGTTTTCCCTGTCATGTTCAGTTTTAATTATTTATTGTATTTATTGAATTAGTTATTGAATTTAAAATTCTTAGAAAAATAGTGTAATTAATATATTATTATTGTATTAAATAGTAAAAAATATATATAATGTAGTGTTAAAAATCAACTGTTAATAAACAATTAAGAAGGTTTTGCTAATTGGCGAAATTTATTAAATAAATACCAAAAAGTAATTATCTGCAAGGATTATATAAATAAAATTAAAAAGTAAGTTGCCATATTTTACATTAAAATACTATTTTAGGAATAAGTTAACTACTTTAAACGGCTTCCATTTCCATTATTTTTAAACGAAGTCTAATATGTTTAATTAATGATTAATTAATAAATGATTTTATATTAAATTTCGTCTCTCTCTTAATTGGTTTAGGAGTTATAAGCATTTAAAGACTTTTACAAGTTATACGTTTCGGCTTTCATTTGATGAATATTGCATTTTTAACCTATTTAGATTTATTTGAGTTAAATCTTAGGTAGGTAGGTAGGTCGATAGGAGGATGTATACTACATAAAATCCGAAGAAATACACCTAGGCCACTATCGGGCCTGTTGTGCGCTCCTTATCATGAAAAAAGAAAAACTGAAAGAATTATTTTTCAGTGTTCAGAAACTCAGTTTCCTGAACGTAATTCCTAAGAATCTTCCAATCAGTGTTAGTCAGCAATGTTATTTCCGGAATAACATCACTTCCAAGATACTTGGATCTAACTTCGACGAATGCCTGGCAGTGGCAAAGAAAGTGCTCCAGAGTTTCACTGTCCTCTCCACATGCTCTACATTCGTCTGAATCCGCACGTCCAATTTTGCATAGATGTGCTCGTAGTCCTGTGTGTCCACTCAGAATACGTACCATCATACTAACTTCAGACTTGCTCATTTTGAGGAGATTTTTCGTCTTGCTCTCATCAGGGTCACCCCATAGGATCTTCGTGGTTCTACCCACTGTTTCATTATTCCAAGAGGCCTTATGGGATTCTCTCACCCATACTTTTAGTTCAGCTTTTGTTGCGTCGAATGGTTTTGCGTCTCCCTTCCCTTTAAAGCTATTACATTCGCCCTTTCGTTACCGACTACTCCCGAGTGGGCTGGTACCCATATGATGTGAACCTTACCTCTGGGAGAGTATTCAGTTAAAGCTTTCTTACAATCCAATACGGTCTTAGATTTAGTTCTATCGCCTGATATCGCCCTAATTGCCTTCTGGCTGTAATACAAGAACATTTAACAAATTTATGAGCTCAAAAGCCATATTCAGTGGATTCGTCCTTAAAAGAGTATGTGCCTAATTTCATCAAATTATCTTGCAAATTGCGACCTGTAGCGTGTGCATAACATTTTTAATTACAGTTAAACGGCTGGAACGATTTTCTTTAAATTTGATAGGCTATATTGTTTTTCAAAACTTTGATAAGAAGGGACAAGAAGAGGTAGGTGGATGAAAAAGGGACAAAATTCGTAGTTTTGGGAGTAAATACTAATTATTGTCTATACTCAAGCAAAAAAATTTCTGATTAAGTTTTAAAGTGTCTGAGATATGTATTATGTAGCAAAGTTCCGTTTCGAAATATGAGAAAAAAAAATATAAAATATACCAAACATTACCTTTTTTTCCAAATTTCTGCATTAATTGATCCTCAAATGTAATTAGGTTTTTTTTTTAATTATAAATTCGTTTTATATTTACGTATACGTCAACTATAATTACCAATTAATCGGTTGTGAACATCGAATTTGGTTCCTTTAACAGTAACTAAATTTTAAATAAGTTTTTCAATTGATAATTAGTTGCAGTGCTCAATATTTTTTTACTTTCTACTGTTTTTCGGTTGTAGCGACTAATATTTGATGTTCTTACGTTTTAATCCTAAATAAAAGTCAGCTCCATTTACTGAATTGACAAATGAATTTAATAACCGATACAATTCAGTTCAAATTATTGATTTAGAAATTGTTAAAACCACAATAATACTATTGTTTTTTAATACTGAATATAGAAAATCAGTTAATTATACAGTTTTTCAATAACAGCGATACAATTTGACTTAATTTAACTAAATATTTATCATGGTAACCGATTTCCAATCGTTCTGTTTTCTGTGTGTATGTTTTAAGTCTGATTTTCTTTCGTTCTAACCCTTTAAACTTTTAGAAGACAAAACGATTGCGCATCACCCCCGACGCCACGTCAGAAACACTTCTGGACGATTGTCAGACGAGAACGCACATTTTACAAAAACAAAATACATTGATTTCGAATTTTCGTCTTCTAAAAATATACTTTTAAGTTACTTCCGGATGATAGTTAGAAGAGTGCATCTATTTTGCTTAACCAAAAAACCATGACTGTTGAATTTTTTTCATCTGGAAGTATACGTTTTAGTGACTTCTGAATGAGAGTTGGGTGAGAACACACATTTTACAATAACAAAATACACTGTTTCCTAATTTGTATCTTCTTGATTTGTATGTTTATGTCACTTCTGGAAGATAGTTTGAAGAGTGTACACATTAATGTTGCATTTTAATCATCTGGAAGTGTACATTGTAGTCACTTCTGGACGATTGTCAGACGAGAGCACACATTTTACAAAAACAAAATACATTGTTTTCGGATACCCATCTTCTGCAAATATACGTTTTATCACTTCTATATAATAGTTAGCGTAAACACGAAAAAAATAAAAAAATAATGCAGAAAGTTTGCTAAGTTTAGTGATGTTTTGTGTTTTCCCTGTCATGTTCAGTTTTAATTATTTATTGTATTTATTGAATTAGTTATTGAATTTAAAATTCTTAGAAAAATAGTGTAATTAATATATTATTATTGTATTAAATAGTAAAAAATATATATAATGTAGTGTTAAAAATCAACTGTTAATAAACAATTAAGAAGGTTTTGCTAATTGGCGAAATTTATTAAATAAATACCAAAAAGTAATTATCTGCAAGGATTATATAAATAAAATTAAAAAGTAAGTTGCCATATTTTACATTAAAATACTATTTTAGGAATAAGTTAACTACTTTAAACGGCTTCCATTTCCATTATTTTTAAACGAAGTCTAATATGTTTAATTAATGATTAATTAATAAATGATTTTATATTAAATTTCGTCTCTCTCTTAATTGGTTTAGGAGTTATAAGCATTTAAAGACTTTTACAAGTTATACGTTTCGGCTTTCATTTGATGAATATTGCATTTTTAACCTATTTAGATTTATTTGAGTTAAATCTTAGGTAGGTAGGTAGGTCGATAGGAGGATGTATACTACATAAAATCCGAAGAAATACACCTAGGCCACTATCGGGCCTGTTGTGCGCTCCTTATCATGAAAAAAGAAAAACTGAAAGAATTATTTTTCAGTGTTCAGAAACTCAGTTTCCTGAACGTAATTCCTAAGAATCTTCCAATCAGTGTTAGTCAGCAATGTTATTTCCGGAATAACATCACTTCCAAGATACTTGGATCTAACTTCGACGAATGCCTGGCAGTGGCAAAGAAAGTGCTCCAGAGTTTCACTGTCCTCTCCACATGCTCTACATTCGTCTGAATCCGCACGTCCAATTTTGCATAGATGTGCTCGTAGTCCTGTGTGTCCACTCAGAATACGTACCATCATACTAACTTCAGACTTGCTCATTTTGAGGAGATTTTTCGTCTTGCTCTCATCAGGGTCACCCCATAGGATCTTCGTGGTTCTACCCACTGTTTCATTATTCCAAGAGGCCTTATGGGATTCTCTCACCCATACTTTTAGTTCAGCTTTTGTTGCGTCGAATGGTTTTGCGTCTCCCTTCCCTTTAAAGCTATTACATTCGCCCTTTCGTTACCGACTACTCCCGAGTGGGCTGGTACCCATATGATGTGAACCTTACCTCTGGGAGAGTATTCAGTTAAAGCTTTCTTACAATCCAATACGGTCTTAGATTTAGTTCTATCGCCTGATATCGCCCTAATTGCCTTCTGGCTGTCGGTAAATATGTTAAGCGCTGTGGGCACCATATTTATTCTAATCCAATTTACGCATTCCATTATTGCTCGTACTTCTGCCTGGAAGCTTGTGTTATGATTTGGTAAACGGTGGTATATTTCTGTTTCTGGGTCTTCAATAAAGAAGCCCAGCCCCACTTTGTCCCCCAATTTAGAGCCATCCGTGTAACAACGGATTCCTACTGGTATTTGCTCTAATGTTCCGCTTGACCAAGACATTCTATCTGGGATTAGCGTTTCAAAGTTTCCGACATATTTTGTGTCTGGTATACGATCAAGCACGTCCGATGATTGTGTATAACCTTCCAATGTGTCCAGTATACATTGATGACGTGTCCTATAACCGCTTTTGGCCAGTTCGCCTAAAGCAAAGAACCGTTCGGCTGTAAGCGCCGCCTCATATCTTAAATATGTTTCAATGGGTGGAATATCTAGCAACGTTTCCAGAGCCTTTGTTGAAGTAGTACACATGGCACCACTTATACCCAGCAGCATGTACGCTGAACTCCCTGTAGTAGTTTGATATTGCACTTTTTGTCTAAAGCAGTCCACCAGATTATTGAAGCGTAAGCTACACTTGTATTGCCAATTTGTCATAGTAGGACTAAGACCCCATTTCATGCCTATAGTTCTCCTACATATCGCCCAGCACCGATGTGCCTTGTTGATCCTATCCTCTATGTGGTACCTCTATTTTAATTTCCGGTCGAGGATTACACCTAAGTACTTAAGTTTGTCTGTCACTGGTATCTTCTTGCCCAGGAAGCAAGGTTCAGTATACGTAGAAATTTTTGTCTTTCTTGTGAAAAGACAGATCTCCGTTTTTGCCGGGTTACCATTGAGGCCTCTCGGTTGAGCCCAGCTCAAGGCCTTATTCAGAGCCACCTCAGCTCTTCTACACAAGTAATTTGGATCCTTTCCCTTTAAAAGTATTACGACATAGTCTGCATAGCAGACAGGTCTAAGTCCTTTCTCAGTTAGGGTCCTTAGGAGGCTATTAATCGTGGTAACCCAGAGTAAAGGTGACAAAATGCCACCCTGTGGTATACCGCGAAATACCTTTTTCCTGATACTTATATCGTACATCTCGCAGCTTATCCATCTGTTCCTTAGCATGTGGTTGATCCAGTTACGGAGCACCCGGTCAACATAAAACTGATCTAGGGATTGGATAAGAGTATCAGTATGCACGTTATTGAAGGCGCCTTCGATGTCAATGCATAAAGCCAGTGTATACAGTTTACTATCAAAGGATGCAGCTATGTAGTGGACAACTTCGTTTAAAGCGGTTTCCACCGATCGTCCCTTTACATAAGCATGCTGCTTAAATTTTAGTTCTTCGTCGGGTATACTGCTTTTCACCATAATATCAACTATCGGTCGATAAGACTTAGGTGTCGAATAGCTAGGTTTCCCTGGTTTACCCTTGCATCCTGCCATTTAATGGGGGTATATGTGAATTTCAAGCATGCAGTGAATATCTCAGACAGATGTACGGAAACCAGTCCCGCCTCCATCTGCAAAAGTGCCGGGAAAATGCCATCCGGCCCTGCAGCTTTATAGGGAGCGAAGCTCTTGATTGCCCCTTTAACCATATCTGATGTAATTACAATTTCCGTGTTAGCCTCCCCTTTCCTGTGTCCTGACATAAACGGTTCTTTAGTAAGAAACCGAACATTGTCCAATTAGTTTTAGATTTATTCCGAAACTTTATCGGCTTTGGTGGCGACCGTAGTATTTTGAATCTTATGTACCGATGGTCAGAAGAGGAGTGCTCGTCCGAAACTCTCCAATCCTGAATTTCGTTTATAAGCTCTTCTGAACATATAGTTATATCTAATACTTCTTCTCTGATTCTATTGACGAAGGTAGCTTTATTACCTAAGTTCGATGTGATCAAGTCTTTATTATTAAGGAAATCCATAAGGGCTTGTCCCCTGCGATTGGTGTTTGTACTACCCCAAGCTACATGGTGGGAGTTGGCATCACAACCTATTACAATTTTCTTATTTTGCCTTTGTGCCTCTTCGACAAGTTTCATCAGCTCCGACGTTGGTGGAAGTGTCGGAGAATCGAAAGGCAGGTAAACAGATGCAACGACCTTGCTTCAGTACCGTTGCATCCGATGTGGATAATCCTGTTGAGAGGAGAAAACATAAATTCTTGTGACATAAGATACATGTTCTCGGTCGAGACCCTGTATCAGCGTAGAAAAGTTGGAAATTTACGTGATTTAATCCTGAAACCTTGTTGCGAATCGTCCAAGGTTCCTGGATTAAAGCTATATGTATCTTACCTGTGTTAATTTTAGCCATCAGAGCGTTGGTAGCTGTCTCGCTCCGATGGAGGTTTATTTGGATAACCTCAATCATTGTCATCCATTTAAACTGTCTTCCAGCGAGCTAGTGATCACATCCCCGCTCGTTGGATTTGACTCCTCCGGGTAACCTGAAGTGGCTATTGATGCAGTGGGTACCATTGGTGGCACTGCGGTGTCCTTATCAGGCATAGGAAGAGCTGTCTTTTTAATCGACTTTTTCCCAATTTTAGACAGCACTGCTGTTCTGTCTTCTGGCGAGTGAGTGATTCCCTCCTCGCTTTTAGGATTTGACTCCTCAAAATTACCAGTACATGCTAACGATGCTTTGAGTACCGTCTTCGGTGTTTTAGTGTCCTTATCGGGGCCGGTTTTGACATTCCTTTCAATCGGCACCTCCCCAATTTTGGAAAGGGCAGCTGCACCTTCTTTTGGCGAGTTAGTCGTATCTTCCTCGCTTTTAGGATTTGACTCCTTAACGTTATCAGTAGTTGCTACTGATGCTGTGGTCTTAGGTATTTTAGTGTCCTTTGCGAGGCTTGTTGTAACAGCCCTTCCAATCGGCACCTTCCCAATTTTGAATATGACAGCTTTAGAGGCGAAGTAAGCCCTACCTTTATTCTTAGCAAGACTAGCCATAGATTTCTGGTCGATACCAATTACAAATAAAGTTCCCTCAGGTTCTTCTTTTCTGTAAAAGACGTCCCATTTTTCCACGGCCAGCTCAGCATTTTGACCACCAAGAATTTCCAGTATACGTTCATTAGCCAGTTTACTGCCTCATCCTTTTATGTAGACAGTGGACTTTAAGAGCACCGGAAGCTCGCTCTTCTTTGCCAGTCCCAGCTTAGCGCCGTCCCAGGGAGGAGGAATACTTTCCACCAAGTTCTTTAGGGTGCTCACACATTAGTGAGATGCCAACCTCATCAACATCACGCCCATTCTGAACTCGCAGCTCACGCTCTCTATTGGTTGTTGGCCCTTTGAAGCGATTGCGTGGTCCACTATCTTATTGTTCACCAGATCTTCTAACTTACTCTGTTGGTCTATTGGAATTTTGCCTGTCGGATTACCGGCATCGTAAACTGCATAACAGAGATCGTCCCGGTGTCTTCTTTTAGCAACTTTGGCGTAAGATGGCGGCTCTTTTCCTTTTCCACTGTCAAGCCTATCTTTCCTCGCTTTTCGGGGTTTCTTTTGAGATACCCTTACCTTCGAGGTTGATTTCGCCGACGTGGTCATCTTCGGGATATCTATCTTGGCGTTGTCACCCTTAGTCGCAGGATTCTGACTTGAGGTTCCTTTGAGTGAAGTATGGCTTGGCTTCGACTGTGTATTAGAAGACGGGGAGCTCTTTTTCTTCTTAGGTTTATTCTCAGTTGTCAACTCTTCTGGAGACCTGATCCTCTTTGCCTCAGATCTTGTGAGAGAGTCCGATTTTTCCTTTGGAGTGTCGTTGGATTGACTAACTATGATTTCCTGAAGCATCTTTTTCAGCTTCCTCCTCTGTGCTCCAGATAGTCTTTTCTTAGTAATAGGTAGTTTAGCTATGCTATCACTCACCTGTTTCACCATTTGCCCTACTTCATCCTTTTTGGGATTTGCTATAATGGTGTTGTTATTATCTTCTGAGGATTCAGAGTCGGAACCCTCACCTATATTTAAAGGCTGAGGTAGCTTAGAGCTCTCTCCGAGTACATCCTTCTCTTTCACCCCTATGTTTTTGCTAATGGCATGCTGTACACTTAAGTTAAAGTTAAATCTTAACTTTCAACATTTTTTTTGTTTGTAGATTACATATGATCACTTTGAGCTAAAATTTTATTTGTATTTCATTATCGCAACAAAAAAAAAATACATTAAAATTTTACTTAAGTATTTAAACGCTAGCTGGAATCATTATATTCAAATTAATACTACTGTTTTATACTGACTTAGTAATTTCAGATCTTAGTAATTTCAGATCTTAGTAATTTTAGATCTTTAGTAATTTCAGATCTTTATATTATTTAATTCCAAGTTATTTAAAAAATGTTCACGAAAGGTAATGTTTTTATTGATTCAAAACAATAAATAAATAAATAAATTATTTTTTAATTATTTTATTTTTTTAGAAAGCAGTAGCTAATATTGTACCCCCTATTAAAATACTTCTAACCGAATTAAAATATAAACAAGTAAGAGATTATAGTCGGGCGTGGCCGACCATATGATACCCTACACCAGTTATGAATATTAAATGTGATTTATTTTTCATAATAAAGCATTTATCTTCAATATTCCCTTGTTCCGATACATTTAAGCAATTTATGGATGAAAAACTAATTTTCTAAAAGAGGCTTTATATGGGGGCTAGGGGCAAATATGGACCAAGCCCGATAAAATTTTGTGAATATATTTATATTGACATAATATTTTATTGTGCTGAATTTCATCGCGATATTTGTGTTTATAAGCTAATTTGGGACATTCAAGTAATTTTCTGAAGGGGACTTTGTATGGGAGCTAGGGTCAAATGTGGCCCGATCTTTATGAAATTTGGCAGGGTCATCAAGACTTCTATAAAACTTAGTTATGCCGTATTTTATCGATATATCTGTATATTTAACATAATTATGAGCTCAGAAGCCCTTTTCGGGGGGTTCTGTTGTATGAGGACTAGGTGAAATAATGGACCGATTTTAACCATTTTCAATAGGCTTCGTCCTTAGGTCAAATAAAACGTGCTTGCCAAATTTCATCCAATTATCTTGAAAATTGCGACCTGTACCTTGCGCACAAAGTTTACATGGACAGCCAGCCAGCCAGCCAGACGGACGGACGGACATAGCTTAATCGACTCAGAAAACGATTCTAAGCCCACTAAAGTGGTGTAGGGTATAAAAAGGGATCTGGTAAGTTATATATGTCTTATTTCATCACGCGGTTCCATTAAAAATGTCGATTATTTGCAGAAAATGTAAAAAATGGACCTGAACGTTTAAATTTGGGTGGGAAATGTATTGATCATAAGAGAATCCTATTTTTATTGCTTCCTAAAGTATAACAGGTAATTTTAATAAATACAAAAGTATGTATATTCAATATTAATTATATTATTTTTGTTTATTTCGTTGAAGGATTAATGCGTTCTAAAATATAACTCTTACAATTTGGTGGAGTGATCATAAAATTTATGAAGAACTACAAAAATATTTTAGAGTCCAACGTTTTACAATTTTTGGAAGTATACCAGTCAACAGTTGGAATATTAATACAGATTTCCTGAAAATTATCTTATTATAAGGTAATAATTCTAAATTTTTGATACATATGTACATTAGACCGAATCACTCTGTATGGAAACAAAAACGTGTTTGTGTTACCCCTCTCAAAATTTACCTTGCTTTGTTTTATGATGATTCCCAAAATACTTTAACTCTAGCGATGACCGTTCGTGAGCTGGACCAAATTAAAAAAAGGTATTTTGGAATTATTTTTTTTTAAATTTTTGGTTGTTTTGAAAAAAATATCCAATACGGGGTATCGTTTAAAAGGTATTTTAAAGCCGCGACCAATGATGTATTAATCATAAATAACCGTTTGCTTATAATTGTCATATTCCAAAATATTTAAAATTGTTAGGTTTTTCACTAAGAAAAATAAAATATATGCACAATTTTGCAAATTTTGCGCACCACTAGGCTTCAAAAAACCTTTCAAATGATACCACATACGATATATATTGTTTAAGAAATGCTGTATAATTTAAAACCAAATAACTAAAAATGTACTTTTTTGTAGCCGGTTCAGCTCACGAACGGTTCAGCTCGAAATATTTTGGGAACCATTATAAAACATAACAAAGATTTTTTGAAGCTGGGTTAAAATATTTAATTTAACATGAAGAATCGTGTTCCCATACGATATTTTCTTTAAAACTGTTCAGCTCACGAAAGGACAACACTTAACCGAAAATATTTTGGTAACATTACATAACAGCGAATATTATGAGAGGGCACAGTGGGGCAGAATGGAAATTTTTTGGAAATAAATCTGGCATTTCTAAACGGCTGATCCGATCGGGATAAAATTTGGCGTGAGCGTAGCCAAGGAGTATTCGAGTTTAAGTTTTGAAGATGAACCCTGCAGATGCCCCAGGGACGGCGCTGTGGCGGCTCAAAGTAGGGTACCTACGACATGTAAAATTTTTAAACTCGTGCCATTTTTTTGTTTTTCACCCAAATACAAAGATTTTTATATTTTGTGAAAGCGCTCGACGAGATCTTGAAAAAACATGCTTGGACATACTACTTATCTCTTATAATATCCGAGTTATAGGTATTTAAAAATTTAGTGATACAAAATTTACCATACCTTGGTCCGCCTTTTTTTGAATACCGGGCGTAATTTTGGACCAAATGGACTCAATTTTTTCTTGTTAGTTAGACAACAAAATTTCCAATAATATACAAAAAATTTCAGATCAATATCGTTTACAGATCCAAAAATATACGTTTTTTAATTTAAAAATTCAAAAAATTTTAGATTTTTGGCGTTTTTTTTGCCAAAAATGTGTCTTAACTCTTTTATTAATAAAATAAAATTTTTATTAAGAACATATAACAATTTTATAGTTTTCTAAAAGGTATCTTTACGCAGAACGCTTTGGCGTAAAAAACTTGTCCTATTTTTTGAAAATGTTGCCACTGCGTCCTTCCGAATATGACCTATTTTTTATCAAAACTTCAACTTTGGGCGACATGTTCTAAAATCCCAAAGCTGGGATCAGAAAACTGAAAGCAGTTTTGGAAACCTCAATATGTTTTCTATTTACTCCAAAAGTATTTTCCCAGCCCTGAAAGAAATGTGGACCCTATGGGCAAAAAAGTAAAAAATCCCATTTTTTGGATTTTCATTCCTATTTTTGGGAATTGCGGGATGCCCTTTGACCTTTTCAATTTTTTTTTTGCATATTCTTATTTGAAATGACAAATTTAACAAGCGTTGAAAATTTCATTGAGTTTTGTTCATAAATAAAGATTTTGTCATATATTACATATTTGTTTAATTTCTAAAACTATGATTTATATCAAAATTTTAATAGGATCGCAGATAGCTACAACAATTTAGTCCATATTTATCCCTTAATATCATTTTTTAGTTAGATATGGAAATTCTCGACCCTTTACAAAAAATTTCAAGCCAATATCTCAATTACATTCAAAAATATGTTCATTTAAACCTGTGTCCTTTAATTTCATCTTTTTCATATTTTAGTATTAAGTATGACAGCACATATTTAAATCTTATATTTACCCATTTTCTATTTGTTTGCTTATCCTTATAATTGAAAGGTCCTATTATGCTTAAATATTCAAAAATTTATAACTATTTTTTACCTAAATTTTTTCGACAGATCATTTCGTTCTGTTTCGTTTATGATCATGTAGGTAAAAATATACAGGTAATGATAATTTCGATTCATTCACTAATAAGAAATATCAATGACTGAATTACAGGTTATAGTAATATAGTCCTAAATGTTAATAGGTAGACAATTCGTAATTTTTTACTTTGGAATACCTGTATCGGAAATGACAAGAATTGGTATATAAGTAGACTTCTCAGATTTTAAGTACCATATTTAATAAATCTACAATGAAGATTACATTAAAGTACGAAGAGTTGTGTTCCGTTTTATGGAGTATATCTTCAAAAGGGCCAGAAAGAATTGAAGACATTTCAAATTATATAAAAACTTCATATAGTAGAAAAGTAGACAAAACAGGCATATCAAAAATTGAAAACTTTTTGATGTAAAAAGTAAGTCTGTGGATGGAAATCAAAAGAAATTTCGATTAAAATTTTGTAGTTGGATGGAAACTACTACAGAAATCTCAACTTACAACACATCAATAGGAGCGCCTTGCAAGTCATACGAAGACTTATGTTCAAGGTAAAAAAAAGAGGGTCACACAAAAACTTTTTTCAATCTCAAATGAGGAAATTGCTGATACATTTAACGAAATGCTGAAAAAGGAAAACCAACATATGGATGTCGTACATATTGCAACTATTCTTCCTAATGCATCACCAAAACGACTTAAGCGAATTGTGGAAACCAACTCCAACATCATAATCAAATTTTACTGAAGAGGAAGCAATAGCGCTTATGTTGGAACTGGGTCTCAGTCGAAATAAGTACCAAATATTAAGGAAAGCTCTGCATGAAAAAGGACACAATATATTACCATCATACAAGGCCAGGAAAAAAAACAAACTATCCTACTAAATCAACAAAAAATAATGAAGAATTGAAAGAACTGAGAGCTGCGGAAAAAAGCAGAATCCAAGAAGAATTTAAAGTTCAGATGGGATTAAACATCGACAAACCACTTTCAAGTTGCGGTAGTACAAATGACGGTAATACGTCGAGAAGGTTTTTTCGTGATTTTGAAATTACTTCAAAAATAACTGGAATCGACAAGGAGTTGCTTCGAAGAGTTAAAACTATTTTAATGGCACTGAATAGTAAACATAAAATTAATGAAAATCGATTTGGGGAATACACATCTGAAATTTCTAAATTACTTGTATCTCTGTATCCATGGAGGGAACTAACACCAACAGTACACAAAGTATTGTGTCGTGGTCAAATAATAATTGAATCGAATATTCTTCCACTTGGAGAGTTAACAGAAGAAGCCCAGGAAGCGAGGAATCGAGATTTTAAGCATGTTCAACTATTCAGCTCAAGAAAATGCTCCAGGCAATCACAGAATGAAGATATTTTTAATAGTTTACTTCTATCTTCTGATCCTGTTCTTTCAACTATGCGAAAAAGATGGATTTGTTATGAAACTCTATCATCTCAAAACAAGGAAGATTTAAAGGACTTATATTACCTTCTGGATATGTATACCGATATGACAGATTATTTTATAGAAAATAAGTAGTGTTAGGAATTAACTATATAAGTAGGTTGTAAGAATTAATTGTATTATGTTTCAGATAAACAGTTCAAATAAAAAAAGCTATTATACTAACTGATGATATTGTATTAAATTGTGTTTTATATTTCGGTGGGCGGGAAAGGTAATTTGTGTGGGGTGATTTAGGTGTTGTTGTGCGTGGCTCATAATAAAATTATAATTTTTTTTATTTTATATACAATATTATAATAAAATAATTAACTAAATAATTTTTAAAAATTGTCCAAATATTTTACTCAACACCAAATGTATGTTCTGTCATACTTAATACTAAAATATGAAAAAGATGAAATTAAAGGACACAGGTTTAAATGAACATATTTTTGAATGTAATTGAGATATTGGCTTGAAATTTTTTGTAAAGGGTCGAGAATTTCCATATCTAACTAAAAAATGATATTAAGGGATAAATATGGACTAAATTGTTGTAGCTATCTGCGATCCTATTAAAATTTTGATATAAATCATAGTTTTAGAAATTAAACAAATATGTAATATATGACAAAATCTTTATTTATGAACAAAACTCAATGAAATTTTCAACGCTTGTTAAATTTTTCATTTCAAATAAGAATATGCAAAAAAAAAAAATGAAAAGGTCAAAGGGCATCCCGCAATTCCCAAAAATAGGAATGAAAATCCCAAAAATGGGATTTTTTACTTTTTTGCCCATAGGGTCCACATTTCTTTCAGGGCTGGGAAAATACTTTTGGAGTAAATAGAAAACATATTGAGGTTTCCAAAACTGCTTTCAGTTTTCTGATCCCAGCTTTGGGATTTTAGAACATGTCGCCCAAAGTTGAAGTTTTGATAAAAAATAGG
Source organism: Lucilia sericata (assembly GCF_015586225.1). Classification (NCBI taxonomy): domain Eukaryota; kingdom Metazoa; phylum Arthropoda; class Insecta; order Diptera; family Calliphoridae; genus Lucilia; species Lucilia sericata. The sequence continues at coordinate 951,331 of NW_023994081.1, read as the reverse complement.
TCATATTCGGAAGGACGCAGTGGCAACATTTTCAAAAAATAGGACAAGTTTTTTACGCCAAAGCGTTCTGCGTAAAGATACCTTTTAGAAAACTATAAAATTGTTATATGTTCTTAATAAAAATTTTATTTTATTAATAAAAGAGTTAAGACACATTTTTGGCAAAAAAACGCCAAAAATCTAAAATTTTTTGAATTTTTAAATTAAAAAACGTATATTTTTGGATCTGTAAACGATATTGATCTGAAATTTTTTGTATATTATTGGAAATTTTATTGTCTAACTAACAAGAAAAAATTGAGTCCATTTGGTCCAAAATTACGCCCGGTATTCAAAAAAAGGCGGACCAAGGTATGGTAAATTTTGTATCACTAAATTTTTAAATGCCTATAACTCGGATATTATAAGAGATAAGTAGTATGTCCAAGCATGTTTTTTCAAGATCTCGTCGAGCGCTTTCACAAAATATAAAAATCTTTGTATTTGGGTGAAAAACAAAAAAATGGCACGAGTTTAAAAATTTTACATGTCGTAGGTACCCTACTTTGAGCCGCCACAGCGCCGTCCCTGGGGCATCTGCAGGGTTCATCTTCAAAACTTAAACTCGAATACTCCTTGGCTACGCTCACGCCAAATTTTATCCCGATCGGATCAGCCGTTTAGAAATGCCAGATTTATTTCCAAAAAATTTCCATTCTGCCCCACTGTGCACAGTGGTATAGGAAAAAAAAAAGAGGGAAATAATTCGGTAACTTCTAAACGGTTAATCCGATTTTAATGAAATTTGGTATGCACAAAGAGGAGGTGTTGTCGAGTTTAGGTTTTGAATTTGGACCTTATAGGCCAACCAGGGGCCCGGCGGGGGGTCCTCAAATTAGGACACCTCGGCTATGTTAAATTTTTAAAACGATCCTATTTCTTCATTTGAGTTCCGATTTAAAAAAAATTTCGTATATAGAATCTCCTCATCGAGCACTATAAAAAATGTCGTCGTAGCAGTAAATTATCTCTTATAGTTTAGGAGATATTCGCATTTGAATATTAAAATTTTAAAATTTTTACCGTCCTTACTTTAGTTTTTTTGATAATAGCAGGTCCAAATATTTCCGATTTTCGCCATTTTTTTTTATTTGCTTAACAACAAGTTTATATACCAAGCAGTGAAAGAATTATGTAAAAATCATGACTGAGTCCAAAGTTATAGGCATTTAAATTTAAAAAATTAAAAAAAGGCGATTTTTTGTCATTTTTTTGGGAAAAAAGTATCTTTTTCTTTTTAAGTTATCTAAAAAGTTTCTAAGAAGATGTATATAGAATTTATACTTTTTGGAAAGCTGACTTTACATAAAATACGATAAATGAAACAAAACCTAAAAATTTTTGATACCGAGGGGACCAGGTCCATCCAAAAAAACCCTATTTTTTATGGAAAATTAAATTTTGAGCAAAAATTCTCAAATCGCATAGTCGATATCAAATTATAGTGACCTGTTTTATATGACCCAATAAGTTCTTAATCATTTTGTAACGGGTTTCGATAACCCCGCCCCTGGTATGGATATAATAGGCAAAAAACCAAAAAATCCCATTTTTGGGATTTTTTAAAACTTTTTTGGGAATTCCGGGATTTCTAATAAGAAAATTCGAAATTTTTATTTAATTTTGGATTTTGAGTAAAAAAATCTACCTAACTGTAAAATTTCATCAAAAAATATTCATAAATAAAATTTTTATTGCAATTTGAAAAATTTGTATCTTCGCAAAAACTGAATAAAAAACATTTTTTAATTTTTTTTAAAAAAAGTATTCCGCGAATTTTTTAATTTTCAAAAATTATATACAGTTTTGAAAAATAGACAAAATTACCTTTCCATTGATATATAACATGCCTACCTAATGTTTTTTAAGTGACAAATTAATTAGGGAAAACTCAACATCTTTTAGAAAATTTGCCTAGCACTATTATTTTCATCCATAAGGTTAACTCTTAAATTTGTTACATATATGGATGAAAATAATAGTGCTAGGTAAATTTTTTTAACCTTTTTTTAACTTTTTAAATTTAAATGCCTATAACTTTGGACTCAGTTATGATTTTTACATAATTCTTTCACTGCTTGGTATATAAACTTGTTGTTAAGCAAATAAAAAAAAATGGCGAAAATCGGAAATATTTGGACCTGCTATTATCAAAAAAACTAAAGTAAGGACGGTAAAAATTTTAAAATTTTAATATTCAAATGCGAATATCTCCTAAACTATAAGAGATAATTTACTGCTACGACGACATTTTTTATAGTGCTCGATGAGGAGATTCTATATACGAAATTTTTTTTAAATCGGAACTCAAATGAAGAAATAGGATCGTTTTAAAAATTTAACATAGCCGAGGTGTCCTAATTTGAGGACCCCCCGCCGGGCCCCTGGTTGGCCTATAAGGTCCAAATTCAAAACCTAAACTCGACAACACCTCCTCTTTGTGCACACCAAATTTCATTAAAATCGGATTAACCGTTTAGAAGTTACCGAATTATTTCCCTCTTTTTTTTTTCCTATACCACTGTGCTGTGGAGGGGTAACTCAAGCACCATTTTTTGTGAGTCGGTCTAATGTACATATATTACTTTTTATACCCTACACCACTTTAGTGGGGAGGGTATATTGGATTTGTGCTGATGTTTGTAACATACAAAAATATTCGTCCTAGACCCACCTTAAAGTATACCAATCGGCTTAGAATCGTTTTCTGAGTCGATTAAGCTATGTCCGTCCGTCCGTCTGGCTGGCTGGCTGTCCATGTAAACCTTGTGCGCAAGCTACAGGTCGCAATTTTGAAGACAATTGGATGAAATTTGACAAGCACGTTTTATTTGACCCAAGGACGAAGCCTATTGAAAATGGTTAAAATCGGTCCATTATTTCACCTAGCCCTCATAGAACAGAACCCCCCGAAAAGGGCTTCTGAGCTCATAATTATGTTAAATATACAGATATATCGATAATATACGGCACAACTAAGTTTTATAGAAGTCTTGATGACCCTGCCAAATTTCATAAAGATCGGGCCCCATTTGACCCTAGCTCCCATACAAAGTCCCCTTCAGAAAACTACTTGAATGTCCCAAATTAACTTATAAACACAAATATCGCGATGAAATTTAGCACAATAAAATATTATGTAAATATAAATATATTCACAAAATGTTATCGGGCTTGGTCCATATTTGCCCCTAGCCCCCATATAAAGCCTCTTTCAGAAAATTAGTTTTTCATCCATAAATTGCTTAAATGTATCGGAACAAGGGAATATTGAAGATAAATGCTTTATTATGTTGAATCAATTATTTTTTCTACTATTTTTATTTCAATAAAAACTATAAAATTTCATTTTATTTAGATTTTATTTTGGTGAGTATACAAATAGAAGAAGAGAAAACTCATCTTCTGGAAGACGAGAATATTCATCTTCTAGAAGAAGAGAATACTCATCTTCTAAGAGAAGAGAAAACTCATCTTCTAGAAGATAAGATAGGAACACTTCTAGATGATTCTAAGTAGTCACTTCAAGAAGTGACTTCCTAGTTACATCTAGGAGAGTCTTTGGCAATACCTTACTTCCAAGAGTCATCCAGAAGTTTCTTCCGCGGGTCTTCCAGAAGTATCTTCCACCTTACTCTTAGACGTTCCCCAGCTCGGCATCAGTTCTTCCCGACTGGTGACAAGAATTCTTATACTTCCGCAACATCGCTGGCGAGCTTTTAGCACGTTTGGAAGTTTCATACGGGTAACTTCCGCAATAGAAAATGTTTGTAGGGAAAGTAAAACAAGTAGGAAAGTATAGTCGGGCATTGCCGACCATATAATACCCTACACCATGAGTATATATTAAAAATTTTTATTTTTCATAAAGAATTTTGTATGTTGAATTTTACCTTAAATCCAAAGTATTTAAGCAATTTATTGATAAAAAACTAATTTTATAAATGAGGTTTTATATGGGAGTATAGGTCAAACATGGGCCGGTCCTCATTAAATTTGGGAAAGGATATATTTTTAAATAACAGCTAGTTATATTGAGTTTCATTGCGATACAAATGGTTACAAGTCAATTTTTGACGTTTAAAAAATTTTTTGAAGGGGGGTTTGTATGGGGGCTAGGTTCAAATAAGGGCTGATCATTACGAAAATCTGCAGTGTCATTTATAGGTATATAAAACTGATTTGTGCCAATTTTTGGAGAGATAATAGTATATTTGACGTAATAATGGCATAAAAAGGTACGGTTGTAAGGGGGCTTGGTGAAATAATGGACCGATTTCAACCATTTTCAATAGGCTTCGTCCCTGTATATGTTTGGTCAAAATTTCATCAAATTATCTTGAGAATTGCGGCCTGTACCTTGCGCACAAGGTTTACATGGAGAGCCAGCCAGCCAGCCGGACAGACGGACGGACGTACATGTCTTAATCGACTCAAAAAATGATTCTGAAGTGTAGGGTATAAATATTTTAGACGAAGAGTTTTTAGTTTAAGAGATATGTGTATTCGAAAGTCCACCCCTAGAGGGAAAAACTGGAAAAAGAAATTCAAACTAAACGGGCAAAAACGTCTAATGCCCATAATTTCAACAAATAGATATCATCTACTGTGTAAAATATCTAGTAGGTATCTTTACCTCTTTGGTAAGTTGAAATGTATTTCAAATCAGTACCTATGGATTAAAACCAAATATTTTTACACCAAGGGTAACTATGCACTGATACATACCTATTTGTTAAAATTACGGGAATAAGTATGTGTTCCTTTACTACATTTTTTGTACTTTTATGAAATTTGAGAAATATATATTTTTTTATTAATATTTTTCCGTAATTGGTCAAGAAAAACATCATTAAAGAGGGAAAGGTTCCTCTCTGACATGATTTTCTTAATAAATGTTCTACAACATCGATTTCTGAAATGATACAAAATATATTAAACAAAATACATAAATTTGAATAATTCAATGGAGAAAGAGGGTAGTACGGGTAGTATTTTTGGTACTGTGTTGGTACCTTTTATAAATATTGTTCAAATTCAATGAAATTTGTTTTATAGCTTTATAAGATCACAAAGAAATTGTAAGGACTTTCTTTATAAGGAGATAATTTCAACACGAAGAAGTTAGGGAAAAATTAGCACTCTATGCTTTAAGTCAAGAATTATTTTTTCTCCTAAGTTAAATATGTATACTATAGTTTTATCTAACTATATAGTATTAGAATTATAAATTTGGAGTCTTTTAGCTTTATAAATTGGCAAAAAAAATTGTGAAGTAACAAAAATCTTGAGATTTTGAAAGATCTTCCGTATTTTTAAAGTATTTTAAAGGTTTTAAGAAATGGTCACTTATGAATACTTTTGAAAAAGTTGTTTTAATAACGTTTAAAAAAACAAATATATGTCAAATATATATGACATTTAACTTTGAACTTCTATAACTCGCAAGGGAAAACTCAAATTCAAATTTTTCCCGGATTCAGGATACTCAAATTATCTTAAATATAAGTTTTCAAGTTTTTTGCTCGACATAAATTATTTTTGACTGAAAGGGTTAAATATAATGATATTTTCGTATATAATATGTAAGTAGTATGGTTTCATTTTATTAATTTTAAAAATAATCTATAAGATTCTATCAATTATTTATTTATGCAACCGTAAGAAGTCATGAATAAACACATGAATAATGGAAGCATATAAATTATTATTAAAACTAATAAAATTAAACCATAATACATTATATATATGAATAGTTTTCATCAGACGTTGATCAGAATATTCAGGCCGTTTTCTTATACTTGATCAGACTTTTGTACGAACTGTCGGACATTTTATCAGACTTTCTTATACTTGATCAGACTTTTGAACGAACTGTCCGACATTCAATCAAACATTTATCCGACATCTATCAGACTTTCTTACATTTGATCAGACTTTCATACGAAATGTCGAAAGAATGTCAGACATGGTATCAGACATTTGTCCGACTTCAATCAGATTTGTCGAAAATTCCTTCAGAATTTCCCAAGGAATTTACATCAGATTTCATACCGAATTCTGACCGACAACTCTGCAAATTTTTCCGAATTTCCTCAGACAAAGAGTTCCGAATTCCGAGCAACCTTTCATACTATTTTGTAACAAATTCTGACGGAATTCGGATACAAAATCGGCAACTTGTCGGTACGAATTCCGCAAAAATTGTCTAGTGGACACATACAAAAAAGTGAAACAGCTGTTTCCTTTGTTATTGTTTTAAATCAATGGTGTCACCTTTTATCTTCATTTTTGTCATACGGAGGGAAATTCTTTTTACTTTTTTATTAGTCCTTATGAACGTAAAGTGTTATCGTGTGAAGGGACTTTTTTAGTACCCTGCAATCAACTCAACTAACTTTTAATGCATTATAAGTTACCTTTTTCTCAGCTAGTAGTGGTTGACTCTTAGATTATTTTAATGGAGCCAATTGACAATTTTAACATGGCAGTAGTCAATTGTCCGACTCTACATAACTTTTCAACTAACTTATCCCATGTCTATATTAGACAAATATTTATCACGACACTGGACAAAACGTCGGGGTAACAAAATGATTTTATCACGACAACTCACAGATAATTTTATTGAAATAATGCTATATTTTATAAAAACAATTAAAATTGAATGCAAATTTTGTAATTTTAATTGCACAATATTATAAACAAATTTTACAATAAAATGACGTTTATTATCAAGACAACGTTGTCTAAACAATTGTTTAGAAATATAGTTTTTGGTTTTTAGAAAATGAATTCCTTCGTAATAAACGAAAGAAAATGTCAAAAATAGACGATAGACAAAGGCCTTTCGTTTGGCCAAAAAACAATGAAAATAATACAAAAATACGAAATAAAGTGTGGTCTCTTGAACCAGTGTGCAATTTGCGTGACAAACCTCTTAATTTCTTGAGACATTGCATACAAATTGTTTAACAAATATTTTTCATATTTTATTTTTCTTTTTTGGTTAAATTATTTACCGTCACCTAAAACGCAAACGGCCCTATCTAACATTTTTAAAATTTTACAGGAGAAGCAAAAAACTATTTAAATTAAAAAGTTTGTTTCTATCAGCGCGATTTATTTTTATAAAATAATCAAATTGTTTAATGGTGAAACGTATTATTTGTTATGATAGTTGACATTGGCGTACATAAAAATGGAGAAATTGGACTTTTTACAGTTAATATTTAAATGTTTTTGTAAATAGAGCCTTTTGTTTTTTGTCAATCAAATCGCTAATTTTGGTCGGAGGAGACTAATTTATTTTGTGGACATTTGTTTTGATGCAATACATTAGAATCTGCAATAAAATCGATTTTGGATTTTTGGTTAGTTAGGACCGTTTGCGTTTCAGGTGACGATATGTATTTTACTTTGGTTTATTTTTTCGGGTTAGCACCAAACACCTTATTACTATATGCTATACGCACAATTGGACGCATTTTTTCAGAACAAATTCGACGAAATTCGTCGTACGTAACGAACTGTGCGATAGGTTTATTTCTTTTTCATACGCAGACGAACGACGAATAAATTGGTGTAGGGTGACCCGCTCACATTTTGGTTTTAGAACTTTTTTACATTTAGTTAACGCGATTTTTTATTAATATAATTTCCTTTTAATATGAAAATAAAAAAATATTAACAAATATTCAAAAAAATATTTTTTTTATATACATGGTCACACCAATCAGTATGTAAACTGAAATTGATTTAAAAATTCATAAATTTTTATTAATTTCGTGTAGTTTGTTTAAAAATGTGTTGAAAATCATTATCAAGCAATTCGTTGTTTTGGACGAAATTGGTCGTTCGTCCCAATTGTGCGTATACCAATATGAAAAAATATTGAAAATTTCGTAAATACGTAGGCAATAATGTTCTGTTACGATAGAAAAAGCTCATTTCATTTTAGACATTTTTAAACGAAAACTCTCAAATGTTTTTTAAAGACAAAATTTTTAAACTTAATAGTAATAAACAAAGAATAATAAGAAGTTGGACTATGACATTGCACAGTGGGGCAGAATGGAAATTTTTTGGAAATAAATCTGGCATTTCTAAACGGCTGATCCGATCGGGATAAAATTTGGCGTGAGCGTAGCCAAGGAGTATTCGAGTTTAAGTTTTGAAGATGAACCCTGCAGATGCCCCAGGGACGGCGCTGTGGCGGCTCAAAGTAGGGTACCTACGACATGTAAAATTTTTAAACTCGTGCCATTTTTTTGTTTTTCACCCAAATACAAAGATAATGCTATATTTTATAAAAACAATTAAAATTGAATGCAAATTTTGTAATTTTAATTGCACAATATTATAAACAAATTTTACAATAAAATGACGTTTATTATCAAGACAACGTTGTCTAAACAATTGTTTAGAAATATAGTTTTTGGTTTTTAGAAAATGAATTCCTTCGTAATAAACGAAAGAAAATGTCAAAAATAGACGATAGACAAAGGCCTTTCGTTTGGCCAAAAAACAATGAAAATAATACAAAAATACGAAATAAAGTGTGGTCTCTTGAACCAGTGTGCAATTTGCGTGACAAACCTCTTAATTTCTTGAGACATTGCATACAAATTGTTTAACAAATATTTTTCATATTTTATTTTTCTTTTTTGGTTAAATTATTTACCGTCACCTAAAACGCAAACGGCCCTATCTAACATTTTTAAAATTTTACAGGAGAAGCAAAAAACTATTTAAATTAAAAAGTTTGTTTCTATCAGCGCGATTTATTTTTATAAAATAATCAAATTGTTTAATGGTGAAACGTATTATTTGTTATGATAGTTGACATTGGCGTACATAAAAATGGAGAAATTGGACTTTTTACAGTTAATATTTAAATGTTTTTGTAAATAGAGCCTTTTGTTTTTTGTCAATCAAATCGCTAATTTTGGTCGGAGGAGACTAATTTATTTTGTGGACATTTGTTTTGATGCAATACATTAGAATCTGCAATAAAATCGATTTTGGATTTTTGGTTAGTTAGGACCGTTTGCGTTTCAGGTGACGATATGTATTTTACTTTGGTTTATTTTTTCGGGTTAGCACCAAACACCTTATTACTATATGCTATACGCACAATTGGACGCATTTTTTCAGAACAAATTCGACGAAATTCGTCGTACGTAACGAACTGTGCGATAGGTTTATTTCTTTTTCATACGCAGACGAACGACGAATAAATTGGTGTAGGGTGACCCGCTCACATTTTGGTTTTAGAACTTTTTTACATTTAGTTAACGCGATTTTTTATTAATATAATTTCCTTTTAATATGAAAATAAAAAAATATTAACAAATATTCAAAAAAATATTTTTTTTATATATATGGTCACACCAATCAGTATGTAAACTGAAATTGATTTAAAAATTCATAAATTTTTATTAATTTCGTGTAGTTTGTTTAAAAATGTGTTGAAAATCATTATCAAGCAATTCGTTGTTTTGGACGAAATTGGTCGTTCGTCCCAATTGTGCGTATACCAATATGAAAAAATATTGAAAATTTCGTAAATACGTAGGCAATAATGTTCTGTTACGATAGAAAAAGCTCATTTCATTTTAGACATTTTTAAACGAAAACTCTCAAATGTTTTTTAAAGACAAAATTTTTAAACTTAATAGTAATAAACAAAGAATAATAAGAAGTTGGACTATGACATTGCACAGTGGGGCAGAATGGAAATTTTTTGGAAATAAATCTGGCATTTCTAAACGGCTGATCCGATCGGGATAAAATTTGGCGTGAGCGTAGCCAAGGAGTATTCGAGTTTAAGTTTTGAAGATGAACCCTGCAGATGCCCCAGGGACGGCGCTGTGGCGGCTCAAAGTAGGGTACCTACGACATGTAAAATTTTTAATCTCGTGCCATTTTTTTGTTTTTCACCCAAATACAAAGATTTTTATATTTTGTGAAAGCGCTCGACGAGATCTTGAAAAAACATGCTTGGACATACTACTTATCTCTTATAATATCCGAGTTATAGGCATTTAAAAATTTAGTGATACAAAATTTACCATACCTTGGTCCGCCTTTTTTTGAATACCGGGCGTAATTTTGGACCAAATGGACTCAATTTTTTCTTGTTAGTTAGACAACAAAATTTCCAATAATATACAAAAAATTTCAGATCAATATCGTTTACAGATCCAAAAATATACGTTTTTTAATTTAAAAATTCAAAAAATTTTAGATTTTTGGCGTTTTTTTGCCAAAAATGTGTCTTAACTCTTTTATTAATAAAATAAAATTTTTATTAAGAACATATAACAATTTTATAGTTTTCTAAAAGGTATCTTTACGCAGAACGCTTTGGCGTAAAAAACTTGTCCTATTTTTTGAAAATGTTGCCACTGCGTCCTTCCGAATATGACCTATTTTTTATCAAAACTTCAACTTTGGGCGACATGTTCTAAAATCCCAAAGCTGGGATCAGAAAACTGAAAGCAGTTTTGGAAACCTCAATATGTTTTCTATTTACTCCAAAAGTATTTTACCAGCCCTGAAAGAAATGTGGACCCTATGGGCAAAAAAGGAAAAAATTCCATTTTTGGGATTTTCATTCCTATTTTTGGGAATTGCGGGATGCCCTTTGACCTTTTCATTTTTTTTTTTTGCATATTCTTATTTGAAATGAAAAATTTAACAAGCGTTGAAAATTTCTTTGAGTTTTGTTCATAAATAAAGATTTTGTCATATATTACATATTTGTTTAATTTCTAAAACTATGATTTATATCAAAATTTTAATAGGATCGCAGATAGCTACAACAATTTAGTCCATATTTATCCCTTAATATCATTTTTTAGTTAGATATGGAAATTCTCGACCCTTTACAAAAAATTTCAAGCCAATATCTCAATTACATTCAAAAATATGTTCATTTAAACCTGTGTCCTTTAATTTCATCTTTTTCATATTTTAGTATTAAGTATGACAGCACATATTTAAATCTTATATTTACCCATTTTCTATTTGTTTGCTTATCCTTATAATTGAAAGGTCCTATTATGCTTAAATATTCAAAAATTTATAACTATTTTTTACCTAAATTTGTTCGACAGATCATTTCGTTCTGTTTCGTTTATGATCATGTAGGTAAAAATATACAGGTAATGATAATTTCGATTCATTCACTAATAAGAAATATCAATGACTGAATTACAGTCCTAAATGTTAATAGGTAGACAATTCGTAATTTTTTACTTTGGAATACCTGTATCGGAAATGACAAGAATTGGTATATAAGTAGACTTCTCAGATTTTAAGTACCATATTTAATAAATCTACAATGAAGATTACATTAAAGTACGAAGAGTTGTGTTCCGTTTTATGGAGTATATCTTCAAAAGGGCCAGAAAGAATTGAAGACATTTCAAATTATATAAAAACTTCATATAGTAGAAAAGTAGACAAAACAGGCATATCAAAAATTGAAAACTTTTTAAAACTTTTTGATGTAAAAAGTAAGTCTGTGGATGGAAATCAAAAGAAATTTCGATTAAAATTTTGTAGTTGGATGGAAACTACTACGGAAATCTCAACTTACAACACATCAATAGGAGCGCCTTGCAAGTCATACGAAGACTTATGTTCAAGGTAAAAAAAAGAGGGTCACACAAAAACTTTTTTCAATCTCAAATGAGGAAATTGCTGATACATTTAACGAAATGCTGAAAAAGGAAAACCAACATATGGATGTCGTACATATTGCAACTATTCTTCCTAATGCATCACCAAAACGACTTAAGCGAATTGTGGAAACCAACTCCAACATCATAATCAAATTTTACTGAAGAGGAAGCAATAGCGCTTATGTTGGAACTGGGTCTCAGTCGAAATAAGTACCAAATATTAAGGAAAGCTCTGCATGAAAAAGGACACAATATATTACCATCATACAAGGCCAGGAAAAAAACAAACTATCCTACTAAATCAACAAAAAATAATGAAGAATTGAAAGAACTGAGAGCTGCGGAAAAAAGCAGAATCCAAGAAGAATTTAAAGTTCAGATGGGATTAAACATCGACAAACCACTTTCAAGTTGCGGTAGTACAAATGACGGTAATACGTCGAGAAGGTTTTTTCGTGATTTTGAAATTACTTCAAAAATAACTGGAATCGACAAGGAGTTGCTTCGAAGAGTTAAAACTATTTTAATGGCACTGAATAGTAAACATAAAATTAATGAAAATCGATTTGGGGAATACACATCTGAAATTTCTAAATTACTTGTATCTCTGTATCCATGGAGGGAACTAACACCAACAGTACACAAAGTATTGTGTCGTGGTCAAATAATAATTGAATCGAATATTCTTCCACTTGGAGAGTTAACAGAAGAAGCCCAGGAAGCGAGGAATCGAGATTTTAAGCATGTTCAACTATTCACCTCAAGAAAATGTTCCAGGCAATCACAGAATGAAGATATTTTTAATAGTTTACTTCTATCTTCTGATCCTGTTCTTTCAACTATGCGAAAAAGATGGATTTGTTATGAAACTCTATCATCTCAAAACAAGGAAGATTTAAAGGACTTATATTACCTTCTGGATATGTATACCGATATGACAGATTATTTTATAGAAAATAAGTAGTGTTAGGAATTAACTATATAAGTAGGTTGTAAGAATTAATTGTATTATGTTTCAGATAAACAGTTCAAATAAAAAAAGCTATTATACTAACTGATGATATTGTATTAAATTGTGTTTTATATTTCGGTGGGCGGGAAAGGTAATTTGTGTGGGGTGATTTAGGTGTTGTTGTGCGTGGCTCATAATAAAATTATAATTTTTTTTTATTTTATATACAATATTATAATAAAATAATTAACTAAATAATTTTTAAAAATTGTCCAAATATTTTACTCAACACCAAATGTATGTTCTGTCATACTTAATACTAAAATATGAAAAAGATGAAATTAAAGGACACAGGTTTAAATGAACATATTTTTGAATGTAATTGAGATATTGGCTTGAAATTTTTTGTAAAGGGTCGAGAATTTCCATATCTAACTAAAAAATGATATTAAGGGATAAATATGGACTAAATTGTTGTAGCTATCTGCGATCCTATTAAAATTTTGATATAAATCATAGTTTTAGAAATTAAACAAATATGTAATATATGACAAAATCTTTATTTATGAACAAAACTCAATGAAATTTTCAACGCTTGTTAAATTTTTCATTTCAAATAAGAATATGCAAAAAAAAAAATGAAAAGGTCAAAGGGCATCCCGCAATTCCCAAAAATAGGAATGAAAATCCCAAAAATGGGATTTTTTACTTTTTTGCCCATAGGGTCCACATTTCTTTCAGGGCTGGGAAAATACTTTTGGAGTAAATAGAAAACATATTGAGGTTTCCAAAACTGCTTTCAGTTTTCTGATCCCAGCTTTGGGATTTTAGAACATGTCGCCCAAAGTTGAAGTTTTGATAAAAAATAGGTCATATTCGGAAGGACGCAGTGGCAACATTTTCAAAAAATAGGACAAGTTTTTTACGCCAAAGCGTTCTGCGTAAAGATACCTTTTAGAAAACTATAAAATTGTTATATGTTCTTAATAAAAATTTTATTTTATTAATAAAAGAGTTAAGACACATTTTTGGCAAAAAAACGCCAAAAATCTAAAATTTTTTGAATTTTTAAATTAAAAAACGTATATTTTTGGATCTGTAAACGATATTGATCTGAAATTTTTTGTATATTATTGGAAATTTTATTGTCTAACTAACAAGAAAAAATTGAGTCCATTTGGTCCAAAATTACGCCCGGTATTCAAAAAAAGGCGGACCAAGGTATGGTAAATTTTGTATCACTAAATTTTTAAATGCCTATAACTCGGATATTATAAGAGATAAGTAGTATGTCCAAGCATGTTTTTTCAAGATCTCGTCGAGCGCTTTCACAAAATATAAAAATCTTTGTATTTGGGTGAAAAACAAAAAAATGGCACGAGTTTAAAAATTTTACATGTCGTAGGTACCCTACTTTGAGCCGCCACAGCGCCGTCCCTGGGGCATCTGCAGGGTTCATCTTCAAAACTTAAACTCGAATACTCCTTGGCTACGCTCACGCCAAATTTTATCCCGATCGGATCAGCCGTTTAGAAATGCCAGATTTATTTCCAAAAAATTTCCATTCTGCCCCACTGTGCATTGTTTTACAACAATAACATTTCCTTCTCTTCACAGACGAGTTCTGTGTAAATCAGTGTGACCAGGTCTCAAAAAATCCCATCCAAAATAATGCTAGAAAAAATGCTAAATTGATTTTAAAATGACAAAAAAAAAATGCTAAAATTTTTTAAGTGTTTTTATGAACAATTCATATTAATTTGTAACTGAAATTCATTGTAATTTATATCAAGTAAGAAAGTATATTCTGCCGTGGTTGACCATATGAGTATAAAATTTGATTTATTTTTCGTAATAAAGCATTTATGTTGAATTGAACCTTGGTTCCGATATATTTAAACTAATTTTCTGAGAAAGGCTTTATACATTTGTATATGTATGGGGGCAAGGTAAAATAAAGGACGGACTTTAACCATTTTTAAAAGGTTTTGTCATTGGATCAAAAGCATACGAAATTTGTTTTGAAAATTTCAACCTCTACCAGACGGTCAGACTTACATGGCTTAATCGATTCAGAAAATTATTCTTAACCGATTAGTATACTCAAACGTAGTATAGTGGAGTAGGGTAAAAAATTAAGTTCCGTGGTATTAAGATAAACAGAAATGCTAAAAATTATTTCAAAATTTTTAAAATATTTCTGAATGCAAAAATTACATTAAAACTCTATTAATTACACTAGTTGCTCATGGTATAAAACCTATATGTGTTTTCGGAAGGAAAAGTATAATATTTCTAGTTTTACTTTTTTTTATATAAAAAATTTTATTTGTCTTCCTCAAAACACTTTAAAAATGTTTTTCATCTCACAAAAATATTGAAAATTCCGTTGAAATAATTTTAAATCTCGGTGAATAGATGTCAGGTTTATAACTCATACTTCCAAGATTTTTTCGGAAAAATATATATGAGAATGTTTGAAATGAATTGAGAGATATATTCAAATCCGTAAGTTTGTAATTCTGGAATAAATTGTCAATAATATTTTCGAAATTTATGTATTTTTTTTTAATAAAAAAAACGTGACAACAAAATTACTAAAAATTTGGTAAAAATAAAAAGAACAGAAAGTAGGATGAGAAAGTCTTAATTATATATTATTGATTTTTTTCAATACTTATTTTCAATAAATTAACAAGAACTCCTGAAGGATGATAAAAATTAAAACCTCTTTATTTCGTATAGGAAAAAAATAAAATTTGTTAATTAACCGTCATACATAGCCTTTTCCAAAATTATATGTTTCATTCCATGAGCAAACAAAAAGTATTAGTTTGTAAAATAGCGTACTGAACGTATTTGTAAAAATATATGAAATCTCTTGAATTATTTCTATCACCTCGAATTTAAAAAAGCTTTGGGTTCCAGAAAAATATTTTAGAATACAACATTTTAAAGTATTCACTTGTATTGGCGTAATTTTAAGTTATTTATCTTCATGAATCTTCTTGCATTATTTTGAATTACAGTGTAAATTATTTCATTTCTCATATTTCTTGTTGCTTGTGTTTGGGTAGACATTTAATTCTGATTTTTTTCCGGTTAAACCTATTTCCAATATAAATCTTTTTTGATTTTGAAAATGCTAAAAATATTTTATAAAAATGCTAAATAAAATGCCAAATGCTAATTTCAAATTTTACGGCTAAATCAAAATAAAAAATGCTAAATCTAGCTGCAAAAATGCCAAAATGGTCACACTGGTGTAAATTCAACACACTTGTGAGAACTCAATTCTCTCACAATACTTCAAAACTTTTTCGCGAAAATACCGAGATAATAGGACTTGAACGACGTTTTTTCACAAACACATAACTATTTTTTAATTTTTTACACAATTTTATCGCATTTGACAATCCGAAATATTTTTATTTTTCACAAACTAAAAAAAATATTTTTTTAATTTTTTTGACAATTAATTTTTGTGTGTTAAAATTAAAATTGACAAAACAGTTGTATATTTTGGTATTGAAAAAGAAAAAATTATTTAAAATAAACTTATTTTTTTGCAAAAAAAGAGATTTTAAGTCCGAAAAATATATTTATTAAATGTTTACTGATTAGATGAGGGCAAAATAAATTAAAAATTCTGCGAATGTAGAAATTTAAATGTTATTTATTTTTCCTAAAATTTTTATGTACGATTTTATGCAAGTATGTATGTTTGGAAAGTGTGGTGAAAGTGGTTGGAGCTCCAATACTAATACAAAAATTCTACCAATACATACTTAGAGTTAGGTACCGAATGACAACTCCTTTACGTACCAACTGACAAGCCCCAAATTCTTTATATTCTTTGGTAATAAAATTAAATGTTCATGTGAGAACAAAAATGTTTTAGAAAATTGAGTAAATTGTATAAAAAAAATAGTTTTAACTAACAGCCTGTTTTTTTGACAATTTCATTTTTCTACGAACAAGTTTAAAGTTTGTTTTTTATAAAACATTTGAACGTTTTTGTTAATAATAATATTAATAATAATAATAATAATAATAATAATAATAATAATAATAATAATAATAATAATAATAATAATAATAATAATAATAATAATAATAATAATAGTAATAATAATAATAATAATAATAATAATAATAATAATAATAATAGTAATAATAATGATAATAATAATAATAATAATAATAGTAAAAAATGAAAAAATATTTCTTGAAAAACAACATAAAAATTATATGCAATGTGTCAAGAAATTTTAAGATTTATCATGAAAATAGCATCCAGTGCCTGTGTTCTGTAACTTGATCGAAAAGCTTTCGCATCGATGGAATTTTTTTTGTTTTATGTCTACTCGATGAGAAAGCTTTTCGATCAAGTTACGGAACACAGGTTCAGGGAACCACATTTTATTTCGTATTTTGGTATTATTTTCTTTGTTTTTTAGGCAAACGAAAGGGGTTTGTCTATCGTCTATTTTTGACATTTTCTTTCATTTATTACGAACGAATTCATTTTCTAAAAACCAAACGTAAAACCAATTTTGTTCGTAATTTTTAATAACGAAGACACATTTTTATTTCTGTAGGTGTAAAATATTTTACATTAATGTGGCGTTTGTCATTTATTTTCAAAGCATTTATTATATCTTTTCATCGCCAGATCCAAGCGTTCAAAAAGCATCTGTTAAAAATACATATCGATACCCTATATTCAAAAAGTGCTAAATCAATAAAGTTTAGTTTTCAGGAAAGCAAAAAAACTATTTGATTCGTGAAATATTGCACTAAAAGACAATATTTCTTCCATAATATGTTTTTAACATCCTTACTAATTCTTACCTATGAACAAATTTTAATATTTTGCACATTTTAGCGACTTATTTAAGTTAAGCATGTTTTGTTCAAAGAATAGAACAAAAATTTCTTCTAATAATATGCGTTATTTTATAATTTTATGAAATGTTTTTTTTTAAGGATATACATAAGTCAAACCAGTAAGTCCAATAAGATGCATTTACACCATTTAAGTAGAAAAACTCATGGCATATCTGCTTGTTTACTATTCCTTATTCTCAGTACAAATGTATTAAATTATGAAAAGTTTTTGAATATAAAAAGTACCAATATTTTTTGAATAACACAGAAAAAAATATGCACAATTTTTTTCTTAATAATCGTTTGCTTAAATTTAATTTCGATTTTTATAAATATTTTTATTTGGGTTTATAACGAATTTGTTTGATGTTCACACAGAAGGAAAATATTTTCTAACAAACACTTTATTGAAATAAATTTAACTTTCAGTAAATATTTTTACTGATTCAATAAATGTTTTTGTTTGAGTTTTATTTTTATGTCAGCATATGGAATACAACAATAAAACCAGTTTTGGAATGTACTAAAATGAATTGATATAATTCTTATTTGGTTTATAACACTTAATGTATAAGTGTTTCAGTTTTCACAGTACAAAATAATAGTTTCTAGAATTAGAAACGTTTTCTTAAAAATGTTGTAAGTATATATGTAATTTTTTTACTACTTTTAGTTTTAAATATTTTTTGTAAAATTTTTGTTAAAATTTAGTATATATTTTTTAACAAAATTTTTATAGATTCAATAAAAAATTTTCTTATTATTATTGCCAAAATACAATAAATAATTTAACTGTTTCAGATAACATATTTGCTTGAATTTCAGTACAAATACTAATAACTTGTGTTATTGTTTCAGTAAAATAATTGTTTGGAAATGTTGCGATTATTTATTAATGTTTTTCGTAAATAGTATATTATTTTAATAAGAAAAATCCTGAAATTTTTTCAATAAAGAATTTACGAATTTGAGTACTTGATTTTACGAATTTCGTGATAGGTCCTATTTTAGTAAAAAAAATACTTGGCTTTATGAATTTTTTGTTTGATTTTGAATTCCATTTTTTTCTGTGAATACTCCATAATTTGCACATTTAAAGACTTTTTTATAATCAAAATTCTAAATTGGAACCATAGAATATTATAGATCTTAGTGTTATAAACGATTTCTGAAATAACTTTACATTTTTCGGAAAAACATTATTTAAAGTCTAAAACTGGCTTTATATACAAATATATAAATGATCATATCTTAAAAACTATACATTCAATTTATTAATCTTCACCTGTTTTGTGTTCAGCATGTTCATCTTGTTAATATACAAAATAAATTTTAAATAAATTTGAAGTTTTAAAAAATTTAGTAAAATTTGTTTGGAAGTTAGCACTTATTTTCAGGGTGTCAAAAAACTGCTAATTGCAGTCGCAAATCACTAAATATTTGACTATATTTAGTACCATGCTTAAAAAATAGTAACTCGTTAAAATTTCCCCTTACAAGCTAACTGAAGTCAGTCAACTGTGTCAACACATTGCTGCAATAACTTGCAAGTGGTTTTGTTTTTCTTCAGCAGCCACACACACAAGCAGCGGCCATGTTAAGTTTTTCAACTCAGCCGAACTGAACACAACGACTGAACAGTAAAAACAGTTTTGCGTGTGCTGCTTACGTATTGCTTAGTTTTTGGTTTCGTTTTCTTACTAAGGGACGTAAAAAAACTGATAGTTTGACTGGTTAGTACAAATCAAGCCGACTGAACAATAAAACTTGATGGGTTGTTTGTTCATTAAGACTTTGTTATTGTATGCAATTTGTTTTAGTATATTGTATGTTTTTGTGTTTAAATTTGACAAAAGTAAACAAAGTAATTGATAATTATTGCTAATAGAAATTGTTAATTAATTTAAAATTTATAAAATTATAAATTACTATACTTATAAATTTAGATATTTTCTTTAAATAAAAATTGATTTAAATTTAAGCATTTTGATGATATTTTTGTGAGATTTTGTTATTGTATGTATGTATGTATGTATGTATGTATGTATGTATGTATGTATGTATGTATGTATGTATGTATGTATGTATGTATGTATGTATGTATGTATGTATGTATATTAGGGTGGGTCGAAAATAGGCTTTTCGCTCGGATCAACATCTAATAGTGAAATTATGTTGTATTTTAACGTCAAATGGAAGACTGTAAAATATTATTCAATTTTTTTGAGGGTAAGAGCCCGCGCATCGCCGCCAAAGTTTGTAAATGCGTTTATATGGGAAAAATGGCACTTTTTGGAGTTTTTTCACAAAATGATGCTTTAAGTATTAATTATTGCACCATTTTATAGCAAAATCGTAATGTCTACAAAATTGTCTTTCCAAAAAGATGGAAAAACTCAAAATTGGTTAAAAAAGTTTTGAGTTATTAAAATTTCCCCTGAGAATTTTGGGATTCTGAAGACATATAAAAGTAAATATAAGAAAATTTTTGTTAGTTTTGAAAAATTTTACAAAAAATATTATGTTTATCTTTATAAGGTTCATAAACGTGCTAGTACGAATTTTTATTCAAATTGGATAACGCTTACTCGGTTTAGTCTGTGGTCAAAAAAGGGCCATTATTTTAACAGCATCTCCAAAACTCCATTTTCAAACTTTAAAAAATTTTGTTAAATGGATTATTAAAAATTAAAGTTTTTTATGCTGGATATTATAAAGGATATATATAAGAATTAAAAAAAGAAACTTCTAGATGACTCTTGGAAGTAAGGTATTGCCAAAGACTCTTCTAGATGTAACTAGGAAGTCACTTCTTGAAGTGACTACTTAGTATCATCTAGAAGTGTTCATATCTTATCTTCTAGAAGATGAGTTTTCTCTTCATCTAGAAGATGAGTATTCTCTTCTTCTAGAAGATGAGTATTCTCGTCTTCTAGAAGATGAGTTTTCTCTTCTTCTATTTGTATACTCACCAAAATAAAATCTATAAAAATAAATCTAAATAAAATGAAATTTTATGGTTTTTATTGAAATAATTGAAATAAAAATAGTAGAAAAAATAACAGATTTAACAACTAATCTAAAAAAAGTAATATATGTACATTAGACCGACTCACAAAAAATGGTGCTTGAGTTACCCACCTCAAAATATTCGCTGTTATGTAATATGATGTTACCCAAAATATTTTCGGTTAAGTGTTGTCCATTCGTTTAAAGAAAAAATTCAATATTTTACCCAGCTTCAAAAAATCTTTGTTATGTTTTATAATGGTTCCCAAAATATTTCAAGTCTATCGATCGCCGTTCGTGAGCTGAACCCGTTACAAAAAAGTCCCTTTTTAATTTTTTTTTTTTTTAATTATACAGCATATCTTAAACAATATATACAGTATGTGGTATCATTTGAAAGGTTTTTTGAAGCCAAGTCTAATTTGCAAAATTGTGCATACATTTTATTTTTCTTAGTGAAACAAACAAAAATTAAAAAAAAATAATTCCAAAATACCTTTTTTTTAATTTGGTCCAGCTCACGAACGGTCATCGCTAGACTTAAAACATTTTGGGAATTATCATAAAACAAAGCAAGGTAAATTTTGAGAGGGGTAACAAAAACACGTTTTTGCTTTCCATACAGAGTGAGTCAGTCTAATGTACATATGTATCAAAAATTTGGAATTATTACCTTATAATAAGATAATTTTCAGGAAATCTGTATTAATATTCCAACTGTTGACTGGTATACTTCCAAAAATTGTAAAACGTTGGACTCTAAAATATTTTTGTAGTTCTTCATAAATTTTATGATCAATCCATCAAATTGTAAGAGTTATATTTTGGAACGCATTAATCCTTCAACGAAATAAACAAAAATAATGTTATAATTAATATTGAATATATGTACATACTTTTGTATTTATTGAAATTACCTGTTATACTTTAGGAAGCAATAAAAATGGGATTCTCTTATGATCTATTGATCATTTCCCACCGAAATTTAAACGTTCAGATCCATTTTTTACATTTTCTGCAAATAATCGACATTTTTAATGGAACCGAAATAAGACATACCAGACCTACCAGATCCCTTTTTTATATTTTAATTCGGTTAGAAGTATTTTAATAGGGGGTACAATATTAGCTACTGCTTTCTAAAAAAAATAAAATAATTAAAAATTAATTAATTTATTGTTTTGAATCAATAAAAACATTACCTTTCATGAACATTTTTTAAATAACTTGGAATTAAACCGTCTATAAAGATCTGAAATTACTAAGTCATGGATTATTTTTAAAACTATTTACAGTCATTAACGATAGAAACACCTTAACGACCCTAAACGGGATATTGCTTTTGACACTAATACTGCAATACTATTTTTTGTTTGCTCTCTTCTAATTAAGGAGTTATACACTTTCAAAAACTTAAGAATATTAGTAAAGGCCTATAATTAGAATAATTAAATCCAAAGCTATATGAAAATTAATAAAATTGTATTTAAAAAAGGTGGTTTTAAAAATATTTGATTTTAATATTAAATATCTTATATGGGCAATTTCGTGTCAAGTGAAGTCAAAAAATAATTTATGTATAAAACAGTAGTATTAATGTGAATATAATGATTCCAGCTAGCGTTTAAATACTTAAGTAAAATTTTAATGCATTTTTTTTTGTTACAATAATGAAATACAAATAAAATTTTAGCTCAAAGTGATCATACGTAATCTAGAAACAGGACCTAAACGCGCAAATAGTTTAAAAAATATTGAAAGTTAAGTTTTAACTCAAATAAATCTAAATAGGTTAAAAATGCAATATTCATCAAATGTAAGCCGAAACGTACAACTTGAAAAAGCCTTTAAATGCTTATAACTCCTAAACCAATTAATAGAGAGACGAAATTTAATATAAAATCATTTTTAATTAAACATATTAGACTTCGTTTAAAAATAATGAAAATGGAAGCCGTTTAGAGTTGTTAACTTATTCCTAAAATAGTATTTTAATGTAAAATATGACAACTTACTTTTTAATTTTATTTATATAATTCTTGAAGATAATTACTTTTTGGAATATATTTAATAAACTTCACCAATTAACAAAACCTTCTTAAATGTTTATTAACAGTTGACTTTTAACATAACACTGTCAAATAGGTTTTTTTTATTACTTAAGATTCACAATATATTAATTACACTATTTTTCTATAAATATTATCAATATTATTCAATAACTCATTTAAGTTTTACAATGAATAATTAAAACTGAACATGACTGGACAAAACACAAAACATCACTGAACTTAGCAATATTTCTGCATTATTTATTTTTTCGCGTTCACGCTAAAAAATGGAGTATTTATATTTTTTTGTTTTTGTACTCTTCTTACTATCATCCGGAAGTAACCTAAAAGTATACTTCCAGACGGAAAACTAGAAATCAATGTATTTTGTTTTTGTAAAATGTGTGCTCTCGTCTGACAATCGTACAGAAGTGACTACAATCCACATTTCCAGATGAATAAAATGCAACATTAATGTGAACACTCTTCAAACTGTCTTCCAGAAGTGACATAAACATACAAATCAAGAAGATACAAATTAGGAAACAATGTATTTTGTTATTGTAAAATGTGTGTTCTCATACAACTCTCATTCAGAAGTCACTAAAACGTATACTTCCAGATGAAAAAAATTCAACAGTCATGGTTTTTTGTTTAAGCAAAATGGATGCACTCTTCTAACTATAATCCGGAAGTAACTTAAAAGTATATTTCTAGAAGACGAAAATTCGAAATAAATGTATTTTGTTTTTGTAAAATGTGCGTTCTCGTCTGACAATCGTCCAGAAGTGTTTCTGACGTGGCGTCGGGGGTGATGCGCAATAGTTTTGTCTTCTAAATGTTTGAAGGGTTGTGTTCAGTTCGGCTGAGTTGAAAAACTTAACATGGCCGCTGCTTGTGTGTTTGCTGAAGAAAAACAAAACCACTTGCAAGTTATTGCAGCAGTGCGTTGACACAGTTGACTGACTTCAGTTAGCTTGTGAGGGAAAAATAAATACTTGAACCTTCTTCAGTTCAGTCGACATTTAAAAAAATAAAAATAAAAACTAAATATTAAACCCTGGTTAGAACATGTTTTAAAGTATTACCCCATTATTCACAAACAAAATTTTTATTTTATAAAAGGTTTATAAAACAAAATTTCCATACAAAATCTAATTTATAAACCGTTTATTAAATAAAAATTTTGTTTGTGAATAAGGGGGTTAATATATATCTTTTTCTTGATTTTTCGTAAAAATTTGCATTTGCCGACAAAACTGTCCCATTAGGTGTCTGACGAATATGCTACAGGCAGAGTTCACTTACCTACTATAAATATTTTTTTCACTTCTAATTAATTTATGAAAACAATTACTATCACTAATTGTTCACAATTATTGATTTTCTAACACCAAAAAATTGTAATAACTCGTCCAGGGTTAGTTATAAGAAAATCATTAAATGATGTTGCTAAATACTTTTTGAATGGGCCAAACACAGATACATTCAACGATTTCAATTTATGAGATGTATGCGGTGGAAAGGTAATCATATGTATACCATTTTCTCTGCAAAAAATTATAGCTGCTAAACTGCAGTGAGAAATGTGATTGTCTAAGAAAAGGTTTAAAGTAAACACTCGTTACGTTTACTTTAATATGATTCAAAACATCTAAGAATATCTCAGTTGTCATCCATCCACTCTTATCCGTTATTCCCAGACAGCCATTGGGTTCTCCATTTATGAAGTGTTTTTTAAAACGTACATGATTAAATACGTAGACAGGTGGCAGAGTGACTAACACACAACCGGTGATTCAGATAACAATGACAACGAAGTTACATTCGAAATTCCAAGTGGTGAATGAGCTATCCAGCTCCTCCGAAAATCCCTGAACAAGTCCGGCCTCTCCGAAAAATTCAAAAGTCAAACTCCAGTAACAGAAAGGGGAAATCCAAAATTTTGACCTCTACACCATCGAAAGAAGAAAGCAAAGAGAGAGAAAAAAAGACAACAGGAAAAAAGGCTTAAACAAAAGCCAATTTTGCGCAAAAAAAAACAGTGACTAGAAAGACGACAAAAAAATATATTGATACATCCTCCTCGTCCGATTTACTGGATACTAGTTTCGCAGAATCTGATAAATCTGTAGGTTCATTTGTCAAAAATGAAAAGAATTTGGTGGGCAAGTATGTACTAGTACGATTCTGTGGGGATACAGAAAAATTTTATGTTGGAAAAATAATAAGTGAAAGCTCCAATTCTGTTAATGTTAATTTTTTAGAAAAAAAGTGACTCATGGAAATTTTTTGAACCAGATATACCTTTGTGGCTACCGAAACCAAGCAGGGCTGCCAGATGAATTTTTGAAAAAATCGTCAATTTCACGATAAATTTTTAAATAATCGTCATTTTGGTTTTAAGAAATCGTCAAAAAAATCGGAGAATATGAAAAGCTTAAAATTTTTATAAAAAATTAAAAATATTGTAATATTTTAAGATGAAATATATTAAAAAATGTATAATATTAATACATATTTATGTAAAATTCGAAAAATACGGAATATTATTGCTCAAAATTCAATAAACTTTGAGTTTTGAAGAATATTCGACAGTAATGTTAATTCTTTTCTAATGTTCTCAATGTTCTGACATTTTTAAAAATATCAAACATAAATACTGCTAAAATTTACTTAGTGTACAGTGTACACATATAGTTTTTAGGTACAGAAACTTGTTCATCTTTTTCCATAAATTTCACAAAGTTTGTTGCATCACAATATTTCTTGTTTTGGTGCACAAGGAATATTTTATTCTTTTTAAGCAAAAAACTGTTTGTAAAATTTTTGAAAGTTTTCTGTAAACAAGTAGTACTTACCCAGCAAAAAATATTCTTGATTTGGAAGCAATAAATATAACTACTGCATCTTTAACTCATTTCTCTATTGTATCTTAAAATTATTGCCTTACAAAAAAGATTTTGGAAGGCATATATTCAGCAATTATTGTTTGTGGTGTAGAAATTTGCTTCTCAACAGCTCTGACTTACAATGTTTTATAATAGCTCTTCTAGAATTTAATTTCTAGTTTTCATTATAATATAAATTCTATTTTCACTGAATTCCAAGTTTAATATTAATTTCCTTTTTTCACTGTAAAATAAAAAAAATTATAAAATCTTTAATTTTTCAAAAATCGTCAGTTTCAAGAAAAAAAAACTATTGACGAAACCAAACGATGTGACGAAAGTTTGGACATTATTAAATCCCTTCCAAGTTTTAATGGTAAGGACAATTCGTATGTGAGTTGGCGAGAAGCAGCAAACAATTCAATGAGTCTTTACGTTAGGGGTAGTCGTAGGTACTTCGCGGCATTGACTATTTTACGCAATAAAATATTAGATGATGTAAATGACACTTTGACAAAACATGCTACTGTACTCAATTTTGATGCTATTATAGCTCGTTTAGATTTTGCCTATGCCGACAAAAGGCCAACTCATATTATTAAACAGAAATTAAGTATTATGAGACAGGGTTCCTTGACTATTTTAGATTATTATAACGAAGTGAATAAGAAATTGACCTTATTAATAAATAAGACAATAATGACTCACGATGGAAATCGGCAGTTCAGCAAATCTTGCTGTCAACACAAATAAAATTCCTCAAAATGGACAAACTCAAAATTACACTCGAGGACCACAATTCGGTCAATGGCAACAACGACCACAAAACTCCAATCAATTTTTTCAAAGGCCTCAATTTAATCATGGCTTAAAAAGACAACAACCAAGTGGACAGTTTAGTTCTCAACCAACTAATAAGGCACAAAGAATAAATAATTTAAATGAAACTGCTTTTTTAGACATGACCCCGGATTGCCCTATATCGTCAGAACGGGAGGAACTTACAGAATTTTAATTGACAGTGGGGCAACCAGTTGTTACTGCAGCCCAAATATCCTTACTAACAGGAAAGACTTAGTTCTTAAAAAGAGAATTAAAACTATAAATGGATTTACAATTATTGACCATTTCTACGATGCAAGACTTTTTGGCATAAGGGAAAGATTCTATGAAATTCCCAACTTAGAATCTGATTTGTTAATAGGATATAATTTTTTAAAAAAAAGCAAATATTAAACTTGATTTTGAAAATGGCACGATTACTTGTGGCAATAAAACTGATAAATTTTTAAATTTCAATAAACCTACGTCAATTTCTAGTAGAACTATTAATGATAATAATCATAGAAGCGAAATTGAGGAAAATATTATAAATAGAATTACCGACTCAGGAAATAATCTTGAGGACAAACTTTTTGTAGATGGTACTCTCAATCATGAGAAAAATACAATTGATAGATTAGAACGTGAAATTCGTAAGGAAATAGATAATTTGCATTCAAAAATTAATACAATTTTACCATTTAGAACGGATATAAAAGCTGAGATACGTACAATTGCTGAAACTCCTATATGGAGTAAGCAATATCCCTATCCCCTCTCAGTAAATTCATTCGTAAATAAAGAAATACAAAAACTATTAAATGACGGAATTATACGTCCCAGTAAAAGCCCTTACAACTCCCCAATATGGGTAGTGCCAAAAAAAGGAATTAATGAAAATGGGACTAATAAAATGCGAATGGTAATCGATTATAAAAAATTAAATGAAAACACTATACATATAAATATCCGATACCGGATTGTAATGTTATACTTTCAAATTTAGGAAAAGCAAAATACTTTTCCACCATTGATCTCGAATCCGGCTTCCATCAAATTTTAATGAAACCGGAAGATATTGAGAAAACTGCATTTTCCATAAATAATGGAAAATATGAATTTATTATACTACCTTTCGGATTAAAAAATGCACCAAGCATTTTCCAAAGCGCCATGGATAACATTTTAAGAGACTATATAGGGAAATTTGGCCATGTCTATATAGATGATATAATAGTTTACTCTGAAAATTTAGAAGAACATAAAAAACATTTAAATATCATAGTCCAAAGACTTAGGGATTCTAATATGAAAATCTCCTTGGAGAAATCGATTTTTTTTAAGAAAGAAGTAGAGTTTTTGGGTTATATTGTTGCCCATGGAATAATTAAAACTGATCCAGGAAAAATAGAGACTATAGTAAACTACCCTGATCCTAAAACTCTTAGATAATTGAGAGGATTTCTTGGTATAACTGGATACTATAGAAAATTTATAAAGGACTATGCCAAGATTTCAAAACCATTAACAAAATATCTTACTGGAGAGAATGGAAGAATTTCACAACATATGTCCAAGAAGACAGCAGTAGAATTCGATTTAGAGGCAAAAACCGCTTTCAATAGATTAAAAAATTTGTTAACTAACCAAGTTTCACTATCGCAACCTGACTTTAATAAAAACTTTACACTGACAACTGACGCGTCTAACGTAGCAGTTGGAGCTGTCTTAACCCAAGAGGGTAAACCTATAATTTTTATTTCAAAAACACTGACTTCTACTGAACAAAATTACGCTACAAATGAAAAAGAATTATTCGCTATAGTTTGGTCGTTAAAGACCTTGACAAATTATTTGTATGGTGTTGCAGATTTGGAAATACATACTGACCATCAGCCACTAACATTTGCAATAACTTCTAAGA
The DNA here is from genome assembly GCF_015586225.1 of Lucilia sericata. Classification (NCBI taxonomy): domain Eukaryota; kingdom Metazoa; phylum Arthropoda; class Insecta; order Diptera; family Calliphoridae; genus Lucilia; species Lucilia sericata. The sequence continues at coordinate 923,063 of NW_023994081.1, read as the reverse complement.
ATCCAAATGCAAAACTTAAGAGGTGGATGCCTTTAATAGAAGAGTATTCCCCGAAATTTGTTTATAAGCCGGGTGCGACAAATATTGTAGCAGACGCACTTTCCAGATAGGTTTTGAATAATATTTCTGACGACGAGTCTTTACATAGTACACAACATTCTGCCGAAAGTAGTGAAGAACTCACTATTAAGGAAACTTCCAAACCACTTAATGAATTTAAACAACAAATTCTTTTAAGCAGGGCCAATTTCACAAATTATGAATCACTTACTCAATTTAATAGAACTAGACACATTATAGAATTTGATACAAGGGAAAATCTCAAGAACAAATTGAAAGAAATTTTACGACCAAATTTAGTGACAGCGATACATTGTTGTCCTGAAGATCTATATGAGTTTAAGGAAACAATAAAAGGAATATTTACCAACAAGTTTGTTTTTACAAGAATCTTTGCAATTGATATTGTTAATATTGATGACCAAAAAGTCATTATTAAGGAAACTCACACTAGGGCACATAGGAGTTCTAAGGAAAATCATAAACAAGTTTATAAACGATATTATTGGCCAGGATGATTGATCATTTTAAGGAATTTATTAGGCATTGTGATATTTGCAATAAAGCGAAATATGATAGGAAGCCAACAAAGATTCCAATTGGAGAGGCTCCAATTCCTAGCAAGGAGGAGAGTTCCTTCACATTGACATTTTTTATGCCCAAAATTTTAAATTCCTTACATGTATTGACGCTTATTCAAAATTTCTCGTAATAAAGCAATAGAAGACAAAACAAATTTAGGCGAAAAAATATTGGACATATTGCAGATCTTTCCCGCAGCAAGGAAAATAACGTAAGACAATGAACCAGGCTTTAAGACACCTACATTTCAATCCTTAATGCAAAGATTAAGAATTCAATTATATTTTGCTGATCCCAGGCATAGTACTACTAACGGTCAAGTAGAAAGAGCACACTCAACCCTGATCGAAATAGCAAGATGTTTAAAAGAAGAATATCATCTTTTAGACACTGTTGAGATCTTTCATAGAGCAGCTCAACAGTATAATCTCACCATACATTCTGTTACAAATGAGAAACCATTTGAAGTGTTTCACAATAAAGTTAATCATGAAAACCTGCGTAATAAATTATTGGAAGCTCAGACTAGAATGCTACAAAGAAATAACCCTACTCAGATCAGAACATTTGAAGAAAATGAGGAAATTTATGAAAAATTAATAGGACAAAGGGATAAATTACTTCCACGTTACAAGAAACAGAAAATAAAGGAAGATTTAGGAAATAAGGTTAAAGTTTATAGTAGAAATAGAATTATTCATAAGGAAAATATAAAAAATTAATTTTATCTTACAGAAAATGTTAAAATTGCTTATTTTACTGGCCACACTCACAAACTGCAGACCTGAGGTCCAAATACTAGACTATTCAAATTCTCAATTAATTTCAATACACACTGGACTAACAAGATTGAAGACGGAAATTTTAAATTAATACATTCCATAGATTTGGACAAATATGAACAAGTAATTACGAATTTAAAAGAGGAAATTCGAAGGAAAACACCTTCAAGCAACTCCATACTTCCAATAATCGACCATGAGATTGAACAGACTCGACTGCAACTAAACAATATGAGACCAAGACGGAAACGTTCACTAGACATTTTAGGGACAGCTTGGAAATGGTTGGCAGAAACACCGGATCATGACGATCATAAAATAGTACTTGACAAAATAAATAACATGTTAGAAAACACGAACAGACAACGAATATTAAACAGGGATACCATCACAAGACTAAACCTAATGACTAACATAACAAACGCAATCCTAAAGAAAATACAGACTGAAGATGACTTTAGAAAGGAATTTGAACAAAATTTGATTTATAGATTAAAATTAATAAAAGAAGAAATATCGAACATTCAATATGCTCTACAATGGGCCAAAGCAGGAGTTACAACTACTTTTATATTGTCCGAGCCAGAAATTGACGAAATTAAAAAGCAATTAGACTATGAACAATTTCCATATTCCAATATCGATGAAGCTTTAGAATTTTCAGATATTAGAATTGCCTCAAGCAATACAACAATCATTTATATAGTAAATTTGCCTACTATTAATAAACAAATTTGTGAAAATATTGTAATCAAACCGCTAAAAAGACATAAAACTATAATAAGAATTGGAAATGAAAATATTGTTAAATGTAAGAATGAAATTTTTGAAATGAAAACTAATTGCAAACCCTATAATAAGCTATCAATATGTAACAATAGAAATCTTTTAAATATTACAAACACAAATTGTATTCCAAAATTATTGTCTAGTGAGAATCACAATTGTACAATTATAAATAATCAGCACGTCCCAACCATTGAAGAAATAAAACCTGGAATAATTCTGTTAAATCAATACCATGGTTCTGTAAGGATCCCTAACGCCAAACCATGGAATTTATCAGGAAGCTTTTTAATAAAATTTTATAATACCACAATTAATTTAGACGGTATTGATTATTTTGCAATGGAAGTACATGATTGGAAACCGCTTCCACCCATTCTGCAATTAACATCTAACAAAACAGATATTGAAGAAATTCTTTCTCTTCAAATGATGAAAGAAGTCCAGTTGACCAATGTTCAGGAATTAAGCTCATTATCAACCGAAGGAAGAATTGAGTTTTCTTTAAACATAATACTTTCAATGACAGTAATCATAATTATTATTTACACTATATGGAAACAAAAAGACAAAGCAAATTCCACAACCAATAATCAAGGAACTAAGCCAACAACTCCACATCCTGAGAATCCGCCAGATAGACAACAAGTTATTAGAACATTAAAACAAATTTTCCAAAATGATTCAATCGGGACGATTCAACTAACAAAAGGGGGAGTTATGGAAACAGCATGAAAATGCTCTTATACAAATTTACAAAACTGTCTTCACTGAACCTGAAAATTATTTGCTGACAGTTAATAAAATATTTATAAAAAATAGTTTACAAATAAATTCGCTGAACATTAAAAATATAATATCAATTTACAAATAATTATGTTGCAATTCAATATTATGTTTTTATTAATTAATTGCTGATTGTGCTTCTTATTAGGTATAAATATGACACTTAGAATTAAGAAAGTTAGTTTTATTGTAAGACGCGGTGTAATTCATAGTGTTAAGTTAATAATCTAAAAGTGAAAATAAAAATTTATATTTTTTAAAAAATATAAAATAAACATTATAATTTGCATCTATCTTTTTTCATTGTAAATTCTTTATACTCTTTATAAAATGGATTTTTAAAAACTTTTTATGTTCCAAATAAATTACAAAAAGTTTTTTTAGTAATCTTTGCATTTTCATTCCTTGCAGAAATGATTTTGAGAAAGAATAACTTAGTAATATATATAAAAAAATCACAATCTGAAATGTGAACAAATTCGAAAATATGAACTACCCCGATATTAATTTCGGACATTTCACTTTGACCTCATACCACACAGAAACACACAATGATAGAAAAAAAATTGCAAGTATAAACTCTAAAGTCTCCAGATTAATAATTTAAAACTTTTTTCCTCTCTACCTGAATTGGACTTTTGGCCAAAAAATTAGATTTCTGGCCCAGAGTGTGCATATTAATTTAAAAATAAATAATGCAGAAATTTTGCTAAGTTCAGTGATGTTTTGTGTTTTGTCCTGTCATGTTCAGTTTTAATTATTCATTGTAAAACTTATATTAGTCATTGAATTTAATATTCATAAAAAAATAGCGTAGTTAATATATTGTGAATCTTAAGTAGTAAAAAACAATATGACAGTTTTTTGCTAACTGCTGAAATTTTCTAAATAAATGCCAAAAAGTAATTATCTTCAAAAATTATATACATAAACAAAATTAAAAAGTAAGTTATCATATTTTACATTAAAATACTATTTTAGGAATAAACGCCTCCCATTTCCATAGTTTTTAAACCAAGTCTACTAACTATGTTTAATTAAAAATTGTTTATTTAAAATTTTGTCTATCTTGGTTTATGAGTTATAGACATTTAAAGATTTTTTCAAGTTATACGTTTTATATACCATTTCGAAAAGCTTTCAAACGGTGTATTTTAATTCTGACTCCATTTACAAACTAGTTATTTTTTTTTCATAATTTCCCATATAAACATAACACATAGACCAGAAATTCAAACAGAAGGCAAAATGGTCTTCATTTGATGAACATTGCATTTTTAACCCATTTAGATTTATTTGAGTTAAATCTTAACTTTCAATATTTTTTTAAACCATTTGCACGTTTAGGTCCTGTTTCTAGATTACGTATTATCACTATCACTTATCGTAACAAAAACAAAATATATTTACATTTTTACTTAAAGTATTTACTTCCTATCTGAAATCATTATATTCAAATTAATACCACATATTATTTATTATTAGAAAGTAAACAGTACGACCTTTCAACTGATATATACATATAGATGTATATTATAATAAATTTAATTAACCAGTGAGAAAAATATGATTTCAAAAGTACTTCAAAGTACTTTTTTAAGGATATACAAATTTATTAAAATATATTTTGAATAGTTTTAGTCAGTAGTGGTATCAAATGAAAGAGAACAATATCCGGAAATCAAATATATTTTTTATACCCTCCACCACCATCAGTGGTGATATAAAACTATGCAAGGTAATTTCATGAAAGCCATCATACATTCGTTTCTACACAATATCTTGATTCCTGCTGAAAATTGCCAGAATCCGTCCATAATTTCATATACCTCCCATACAAAAGTACATATTCCCGGAAAATTAGTTTTTTGTTAATAACTTCCGTCAGAATGCTGATATTTTCACTAAATTTTACAACTTAAAATCTTATGTCAATAGAATTCATTGAGAGAAAAAATTTCTGGATGGGTCCATAATTGGTCATAGCTCCCATACAAGGACCCTTCCCGAAAATCACTCAAACGCGCATAACTCACTACTAAATTAAGATATCCATATAAAATTTGGTACAGGTATTGCTCATATGCACAGAAATATTACTGTGAATTTTTTATCCGATCGGTCCATAATTGGTCATAGCTCCCATACAAGGTCCTCTCCCGAAAATCACTTAAACGCACATAACTCATTACTAAATTAAGATATCCATATAAAATTTGGTACAAGTATTGCTCACATATACAGAAATATTACTATGAAATTTTTTTCCGATCGGCCCATACAAGGTCCCCTCCCGAAAATCACTTAAACGCACATAACTCATTACAAAATATTGATATCAGTACATTTAGCACAAATATTGCTCTTATATACATAAATTACACTATACAAATGTTTTACAATCGGTCCATATTTGGTCATAGCTCTCATACTAGGTCCCCTACAGAAAATCACTTAAATGCACAATATCCATTACCAATAATGATATAGATACAGAATTTTGAACATAATTGGTCATAGCTCCCATACAAGGTCCTTTTACGAAAATCCCTTAAACGCCCATTACTCATTACCAAATAAAGCTATTGATACAAAATTTGGCAGAAATATTAGTTAGGTATACAAAAATTCTATTTCAAGATTTTTTCACGATCGGTCCATAACATGGGTGCGGTCGGTCCTATGCAAGGTTGCCTTCAGAAAATCACTTGAACACACATTACTTATTACTAAATTACGATATAGATACAAAATTTGACTGAAATATAGCTTTTATGTACAGAAATTTTGCTTAAAGACTTTTTTACGATCGTTCTATAATTGGTCATATCTCCCATACTAGGTCCTGCCCCTAAAAGCACTTTAACCGTATTTAACTAGTTGCATTATCAATTTGTGTAGAACAAAATTATATATATGTATTTTGAAAATCCTTAAATCTTTCACACACATGCATACATGCACATTATTAAATATCGTTAAAGCATATCTTAGGGCGCTATAAAAATATAAAAGAAAATGTAATGTTCAATAAATTTTGGAATTGTAACAGATTTAAGCTGTTTAAATCTTGGGGTTTTTCTATTTAAGACAAAACCTATTTCTACAAATATTTGATCAATTAAAAAAGTATTAATATAAAAGTAGCTGGTGGAGGATATTTAAGATTCGGCTCAGCCGAATATAGCACTCTAATTTGTTTGTTTTCATTTTTCAGGCCGAAAAATTTTAAATAATATCCTTTGAAAATTTCATCCTTCATATACTTGCGAATTTCCATTATATTTTTTTTTTAAATAGCTATATTATATAGCTTTATTATTTAAGCCGTAAAAAAATATATTATTGCTCTAATATGAAAAAAATTATTTCTTGACAAATAAGGAAATAAATGTGAGTAAAATAATGGACGAGTGAAAGTAGTGATCGTATACAGATCTTTCTGATCCCTTTTCCTTTTTGAAGGACTTTAAACTTTCAAGGATATATTTTTTTTAATTAATTCAAATATTTATAGTCTTGCGTTCATGGTCGTCTCATTAAGTAGATCGTCTCTGAAATTGGCAATATAATTTTAAAATGATATCCCTCCATATAAAGGATGAAATTATTAAATTAAATTATTAAATTATTTATCAGGACAGAAAAAATTAAAATAATTTTTTTCGTCCTGATTTGAAGAAACAAAAACAATATAAAATATGTATTGAAAATTCTTAGAAATTTTACGGAATAATATATTTAAAGGACATCATCTACAATCTTTCAACTTTTTTTAAAAAACTCTCTTACAAAATACAAAACATATGTATTCAAATTGTGTTTCTTGCTTAAGGTAGCTAGATATGTTGGCTTTAATTTTAGTTGTTAAAATTTTTCCTAAATCTTCTTATTATATATAAATTTTTAACATTTTTATATAGACTAAAATTGGCGAATTCGCCAAAGGGATGGGTCAGAATTGTCAAAGATAAAATAAAACAAAAATTTGATAATATATTAGCATATTTTATTTCTACTATGTTTTTATTTATTAAACAAAACAAAAAATATTGTACTTCACTTGAATTATACATTTTATACAAAAATATCTTCTAAATGACATGTTTTTATTTTCTTACTTAACTAATTAATTAAAATAATTAATTTTCATTTTATGTAAATAAAAAAATAATTTAATGAGATAAATGAGATAAAAAATGTAAAAACAATTTTAATTGACTACAATGTCATGTTTGACATATCAACATCAAATATATATTTTGTGGCTGACCGGGACGTTCCTGGAGGATGACTTGGTTTCATAGCTGCCAGATTTGACGATTTATCGTCATTTTGAAGATTCTTCGTTTCAAAAATAGCAAAGTGACGATTTGACGATTTTTTCCTTGAAACTGACCATTTTTGAAAAATTAAAGATTTTATATATTTTTTTTATTTTACAGTGAAAAAAGGAGATTAATATTAAACTTGGAATTCAGTGAATATAGAATTTATATTATAATGAAAACTAGAAATTAAATTCTAGAAGAGCTATTATAAAACATTGTAAGTCAAAAGCGTGTTTTGAGTTTTAAGCTCTCAAAGCTTAAACATATTTTACATCTAAATGTGTATGCTATGTACATTATTTCTTATAACTTTTGAAGAGATCTACAGATCTGAACCAAATTTTCACACTGTATAAGTTAAATCCAGTACAAACAAGTTTTGTAAAAGAACTAAATTATACGAAGAAATCTCACCAAGTTTAATCTTTTTATATCTACCCAGGAAAAAATAGTGCTTCCTCGGAAGCAGATTTGTAAAACAGAGAGGAGTTGTTACTGCTTGCACTTGTTATGAAAGAATATATGATTTTTATATGGGATTCCTCTCGTAGAGGCTCTGCCTAAGGAATCCAAAATGTGCATATTTCATACTGTTGAAATTGCGCTGATTTCAGTGAATTAATATTATTTTTCAACACTGAACATTGATTTAAATTTAGAAAGATTCAAAAATTAAGTGATTTTAGAGCTGTTGAGAAGCAAATTTCTACACCACAAACAATAATTGCTGAATATATGCCTTCCAAAATCTTTTTTGTAAGGCAATAATTTTAAGATACAATAGAGAAATGAGTTAAAGATGCAGTAGTTATATTTATTGCTTCCAAATCAAGAATATTTTTTGCTGGGTAAGTACTTGTTTACAGAAAACTTTCAAAAATTTTACAAACAGTTTTTTGCTTAAAAAGAATAAAATATTCCTTGTGCACCAAAATTTTGGTTTTCTGTAAACAAGTACTTACCCAGCAAAAAATATTCTTGATTTGGAAGCAATAAATATAACTACTGCATCTTTAACTCATTAACTCATCTATAACTTATTGCCTTACAAAAAAGATTTTGGAAGGCATATATTCAGCAATTATTGTTTGTGGTGTAGAAATTTGCTTCTCAACAGCTCTAAAATCACTTAATTTTTGAATCTTTCTAAATTTAAATCAATGTTCAGTGTTGAAAAATAATATTAATTCACTGAAATCAGCGCAATTTCAACAGTATGAAATATGCACATTTTGGATTCCTTAGGCAGAGCCTCTACGAGAGGAATCCCATATAAAAATCATATATTCTTTTATAACAAGTGGAAGCAGTAACAACTGCTCTCTGCCTTACAAATCTGCTTCAGAGGATGCACTATTTTTTGCTGGGTAGATATAAAAAGAATAAACTTGGTGAGATTTCTTCGTATAATTTAGTTCTTTTACAAAACTTGTTTGTACTGGATTTAACTTATACAGTGTGAAAATTTGGTTCAGATCTGTAGATCTCTTCAAAAGTTATAAGAAATAATGTACATAGCATACACATTTAGATGTAAAATATGTTTAAGCTTTGAGAGCTTAAAACTCAAAACACGCTTTTGACTTACAATGTTTTATAATAGCTCTTCTAGAATTTAATTTCTAGTTTTCATTATAATATAAATTCTATATTCACTGAATTCCAAGTTTAATATTAATTTCCTTTTTTCACTGTAAAATAAAAAAAATATATAAAATCTTTAATTTTTCAAAAATGGTCAGTTTCAAGGAAAAAATCGTCAAATCGTCACTTTGCTATTTTTGAAACGAAGAATCTTCAAAATGACGATAAATCGTCAAATCTGGCAGCTATGAAACCAAGTCATCCTCCAGGAACGTCCCGGTCAGCCACAAAATATATATTTGATGTTGATATGTCAAACATGACATTGTAGTCAATTAAAATTGTTTTTACATTTTTTATCTCATTTATCTCATTAAATTATTTTTTTATTTACATAAAATGAAAATTAATTATTTTAATTAATTAGTTAAGTAAGAAAATAAAAACATGTCATTTAGAAGATATTTTTGTATAAAATGTATAATTCAAGTGAAGTACAATATTTTTTGTTTTGTTTAATAAATAAAAACATAGTAGAAATAAAATATGCTAATATATTATCAAATTTTTGTTTTATTTTATCTTTGACAATTCTGACCCATCCCTTTGGCGAATTCGCCAATTTTAGTCTATATAAAAATGTTAAAAATTTATATATAATAAGAAGATTTAGGAAAAATTTTAACAACTAAAATTAAAGCCAACATATCTAGCTACCTTAAGCAAGAAACACAATTTGAATACATATGTTTTGTATTTTGTAAGAGAGTCTTTTAAAAAAAGTTGAAAGATTGTAGATGATGTCCTTTAAATATATTATTCCGTAAAATTTCTAAGAATTTTCAATACATATTTTATATTGTTTTTGTTTCTTCAAATCAGGACGAAAAAAATTATTTTAATTTTTTCTGTCCTGATAAATAATTTAATAATTTAATTTAATAATTTCATCCTTTATATGGAGGGATATCATTTTAAAATTATATTGCCAATTTCAGAGACGATCTACTTAATGAGACGACCATGAACGCAAGACTATAAATATTTGAATTAATTAAAAAAAATATATCCTTGAAAGTTTAAAGTCCTTCAAAAAGGAAAAGGGATCAGAAAGATCTGTATACGATCACTACTTTCACTCGTCCATTATTTTACTCACATTTATTTCCTTATTTGTCAAGAAATAATTTTTTTCATATTAGAGCAATAATATATTTTTTTACGGCTTAAATAATAAAGCTATATAATATAGCTATTTAAAAAAAAAATATAATGGAAATTCGCAAGTATATGAAGGATGAAATTTTCAAAGGATATTATTTAAAATTTTTCGGCCTGAAAAATGAAAACAAACAAATTAGAGTGCTATATTCGGCTGAGCCGAATATTAAATATCCTCCACCAGCTACTTTTATATTAATACTTTTTTAATTGATCAAATATTTGTAGAAATAGGTTTTGTCTTAAATAGAAAAACCCCAAGATTTAAACAGCTTAAATCTGTTACAATTCCAAAATTTATTGAACATTACATTTTCTTTTATATTTTTATAGCGCCCTAAGATATGCTTTAACGATATTTAATAATGTGCATGTATGCATGTGTGTGAAAGATTTAAGGATTTTCAAAATACATATATATAATTTTGTTCTACACAAATTGATAATGCAACTAGTTAAATACGGTTAAAGTGCTTTTAGGGGCAGGACCTAGTATGGGAGATATGACCAATTATAGAACGATCGTAAAAAAGTCTTTAAGCAAAATTTCTGTACATAAAAGCTATATTTCAGTCAAATTTTGTATCTATATCGTAATTTAGTAATAAGTAATGTGTGTTCAAGTGATTTTCTGAAGGCAACCTTGCATAGGACCGACCGCACCCATGTTATGGACCGATCGTGAAAAAATCTTGAAATAGAATTTTTGTATACCTAACTAATATTTCTGCCAAATTTTGTATCAATAGCTTTATTTGGTAATGAGTAATGGGCGTTTAAGGGATTTTCGTAAAAGGACCTTGTATGGGAGCTATGACCAATTATGTTCAAAATTCTGTATCTGTATCTAAAACTCAAAAATATGATTTTTTCCAAAAACTTTAACTTTCAATATCTAGTGCCGAGCAGTGCCAAAGTATATTTTAATGATAATAGTACGAATATGTTCCTTGAGATGTTCTCTGTCTAGAATTTTGCAACCGTCTGCGACCGTTCATAAATTTCGGAGTTATTGCCGGTAGTATAAAAATTGTCTTTCAATTGTACCAAGAAAAAATAAAAAGTTGGCAAAAATGCTTTTTATATTACAATATTGATAGATTTTGGTCTTACATTTAAAAAAATGGCAAATCCAAAATGCGGCTAGTGTTTGTTTAATACGTTTTTATATTTTTTAATAGTTTAAACCATTATCAGGGTTTATGAATGTACCCGATATTCATAGTTTTCAATAAGGAATTTTAGTAATTTTAGCTTTATATAAGTGACAATTTTGAACCTGTTTTGATCAGTATTTAAAATTCACCTTTATAATTCAGATTAGCGCACATTAACCCACAAAATATATTTATTTAAAATTGCTTCATTAAATAAACAACATTTGAAAGCCGCCATATTGGATCCATTAATTTTTATATTTTAAAATCTAATTGAGATTTCTTAGCATTATGCCCCGATATACATTCATTACACAAATAGTTTTTTATTTTATTGATCTTAAATACTGCTAAGAAACAAATATTTAATTTTTGTTTATATTCGATCTGCCATCTTGAGTTTGGTTCACTGAATTTTGAAAATCTGTATTCGCATTTGTAATCAGTGACCATAGATTTACAACACATGTTCATTAAAAATTCTATTTAGTAAACTTTTAAAATGTTGACCGCCATATTAGATCCGCCATTTTCCGCGTTCCCGAAAACCTTATATGTGATGTTTTTTTTATTACGTAGATACACTTCTCTACTATTCTACTATTTTGGATATGTTTCATCCGCCATATTAGTTTTAGTTTATTCTATTTTGTCATCAGTGATAAAAAATCTACAATACGTGTTCCTTAGATATTCTAGGTATTCAATTGTTGACCGCCATTTTGGATTCGCCATTTTGAATTTTTATTTTCCAAATCTTAATTAGTGTCACCGAAAACCATATATGTGATATTTAATACGTAGATCCAATGGTCTACTTATTGTCCAAAAAATTCATTTTTAGCTATATTTGATCCGCCATATTGGATTCAGTTTATTGGAATTTTAAAATTCACATTTGTAATTAGTGCATAAAGACCTACAAAACGTGTTCATTAAAAATTACATTAAGTAAATTTTAGAAATTTTTAACCGCCATTTTGAATTTTTTATTGCAAAATCTTAATCAGCGCACCTGAAAACCGTATATGTAATATTTATTTATTATGTCCACTGTCCTAATTATGGCCAAAAAATTGGATTTCTGGCCCAGAGTGACACTTTTCAAACTATATTCCAGAAGTGACTTAAAAATACAAACTATGAAGTTAAAAATTCTGAAACAATGTATTTTGTTATTGTAAAATGTGGGATCTCTTCTAAATATCATTCTGAAGCCACTAAAACGTATACTTCCAGATAAAAAATGCAATAGTCATGGTTTTCCGGAAGTTACTTAAAAGTGTACTTCCAGACGGCGAAAACTCGAAATCAATGTATTTGGTTTTTGATACATGTGTGCTCTTGTCTGACAATCGTCCACAAGTGACTACACTGTACACTTCCAGATGATTAAAATGCAACATTCAAGTGTGTGAGTCGTAATTCAGGTCTCAGTTGGGGAACAACTCTCTCGTCATTGCGAATATATTTTTAACACGTTCAGGCTTGTGTTTGTTGCCTGGCTTTCGACAGTTTTGCGTCTCGCTCGCACAGGTGTAGTGTATTATTATATATAACTGTTCAAAGTTATATGTTGTCTACATTAACCTCGTGCTTTTTTATCACCTCAAGTGAGGTTATGTTTTATTGGTGGAGACCATAGAATTCTCAAACGTTTATACCCTGGTGGAGACCATTGAAACTCAACTGTTTATACCCTGGTGGAGACCATTAAAACTCTTTAACTTTACTGGTGGAGTACCATTAAAAACTCAAATTTTTCTAAAGTGTTTAAAGGTTTCCAGCTTCCTATATGAAGATATAGGTCGACTTGGAGGATTACCTTTAAACCAACATGGGATAGCCTGGCGTTTTGCTTAAGAGCTCAGCCATCAAACTAAATAATAAAAAAACATTAAAGTGTACACTCTTCAAACTATATTCCATTATTGTAAAATATGTGTTCATTCAGAACTCACTAAAACGTATGCTCTCAGATGAAAAAAATTCAACAGTCATGTTTTTTTGTTTAAGCAAAATTAATGCACTCTTCTAAATATTGTCCGGAAGTAACTTAAAAGTATATTTCTGTTGCCCATCACCCCTGACGTGGCGTGGAAGATACTTCCGGAAGACCCGCAGAAGAAACTTCTAGATGTCACTTGGAAGTAAGGTATTGCCAAAGACTCTTCTACATGTGACTAGGAAGTCACTTCTTGAAGTGACTTCTTAGTATCATCTAGAAGTGTTCCTATCTTATCTTCTAGAAGGTGAGTTTTCTCTTCTCTAGAAGTGTTCCTATCTTATCTTCTAGAAGGTGAGTTTTCTCTTCTTTAAGAAGATAAGTTTTTTCTTCTTCTATTTGTATACTCACCAACATAAAATCTATAAAAATAAATCAAAATAAAATAAAATTTTATAGTTTTTATTGAAATAATTGATACTAAAATAATAGAAAAAATAATTAATTGAACAACTAATCTAAAAAAAGTAATATACATATGTATCAAAAATTTTGAATTATTACCTTATAATAATATAATTTTCAGGAAATCTGTATTAATCTTCCAACTGTTGACTTGTACACTTCCAAAAATTGTAAAACGTTGTAGTTCTTCATAAATTTTATGATCAATCCATCAAATTGTAAGAGTAATATTTTGGAACGCATTAATCCTTCAACGAAATAAACAAAAATAATATTATAATTAATATTGAATATACATATTTGTAATTATTGAAATTACCTGTTATACTTTAGAAAGCAATAAAAATAGGATTCTCTTATGCTCAATACATTTCCCACCAAAGTTTAAACGGTCGGATCCATTTTGTACATTTTCTGAAAATAATCGACATTTTTAATTGGTATTGAAAATCAGCAAAATTGGTTCACAACGTTAAATGTTATGAGTAAAAATTTCAGACTACCTCGAAAAAAATTACGTTGTTTTCGTAATTCTTAAGCAGTTTTCTCAGTAACTACAAAAGATAATTCGACGAATTTTGCCACACGTCATTTTTTTACCCAGGGATCAATTATGTTCAAAATCATAACAATCGATCCAAAATTTCCAATAGCCTCAAATATATCGGTAACAACTCAAAATTTTGCATATATAAAATATAATATGAGCAGAAATCATAACACTAACGTAGATTGTTATCGGTCCACAATTGAATATGAATATGTTTTGTGTATGTATCAATCACTCTACGAAATTTTTTCCGAATCGGTCCAGACTTGGTCATAGCTCCGATATAAGGTCCACTTCCGAAAATCACTTAATCGCTCATATTCCATTAACTAATAAAGCTATCGGGGTAAAATTTAACACGAATAAGTTTATATGTATATATAAATTATTCACCGAATTTTATTTTCGAATCAGTCCACAATTGGTTATAGCTCCCATATAAGATCCTCTTCGGAAAATCACTTAAACTTATCGAGATAAAATTCGACATGAATATGTTTTGTGTATGTATCAATCACTCTACGAATTTTTTTTTCGGGATAGACCAGTAATTGGTCATAGTTCTATATGAGGTCAACTTCAAGAAATGATTATGCGAAATTTCTCCCTAATCGGTCGATAATTAATCACATCTCTCATATAACGATTATTTCCGAAAATAACTTAAATGCACAATTTCATTGACAATAAAAGTTATCTCTATAAAATTCTACTTGAATTTGTTTTGTGTATATATAAATCAGTATACGGAATTTTTTCCAGATCGGTCCATAATTAGTCATAGCTCCTATATAAGCTTCACTTCTGAAAATCACTTAATACCACAAAATTCATTATTAAATGAATTTGAAATTCATTATTATTGAAATACCGACCTCGGATTAAAACTCGAAAAATATGTTTTGTAAATATACAAATTATCCTCCTAAATTTTTTGGCATCGGCAAAATCAGCCCATAATAGGTCATAGCATCCGTAAAAAGTCTCAAGTTACAGTAATTCCTGAAGTTAATAAAATTACTGTATTTATTAAAGGAATTAGAAATGGGTTAAATGGAGTAATTCCTATAGGAGGTCAATATACATTTTTTTCGACCTAATCAAAATAAGTTCCATTAAGAAATTACTAAATGATGGTACCCTCACTACGGAAAAAAATCCTATAAAGAGATATCTAAAAACTAGATACATTGTTAAATGGGTTTTAATAAAAAGTAGCTTGCTGGTGGAGGGTATTTAAGATTCGGCATAGCCGAATATAGCACTCTAACTTGTTATATTTTAATTCGGCTAGAAAGGGGGGGAGTACAATATTAGCTACTGTTTTCTAAAAAAATTCAAATAATTAAAAATTAATTAATTTATTTATTGTTTTGGATCAATAAAAACATTACCTTTCATGAAAATTTTTTAAAACATTAAAATAACTTGGAATTAAACCGTCTATAAAGATCTGAAATTATTAAGTCATGGATTATTTTCAAAATTATTTACCGTGACTAACGATAGAAATACCTTAACGACCCTAAACGGGATACATACCCAGCTAGCATTTACATGATTCATTGGCGAGCGCGATGATTTTGCGACTATTTTTTTAATCGTCCACACGATTGTCCTCATTTTGTGAATCTTTTTTCAATCTTCCAGACGATTGTTTCATTTTGTGACTCGTTTTATAATCGTCCTGACGATTATTTAAAAAAATATATATTTTAATGTACCAAAAGATGCTTTTGCGAGTAATTTTGGCGATTGTTGAACGAATTAATCGTCGCTTATGTATTTTAGCGATCATCGGAGGATTGTTGTTAGTCAACGATCATATTTTACTCTTCCAAATGATGCATATATTATTGTCAAACCGGTTTATTTATATTACGCAACAATCGCCGATTACGGATTCTGGAGACAGTTGGGCGAATTTTACCGTTATACGTATAAACGTTTAGCAAAAACAAATTATTTTGTCTTCTTTTCAACTCAGTTTATAATCAGTGTCGAGACAAGTAAGAATAAAAAGTGGTTTTTGAAGTTTATTAAATTAAAAATTTAATTTTTAATAAAGTTTCTTATAAATACTAAGTGTATTAACTAAAAAGTGTTTTATTAGAAATCAAAAATTAAATTTATAATATAAAATAATTTATAATGCTATCAAATAAAGCAATAAGATTAAAAAGCAAACGAGAAGCAAAAAAAATGATGGAGTCTGCTTATAATGAAGTGGGATCATCCAAAAAACAAGTTAAAGGCAGAGAAACATCTGATTGCGATGATGTCCCAATTCTTTCCCAATTTCTTTCGAAAAATTGGTTGAATCGGATTTCACTGAAACATCATCCATTTGCGATAATTTTCCAGTTGAATATATAGAAGAAGTGAATTGGCCGAGTAATGAAATTGTGAAAGAGAAAATTAGACTTTGGACAGTAAAACACGGGTTAACTACAACTGTGGTCAACGAGTTATTGGAAATTCTTATAGAAAGCGATATTAAAGTTCCAAAAGATGTAAGGACGTTAAAAGGTACACCAAAAGAGGTATTAGCCAAACCAATGGGAGACGGAAAATATGTACACTACGGCCTTAAAGATGCATTAACAGATTTTTTTCTTAAAAGACGACAAAGTAAACAAACAAATCGCATTACTTCCTGAAATACACCATGGAGAACTGCTCTATGATTTGTGGTAAGATTTTAACATATTTGATTTAATATTTAAAACTAATTTCAAGTTCATTTTAGATTCCAATGACGTCGCTCAAGAAATGGAAAGTACTCCACTAACAACAGTTAACGGTAAATAAAGCATTAACATATGTATATATGTATTTTAAACTAATGTCGAGTCTTATTTAGATCCTAATATTATTTATATAACAAATATGCAACAAATACAAAACAAACCGCCAGATAATCAGACAGGTATAAGAACATTATAAATGTCATAATTTCATTCATTATACTTTATATTACATTAATTCTTTCAGATAGTAAACAAAATATGTTGACGGAGATTTTAGGAGAAGTGCGCACGCTAAAACAGCAAATCGGCAGACTAACAGAGGAAGTGATAACCGTAAGAAATGAAGTGCGTCAGTTAAAATTAATTTATTCTGAGGAAATTAAAACCAATTTAGTGCCACCTTTACCCATAAAAACTGTAAAACAGTTGGAAGAATTACATAAACAAATAGAAGAGAACGTGGATATTGTAGCTCAATTGGTATGTATATAATTATCCGTCTATATACATATTTTTTAATATAAACATACATATATACATATATTCATATCAAAATTTTTACAGAAATACGTTATTGGTAAAGTGGGTGGCGACAGCTCCAACTCGTTTGTCAGGAATGCAATTAAAAAAATGCTGAGCGATGATGTGGCTGCAAAATTGAGTTGGCGTGGAACGAACAGTAAGCCCAGTATTCAGGAATTCAATATAACGAAAATTATAACAAGTAAGTATTTTTTATAACATGATTTTACTGAATTCTAATTATTTTCTTTTTAAAGGTGTCTGCCATTCAAAATTTCCGAAAGCTGATGATGCAGGTATAAATAAGGTATTACAACAACATTTTGTTCATGCTGGTGACCGTCTCAGAAAGAGTGACCGAACCAAAAAGATTGATGAAGCCAAGAAAATTGACGATTTGGCTGAAAAATAACTTTATTTTTTAATAATTTTTCTATTGCATAATTATTTCCATTATTCATATGTATGTATTTATTTTCATAATTGAATTCAAATTTATATTTAATTTTTTTTTTTTATTTAAAGTTGACAAAAAATGCCAATGCAATAAACAGTATAAAACGAATATCAATACTTTTTATTTTTAGCATATTTTTAGGCATTTTAGGATCAATTAAAATCTTCTTTACGATCGTTCCAAGACTCTTCTATAATTCTTTTTATCGCATCGTAGAAGATTCATTAAGACGATTTTGTAAAGATTCTGTTTATCGCATCGTAGAAGATTCATTAAGACGATTGTGTCAAGACTCTTTTTAACACATCGTAGACGATTCATAGAGAAGAGTCGCGGCTGTGACACAGTTACTCCCGTTGCGTTGAACTTTCGTAATTGGAATACGATATCGTGGAAGATTAATTTAATCGCCACCTCCAATCGCGGAAGATCCTTTTTTGAAAGAAAATGCTAGCTGGGATATTGCTTTTGACACTAATACTGCAATACTATTTTTTGTTTGCTCTCTTCTAATTAAGGTGTTATACACCAGAGAACGGTTTGAATGCCTATTTTTTCGATTGTGAATACAATCGCATAAAATGAGCCTTGAAATGACAATATGCATTAATTTAATAATGCAATGCACGGCACTATTCAAAACAAATGAGTGTAACCACCCTGTAGGAAATGCCAATATTAAAAATGTGCTGAATCACTATTGACTTTGTCAGTAGTACTAGTGTCGAATTATACCCTATACAAGGCTTAGTGCTATTGACATTTAACATGTGCGTGTCATTGAAAATCCTCTAGTAACATTATGACTATTGACTTGGTATTGACTAGGTACTTCTCATGGATACATATGGTGACATTAGAACCAGGAATTTACTAGTAAATTTCTATATCGCGAGTCCATTCAGTTTTAATACAGACATTTTCTTAAGGAATATTGACATGTTTGTTGACAATGCCACTAGATATACACCACATCTTTGGTCTCTGTATTTTTATACCCTACACCACTTTAGTGGGGAGGGTATATTGGATTTGTGCTGATGTTTGTAACATATAAAAATATTCGTCCTAGACCCACCTTAAAGTATACCAATCGGCTTAGAATCGTTTTCTGAGTCGATTAAGCTATATCCGTCCGTCCGTCTGGCTGGCTGGCTGGCTGTCCATGTAAACCTTGTGCGCAAGCTACAGGTCGCAATTTTCAAGATAATTGGATGAAATTTGGCACGCATGTTTTATTTGACCCAAGGACGAAGCCTATGGTTAAAATCGGTCCATTATTTCACCTAGCCCCCATAGAACAGAACCCCCCGAAAAGGGCTTCTGAGCTCATAATTATGTTAAATATACAGATATATCGATAAAATACGGCATAACTAAGTTTTATAGAAGTCTTGATAACCCTGCCAAATTTCATAAAGATCGGGCCCCATTTGACCCTAGCTCCCATACAAAGTCCCCTTCAGAAAATTACTTGAATGTCCCAAATTAACTTATAAACGCAAATATCGCGATGAAATTCAGCACAATAAAATATTATGTAAATATAAATATATTCACAAAATTTTATCGGGCTTGGTCCATATTTGCCTCCATATAAAGCCTCTTTCAGAAAATTAGTTTTTCATCCATAAATTGCTTAAATGTATCGGAACAAGAGAATATTGAAGATAAATGCGATATTATGAAAAATAAATCACATTTAATATTCATAACTGGTGTAGGGTATCATATGGTCGGCCACGCCCGACTATACTTTCTTACTTGTTTATATTGACACAGAAATGAAAGATTGGAGACATTTGAACTAGTACTGTTGACAAAAAGATATATGGACCCAGTTTGACTGCAGGGCATAGACTACTCATAGACTGGAATCAGCTGATTTTAGCAATATGGCGGAGGCAAACAAAAAAAATTTTACGAAAAATCAACAAAAGAAAATCTAAAATGAACCACGGAAGATTTAAAAGAGGGACAAATATATAAAGATATATTTCCATCTCTCTTCACCTTACACTTAATTTTTTTCAAATATAAAAAACAAATTGCATTACAGTCAAACCCATTTATAACTTTTTCTTGCTCTTTACGAACTCATCTTAATTACCGGAATTTTGATAACTATTTTGATACAAAAACATATTTTATAAAGAATTCTTGGTTAAAACGAATTACTATTTAGTCCCATGAATAATATTTTATACATTTATCCTTTTTTATATCGAACTTCAAAAAATATGCGTTGAAATCAAATAAACGGGTTTTACTGTACATGCAAGTCAAAAAATTTGTTTGTGGTGTTGATAGTGTATTGAAAAGTGTTTTATAATGAAAGAACATTCAGGAATAATTAAAAAACAAATCCAGTACACTTTTAATTAGAATCTAAGCAAATATTTAATAAAATAATTGTTTTCTTTTTAATCTTATTTTTTTTTTGCAATTTGTTATTGTATGTATGTATATTAGGGTGGGTCGAAAATAGGCTTTTCGCTCGGATCAACATCTAATAGTGAAATTATGTTGTATTTTAACGTCAAATGGAAGACTGTAAAATATTATTCAATTATAAATTGGTTAAAAAAGTTTTGAGTTATTAAAATTTTCCCCGAGAATTTTGTGATTCTGAAGTCATATAAAAGTAAATATAATAAAATTTTTGTTAGTTTTGAAAAATTTTACAAAAAAATATTATGTTTATCTTTATAAGGTTCATAAATGTGCTAGTACGTATTTTTGTTCAAATTGGATAACGCTTACTCGGTTTAGTCTGTGGTCAAAAAAGGGCCATTATTTTAACAGCATTAAGTAAAAATTATATTATTACCAATTGTTGCTACATTTTGATCAATTAAATTGCGATTATTATTTTCGAGTCCATGAAAAGTTATTTCTGATAAAATTTCCGAAATTAAAAATCATTAACCCTCTAAAAACCGGGGTCAAAATCAAGTTTTTGTATATTTAATATTCTTCATTAAAAATAGCAAAATATGGTGTATTTAATTATGAATTCATTTTGACAAACTACACAAAAATATATCCAGAAATCTTGGGGTCAATTAAAGACCGATTTTTTAAACACTACAAAAAACACTTTTAAAAAGGAATTTTCTAAAATTAATTTTCTTTAAGATTTAATGGATCCAGTATTTGGTTTATCGTATTATTTGAATGTAGTAAAAATAACTTCTAAGAAGTTTCATCAATATCCATCAACAAATTAACAACACCATGCTCTTATTTCTTCAAGAACATAAAATTCAAAAATTTGATTTTGACCCCGGTATTTAGAGGGTTAATGATTTTTAGTTTCGAAAATTTGATTAGAACTAACTTTCCATGGACTCGGAAATAATAATCGCAATTTACTTGATCAAAATTGAGCAACAATTGGTAATAATATAATTATACCCTCCACCACCATCAGTGGTGATAGAGGGTATATATAAGTTTGTCGTTCCGTGTGTAACACCAAGAAATATTCATCTAAGACCCAACAAAGTATATATATTCTGCGTCCTTATCAAATTCTTAGTCGATTTAGCTATGTCCGTCTGTCTGTCTGTGTAAAACACGCTCACGTTAAAACTAAGCAAAGGAAATAAACCAAATTCACCCAAAATATTTATTATTATCCTAAGCAGTTAGTATTGAAAATCAGCAAAATCGGTTCACAACGTAAAAAGTTATGAGTACAAATTTCAGACTACCTCGAAAAAAATTACGTTTTTTTCAGATTTCAAAGATATTTTGATGAATTTTGTCACACATTATTTTTTCAGGGCAGTGATGAATTATATTCAAAATCTTTACAATCGATCCAATATTTCCCATAGCCCCCATACAAAGGTATATATTCCCGGAAATTAGTTTATCGTTAATAACTCCCTCAAATATATCGGTATCAACACGAAATTTTGTACATGTAAATTTAATATGAACAGAAATCATACTGTCAACGTAGATCTCAGTCGGTCCACAATTGGTCATAGCTCCCATATAAGGTCCACTTCCGAAAATCACCTAAACGCACATATTTCTTTGATGAATAAAGCTATTGTGATAAAATTCGAGTTGGATATTTTTTGTATACATACAAATCATTCTACCGAATTTTTTACGGATCGGTCCATTATTGGTCATAGCTTCCATATAAAGCCCACTTCCGAAAATCATTTAAAAGCTCATATTTCATTGTAAACTAAAGCTATTTTGATGAAATTCGACACAAGTATATTTAGTAGAAATATAAATCACTCTACGAAATTTTTTCCGGATAGGCCCATAATTGGTCATAGCTCCCATATAAGGTCCACTTCCGAAAATCACTTAAACGCATATATTTCATTGAATTATAAAGCTATCGGGATAAAATTCGACACAAATCTGTTTTGTATACATACAAATCATTCTACAAAATTTTTTACGGATCGGTCCATAATTGGTCATAGCTCCCATATAAGGTCCACTTCCGAAAATCACTTAAACGCATATATTTCATTGAATCCTAAAGCTATTTTGATGAAATTCGACAGAAAATCATTTCACTATTTTTTTACGGATCGGTCCCTTATTGGTCATAGCTCCCATATAAGGCCCTCTTTCGAAAATCACTTAAAAGCACATATTTCAATGTCAAGTAAAGCTATCCTGACAAAATTCGACACAAATATGTTTTGCCTAAACATAAATAACTCTACGAAATTTTTTCCGGATAGGCCTATAATTGGTCATAGTTCCCATATACGGTCCACTTCCGAAAATCACTTACACGCATATATTTCATTGAATTCTAAAGCTATAGGGGTAAAATTCGAATCGAAATTCGAAAAATTCTACCACTTTTTTCTCGGATCGGTCCATTATTGGTCATAGCTTCTATATAAGGTCCACTTCTGAGAGTCACTTAAACTCACATATTTCATTGTCAAATAAAGTTAATTTGAGAAAATTCGACACAAATATGTTTTATCTTTACATTAATCACTCTACGAAATTTTTTGCGAATAGGCTTATAAAATATTGTACCAAATTTTTTCTGGATCGATCCATATTTGGTAATAGGTCCACTTCAAAAAATCCCTTAAACGCACATATTTAATTATCAAATAAAGATATCTTGATAAAATATAAAATATGATGAATCACTCTGCGAAATTTTTCCGGATAGGCCCTTAATTGCTCATAGCTCCTATATAAAGTCCACTTCCTAAAGTCACCTAAACGCACATATTTCATTGATTAATAAAGCTATTGGAGTAAAATTAGACTTGATCTTTTTCTGCATATAAATCATTATATGAAATTGTTTCCTGATCAGTCCATAATTGGTCACAACTCCCATATTCTGTAAATAGATACATCATTCTATTAAAATGTTTTCGAACTGGCGTATTAATATACATTTTTCTGGACCTAATCAAAATTAGTTCGACAAAAATTTTGGCAAGTTATCTAAAAATTAGATAGTTAGATGGGTTTCAATAAAAAGTAGTTTGCTGGTGGAGGGTATTTAAGATTCGGCATAGCCGAATATAGCACTCTAACTTGTTTTTACTTAATTATTGGCAAAAATTGCCTTTTTCCCGAAATCCTTCAAATTCACATCGCAGGTACGGTAAAACTATGAGAGGTATTAAGCTCATTCTTTCTGTGTTTAATTCTTACATATATACTTTATAATATCCAGCATAGAAAACTTTAATTTTTAATAATCCATTTAACAAAATTTTTTAAAGTTTGAAAATGGAGTTTTGGAGATGCTGCTAAAATAATGGCCCTTTTTTGACCACAGACTAAACTGAGTAAGCGTTATCCAATTTGAACAAAAATTCGTACTAGCACATTTATGAACCTTATAATAATAAACATAATATTTTTTTGTAAAATTTTTCAAAACTAACAAAAAGTTTCTTATATTTACTTTCATATGTCTTCAGAATCACAAAATTCTCGGGGGAAATTTTAATAACTCAAAACTTTTTTAACCAATTTTGAGTTTTTCCATCTTTTTGGAAAGACAATTTTGTAGACATTACGATGTTGCTATAAAATGGTGCAATAATTAATACTTAAAGCCCGCGATGCGTGGGCTCTTACCCTCAAAAAATTGAATAATATTTTACAGTCTTCCATTTGACGTTAAAATACAACATAATTTCACTATTAGATGTTGATCCGAGTGAAAAGCCTATTTTCGACCCACCCTAATATACATACATACATACACACACACATACATACATACATACATACATACATACATACATACATACATACATACATACATACATACATACATACATACATACATACATACATACATACATACATACATACATACATACATACATACATACATACATACATACATACATACATACATACATACATACATACATACATACATACATACATACATACATACATACATACATACATACATACATACATACATACATACATACATACATACATACATACATACATACATACATACATACATACATACATACATACATACATACATACATACATACATACATACATACATACATACATACATACATACATACATACATACATACATACATACATACATACATACATACATACATACATACAATAACAAAATCTCACAAAAATATCATCAAAATGCTTAAATTTAAATCAATTTTTATTTAAAGAAAATATCTAAATTTATAAGTATAGTAATTTATAATTTTATAAATTTTAAATTAATTAACAATTTCTATTAGCAATAATTATCAATTACTTTGTTTAATTTTGTCAAATTTAAACACAAAAACATACAATATACTAAAACAAATTGCATACAATAACAAAGTCCTAATGAACAAACAACCCATCAAGTTTTATTGTTCAGTCGGCTTGATTTGTACTAACCAGTCAAACTATCAGTTTTTTTTACGTCCCTTAGTAAGAAAACGAAACCAAGAACTAAGCAATACGTAAGCAGTACACGCAAAACTGTTTTTACTGTTCAGTCGTTGTGTTCAGTTCGGCTGAGTTGAAAAACTTAACATGGCCGCTGCTTGTGTGTGTGGCTGCTGAAGAAAAACAAAACCACTTGCAAGTTATTGCAGCAATGTGTTGACACAGTTGACTGACTTCAGTTAGCTTGTAAGGGGAAATTTTAACGAGTTACTATTTTTTAAGCATGGTACTAAATTTAGTTAAATATTTAGTAATTTGCGACTGCAATTAGCAGTTTTTTGAAACCCTGTTTTTAAGCAGTTTGTGAACATTCGCCGGTAGTAACGTGATAATTTTGTGTGTCCATCGTGCCAGACTTTATCAAAAGCTTGAGAAATATCTGTTTATTTAGGGTTAGAGGGAGATGGGTACTTACGCGGGAATAAGGGGAACGGTAAATAAGAAAGGATTGGGATTTTTTGAAAACGTTATAACACTTATGTATTTATTGAACTTTTGGGTAAGTATATAAGGTAAATATAATACACTTTTTAGGTTTAGGGTTTGTGCAATATTAAGGTAGGTATTAGGTTTAATTCAGGTTTTATTTATCTGTTTTAGGGTAAGTATTTTATATAAATAAAACTGTGATACACTGATCTGTGATATATTTGTTTTTTTTAATTAATATTTAAGTTTCAATATTTTACTTTTAGGTTTAGGGTTTTCAGTACTAGGTTTTAGTTTTACCACTAATTTTTATGTTTTTATTTAGGTTTAAGTTTATAATGTATTTATTTTAAAACTTTTATTTTTATGTTGTAGGGGTTGATGTATTGTTTGTTGTAGCGCACACACTTTTGGTTTTCTCACAGGTGGATTAGAATTAAAAAGGAAAAGAAAAAGGGGTAAGAGCTGCAGTTGACATTTATGCAGAAGTGAAGTTGGCTGCAGTTAGGTGTGGGTATTAAATGGCAGCAGGGATGGGAATGTTCCATTGTTCACTAGTGTGAACATCCTCTCGGGCCCAGCAACCTGTGAAAAGAAAAGGACAATTATTTTTATTTATTCAATAAAAATTGTGTAGGGTAATAGGGTAAAATATGTATATTAAATACTTCATTATTAGTGGGTATTTATTGGGCAGATGATCCCATGACAAGCCAACCAAGGGTGGAATCCTGGGCTATAAGTGATCCCCCATCAATGTGAATCACATTCGGTTGTAGGATGCTTGTTGATATGGGTATTATTGTGTTTGCCTTTTCTAGGGAATGGCGTGGAGCTGGTATGGGTTGAGTTCTTGGGCTGGAGTTGGTGGTGGGGATCGGTCTTGGATCAGATTCTTTAAAATCCGGTTAGGACCGTGCAGTGTGGAGTGATGTTTACCACCACATTGTTGGCAACGAGCCTTGCTGGTGCAGCTGCCAATTAAATGGTTCCTCGCCAAACAATTCACGCAATAATGTAGGCTGACTGCCGTTTGATACTTCTGCTCCAAATTCATTTTGTTGAATTTATGGCAGTTTGTCAAACGGTGGTCAGCTTTACAGATGCCGCAACCAAAATATTTTGAGGGCTCGGTGTGGCGATGATGACTTCGGTTTCCTTTGCGGTAAGAAACGTTTGCCTTGTGGAAGCGCTCATTGCAATGGCCAGAACGTCTGGCATTTGAACCACTCTTAATGTTGGGTGCCATCTGTGTGAAAATGAAAAATTGATTATGAAATTATTGTGAATTAGTATGTTAGGGTGAAGGGTTAAATGATTCATAATAAATTTGGGTTAGTTCACAGAAAAAATTATCGGTAGTTTATTTTCAATTAACATGTTTTCCTCTTTCTTTAATTTAAACAATTTTTTATTTGTCTTAATTATCTCGTTGTTTAAAACCTAAGTTTAATAATTTTTTTTTTAATTTTATTAAATTTTCAATTTATTCAATTAATTTTTTAATTGATTCAATTAATTTTTTAATGGATTCAATTAATTTTTTAATTGATTGAAAAAAAATTTCTGGCCAACTTTTCTATTTTAGTTTTTTTTTAATATTTTATTTTGATTTCTTAAGTTAATAATTAGAGTCCGACCGAACTCAAAATTTCGTTCGGTACCGAACACCGAACCCGATATTCGGTAAATTTGAAAGTTCGGCCGAACCCGAACTTTGTTCGGTTTTCAAAGTTCGGTGAACACGAACTTTTTTTAAATGAAAAATAATACTTTTTTATTTTTGGTTTTTAAACGATTTATTGACAATGATATAATTATCTGTAAGAGCACGCTGAGAAAAAACATGGTTGTGATAACCATGTTCTAAGAGCAACATATTATGATTAAAATTATGATTGTAGTCTAAACATATTATCGCTATTGTAACAATTTTAAAATATCATATGATTAAATACCGTCAAAATATTTCATCATGATATTTTTGTATTTATCATAATATTGTTATACATAATATTATGATCCAATGTGATCAAAATTTCGTTTTAAATATGTATCGAAATCAAAATGAATTTTATCGAATCAGTAAAATAAGTTTTTAAAAAAATATATATACAATACTTAACACAATTCGCAAATTTCAATTTGCCAATTTATATGAAATTTTGGTTCATAAAAAATTTAAGCCTGTTATGAACGTTAGTAATTTTCTAAAGCGATGGAGGCCATGTCCAAATGTAAACCGATTTTGTCCATTTTGAATACCAATCAAACTGCAACAATAGTTTAGGTCCTATCGTTCTTTCAAGAGACTGACTGACTGACAGACATGTCTAGATCATTTGAGAATAAGAACCTAGAAAATTTTGATGTTACAAATGAAATCAAAGATTTATAATCGAAACTAGATAATTCAAATTAAATGTTTCACTTTTCTTAGCTTTTTAATCAGTTTCTGGTTAACAGTTTTTCAAATCAGCCGAAAAAACGAACGGTTAAAAAGGCGTTTTGTACCTATGTATATCCGAAATTTATTGTACAGCCAGGATGTATGAGAACTTCTGTAAACAGATTTTCAGCATTTTTAAAACTTTTTGATGATATAAAAATATGATAAAAAACATTTTATAAAAAGTTCGCATTCGATGTTCGGTCAAAATTTCGCCGTTGCGTCGAACGGTTTTGCGTTTGTCAGGTTAACTGCCTCGAGCTCCCTACCCTTTAAAGCTATTACATTCGGCCCTTCGTTACCGACTACTCCCGAGTGGGCTGGCACCCATATGATGTGAACCTTACCTCTGAGAGAGTATTCAGTTAAAGATTTCTTACAATCCAATACGGTCTTATATTAAGCGCTGTGGCGCTATATTTATTCTAATCCAATTTACCAGGGACCGAAAATAATTGTTATTTTTTCTTTTGAAACAAAAGGTTAGGCAAAAAATCCCTTTATTTTATTTAAGTACTTTTTACCATTATTATAAGATTTATATTATTTAGGTCTCCGTAATAGCCCATTCAGACCGAGTCGAAATTAAGTAATTTGTGCTCGAAATTATAAATGAAATCTTACCTTGTCAGACCGGTGTTTTTGACACTTGAACGGATTTGCCTTACAAGCAAAATCCGTTCTTTTGTGTAAAATTACACTTATTTAAGTTTCAAATAATATGTTGCTCACTTTTAGTACAAATTCTATTAAATTATATTGTTTATATCTGGTTTTCAAATTTTTATTATTTTTATACCCTACACCACTTTAGTGCAGATGTTTGTAACATACAAAAATATTCGTCCTAGACCCACCTTAAAGTATACCAATCGGCTTAGAATCGTTTTCTTAATTGGATGAAATTTGGCACGCAGGTTTTATTTGACCCAAGGACGAAGCCTATGGTTAAAATCGGTCCATTATTTCACCTAGCCCCCATAGAACAGAACCCCCGAAAAGGGCTTCTGAGCGCATAATTATGTTAAATATACAGATATATCGATAAAATACGGCACAACTAAGTTTTATAGAAGTTTTGATGACCCTGCCAAATTTCATAAAGATCGGGCCCCATTTGACCCTAGCTCCCATACAAAGTCCCCTTCAGAAAATTACTTGAATATCCCAAATTAACTTATAAACACAAATATCGCGATCAAATTCAGCACAATAAAATATTATGTAAATATAAATATATTCACAAAATTTTATCGGGCTTGGTCCATATTTACCCCTAGCCCCCATATAAAGCCTCTTTCAGAAAATTGATTTTTCATCCATAAATTGCTTAAATATATCGGAACAAGGGAATATTGAAGATAAATGCTTTATTATGAAAAATAATAGTTGTTAAAATAGTTGTTAAAATATGTAATTTTTATACTAACACAGGGTGGTTCATTGGGATTTCAAGATAATTTCAATGAAATTAAGCAAAATTACTTGATTTCAAATTAACAAAATGTATGGGAAATTACTTAATTTCGAGTAGATTTCGATCGAAACCCCCAAATTACTTAATTTCGTTTGGTCTGAATGAGCTATAACCAATTAACATGAGAAATATATTTTTTTGGTTATGAATAACTGTTATTCAGCAACCAATACTTTTTTGGTTATAGATAACCAAAATTTATTTAATTTATTTTTTTGGTCCATATAAATATTAACAGAATTAAAAAGCAAATTAATTTAAATTATATTTTATTTATAAAACTAGCTAAAACCCGGCGTGCTTTGCTACTCCTGTCGATATAAAATAAAAAATTTTCAAAATATATTCATATACATTTTTTTTTTAAATTTTATTAATATTTGTTTGTCACTATCCAAAACCATAAAGTAATAAGACAAAGAAAGTTTGATATTTAAAGTTATTATTAATGATATTTATGTACATATATTATTTCTTAATAATTATTTCTTATTCCTATTCATTAGCATAAATTTACAAAATATTACAAAATTACTAAAATTTAATTGACTTAATATTTACAATTAAAATTTTTCTTAATAATTATTTCCTATTCTAAAGCCTTGGGATATACAATATTTTTCGTTTTCCCCTCAGGCGCGTAGATATACAAATCTGAAGGTTTCTCAACTCGCGAGCATGCAACATAAAGCTGACCATGTGAGAAGCATGGATTTTCGAGATTTATTCCACACACTTGCAGGGATTGACCCTGAAATTTATTTATTGTCATCGCGAATGCCAAACGTGTAGGAAATTGCAACCGTTTAAAGTCGAATGGCATTTCCGATGTTGTCATTGAGATCCGAGGTAGTAAGACATCCGTTCCTTTATATTGGCCAGTTGTAATCGTTGCTTCAATTAAGTTGTTCATTAATTTTTTAACTGTTAATCGAGTACCATTACAAAGACGTGGTGGATCAATATTTCGCAATAAAATAATTGGAACGCCAATTTTCAACTTCAATTCGTGGGGATACATTGACGACATCATCATTATTTGTAACAGTATCGATGGATTTATATGTTTTTAAATTACCATCGATTCTATTCAAAATAATATTATTGATACAATTAACGTCAATGTTTTTGGGTGCCAGTAAAGCACGCTCACATAACCACTGCCTATTTTTGAAATTACGTTGAAGATTTGGAAAAACACAATATATTAACTCTTTCTTTGATTGTGTGATCCTACAAAAGTTAGAGGGAAACTTTACACAATTTGTGGTTGGCTCAATTGTCATTTTTCCATTTCCTAAATCCAGCAATTGTTTTGTTGTTAATTTTAACGTGTGAACATGTTGCCAGAGATATGATGATTTTAGGCAAACATTGAGTTCATCAGCCGGTGTTGAACCAGGTATCACAGGAAGTGTCTGGCGAAAATCACCCGCTAAAAGAATTAATGCACATCCAAATAAATTAGAATTACTTCTCATGTCCTTTAAAGTGCGATCAAGCGCTTCTAAGTATTTTTTGTGGGCCATGGTGCATTTATTCCACACTATTATTTTATATGTTTGCAGGATTTTACCCATTGAAGAATTTTTCTTAACATTACATGTATAATCTTCAGAAAATTGTGTTTTCAACGGTAATTTGAGTGCATAATCTAAAAGTGTTGCTGCAATACCTGATGACGCAATGGCTAAGGCAATATTCTTTTGTGATCGAACTTTAGCTAAAATTAATGAGATGAGAAAGGTTTCTCCGGTTCCTCCTGGCGCATCAATGAAATAAAATCCTCCTTGTAAGAAATAATTATTAAGAAATAATATATGTACATAAATATCATTAATTAATAAAATACTTTAAATATCAAACTTTCTTTGTCTTATTACTTTATGGTTTTGGATAGTGACAAACAAATATTAATAAAATTTTTATAAACAAAAAATGCATATCAATATATTTTGGAAATTTTTTATTTTATATCGACAGGAGTAGCAAAGCACGCCGGGATTTAGCTAGTTTCAACATATAAAGTAGCCTATAGTTCCTTCCAGACATACAGGAAGAAACTGTGAAAATTTCAGGAAAATCGGTCCAGCCGTTTAGTAGTCTATAAAGCACAAACAAACAAACAAACAACATACATACATACATACACATACATACATACATACATACATACATACACATACATACATACATACATACATACTACATACATACATACATACATAACATACAATACATACATACATACATACATACATACATACATACATACATACATACATACATACATACATACATACATACATACATACATACATACATACATACATACATACATACATACATACATACATACATACATACATACATACATACATACATACATACATACATACATACATACATACATACATACATACATACATACATACATACATACATACATACATACATACATACATACATACATACATACATACATACATACATACATACATACATACATACATACATACATACATACATACATACATACATACATACATACATACATACATACAAATATAACTTATAATAATGGTTAGTTATAACACTTATTTTAAATCCATCACTATTAATTGGTAATGAGATCTTATCGTCATTTTATATAATAACCGTTACGTCCCTGCAATTTACGCATTCCGTTATTGCTCGTACTTCTGCCTGGTAGCTTGTATGGGTCTTCAATATAGAACCCCAGCCCCACTTTGTCCCCAATTTAGAGCCATCCGTATAGCATCAGATTCCTACTGGTATCTGCTCTAATGTTCCGCTTGACCAAGACATTCTATCTGGGATCAGCGTTTCAAAGTTTTCGACATATTCTGTGTCTGGTATACGATCAGGCACATCCGATGATTGTGTATAACCTTCCAATATATCCAGTATACATTGATGAGGTGTCCTATAAGCGCTTTTGGCCAGTTCGCCTAAAATAAAGAGACGTTCGGCTGTAAGCGCCGCCTCATTAAATATGTTTCAATGGGTGGAATATCTGGCAACGTTTCCAGAGCTTTGGTTGAAGTAGTACACATGACACCACTTATACCCAAGCAGCATGTACGCTGAACTCCCTGTAGCAGTTTGATATTCGACTTTTTGTCTAAAGTAGTCAACCAGATTATTGAAGCATAAGCTAGAATTGGCCTAATTACACTTTTATAAAGCCAATTTGTCATAGAAGGACTAATAGTTCTCCTACATATCGCCCAGCACCGATGTGCCTTGTTGATCCTAACCTCTATGTGGTATCTCCATTTTAATTTCCGGCCGAGGATTACACCTAAGTACTTAACTTTGTCTGTTACTGGTATCTTCTTGCCCAGGAAGCAAGGTTCAGTATACGTAGAAATTTTTGTCTTTCTTGTGAAAAGACAGATTTCCGTTTTTGCCGGGTTGAGGCCTCTCGGTTGAGCCCAACTCAAGCCGTATTCAGAGCCGCCTCAGCCTCATGAGTAATTTGGATCCTTTCCCTCGTTTAGGGTCCTTAGGAGGCTATTAATCGTGGTTACCAAGAGTAAAGGTGACAAAATGCCTCCCTGTAGTATACCGCGAAATACCTTTTTCCTGATAGTTATATCGTACATCTCGCAGCTTATCTATCTGTTCCTTAGCATGTGGTTGATCCAGTTACGGAGCACCCGGTCAACATAAAACTGGTCTAGAGATTGGATAAGAGTATCAGTGTGCACGTTATTGAATGCGCCTTCAATGTCAATGTATACCGCCAGTGTATACAGTTTGCTATCAAAGGATGCACCTATGTAGTGGACAACTTCGTTTAAAGCGGTTTCCACCGATCGTCCCTTTACATAAGTTTGCTGCTTAGATTTAAGGTCTTTGTCTGGTATACTTCACAGCGTATTCCTGTATGTCTATCTATCTATCTATCTATATATCTATCTATCTATCTATCTATCTATCTATCTATCTATCTATCTATCTATCTATCTATCTATCTATCTATCTATCTATCTATCTATCTATCTATCTATCTATCTATCTATCTATCTATCTATCTATCTATCTATCTATCTATCTAAAAATGAATCTGTGTTTGTTTGTATGTTTATATGTTTGTATGTTTGAACGTTATAGACTACTAAACGGTTGAACCGATTTTATTCAAATTTTCACAGCGTATTCCTGTTTGTCTGGAATAGGTAATAGGCTACTTTTTATTTTGCAACGCCTATATTAAGAAAATATTAAATCCGTATATTTTAGATAATATAACAGTTAGAGTCCTCAAATTTTGTCGGAGCAACTTTAGTGTCAATATGATTATTTAGGACAAAAAGTAGGCGGACTATCATTAGAGGGCGTGACACCTCCCACATATAATATATATAAAATACGTTTATCTTGGAAACTATTACAGTTAGAATATTCAAATTTTGCACGAAAAACATTTTGGGTAATAAATTGGCGGACTACCCATGAGGGGAGCGGCACCTTCCATATTAATTAAAGACAAAAATTCGTTTATCTGGAAAACTAATGGAACTAAATTCTTCAAATTTCGCACGAAGAACTTAAATATTCATCTGAACATATTGGAGGAAAAAAAAGCGGACTTTCATCTGGGGGGTCTTGAAGCCCCCACATGAATCAAATAGAAAAATTCGTATATCTGAGAAACTATTAGAGCTAGAATTTTCAAATTTTACATGGAGAACTTTGAAATTCATGTGAACATTTAGAGCATAACCGGCGGCTTGGCACAACATATATGTATTAAATACAAAATTTCGTGCATCTTGGAAACTCTTATAGATAGAAATTGACGATAGATGGAAACTGGCGAACTTACAATTTGCTTGACATCTCTCATATATAACATATTATAAATCTGGAAAACTATTGTAGTTAGAATCTTCAAAATCGTTAAGTGGGATTTTTATTTATACATATTCCTTTAAGGGTAGCAAAGCACACTGGGTATAGCTGGTATTTTATAAAAACAATTAAAATTAAATGCAAATTTTGTAAATAAACACTAATTTCACTAAAACTAATTTTAAAAATCAATTTTAATTGCACAAAAACAAAATTTTAAACAAATTTTACAATAAAATGACGTTTGTTAACAAGGCAAATATAGACATGGGGTTAAGGAGTGCTAAATTGGCCAAAAATTGCCCTGAAAATCGATAAGTTTTCGATACCTGTTAATGGTCCCAAAACTTTTTCGACACTAAATAATAAAAAAAAACCGTTTTATAGGTCATTTTAGTATTTTTACCAATTTATTTTATACTAGATATTTGTACCCGGCGTTGCTCGGGGTTTTAAGTGGTTTCATAACATTATACTTAAGTATTCTCCCGTCAGAGTAAACTAAAAAATCTGCTTTATGTCCATAGATTAATTTCTGAAATTCTGAACATTCAGAAATATAAAAATTTTGTTGACTTAAATAACATAACATACAACAATTTTTTTGCCAAATTATAAAGCTAAAAAGACTCCAAATTTATAATTCTAATACTATCTAGTTAGGTAAAACTATAGTATACATATTTAACTTAGGAAAAAGAATAATTCTTGACTTAAAGCATAAAGTGCTAATTTTTCCCTAACTTCTTCGTGTTTCAAAACATGGTGAAGGTCTCCTTATGAAGAAAGTCCTTACAATTTCTTTGTGATCTTATAAAGCTACAAAAGAAATTTCATTGAAATTTCACAGTACCAAAACTACTACCCATAACCTCTTTCTCCATTGAATTATTCAAATTTATGTATTTTGTTTAATATACTTTGTATCACTTCAAGGTTTTAAGTAGGAAAGATGTAAGACTTATCGGTCGATAGGACTTAGGTGTTGTATAGCTAGGTTTTCCTGGTTTAGGTATAGATATTACCCTTGCATAATGCCATTTAACTGGTGTATATGTTAATTTCAAGCATGCAGTGAATATTTGTGACAGATGTACGGAAACCAGTCCGTCTGCAAAAGTGCCGGGAAAATTCCTTTAACCGTGTCAGATGTAGTAACTATTTCCGTATTAGCCTCCCCTTCCTCCAATATCGGTTCATCTATATTATTCGATATACCGGGTGAGAAATGAGAATTTATTAGGAGTTTCATTGTCTCCTCCATATTCTCCAGCCTCCTACCCGTGTCATCGATCATACACTGCGGCTGAACATGAGTTTTGGATAGGAACTTTTTATCTTCGATACGTCATTTACGCTCTCTACCTGTTCACAGAAAAGTTTCCAGGAGTCTCGTTTGGCTTTTCGAACGATTTTCTTATATTCGCCAAGTTTATTACGATACTCATCCCAGTATACTGCGGTCTTTTTACGACGTGTCCGGTTAAATAGTTTGCAAAGAGTCTTCCCAAGGTTACGGATCTCCCCGGTTACCCAGGGTCCTCGAACGATTCAACTAGGGCATTTGTGAACGTTTCTACTTTGGCGTCTATATCCTCCTTATTTCGACATTGAAAATTGTCCTGACCTAAACGGTTCTTTAGTAAGGCTCCGAACATTGTCTAATTAGTTAAGACTTATTCCGAAACTTTATCGGCTTTGGTGGTGGTCTTAGTATTTTGAATCTTATGTACCGATGGCCAGAAAAGGATTGCTCGTCTGAAACTTTCCAATCTTGAATTTCGTTTATAAGCTCTTTTGAACATATAGTTATGTCTAATACTTCTTCTCTGATTCTATTGTCAAAGGTAGCTTTATAGCCTAAGTTCAATGTGATCAAGTCTTTAGTATTAAGGAAATCCATAAGGGCTTGTCCTCTGCGATTGGTGTTTGTACTACCCCAGGCTACATGGTGGGAATTTGCATCACAACCTATTACAATTATCTTATTTTTTATGATGCTGTATTCATAGGTTTTTTAGTGTCCTTTTCGGGGCATGTTGTAACAGTCCTTCCAATCGATACCTTCCCAATTTTGAATATGTCAGCTTTAGAAGCGAAGTAAGCCCTACCTTTAGAAGCGAAGTAAGCCTTACCTAAGACTAGCCATGGAATTCTTGTCGATACCTATTACAAATAGAGTAGAAGACATCCCATAGAGTAGAAGACATCCTGTAGAAGACATCCCATTTTTCCACAGCCAGCTCAGCATTTTGACATCCAAGAATTTCCAGTATACGTTTACTAGCCAGTTTACTGCCCCATCCTTTTATGTAGACAGTTCACTCTTCTTTGCCAGTCCCAGCTTAGCGCCGTCCCAGGAAGGATGGATACTTACCACCAAGTTCTTTAGGGTGCTAACACATTGGTGAGATGCCAACCTCATCAACATCACGCCCATTCTGAACTCGCAGCTCTCGCTCTCTATTGGTTGTTTGCCCTTTGAAGCGATTGCATGGTCCACTATCTTATTGTTGACCAGGTCTTCTATTTTACTCTCTTGGTCTATTGGAATTTTGCCTGTCGGATTACCAGCATCGTAAACAGCATAGCAGAGATCGTTCCGATGACTTCTTCTGGCAATTTTGGCATTCTTTTCCACCTTTTAGCTTCTCCTTCCTCGTTTTTCGGGGCTTCTTTTGAGATACCCTTACCTTCGAGGTTGGTTTCGCCGACGTGTTCGCCTTCGAAATATCTGGCTTGGCGTTATCAACCTTACTCGTAGGATTCTGACTCGTGGGATTGACTAACTATGATATCCTTAAGCATCTTTTTCAATTTCCTCCTCCGTGCTCCAGGTAGTCTTTTCTTAGTAATAGGTAGTTTAGCTTTGCTATCACTTACCTCTTTCACCATTTGCTCTACTTCTTCCTTCTTGGGATTTACTATAATGGTGTTGTTATTATCATCTGAGGATTCAGAGTCGGAACCCTCACCTATGTGTAAAGGCTGAGGTAGCTCTCTCTCTCCGAGTACATCCTTCCCTTTCACCCCAATATTTTTGCCAATGGCATACTGTACACTTGACGCATTGTCCGCCACGGAAGCCAAGGTACCCACCTCCGTAGTAGTATTTTGCTCACGATTGCAGGATGGCGACGACACGTGACTCGCGAGTGGATCAACACTTGCCGTCGGTACTGGGTTTTTTAGGCCCTGCACCCTAACTTTTATCTTGAACCCTCCCTCAGCTTGAGTGAAACAAAAACTGGGGAGGACAGATGGTCCATCACCACCCCCTATCCGCCAACCGGGGACACGCACGGTAGGAAAAACGGGAAAACTCCCCCGAAAACTGACAAAAATAACATTTTTTTCGTAAAATCAAAAATATCTAATTTCAAAAGTAAATTATCAATTTGAATAATAAAGCTTATATTTGTGTTGCATATCTTAAGTTGATATTTTACTTCAGCAGAGATTTGGAAAATTTTTGTTTTTACGAAAAAAATTCTATTTCAACGTTATATTTTAAAAATATGTTTTCTAATAAAATGTGGGTCAAAAATTATCGTGAATCGTAAAATCGTAAAAAAATATAAAAATTTGTATTTAGATCTAAATATCTTACACATTTCCTTACAAAATATAAAAGCGTGTGTACTTTTTGAAAAGTACAAAGTAAAATCTTTCCAAAACAGTTGAAAAATATTAAATCAGTTAGGAAAATTTTGAGATATGATTTTGTTGGTCTGTCTAGTCAACAAAAAGCTGTTTCTTCCAATATCTTCCGATTTTTAAGGTATATTGAAGATTCTAAAAATAGTATTGTAATCTACTCTTTATGCACTATAATACCAATTAACCAGAATCACGATCTCGTGCAAGTAGTAGGCCAGACACATCGGTAGTCAAAGTTGGACATTTTAGTCATACAGGGTTTTTTTTAAATGAGTGTAATTGTTCACCTATTGGTCCTAGAAAAAATAGTCCAAATTAGTTTTGATAGACATTTCTTTACTGTTTAAAATTTTTTTAATTTATTTTTTTCTATAATTTTTTTTAATTTTTAAAAAATATGTAATACAAAAAAAACCCAATTTGTGTTCGAAAAATTAAAAAAATATGCTAAATATGCCATAACAATGTTAGAAATATGCAATATATATGCATTTTAAAGCAAAATATGCAATTTATGCATTTATAACAAAATATGCAAAAATATGCAACAAAAAATCGATGCCATTTTGTTGCAAATTCTCTGATTCGAAAAGAAAACTACTTAAAAGTTATTTTGAATGAATACACAGAAAAAAATGTGCACAATTTTTTTCCTAACAATCGTTTGCTTAAATTTAATTTCGATTTTTATAAATATTTTTATTTGGGTTTATAACGAATTTGTTTAGTTTTCACACAGAAGGAAAATATTTTCTAACAAACACTTTATTGAAATAAAGTTAATTTTCAGTAAATATTTTTATTAATTCAATAAATGTTTTTGTCTGAATTTTATTTATATGTCAGCATGTGGAATAAAACAATAAAACAAGTTTTGGAATGTACTAAAATGAATTGATATAATTCTTACTTGGTTTATAACATTTAGGGCCAATCTTTAGGTGAAAGATTAGCGATTAAATTAAAATTAATCCTTGAAAGATGTTTTTGAGTAC
This sequence comes from Lucilia sericata, assembly GCF_015586225.1. Lineage (NCBI taxonomy): Eukaryota > Metazoa > Arthropoda > Insecta > Diptera > Calliphoridae > Lucilia > Lucilia sericata. The sequence goes on along the minus strand of NW_023994081.1, from coordinate 884,231 downwards.
TCAATTAGTTAATTTTGTTTGCAAGTTTAAGCGCCCAACGGAGGTGGTTTAAACTTTGCACGAAATGCAAAAGTGTAAACAGCTGATGCAAAAAAATTAATACAATTTTTATAAATATAAACATTAAAATGTTATATTTATTGATTAGTATAAATTATGTACACTTCAAAATATATATATTTTTTTTAATTTAAGTTTTCATTAATTTTCATATTAAATTTACAACTGTCTTCTTCTTTTTTATAAAATATGCATTTTTTTGTTAACAAACAGTGACGTTTTTTGTTGTTTTGTATGGCAACACTGCAAAGTTTAATCAAAAACATCAAAGGGGATTAACATAACAAAATTTAATAAGATTAAATTTATTTTTAGATTAACTAATCTGATTATAAATTGGCATTTTATTACCATCTCAAAAACTCGCTCTTAATTTATAAGTGTTTGAGTTTTCACAGTACAAAATTATAGTTCCTAGAATGTGAAATAAAATTGTTGTAAATATATAAGTACTTTTTTCTACAAATTTTAATTTTATAGAATTAATAAAATTTTTGTTAAAATTCAAAATATATTTTTTAACAAAATATGTATAGATTAAATAATGAATTTTGTGTATAATTATTGCCAAAATACAATAAATACTTTATCTGTTTCAGATAAAATATTTGCTTGAATTTCAGTATAAATACAAATAATTTATGTTATTGTTTTAGTAAAATAATTGTTTGGAAATGTTGCGAATATTTATTAATGTTTTTCGTAAATAGTATATTATTTTAATAAAAAAAAATCCTGAAATTTTTTCAATAAAGAATTTATAAATTTAAGTACTTGATTTTACGAATTTCGTGATAGGTCCTATTTTAGTAAAAAAAGTACTTGGTTTATGAACTTTTTGTTTGATTTTAAATTTCAGTTTTTTCTTTGTACAAACATACATTTGCATACAAATCCTTGCCCTGCTAATTATATTTCACATCCATGTATTACTTCCAATTAGGTTGTAAATTTATGAACTTCGGAAGGCGGTCCTGTTTATGAATCGAGAATTTGGAGAATTTCAGCACCCTGGTTCCTATAGTTCGGAACCTATACAGTTTTCAACTACACAGAAAAAATTTTCAGCATAAATATTATGAAGGGCTTTCATTGACTAAAGTTAATCATATTTATTTTCATTTTTATATTTTTAAATATAATCTAGAAGCCTTGACTTAAAATATTAAAAATTTTCTTTATATTTTTCTATTTGTTAAAATATGTTTGAAATTTTCTTTGGAAAATTGTTTATTTCTTTATGATTTATAGATGGAAAACAATGAAATATGCCCGTAATTTGCAAAATTTTCTGAAGAATGGATGTTTAGCTATATTGGCCGATGTTTTTTATTTCATATTTTTTTCAATATTTTTATTTATTTATCATAAAAATTCGCTAATATGTGATTATTTTCTAAACAAAATGGAAGATATTAATAGGTAACGGATATTTATTGCAATTTTATATGAAAATCAAAGAAAGTGAGTAAAAAAAAAAATCGTTCATGTACAAATTAATACATTTTATGAACTTTTAATATTCTGAATGAAAATGGTTTGGGAAAAAATAGTCATGTTCGATTCATACAATTTATTACAAAATTCATTCCAGTTATGTATTATTTTTTTCTGTGTATACGGACATCGCTAGATCATCTCAAAATCTTATAAGGACCCACAAAAAATATTTATTATAGTCTTAAATATCAGATATATACAAATTGAATAAGGATATACACTAAAAATCATTTTTTTTTATAGACAGAGAATTTAGACGTAAACAACTCAACATTGTTTATATCATAAAAATTTGTAACGGATATAACGTGTATATAAAATCGAAACAAACTGCAACCTATTTCTCAGATATAACAATATTTATAGACTGAGTTTTACATTAATGCCATATTCCACTTCTAAGATAATTAAAAAAAGGTCTCTTGTAAAAATTTGTCACGTTTTTTTGCGAAAAGGGCTCGATATGAACTAATAGTTTGGAATGTTAAAAAAAGAGTTAAAAAAGTAATAAAATTTTCTACTTTAACCATTTTTGGCCTCGCTAGTGACAGTGTGGTACGTACTCGCCATGATCCCCTCTGGTGTGGATGTTCCTATCCAGTACGGAATTCGTAACGCGTCTAGATGACTACCCTTCGCGAAGTTTATTTAAAGTGTAATATCTCATTATGACCTAACTTTTCAGAACGTAGTATGGCATTAGATTATACGACGCGAAAACGAAAATTTAATTTACATGTATAATTTCAGAATTTTTTATGTAGTGAAGCAATTTGTCTGATACAAACAAAAAAGTATCAAAATTCCTATCTAATCAAAAGTTAATTATTATGGTTATGAAAGAAATGATACATTCGAGTATATACATAATTATTTACAACGATTAACATTGTTTATCATGTATTCAGTACACAGAAAAAAATGGAATTCAAAATCAAGCAAAAAATTCATAAAGCCAAGTATTTTTTTTACTAAAATAGGACCTATCACGAAATTCGTAAAATCAAGTACTCAAATTCGTAAATTCTTTATTGAAAAAATTTCAGGATTTTTCTTATTAAAATAATATACTATTTACGAAAAACATTAATAAATAATCGCAACATTTCCAAACAATTATTTTACTGAAACAATAACACAAGTTATTAGTATTTGTACTGAAATTCAAGCAAATATGTTATCTGAAACAGTTAAATTATTTATTGTATTTTGGCAATAATAATAAGAAAATTTTTTATTGAATCTATAAAAATTTTGTTAAAAAATATATACTAAATTTTAACAAAAATTTTACAAAAAATATTTAAAACTAAAAGTAGTAAAAAAATTACATATATACTTACAACATTTTTAAGAAAACGTTTCTAATTCTAGAAACTATTATTTTGTACTGTGAAAACTGAAACACTTATACATTAAGTGTTATAAACCAAATAAGAATTATATCAATTCATTTTAGTACATTCCAAAACTGGTTTTATTGTTGTATTCCATATGCTGACATAAAAATAAAACTCAAACAAAAACATTTATTGAATCAGTAAAAATATTTACTGAAAGTTAAATTTATTTCAATAAAGTGTTTGTTAGAAAATATTTTCCTTCTGTGTGAACATCAAACAAATTCGTTATAAACCCAAATAAAAATATTTATAAAAATCGAAAATTGTGCATATTTTTTTCTGTGTATGGAATTAACAAAGTTCTAATAAAATGTAAACATGTTTTTTCTTGGGATTATCCACCATAAAATCAAAGTTAAATCTACAATACCTAAATATTTATGGTAACCTTACGTAACTAAAGAAGGTAATTTTTTTAGAGCAATAAAAAATCAAAGCTGTCTCTGATTGCGAAAAGCAATTATTTTAAAGGACAACATATTTGTAGAATTTTATAATGTCATCAGAAATAGGTAAAAAAACATTTACATAATATATGCATATGACTTATATTGGTCACATTTATATTTTAAGTTTTATGGTTTTGTAGTCATTGTAAAATACGTATTTACCTGACTTTTTTTTTTTTTTTTTGCTAAAATATACCTGAATGTGGGATATTCTTCGAAAAGTAATAATAAAAATTCAATGTATATTACATGCAATAAATATATTCGATTGAAATGTAAAATACGCAAAAAATACTTGCGAAATAACATTTAATAATAATAACATTACATAATACTATTTCAACCTCCAGTTACGGCAAATCTTATTCTTAAGTTAAAAAATAATATGTTTGGTAGATATCCCACTCGCATCCCATTAAGCGACTATAAAGCCCTAAGAGGAAATTGTATAAGCTTTCTTTTGAGCAAAAAGGGGCCATTTTGGAATTTTATGGAACATTTTTACATTTTCACTTATGTACTGGAAACCCTAAAGTATTAACTTATAATTTTGTATCTCATGATATAATTATTTTTTTAACGCTCTGAGTATATAATTATAATTGCTCATTGATCTATTTAATATGTGTGAAAGAGATAATTGTAGAAAAATATTTAATATATTTAATCCCGTTGGATTTGTTTATTATAATTTTTTCTTATTTATTTACTTTATTACTTTATAAAACCTTATAACTGAAATATTCGTTTAAAAGAATGAATTTTTATATATAGAAATGAGATTCTTTTTTTATTGTTAATTACTAGTGTCCGACCGAACGTTCGGGTACGGGTTCGGAGTTCGGTAAAAAGTGAGATTCGGTCAATGTTCGGTGTTCGGCGAAATTTTGACCGAACGCCGAACTTTTTATAAAATGTTTTTTTTGTCATATTTTTATATCATCAAAAAGTTTTAAAAATGCTGAAAATCTGTTTACAGAAGTTATCATACAACCTGGCTGTACAATAAATTTCGGATATACATAGGTACAAAACGCCTTTTTAACCGTTCGTTTTCTCGGCTGATTTGAAAAACTGTTAACCAGAAACTGATTAAAAAGCTAAGAAAAGTGAAACATTTAATTTGAATTATCTAGTTTCGATTATAAATCTTTGATTTCATTTGTAACATCAAAATTTTCTAGGTTCTTATTCTCAAACGATCTAGACATGTCTGTCAGTCAGTCAGTCTCTTGAAAGAACGATAGGACCTAAACTATTGTTGCAGTTTGATTGGTATTCAAAATGGACAAAATCGGTTTACATTTGGACATGGCCTCCATCGCTTTAGAAAATTACTAACGTTAATACAGGCTTAAATTTTTTTATGAACCAAAATTTCATATAAATTGGCAAATTGAAATTTGCGAATTGTGTTAAGTATTGTATATATATATTTTTTATTTTTTAAAAAACTTATTTTACTTATTCGATAAAATTCATTTTGATTTCGATACATATTTAAAACGAAATTTTGATCACATTGGATCATAATATCATGTATAACAATATTATGATAAATACAAAAATATCATGATGAAATATTTTGACGGTATTTAATCATATGATATTTTAAAATTGTTACAATAACGATAATATGTTTAGACTACAATCATAATTCTAATCAACATATTACTCTTAGAACATGGTTATCACAACCATGTTTTTTCTCCGCGTGCTCTTACAGATAATTACATCATTAAATCGTTTAAAAACCAAAAATAAAAAAGTATTATTTTTTATTTAAAAAAAGTTCGTGTTCACCGAACTTTGAAAACCGAACAAAGTTCGGGTTCAGCCGAACTTTCAAATTTACCGAAGTTCGGGTTCGGTGTTCGGTACCGAACGAAATTTTAAGTTCGGTCGGACTCTATTGATTACTTAAATGAATGAATATTAAACTAGTATTTAAATCAGTATTTAAAATCAGAAATATTTTCTTTAATAAATGTCAATTGAATTATTAAAATAATAATGATTTGCTAAATTTTAATAAATATGGGAATGACAAATTATATCAAATATAAATAAGAAATGATAGTGTAAGCATCTATTTTAAGAGACATTCGTAAAATATTAAGGGTGTATATAATTTATAAAACGGGAGGGAAAAGTGCACCCCCTCTTTGGTCAACATCTTGCCAAACTATATATATTTCTTTGTTATACTTTGGTGGAGTTTGGTATATAAAGTATAATTATATGTATTCGCATGTAAAATTGGGTTAAGAACCACAATACCACCTCCTTTAGATAGCTGGGAATTTACTATCCATTATAACTCATTACTTTAATTTTAATAGGGATTTTCGGAGCAAATAATGTCTTAGTCTAAAATTGAAAATCTAAGCCACGCGTTACATATATGGCGCCCAACGAAAAGGCCTTTATAAGGCAATTATAAACTCTTTGAAAATTTAAATACAGAACGGAAAATTCGATTGGTTTTATTTAACTTCAAACTATGTATAGTAAATATGATTTTTGTTGTATAAGTCCTAGTCATTTAAATAAAATAAATATATTTAAATCTAGATGCGATACAAACATAAATGTCGTATTTTTATATAACCATAATAACCAATTTAACATTATAGTTCGGATTTTAAGAGAAAAACAATCGAAATTTATGCATAAAGTTATAATTGAAATGATTTTATCACATTCTAAGTCCATTTTACCGATTTAATAATGATCCTAAATGATGCAGATCAATGAGTTCTAATATTATGGAAACATCAATAATTTTCATAGATGTTTAAATTCTGCTACACTATTATTTTCTAAATATTTTTGTAAGATTTTGTCATTCCCTAATAAAAGAACAGAATTGAAATAAGAAAAGGAAAATTATCATAACAAACAATACACATTTAATTATTCCCAATATTTAGATATTATAAATTACTTTAAAAAGATATCTTTTTATTATATATATATATATTAATATTAGATATTTTGATTTTGTCGATATGAACACTAGAAATCGTGGTGCTCAAAATAGCAATTCTTTTTCACGCAGTGGTCGACCCAAAAGCTTAAGTACTTCACGAAACAATATATCTATTGAGTTACAAGATCTTCCTATACCATCCAATCCTCGTGTAGCACATTCACCAGCTTATTTCATACACAGCTGATACAAATATAAAACTCGAAAAGTGGAAAATTGTATATGATGGCACAGGTTATGTCGGATTTTTTATTTAAAATGGAAACACTTACTTCACGCACAAGATGTTCAGACGAACATATATTATCCAATTTCCATGTGCTCCTTGAAGGAAGAGCGGAGCAATGGTATTGGTTATTTATGAAACAAAGTAACCTATCAAACCTTGAGATTCGCCCTGACTAAAGAATTCCGCTATTTAGAATCCGAACATGACATTATTTTGAAAATTTCATAGCACAATTGTATCGATGAATTTAAGGTTGTAGAGTCCATTACCGGATCATACTCTAATCGATATATTGAAAAGTAATATACAACCAAATCTGAGGTTTTTGTTATTTAGTTCAGACTCTAAATCTTTAAATGATTTTATAGATTTAGCACGAAAAGCAGAAAAGGTCCTTCGCGAGAATAAATCCTTTGAGACAATTGGAACTCAAATACGAAACGCCAGTGAAAATGATTTTCCAGATGGTGAAAATACTCTTTCCGAAACAAATGGTCCTCAGCTTGAAGCTTTAAAATTCCAGAAAAACATTACTAAACTAGATTATTTCAATACTAAATGCTGGGATTGTCTTACATTTATTGCGAAAACGAAATTACTAAAACTTTTTGTTTTAAATGTGGTCAAAAAGGTTATTTGACACCTTCGTGTCCCAACAGGCACTATGTGCAAGGAAACCATCAAAAGGGCGATGTGGCGACCGGGGACACTCATCCATCCCAACGAACCCCGAGTTCATCATAAAACCAGATTTGGATAATAATAAATGAATAAATCAAACTTTTAATTCAAAAACATTTCCATCAATCGATGATTCGACCAAAGAAAACCACAATCTAACCAATACTTCCATTAATATAGATACAACAGAACCTTTTCAGTTTAAAATTTACTATAAATCATCTTCATTGCATACAAAAATATGTAATTCCATGTAGGAAAATACTTAAATGTAGAGAACGTTTTAGTAAGCGTAGGTATTATCGAAAGCTCATAGCTTCCACTATATTACATGGCTCTGATGATGGTCTATTTGCGCGAGTAAAAGTTTTCAATGAATCTTCGGTAGGCTTACTAGACTCAGGCGCCAATGTAGCTGTGCTTGGAGAAAACTGTTTAGAATTTCTAGAAAGAAATAACATTACTTACAAAGAAATGCAATCCGTTTTATCAACAGCTAACGGATCTACACAGAAAGTAATCGGCTACTGTGTTTTACCCATAAATTTCAAAAATATGACAAGAGATATTGTTTCTATTTAGTCCCATCCCTTAACCAAAAAGCCTATTTTGGCATCAATTTCTGACGAGAATTTTTGTATTCTATAAACATTTTGTGTAAAATGTTATGTTTTTAGCATAAAAGTGCTCTGTTAGTAACGAAATGATATGTCAATTTCAACGATAGGTTTTTTGTAGTGATTGTCGTTTCAAATGATCATGATCACCCCGGCCAAGAAGAGTTCAGATACCGTTTAAGGTCATACGTACTTGGTCGCAACGATGGAGTAATGTCCAATGCAGCAAACATTGAGGTCGATGACACACCCGATTTGGAAAGAACGCAAAAGTCGCTTACTGGTAAATATATTTTATATTTTAAATAATTAGGAAACTGCAATGGGCTTCATTAATGTACATATATTGTAGGAATTATATTCAGCCAAATAAATCCCCCACATAAAGACAAAGAAAACGTTGAGACGGAAGAATTAGATGATTTGGCGTATGATGGCTTAGAAAACCTTGCTGGTTACACATGCCATAGGTTAATAGATCAAGAACCAAATATTTCTGTGCCAAGAAATGAATTGCAAGTTCAACCTTATACATGGATCGATCACCTCAGTGAAGGGGGCTTATCAAAACCAACTGAGGAAATGATGTGTAAGATACAAGCACTTCGCACTATTTTTCAATTAACAAACAACGAGGGCTTGCTTATCTCTGAAGGCTTTTTAAAAAAACACATGAAGTTGGCTCAGAATATAGATTGTAGCGATTAGAGATTGGATTGTAGCGATAGATTGGTTTAATGATATTAACAAAATTTATGAAAATTTTACTTGTATTAATATAATTACTTTTTAATAAAATATTTTTTTACACAATAACTTGGAAAACATCTACTTTTAGTTCCGAAATCTTGAAATTTGGGCCGATTGGCTCCGGAATTAATTAGTAGAACAGTTTTTTCTCATTTCTACGATTTTTTTACACTTTAAACACCAGATTTTGGATCTGGTGGTCATTGAACCCTCCAAATGATGCATTGGAAATAGAATTTTTCACTTTTGAAAAGAGTTGTTATTTCGAAATTAATGTTATGTGCATGGATTTGGCTATTTTGAACACAGTACGTTCTTAAAAAACCGAAACTTAACTCCGATTTCTTAAGACTTATAACATAAACTTTAAAATTTGGATAATTCTATATATTTCCTTTAATTTAAACAGGTTTTCGAAATACTCCGATTTCCAAAGCATACAATAATGCTACCAATCATATCTTAATATAGTCGATACAATAACCATGTTTTATGGATCGGACATTTTATTTGTTCTAGCAACAAATTAAGATGTATACGTGTTCAAAATTCTTCAATTCGTATTCATACCACCAATTGAGCCTGATTTAATGTAAAAATCTTACTATTTTGGACAATAATCAATTTCAGAACCGATATGTAGTGTAAGTTATTGACATGGTCACCATTTGACGATTATTGGTAGTATTTAGGAGTGTGTAATGGATGATTGGAACCAAAAAACTTGTTTTAATTAATGGATACTAGTACAAATATTATTAATATCGCATTTTAAGATATATATTTTAGGAAATCGCCATTAAATATCGAATATTAACGCTATACTATGTTAAAAACGGCAATGTTCCGCAATGGATTGCAATTATTGTAAAGAAACAATTAATTTAAAAGTTAAAATATCGTCTTCTAATGTATCATAATGAACAAACGAGGGATGTTATTGAATACCCGATCCAAAACTCCGGGGGTTTAAATAGTCCGATGTTCTTAAATAGGAAAAAATGCTCCTATAAATAATATTCAGATCAATTACCAAAAACTTCAATTTTTCGGAACAAAAAGTGAATTTTTTCCATGTTATAGTGTACAGAATATTTTATTATAAAATAATTACATTCAAACAGGTAAAATTTTTATGAATTTTGTTAATACCATTAAGCCAAATACATATTGAAATTATCTGTATACTTACTTTTGTGACGTAAATTTTGCACCTATTTAACTACACCTTAAATGAGAACTCAAGTAACCAAAATAACCCGGAAAAAAGTAGTGAATAATAATTATTATAATTGTTTTTAATAAATAAATGTGTTACTTTTTTGATTTTTGAAAAAAATAATATCCTTTTTTAAATAAAACCAATTCTCAGTATTTCTGTATACTTATTTTTATATATATATATATATATATATATACATATTCATATATATATATACATATGTATATATATATATATATATATATATACATATATATATATATACATATTCATATATATACATATATCTATACATATTCTAGTATATCAACGAAATTGATATAAACATGTTTTATAGATACAAATATCAGATATTAATTGATAATTGATTCTACCCCCATATAAGAACCACATCATAAAATGGCTTCAACTATAACCTGCTTCAAAAGAATAGCAACGAATTTCGACACAAACAACTTCTTCAAACTAATAGTAAAGCAGCGAAATTTGACATAAACAAGTTTTATAGGAACATAATCTCCACTAAATTTATAGTTTCATTTTGAGTGTCGGGCGGCGTAATTTTTCAGTAGTTTTCTTAGAAACCATGGAAAAACCATTTGTCACACATTATTTTTTATCCAGAGAATAATTATATTTAAAATTGTAATAATAGAAATATTTCTCATAGACCCAATACAAAGGCTTGGGGGGTAATGACCACATTTTCAATTACAATTACATTTGAAGTAATTGTAATTGAAGCTTTACTAATTACAATTACTTTTAATTGTAATTGAAGTTTTGCCAATTACAATTACTTGTAATTGTAATTGAAGAATTTCCAATTACAATTACTTGTAATTGTGGATTTTGTTCCTTATAATTACATGTAATTTGTAATTAGTAATACCTTAATTACAATTACATGTAATTTTAATTGGAAAATTTCAATTACAATTACAAGTAATTGTAATTGGCAACACAAAAAAATTAAAAGTAATTATAATTCGTTATCACTCAATTACACATTACAAGTAATTGTAATTGGAAAAATTTCCATTACAATTACAAGTAATTGTAATTGGTTATTGCTCAATTACACATTACAAGTAATTGTAATTGACCATGTAATGAATTACTTTGTGTAATCATTACCCCCCATGTCTGGTTAATACATAACTTCCTCAGATATGTATGTATATCGGTATCAACACAAAATTTTGTACATATTGACATAATATGAGCGGGAATCTTACTAAGGACTTAGATCAATAGCGGTCATAGCTATAATTGATCATAGCTCCCACATAAGGTCCACTTTCGAAAATCACATAAATGCACATATTTCATTGATAAATAAAGCTATAGGGATAAAATTCGACATGAGTAACTTTTGTGTATATATGAATCACTCTACGGATTTTTTCCGGAATGTATAGAAAACATTACTCTGAAAGCATAGTCCAAATTTCAAGCCGATACTATATATAGATCTCGAGATATATCACTTCAAAAATGAAAAACATACTCGGGTATGTGGGTATTGATATAACGGTTAATGCCATTTTATGATGTGCTTCTTATATGGTGGTAGAATCAATTATGGACCGATCCTCTTAATATCTGAAGAGATATTAGTATCTATAAAACATGTTTATATCAATTTCGTTTATATACTATAATTTTGAACGAAATTATGATCTTTTTAGAAAAAAAAATATAGATATATACAGTGGTTTCCCGGTTTAACGAAAGATATAATGTCAGGCCGATTCGTAAAAATGAAAAATTTGTTAAACCGAATAACAATTTTTCTATGATTTAATGATACAAATAAAGTGATGGAAGGTAGAAAGTCTATTTTTAAAATCTTTTTGAATGCACCCATAAAGTTTTTTACAATTTCCTTGCATTTTTATGCAGTGTGCAAAAGATAGAAATTTGTTTTTCTTTTTTTGTTAAATTTAGAATCAAGCCGAAATTAAAGATTTTATGAAAAATTTGATTAAAATTTGACAAAAATAATATTTTATTGTTTAATGAAGGTAAAGTTGTTTCATTTCGAAAATGAATTCTTTTCTAATAAAAAAAAAACAAATTAGGGATTAGATCCCCATTTTAATCGATGTGAAATTATAAATTCCATTTCTCACTTTATTAGTTAAATAATTATAATATTCCGTTAAATAAAGAATTTTATAATAAAATGTATGTCTATTAAATAAATCATATTTATATTTCCGAAAATAATTTTTTAAATGTTATTTTCATTTCTATTCCAGGATTTTTGTATTTTTAGATTTTGTACCCATAGAATTGGGTATTGAACTTACATAAAATATTAATATGTTATTGCTTTTGATTAATAATGAAGTTTAGTGATCTCTCCGTATTATTTTCATCTATTTTTATAGACAATTATTTTGAAATTCGTTATATCGAGTACAAAATTTACTCATTCATTCGTAACAAGTTACTAGGGTTATCGACTCGATTTTCAACCGATTTTAAAACCGTTTTTTTTTTTGCTTTACCCATGTCGGTTTTTTCTTAATGTTGATTTTTCGAATATCAAATAACGCGGTTTTTTCACTTTTTAAAAACCGGTTTCGAATACTTTTGTTAAATGAAATTTTTAAGTAAACAATAATACAGACCGAGTCGAGAAACTAGCGTATATTTTTCTAGAGCTCCTTTGGTTAAACTTTTGTGATTTTCCTAATTAATTAAAAAAATTTATTTGTAAAATTGATAAATGTTTGATTAAATTTTATCAATCTTAAGATTATATTCCAATTACAATAGAGGGTATATATAACTTTGTCATTTCATGTGTAACACCAAGAAATATTCATCTGAGACCCAACAAAGTATATATATTCTTGGTCCTTATAAATTCTAAGTCCGTCTGTCTGTCTGTGTAAAACACGCTCACGTAAAAACGAAGTGAAATAAATTATTAAAATTTGGCCAGAATAATCCCTATTGTCCTAGGCAGTTTGGTATTGAAAATGAGCAAAATCGGTTCACATGGGGAAAAACTATGAATCAAAATTAAAAACAACTCAGAAAAAATAAGCATTTTTTACACATTTACAAATGAGATTATTGTTAATAACTTACGTCAGAATATTGATATCTTTAAACAATTTTAAAAATTAAAATTCAATAGAATTCATATAGAGAAAAAATTTTCTGAATCGATCCATAATTGGTCCCCTCCCGAAAATCACTTAAACGCGCATAACTCATTACTAAATTATGATATCCACATAAAATTTGGTACAAGTACAGCTCTTATACACAGAAATATTACAATTTTGTTCCGATCGGTCTATAATTGGTCATAGCTCCCATACAAGGTCCCCTCCCGAAAATCGCTTAAGCGCACATCACTAATTACTAAATTAAGATGTCCATATAAAATTTGCTACAAGTATTGATCTTATATACAGAAATATTATCGTGAAATTTTTTTCCGATCATAATTGGTCATAGCTCCCATACAAGGTCCTCCTACGAAAATCTCTTAAACGAACATAACTCATTACTTAAGTAAGATATCCATATAAAATTTGGTACAAGTATTGATCTTATATACAGAAATGTTACTGTGAAATTTTTTTCCGATCGGTCCATAATTGGTCATATCCCCATACTAGGTCCTGCACCGAAAATTTGAATTTCCTTAAATCTTTCACACAAATTATTATATATCGCTAAAGCATATCTTATATCTTTAAAAATATAAAAGAAAATGGTGTTTGTAATGTTCAACAAATCTTGCAATTGTAACAGATTTAAGCTGTTTAATCTTGAGAAATCTTATTTCTACAAATGTTTGATCAATTAAAAAAGTATTAGTATAAAACTAGCTGATGGAAGGTATTTAAGATTCGGCTCAGCTGAATATAGCACTCTTACTTGTTTATATTAAAGAAATAATGTAAATCAGACGACTAGATCTAAAGTTATAATCTCTTAAAAATCATTTCGGGCCATGTTTTATTAATCAAATTTAAAAATAAACATTAATTTTTTCAAATTAAAATATATTTTATTTATATATTAAATAGCGAATTCGCGAAACTGAGTATTCGTTAAACCGGGAAACCATATATATATATGTGTAATTTACAGGACTTTTGAAGCATGAAAAGGTCCTTTTTATTGTTTTTATGATTTTTCATATATCAGGCAAATAAACCATATGCTAATTTGGTATCATATGGAAGGTCGATTTTCATGACATAACACAATTTTGTATACGACTCCAAAAATATTACAAATGTAATTTTTCCAAAAATTTTTAGATTTCTCAAATTTTTACAAAGAATTATTTAATGTAATTAATTGAAATTATTACATTATAAACCTCGATATGTTTTGTATTTTATTTAAATATTTTAAATACTATTTTTCCAGGGTATTGTGTTAGCTATATCGATCAAAAGTGCATAATATGCATATCAGTAAAGGCATTATTTCATTAGCTTTACATTGTTATATAACACTTTACGGTTTCATTCCACTGTCCATAAATGTACTTGTTTGTTATGCTTGCTTTATTAATAACGGTTTGTATGTTGTTATTCGCACTATTTTGCAATGTTTTGGTAGCTTCGATTTGAAATAAAATTTTGACAAACGGAAAAAACCGTTCGGTAAATTTTATTGAGGATTATTATGTATTATTTTAACTAATTATCTTGAATACATCTGTATTAAAATGTAAAAAATCTGAAGTTTTTCCGAAAAATTAGAAATTGCCGATTTTCGATATGCCATTAAAAGTTTGAATCGAGATGTGGTTTTAAAATATTTCTAGCATGCCGAATTTTCACGCGATATCCATTTTAAATAATCTGAACTTGAGCCGCGATGCTGGACGTTATAATTAATTTTTATTTTTCTTTAACCTTAAATGATTTGCCGAAATGTATCATATCAGTTATGAAAAGAAAATATACATTCTTTTTTGATTTTTATAGGATTTTTTTGCAATTAAAGCATACAAATTTAAGAATAGTTTTTATCTTAAATTTCCTTCAATTTGGTACTATGAAATCGATTTTGCGAAGTAGGATTTCTGAGTCAAACACACCATTTATTATATTAATAATAAATGATATATTCATGTATATTCTCGTACTTTGTAAGGAAGGGAGTTTAATGAGCGCTAAACGGCTTTCATATGATGGAAGATTTATGTTAGGATTCCAAGAGAGACTACGGAGACAAAATAAAAGGAATTGTTTTTGGACGGATTCAATTTTGTTAATATGGATTTTATATTGTGGATCCCAGACAACTGAAGCATACTCTAAGGTCTTACAAGTGACAGGAACAATTGCCTTGTGATATAAGGATCATCAAATTATTTTCCCCAGCATTTGATGAATCCTAATACGCCTTTGGCTTTATTTATAGTTTGGGATATGTGGGAATTAAAACACAAAAACACATCAACTTTATCAAGTTGATACTCATTTATCGAATAACTACAGAGTACTGTTCACATTTTTTCAGTTCCATTAAATTCTCGTTACACCATTGACTAAAATTGTTTAGATCAGATTGGAGTAACGAACTATGGTTGGATTGATTCACATTAAGGAAGAGCTGGACATCATCGGCATACATTAATATTCTGGAATTCTCGATGCAAGATGGTAAATCATTAATGAACATTAGGAATAATGTTGACTGCCTTGAGGGACCCCGGATATAACAGGAATAGTTTACGATGTATTTCCTCTAAATAGGAATAGAGGAAATCCATTTGAGGAATATGGGTGTAACTCCAAGTTTATCTAATTTGTAAATTATAATAAGATGTAAACTCTAAGAAATTAGTGGTAGTTGAACGTCCTTTTCTAAAACCGTGCTGGAATGGTGACAGAAGTGTTGAAACTTGGTGAGATAGTGTTTCTGTGACTATCTGTTCAAAAAGTTTAGGAATGACACTTAATTTGGCAATACATCTATAATTTGATGTATTAGATCTGCTTCCGGATTTGAACAAAGGAATTATACATGATTTTTTCCAAAAATCAGGAAAATATCCATTAGAAAGAGATGTGTTAAAAAGATATGTTAATGACAAAATAAGAGGAAATATACAGTTTAGAAGAACACAACTTGGTTCACCATCAGGCCCATATTTATCCGAAGATTTTAATTTTCGTATAGCTAACATAACAGTTGATGTATGTAATGCTGGACAGTGGATTTGCGTCGTCTCTAATATTGGATATGGATAATTTGATAATGAAGTTGGTGCCTTATTTGAATAAGAAGAAGAAAATAAATCAGCAAACATGACACAAATCTTTGATTCATTTGAAGATTCCGCCTCGCCAGTTTTCATCATAGATGGATATCCAGATATCCGACGTTTCAAGTTGACGAATTGATAAAAAGACTTCGGGTTGTTCTTGAAATTAGTCTTTACTTCAATTAAATAATTATTGTAACTCTGGATATTTGCCAATTTGTAAGCCGATCCAGATATTGAATATCTCAGTAGATAGACCGGATTTCTTGTATTTTTATAACGTTTATTTTTAAAAATTTTCAGACTAGAGAGCTGTTTTGTATTCCAAGGTGGACCAATAGGAATAGTTTTCTTTATCATATGACTAGATAATTTAAAACAATTTAATATTACACCATAAAACTTATTCAGAAGTAGGTCAATATTATATGGACTTTGGAATAATGATATTCGAACCAATTTTCTAATGATAGTAGATGGTTTAATTTGGAATAATCTGCGCTCCTAAAGTCGAAAACTCTTTCTTCTGTCGGGTTTGACGCTATTTTCATATTGACAACTGAATTAATTTCTAGAGTAGGGTGATAAACATCTTCTGGAGTTGATAGAGAAGTTATTCGTCTAGCTTTTTACCATATAAATTTGGTATGTCTTTTATTGGAAAAAGCGCCAATTCTGCAATGGAATTTAGTAGATCTAAATTTGATTCCGAGTTTATCGATGGAATTAAAAAACTTGAATTAGAATTTTTAGACCAAATTATGTCATGTCGTCAGGTTTAGATAGTTTTACAACGAGTTTTATCGCAGTATACACAAAAAAATATGCACAATTTTTGTCTTAACAATCGTTAATTCCAAATAAATATTTTTATTTGGGATTTGTTTGATGTCCACACAGAAGGAAAATATTTTCTAACAAACACTTTATAGAAATGAATTTAATTTTCAGTAAATATTTTTACTGATTCAATAAATGTTTTTGTTTGAATTTTATTTTTATGTCAGCATCAGGGATGGAAAATGAGATTTTGTTTCAGTATCAAAAAATATTTCAGAGGGTACTTTTTTGGATCTTAGAGTACTAAAATATTTTTTTTTTGCTGAAAGTTGTTAATTTCTTAAATACACCTTCACATATTTAGACATTTTTAAATAATCAACAACAGAAGTAGAAAAGGTATTATATATACCTATGGTGATCGATTATTCGACATTTTCCAAAAACCGGTTTTCGAGTAGTTCGAATAGTTGACATTTGAAAAAAACCGGTTGATATTTTTCAAATTCAGAGAAAACGTTTTTTTATCATAAATAAAAACATCTAGCTTAATTTGAAAAAAAAAATTATGACCCGAACTGATTTTTTAAAATAAACATTATTTCTTTAATGTAAAAAATTGGGAAGAATCATAATCCTAGTTTATTCTAAAGTCCCTGTTTAGTAAATTTTCATAATCATTCCAACACTGCTATAATATTTCAGCGACAAATTAATTATTGTAATTGGAATATAATCTTAAGATTGATAAAATTTTATGCAACAGTTATTCCAATCAATTTTACAAATAAATTTTTGTAATTAATTAGGAAAATCAAAAAAGTTTAACCAAAGGTGCTTTAGAAAAATATACTCTAGTTTCTTGACTCGAATATTTTAAAATTTAGACAGGCTGTATTATTATTTATTTCAAAATTTAATTGAAGTAATCTTTGAATACAAAGCAAATAAAAGTATTCGAAACCGGCTTTTAAAAAGTTAAAAAAGCGGGTTATTCGATATTCGAAAAAATCAACATTTAGAAAAAACCGACACTGGTAAATCAGAAAAAACCGGTTTTAAGACCGATTGAAAAACAGAATCGATCACCCTAATATACATATATTGATATAATGAATCTTTTTCCGTCCCTCAATGTTAACCTTTTAGATATAACTTGATGAACTTCAATGTCCATGGTATCATATAGCTACCATAAAAATATTACCGCGATATTGTACTTCGTAAATATGTATATTAAAATCAGTCATGATACAATTTGTTATATTTTAATAAATCCTGTCTTAAAGAAATTCAGGCCACATTTGGCCCTACTCAAGGATGAATTTAGAAATTAAACTTATTTATTTATTATACGCTAACAATTGAGCTACAAATATTAGTAACGATAGTTTATTGTCAATAAATCTCTTATATACATTAGGATGGCCTGGTTCTCAACTAAAATTAAAGTTTAATTGATTATAAGATATCGTTTCTCAAAATTTTTGTCCTGGGGTCAATATTTGGCGAGCTGGATCAAAGGATAAAAATATCCTTTTTTGAGGTTTTTATGATTTTTTTTCATATTTCTTCCAAAGGAAAGATATAAAATTTTAGTATCATTAGAAAGGTCCTTGGAAGACGCTTTCAATGGCGTACCAAAAATTTTTGTGTAACAGTAAAAGTAATCTAAATTTCCTAATTTTTAGTAAAAGTTTCAGATTTTTTACATTTTAACATATATGATTTTAATATAATTGATTGAAATTAATACACAATAATCCTCAATAAAATCTACGAAACGGTTTTTTCCGTTTTTCAAAATTCAATCTAGATCAAATTTTATTAAAATTTATCGAAGCCTATGTACGCTACCAAAACATTGCGAAATAATGTAAACAATAACATAGAAATCGTTATTTACAAAGCAAGCGTAACAAACAAGTAGATGTTTAGGATAAATTGTGTTACTATGTTAGTTAAACTGAAAAATTTGATTGATAATAGAATGAAACCATAAAGTGTTATATACCATTGTAAAGCTAATGAAATTACGCATATGCTGATGTACATACTAAGTATGTTAGATAAATATAGCTAACAGAATACCTGGGACATAATAGAGTTTAAAATATTAAGATAAAATACAAAACATAAAGAATTTCGAAAAACAGAAAAAACCATTTCGGTGAAATTTAGGTGAGGTTTATAATATAATAATTTCAATTAATTACATTATATATTTCTATGTAAAAATATGAAAAACTTAAAATTTTTCCGAAAAATTACGACATTTGTCATCATTTTGGTGTTGTATACAAATTTGTGTATGTCATTGAAATCGTCTCCCAAGGACCTTTCATATGATACTAAATTTGCATATGGTTTATTTGTCAAAAATGTGAAAAAAATAACATAAAAACCCTAAAAAGGACCTTTTTATTCTTTGATCCAGCTCACCAAATATTGACGTCAGGACAAAAATTTTGAGAAATGGTATCTTAGAATGAACTAAATTTTCATTTTCGGTGGGAACATCAGCAATTTCCATTTTGAGACCACCCTAATATACATATGTGTTATTAAATTAAAATTCGATGTACATAGGTGTTCATTTGTTAAAAAATCAATAGCCATATCAAATTCTACACATGAGACCATAAATAAGACCATCCATGACATGAAACAATAATTTGCTTTAAAGTCCAAATAATTTTCACCAAAAATTTCTCTTATTATCTATTGAATTCTTAATTTCAAAACATATCGTTTTATATTAGATAGAAATTGAGTCCTTCGAGCTTCTATCATTTGGAAATAATTAGTTTTAAAGTCAAATATTTTTTCAAGATTGAAATCTTTGGCAATTTTCTCATATAATATTAACAATGGAATTTAATTAGATTAATATTCATATAATGTCAATCCAGATAAAAATTCGAAATGAGCAGCATTGGTTATTTGCAAAATATACTTCTAAAAAGTGGCTTTTAAAACTAGATTTCAAAACATTCTTAGAATTTCAAATTTGAACTTTTAAAGATACTTTGACCCCCATTTTCTCATTGTCTGATTATGTTTTATCATAACGATAAACTGACATTTTACATACAAAAATTATTTTAACCGGCAGTATATCCACCTGTTAAACGATAACCGGAAGTTGAGATATTGGCCCTGAGAGTATCAAATAAGACTCGGGAGTATCACGGTACTTTTGAACATCAAATAGTATAAAAAAAAGTACCATCGTACCAAATTTGCCATCCCTGGTCAGCATATAGAATACAACAATAAAACCAGTTTTGGAAAGCACTAAAATGAATTGATATAATTCTTATTTGGTTTCCAACATTTAATGTATAAGTGTTTCAGTTTTCAGAGTACAAAATAATAGTTTCTAGAATTAGAAACGTTTTCTTAAAAATGTTGTTTAGTTTTAAATTTTTTAGTAACATTTTTGCTAAAATTTAGTATATATTTTTTAACAAAATTTTTATAGATTCAATAAAAAATTTTGCTTATTATTATTGCCAAAATACAATAAATAATTTAACTGTTTCAGATAACATATTTACTTGTATTTCTGTACAAATACTAATAACTTGTGTTATTGTTTCAGTAAAATAATTGTTTGGAAATTTTGCGAATATTTATTATTAATATTTTTCGTAAATAGTATATTATTTTAATAAGTAAAATTCTGAAATTTTTTCAATAAAGAATTTACGAACAGCGTTGCCGTTTTGGGCTTTTCCTACCAAATTTGGTAGGATTTTTTTCATTTGGTAGGATGGTAGTTTTAATCGATTTTTGGTAGGTTTGTCAAAACACATATTTTAAAGAATATTAACAATTTAATTATACATTTTTTTACTGTATTAAAATATACAAATTTTTGTATATCAAAATCTTATTACATTTTTGAATCATTAAATGGAGTTCGGAATAACGCACTTGAGGATTGAAAACAACAGATTTTTCTAGAGCCACACAGTGGTATAGGAAAAAAAAAGAGGGAAATAATTCGGTAACTTCTAAACGGTTAATCCGATTTTAATGAAATTTGGTATGCACAAAGAGGAGGTGTGGACCTTATAGGCCAACCAGAGGCCCGGCGGGGGGTCCTCAAATTAGGACACCTTGGCTATGTTAAATTTTTAAAACGATCCTTTTTCTTCATTTGAGTTCCGATTTAAAAAAAATTTCGTATATAGAATCTCCTCATAGCAGTAAATTATCTCTTATAGTTTAGGAGATATTCGCATTTGAAAATTTAAATTTTTAAATTTTTACCGTCCTTACTTTAGTTTTTTTGATAATAGCGGGTCCAAATATTCCCGATTTTCGCCATTTTTTTTTTTATTCGCTTAACAACAAGTTTATATATCAAGCAGTGAAAGAATTATGTAAAAATCATGACTGAGTCCAAAGTTATAGGCATTTTAATTTAAAAAATTAAAAAAAGGCGATTTTTTGTCATTTTTTTGGGAAAAAAGTATCTTTTTCTTTTTAAGTTATATAAAAAGTTTCTAAGAAGATGTATATAGAATTTATACTTTTTGGAAAGCTGACAAATCGCATAGTCGATATCAAATTATAGTGACCTGTTTTATATGACCCAATATGTTCTTAATCATTTTGTAACGGGTTTCGATAACCCCGCCCCTGGTATGGATATAATAGGCAAAAAACCAAAAAATTCCATTTTTGGGATTTTTTAAAACTTTTTTGGGAATTCCGGGATTTCTAATAAGAAAATTCGAAATTTTTATTTAATTTTGGATTTTGAGTAAAAAATCTACCTAACTGTAAAATTTCATCAAAAAATATTCATAAATAAAATTTTTATTGCAATTTGAAAAATTTGTATCTTCGCAAAAACTGAATAAAAAACATTTTTTAATTTTTTTTAAAAAAAGTATTCCGCGAATTTTTTAATTTTCAAAAATTATATACAGTTTTGAAAAATAGACAAAATTACCTTTCTATTGATATATGTAACAAATTTAAAAGTTAACCTTATGGATGAAAATAATAGTGCTAGGTAAATTTTCTAAAAGATGTTGAGTTTTCCCTAATTAATTTGTCACATAAAATTTTGTCTATTTTTCAAAACTGTATATAATTTTTGAAAATTACAAATACAAAGATACAAATTTTTCTAATTGCAATAAAAATTTTATTTATGAATTTTTTTTGATGAAATTTTACAGTTAGGTAGATTTTTTTACTCAAAATCCAAAATTAAATAAAAATTTCGAATTTTCTTATTAGAAATCCCGGAATTCCCAAAAAAGTTTTAAAAATCCCAAAAATGGGATTTTTTGGGTTTTTGCCTATTATATCCATACCAGGGATGGGGTTATCGAAACCCGTTACAAAATGATTAAGAACATATTGGGTTATATAAAACAGGTCACTATAATTTGATATCGACTATGCGATTTGAGAATTTTTTCTCAAAATTGAATTTTCCATAAAAAATAGGGCTTTTTGGATGGACCTGGTCCCCTCGGTATCAAAAATTTTTAGGTTTTGTTTCATTTATCGTATTTTATGTAAAGTCACTTTCCAAAAAGTATAAAATCTATATACATCTTCTTAGAAACTTTTTAGATAACTTAAAAAGAAAAAGATACTTTTTTCCCAAAAAAATGACAAAAAATCGCCTTTTTTTAATTTTTTAAATTAAAATGCCTATAACTTTGGACTCAGTCATGATTTTTACATATAAACTTGTTGTTTTTATATATAAACTTGTTGTTAAGCGAATAAAAAAAAATGGCGAAAATCGGGAATATTTGGACCCGCTATTATCAAAAAACTAAAGTAAGGACGGTAAAAATTTAAAAATTTTAATTTTCAAATGCGAATATCTCCTAAACCATAAGAGATAATTTACTGCTACGACGACAATTTTTATAGTGCTCGATGAGGAGATTCTATATACGAAATTTTTTTAAATCGGAACTCAAATGAAGAAAAAGGATCGTTTTAAAAATTTAACATAGCCGAGGTGTCCTAATTTGAGGACCCCCCGCCGGGCCCCTGGTTGGCCTATAAGGTCCAAATTCAAAACCTAAACTCGACAACACCTCCTCTTTGTGCATACCAAATTTCATTAAAATCGGATTAACCGTTTAGAAGTTACCGAATTATTTCCCTCTTTTTTTTCCTATACCACTGTGAGTCATTAATTTCTTAAAACAATTAATGTTAATTTTATCACAAATTTCATCGTAATTTTTTGAGAACGACCTAATGTGGGAGCTAGTGCAATATTTTGTCTGAAATTCTGAAACAAAGAAATATGTAGTTTATGACTAATTGTATCTAAGTAGTCACCTGAAATGCAAAGAGGCACAATAACCAAAATATTGAAAACTTTTTGATTGAAAATGGTCCACTGCATCAAAATGTATATTGTCGCAAATTTTTAGAACTCTATTGTCAAAAACAGGGCCATATTGATATTATTTTGCGCCATTTTATGTGGCATTTAGGGAGCCGATATTATGATTTTTTTGGTTCTTCAAACTGAGTGGGTGTAAATTTGTTTACAATTACTACATAACCAACATATTTTTGAACATTAAAATGATTTTCCAGAAGTTTTCCGAATTGTATTGGGTCTGGATATAATTATATATAGCAAATTTAATCGAAACAATTTAATCCTTGTAATTAGGTACAAAATATAGAAATTTCCTGTTGCTAAGTCGTTTGGGTTTTACAAAATTCATATCTTCAAGTACGTTTCCCTACACGAATTAAAAAAGAATCTCAAGAAATTTATGTATCATAAAAGCTGTGATACATGGTTTATAGATCTTACAAAGATGGCTAAAAAATGTTCTAAAAATTGTAAGTTGACACGAACGATAGAAATTTTCTGAAAATGTTTCTGCCAATATTTTGCATTTTAGGCGACGAAACACCTTAATAAATAAGTCACACTTTCATCAAAAATAATTTTATATGATTTTCAAAATTTGGTATGTTTTCAACGATTTTGGTAGTTTCTTGACAAAAATTTGATAGGTTCAAAATTTGATCAGTGGCAACGCTGTTTACGAATTTAAGTACTTGATTTTACGAATTTCGTGATAGGTCCTATTTTAGTAAAAAAAATACTTGGCTTTATGAATTTTTTGTTTGATTTTGAATTTAATTTTTTTCTGTGTAGTGACGTTCATATACGTCGAAACTTGACGCAGGAGGAATGTATGAAATTGTAAATTAAGTTTTAACACACGTTGCAATGAATTCGATATCTTGGACTTCATTAAGGATTATTTCTTCAGAAGGAAAAAGTCCACCACCTTCCCTTCCAACTCTGTCACGTCTATAAATTTGGAATTTACTACACATTATTTCAGAATTGTGGATTTTCTTCTCAGGTTTATCAAGGAGCCATGTTTGAGTAAGATTTATGATGTAAGATTTGTAGGAAAAACTACGAACATTCTGATAACCGATTGAAATTACTGAAAAATCAAGCGATTGTTTCAAACGAGATTTATGATTTAACGGATTTAGTTTTTTGAAGCATAATCAGCTACTTTAGGGAGCGTGACGTTATTATCTTCCCGATAAATAAATTGACGAACAATTTTATTTTTTTGCCAAAAATTTTGATGTACTAATCGGTCAAAAATTGTTTCAGGAACAACTGTTACGGGCATTTATCTTATGTATTTGGATGTCATTATATACTTCCGTACCAAGGTTTTTTCTAATGTAGAAATCGACATCGTTGACCATTGTATCTTGAGCAAAATGGATTGCAAATATCGTTTTTCTTGGAGGAATAACTTATAGAGGCTTTGGAGTAGCTGCGACGTTCAATGTATTCAATGTCATGCAACAAGCATGAATGTTAACAACCATTAAAGGAATTACATGGAAAAGGAGTTAGTTCAGAATGTTGAATATTAGGAATTTGATCATTAGATGGAATTTTATTCATTGACTAGCATTGCGAAGGAGATACGGGAGGATACGAACAGGATGGAGCAAATCATAAGTTGTAGAAAAAGACAATTAGATTAATATGGACGCAAGTGTGATTTTCCGAACATGGCCTTCGATGTGGGATTGGATTAATTATGAACCAAGATCTCCATAATTTAATGAAGTAAAATGCGTTAAAATCATTTTTTGAAGGAGAGCTTAGGGTAGATGGGGGATCATTTACCTTAGGGGCACATCTGCCAATACCGAATAACTTGAAAACCGGCTGTGAAAATATTTCACTGTATGAATTTTTTGTGCTAACTTTTTTAGTTTATATGATAGAAAAATATATTGGTTGGTGATAGGATGTTAATAATGGCGTCATGAAATAACTTCCCACGAAATAACTCCCCCAAAACAAAAATAAAATAAGTCCTCAAATTTGGGGACTTATGGATTTCATTATGAAATAATTCCTCAATTTAAAAATAAAGCCCCAACGAAATGAAATAACATCCTAAATTAAAATAAAATAACACCCCATTTTTGGTGATTTATTTCATATGAAACAAATCCCTAATTTTAAAATGAAATAAGTTCCCATTTAAAAATAACAAATTATGAAGGATTTACCACTCTATAATATGACCAACACCGACTTCGCTTAGCAAAGATTTCCTAAATAGCCGGCCTAAGGCCGAACACTCTTAATGCAGGGAGAGTGTATTCTTAGCGAAGCCGGTGTCCAATGTACCCCAGAGGATAAAACCCTTGCGCCCGGCCGAAGGCCGCCTATCAGACACGTATTTTTTATTTCGTGTGATAAAAGTAATATAATGAAATAACTGCCCAAAAATATTTTTAAGGGATTTATTTAATTTTTGAATTTTGAGGATTTATTTCATAATGAAATAACTCCCCATTTTTAATGTGAAATAATGCCACAATAAAACGAATTAAATCCCCAAATTTCGTTGTTTTTGCTTTCTGAATAATTTCTTAAAATTCAAAAATTAAATAAATTCCTAAAAATATTTTTCACATTATATTGTGACATTACTTTTATCACACGAAATAAAAAAAAATTTTTGATAGCGCAAGGGTTTTCTCCTCTGAGGTACATATATAGGACATCGACTTCGCTAAGAATACACTCTCCGTATTTCAAGAGCGTTCGGCCTTAGGTCGTCTATTTAGGAAGTCTTTACTAAGCGATGCCGGTGTTAGACATATTATAGTGTGACATAAGCGACTAAACTGAAATGTATTGAACTTTGAAGCCCCACTCGAAAGTATGCGCGACATACTTTATTAGAAATGTCACTAAAATTATTTCATAAGTTGTTATTTTTTATCACCAGATCGTATTATTAAATGGGAACATATTTAATTATAAAATTAGGAAATAAATCCCCAAAAGGAAATACGCTTGTACTTATAAAAAACTTATTTTACTTTTAATGCACACAATAGTTAAAGCACACTTTAGCCTTAAAAACTATTAATAAAAGTGTGATATTCATAAACAAATATTAAACCTATATTAACTATTGTGCTGTTTTATGTTTAACTTGGCATCACTGTACAATTTGGCTGTCAGTTTATGTGTTAGTGTTGCGTACAATTAGGATAAAATATTAGTTGATTCGGTTTTCTTAATTTCATATTTTGGTTTATAATAGATTATTGACAATAAAAACGAACTTTTAAGAAAAATAAATATATAAATAGCTATAATAAATGTTTAATTAGTTCAGTACCGCAATTCAGTAACTTTTTAACTACAAAATTTTGTCGTTAAATAGTATAATTACGTAAGTTAACAATAATTGTCGTTATGTGGTATTCTGAATTTTATTTCACCGATTTTTTTCGTTAAACAAAATCATTAGTTAACGAAAAGTATCGGCAATATAACGACAAATAAAAAGTTCACGTTAATAATTTTATATTTTAAAAATATTTCGATACAAAACTTTTGACATTCTCATATTTTTCCGACGTTTGTCGTTGAAATATTATAAGTTCGTTAAAAAGTTACAGAATTGAAAATTCGTTAATGCAACCGATTTTTGTCTTTACTTTACGATATCGGTAGTTAAAATTAAAAAATTACAGAATTGCGGTACAGATGTATAAATGTAGCATATAATTTCTAATTATTATTAAAGGTATCCGAATAACGGATATTTTGCGACAAAATATACATCACTATTGCACATTTTTTATTTTACTTATTCTCCTTGTAATTTTTGATAAATTTTTGCAAATTTTGATGAATTTCTTTGATATTTGACTAATTTTAACGCCGGCGAATATATTTTGCATTAGTATATGTATGTAATTTACATTATTAATTACTTTATGGCATTATATTTAACCAACAAACTTTGAAAAAGGAAAATCAAATGATTTTGTCCATTACTTGGTTGACAGACGGGCATTTCCAAATTGCGTAAAAATAGTGTTGGCCAATTGGAATATTGTCAAATATTCATGCGTTAATCCAATAATGTCTAGATATGAGTTTTTTTTTTCCCAAAATATAATCGTTTAAACATTTTCTGGGATTTTATTTACAAATTTGTAAACGTTAAAATTAGAATATTTAGATTTTATTTTAAAAGAAACCATAATTAGTTTTCGCTATCAACCAAGGTTGCCTCGTCCCTACAACAATTACAAAACATGCATTTTGTTTTTGTAAAATTTTCCAAATTGTCAAAAAAATTTTTGTACAGAAAATAACAAAAAGACAAAATTGTTATTCTATGGACAGAATATAGCCATAATTAATTTAAAACATATGCCGGAACGAAATATTTTATGATTTTGGTAGGAGAGAAGCACAACAAATATATCAAGTTATGAAAAATATAAATAAAAGTGCTATTAAAGTAAGAATCTTCTTAATTTAAAAGAAAATACAATTTATGAAATTTTTATTTAATGTAAATAAACAAAAATTTTGACAAATTGGGTTGAAACTGCTGATAATCAGCTGTGCGGACGAGGTAACCTTATTTAATAAAACTTGCTATCAAACCTAAAGTAAGTTTTTATAAATACAGCCGTAAATGAATAAAATTAAAGCCAACATGTCTAAGCATTAGGGTTGTCATTCGAATAAAAATTATTCGATTAATCGAGGAAAAAAATTGTTTTCCTTCAATAATTCTATCGGAAATACGATCGAATATTGGGCTATTTAAAATCAGCCCAATCGGCCCATAAATAACGAAGATATGAGTAAAAATCCGAGACCACCTCTGAAAATTTCATCAAAAATTTACGTTTTTCGTGCATGCTTATACAGAAACAATAAACAAACAAAGACAAAACAGTATCAAACGGTAAATTTTTTTATTGTATGAACATCACGTTACGTTGTTATTGGCTAGAAACCTGAAATTAAGTATGAAGAGCCTGGATTAGGCGAGAACACATTAAAGGGGACTTTTTGGTACTTTTTCGTTCTACAAAAGGTACTTTTTGAATTTTCTATAATATTGAACCTAGAAACATGAAATTTAGCATGTAGGCCCTTGATTGGTAAGAACCTATAGAAGGGGACTTTTTGGTACTTTTTCGTTCTACAAAAGGTACTTTTTAAATTTTCTATAATATTGAACCTAGAAACATGAAATTTAGCATGTAAGTTCTTGACTAGATAAACACCTATAAAAAGGGACTTTTTGGTACTTTTTCGTTCTACAAAAGGTACTTTTTGAATTTTCTATAATAATGAACCTAGAAAAATGAAATTAAGTATGTAAAGCTCGGATTAGGTCAGAACATATAAAAGGGCACTTTTTCGTTCTACAAAAGGTACTTTTTGAAGCACCTATCAAAATGGTCTTTTTGGTACTTTTTCGTTCTACAAAAGGTACTTTTTGAATTTTCTATAATAATGAACGTAGAAAAATTAATTAAGTATGTAGAGCCCGGATTAGGTCAGAACACATAAAAGGGTACTTTTTCGTTTTACAAAAGGTACTTTTTGAATTTTCTATAATAATGAACCTAGAAACATGAAATTAAGTATGTTGGGCCTTGACTAGGTAAGAACGTATAAAAGGGGACTTTTTGTAATTTTTCGTTCTACAAAAGGTACTTGTAGAATTTTCTGTAATATTGAACCTAGAAACATGAAATTAAGTATGTTGAGACCGGATTATGTGAAAACATATAAAAGGGAACTTTTTGGTAGTTTCAAAAAACATCTCCAAACTTGGACAACGTAACTCAAGATTTTGGAGATGCTTGGCAAATTTCAAAAACATATTCTTGTTCTACTCGAATCCACCTTTCAGAAAAATAGTATCACTTTCCAGGTATTTCAATTTTCCTTTATTTTGTTTTATATACAATTTGCTTATATCTCCGTTATTTATGGACGGATTTTGCTGATTTTAATTAGGAAACGTCTCGAAAGTATGTCTTACAGAATTATTGAAGATTTGGATACCGATGATATCCGGATTTTGCTGATTTTAATTAGGAAACGTCTCGAAAGTATGTCTTACAGAATTATTGAAGATTTGGATACCGATGATATCCGGGGTCTTCAGAAAACTGATTTCAACAGACAGACGGGCATGGCTTAATCGACTCCGCTATCTATATGGATTTAGAAGATATATGTATACTTTGTAGGGTAGGAAAATTATATTGTAGAAATTACAAACGGAATAACAAACTTATACATATCCTTCTCACGAAGGTGAAGGGTATAATTAAGAATATGTAATGTGGTTTTAATTTGAGACTTCCTCAAAGTCTGTAATGTATAGTGATGTTACCAATATGAATTAAGTAAATATTTATTTACTTTTTGTAATTTTTTTTATATACATATAATGGCGGTAACTGTATTTTTACGGTATCGGTATTTTGACTTATTTCGGTAACGGTAATTTAGCGTTATGGGCATTTTAACTTATTTCGGTATTGTTATTTTAGCGTTATCGGTATTTTGGTTTGCTTCGGTACTTTAGCGGTAAAGATAGCTTAACCATAACGGCTGCCAACCTTGCCCAGGATCATAAAATACCTAAAAGTGGAATTTTTAAAAATGAAATTCCAAGGAATTTCGGGATTTTAAAATTTCAAAAATTAATTAATTAAGAATGAAGTTTAATATCGCATATTTTCCAAACTACTTATGGGATTTTATTATTCTTGGTTTTCCTAAACACATTGTATTGTCACACCGTGATACAATTTTTCTTCTATTCTTGATAAATAAGGAAATAAAAGTGTGTAAAATATTGGACATTACTTTTTGAGCTGAAACAAAACTAATAAGAGTGAAAGTAGAGATCGAATACAGAAAAACTATATAATCAGTTTACAATTTTCTGATCGCCTTTCCTTTTTAAAGGACTTTAAACTTTTAAGGATACAAATGTTTTAATTTATTCAAATATTTATATCCTTGTGTTCATGGGCGTCAAAATAAGTAGGACGGTCTCTGAAAATGGCAATAAAATCTTAAAATGTTATCCTTCCATATAAAGGATACAATTATGAAATTGATTATATTTTTTATTTATCATTGTTTCTGTTTATCAGGACAAATAATTTAAATTTTTTCTGTCCTGATAAACAGAAACAAATAATCAATTTAATAATGCAATCCTTTATATAAAATATGTATTGAAAATTCTTAGAAATTTGAAATAATAATATTATTTAAAGGCCATAGTTTACAATCTTTCAACTTGAAAAATAAAAACAATATACTTTTTTATATTTCTAGAGGAGGATCTCTTTAATTTGATATTTTTCTCGGATTCAGCATACTTAAATTATCTTAAATATAAGTTTTCAAGTTTTTTTCTCGACATAAATTATTTTTGACCCTGAAAGGGTTAATATAAGGATAGAAACATTTAATTAAATGTGTATATCCTCGACATTTTAATGTCCTTTAAATAGAAAAAATGATCAGAAAGTAGAAAACTGAGTACCCAGTTCTTTTGTATACAATCTCTGCTTTCACGAGTATTTGGTTTTGATCAAGACCAAAAAGTAATGTCCAGTATCTTCCTAACACGGATTTCCCTATTTATCAAGAAATTAATTTTTTAATAGTACAGTAATAATATATTTTTTAGCGACTTAACTAATAGTGCTATAGGAATAATATTTAAATGTGTGATGAAGGTGCGTTTTGGAGAAAAATATATTGAAAATTCTCAAGGATATAAAAGGATGAAATTTTCAAAATACACTATTTATACTTCTTCGTCCTGAAAAGTAAAAACAAAATATAATTTTGATTTCCGTAGATTGTCCTCTTTCATTTGATATCCATATTGACGAAAACTATTATATCCTTAAAAAGGAGAAAAGATCAGAAAATGAAGAACTAAAAACGCAGTTTTACTTTATAAGACCACTAGTATCATGTTTATATGGTCTCGTTTAAGTCCAGTAAAGACTGATGCAGTTATAGGATAACAAATTTAAAAACAATTCTTGACCATAGATATTTTAAAAATGCAGTTTTTAATTTTTATAATTCTTATACTAAAATTATCTGAATGGGACCATGGGGATCTTTAGAAAATTAAATTCCAGTTTAAAATTTTTGTCTTTAATGAACAAAAATAATTCAAAATTTCGAACAGAAAATAATTTGTTCGTCGAAAATTAATTATAAATTTGCTTAAATATTAGAAAAATCGAAGTTACCTTTCTTTGATATGTACTTAACTCAAACATGTTTTTTAATTTATTATTCTTATGTAAAAACAATACTATTTTTTCTCAAACACATAATAATTTATTTAGAACTTATACGATATTAAACTTCATGCCATTGAGAACAAAATTTTATGAAATTTTCTTAGGTTGTCTCGGATTTTAAATAGGAAACTTCTCGAAAGCATGTTTGACAGAATTATTGAAGACTTAGATCCCAAAGATATCTGGGGTCTTCTTATTTTTAACCGACAGAATATCTAACAGTTAAAAATATATTTATTTCGGTTTCATACAAACCGGATAATATAAGGTTCGCTTTAGAAAATTACTTTAACGCTAAATACTGGCTTGAAAAAGTTGTTTATACATATTGTCGCCCCGAAGTTATCTTCACGTATCTCCAGAAAATTTTTCTTTTTTTGGGAAATTGAAGTTAAAGTTTCAACAATTTATATACAAAAATTTAGCCGAAAAATGTGGCAAATTTTTTTTTTTATATAATGTAGTTCTTGATTTTTCTACATCGATTACTGTAAAAATATCCAAAGTCATGGAGTAAATTTTTCAAGATATGGTCATTTTTAGCTCAAGAATTTCCCAAATTTGTTGTATAAACCACGTTTTGAGAACTATTTTTTTAATTTATGGCATATACGTGAAAATCTACTCATAAAAAATGCATTATGTTTTTCTCTCAAATTATCTTCACGTATATCCGTTATTCGTGCAGTAACAAAAATTGGTATTTATTAGTTTAGTTAATATACACTAATTTTGTTATGTTTATTTTTATTTATTCTAATACAATTGCATCATTTTTAAATTCATCTCTCAAACGTAGATGTATAGCTAACTTCCCAAGAAAAACTTACATTGAAAAGTAATGAGCTAAAAAGCTAATAAAACCTCTTTTCATTAGCATTTTAACTCAATATATTAACAAGGTGGTGTCATTGGAGGTAAGTACTTACCGCATCGCATACAAATAGGGAGTTAAAGAAGTACTTGTTGAGGAAGATGTTTTGTTTTTAATAATAAAAAGAGCCAGCGAGTATACGAGCCAATGACTTCTGTTTGTTAATCAAATATTCTACTCACTGCACCACTGCTTAGCTATTTTATTGCACGTCAAATAATGGTTTTTACATACAAATTTAATTTTCTTCTAAGTAATGCGAACGGTAAGTAGTTGTCATTGAAAAGTATGTTGTTTAGTAAGTACAAGTCATTATTTTTATTTTATATTGTCAGGATATGAAGATGTCAAAAATGTCTTTTAAAATTTTTATCCTCTAATATCTATTTAGGTTTTCAGTATTATTTTTTCAGAAAAAATTTTGAAGGCATTTTTGACATATTTTGATCCTGGCAGAATAAAACAAAAATAGCGCAAATATTTCCCAACTCTTCTTGTTATTTTGACATCAAATTTTGCAAAGTAGGGTAAGCAGAAGTATTTATAAATTTTTTTAAAGTCCTTTTACAAGGAAAAAGGATCACGAAATAAAAAACTGTGAAAGCAGTTTAACATCATTTAATCTCTAGTTTCAGACTTATATCATCTGGTTCGTGTCTTATTTTGAGTGTCGGACGTTATATGTAGACTATTTCCAGTATTTTTATCTTTTACGCATGCGTGAAGATAACACAACTTTTGTTATTTCAATAATTTCATACAATTTTTGTTGTATATCCACATAATGGGTAAGATAACACATTAAATTTTTATGAAAAGTGGATATACAATAAAATAACTACTGAATATCTCGTAAACCACAAGAGATAGAAACCTGTGGATTGATTAGATCGATAAATCTTCAAATTTTACACCAAAAAATTACCCTAACTCATTTTTTTGGATTTTGTGATATACGTGAAGATAATTCCGGGACGACGATATTTATGATTCTTTAAAAATGTGTATCGCCCAGAAAAACAAGTACAGTAAAGAAATTCGACAAAAACTCATTTTATATTAACCGAAATCTTTTTACTAAGTTTTTATAAGAATTGATCCATAATTGACCCTTCTCCATGTACAGGCCCCCTTCAAAATGTAAGTTTAACGCTCATAACCAGTGTTGCCAAAACCTAATTGCGAAAAAGTGCTAGATTGCTAACAAAAATAAGGTTTTTTATTGTAAAATATTTAAATTTAAATTTCAAAATAAACTACATAAATAATATTTTTAGCTTAGTACGCAAATGGACCACTTATTATGAGTCAATTTTAGTACAGAACAAAATGTTTATAATAACAAGTTTTAGAGTTTTTCGATTCTTACTTTATCCCAAAAGGAGGATTTTTTATGTGGGTCCCCTAGAATTTTTCTAAAATTGCTTTATTTTTTGGTATTTTTTAACTGTATAAATAATATTTTTACCTTAATACGCAAACGTAGCAAATCCACTTATTATGGGATGATTTTAATACGGAATTAGAAATGCTTATTCAATAAATTTTTTTGAATTTTTTAGATCGGAAGCAAAGTATATTAATAAAGTAGCGACATCTCTTGTTGTACAACAACATCTACAACAACCACATGTATTTTGTTTTTGGAAAATTTAAGATTGTGTCAAAATAAAATTTCCTTGAAAAACAATGTGAACAAAACATAAATAAAAAATATTACTTTTAAGTTAAAGATATTAACGATTTAATTATATTATTATATATTATACAATTTATTACACTTTTAAACTACTTTAAAACCACTTTTAATTCACTTTTTCAACTTTTCACAAATTTTAACAAATAGCAAAACACAATTTAAAAATGGCGACGTAAACAATGTTAACAATTTTCAAAACAAACTTTGACAATTTGCTTCATTTATCTAGTTTAAAAAAAATAGTCAGCTGTTCAAGTGATGCTACTTTATAAATTTACTTTGATCGGAAGTAAACAACCAGATTCTGAAACTGCGACATTGCAACTAATAATATCGCCATTGTCGTGTGCACCCTGTTCTTGAAAATAAAACAAACTTAGATAGTTGGCAACGCAAAGATTTTTTTACGTTTAAGAATAAAACGAAAAGATAGTAACGTTGATAAATACTTTATTAGTAAAGAAAAAAACAAAATAAATTAAATGGCGGAAAAATAAAATATATAAGATGAGGAGACATATTGTGGCGTCACGAAGGTATCTTGGTGAGCCAAGAGGAAAGATTCTGTCCTTTTTTTCTTTCTGAAGACCGAGAGGTAAGATGTGGTAAGGTTAAAACTTAAAACTAAAGTAAATTTAAAAGTTAATAACTAAAAACTCAAATTTAAAACTTAAAACTTAAAACTAAAGTAAATTTAAAAGTTAATAACTAAAAACTTAAATTTAAAACTTAAAACTAAAGTAAATTAAAAAGTTAATAACAAAAAAACTTAAATTTAAAACTTAAAACTAAAGTAAATTAATAAGTTAATAACTAAAAACTTAAAGCTAAAACGTAAAACTAAACGAAATTAAAAAGTTAATAAATAAAAACTTAAAGTTAAAACCTAAAACTAAAGTAAATTAAAAAGTTAATAACTAAAAAACTTAAAGCTAAAACTTAAAACTAAACGAAAATTTAAAAGTTATTGACTTAAATAAAATCAAAACTAAAAATTAAAAGAAAATTTAAGAATTAATAGCTTAAATAAAAGAAAACTTAAAGTTAAAATAAAACAACTTAAAACTAAAAGAAACTATAAAAGCTAATAGAAAAAAAAACCTAGAGCTAAAACTAATTTGAAATGTAAAAAAAAGAAACTGGAAACATAAAGCTAAAAGTGCAAAATTCAAGAACTAAAATTTTTAAAGAAAACTAAATATAAAATTATCAAACCAAAAAAAAAAAATAATAAAGCCCAAGCCACCTCTGCCACATCCAACGAGGGATCCCACCACCGCAACATCATCCCTTTCCAACTCTAAAGGGGCTCAAGGTATTCGCCAGACCAGGACCAGACGGACAACCTGAAAAGAAACATATATGTATTTTTTTTTGTTTTATTAAAAGAAAAATTTAAAATAGAAACTATTATAACGTTAGTTAGGGCATTTATCTGTGTAGTTCGGGAGGAATTCATTCCTTTATCGAAGTGGATAAGGTGCGCGACATAGGTTCCACAACTTGAGCTCAAGTTAGGTTCCATCGACGACGCAAAGTCTGGTTTAGACTTTTTACCGAAGTATGTATGAATGCCACAGCTAAAAGACTACACAGAAAAAAATGGAATTCAAAATCAAACAAAAAATTCATAAAGCCAAGTATTTTTTTTACTAAAATAAGACCTATCACGAAATTCGTAAAATCAAGTACTCAAATTCGTAAATTCTTTATTGAAAAAATTTCAGGATTTTTCTTATTAAAATAATATACTATTTACGAAAAACATTAATAAATATTCACAACATTTCCAAACAATTATTTTACTGAAACAATAACACAAGTTATTAGTATTTGTACTGAAGTTCAAGTAAATATGTTATCTGAAACAGTTAAATTATTTACTGTATTTTGGCAATAATAATAAGCAAAATTTTTTATTGAATCTATAAAAATTTTGTTAAAAAATATATACCAAATTTAAACAAAAATTTTACTAAAAAATTTAAAACTAAAATTTGTAAAAAATTACATATATACTTACAACATTTTTAAGAAAACGTTTCTAATTCTAGAAACTATTATTTTGTACTGTGAAAACTGAAACACTTATACATTAAATGTTATAAACCAAATAAGAATTATATCAATTCATTTTAGTACATTCCAAAACTGGTTTTATTGTTGTATTCCATCACTTCCATCACTCAAACAAAATCATTTATTGAATCAGTAAAAATATTTACTGAAAATTAAATTTATTTCAATAAAGTGTTTGTTAGAAAATATTTTCCTTCTGTGTGAACATCAAACAAATTCGTTATAAACCCAAATAAAAATATTTATAAAAATCGAAATTAAATTTAAGCAAACGATTGTTAAGAAAAAAAATGTGCATATTTTTTTCTGTGTAGATAATAGATATGAATATGATAGAATTGCAGTAATTTAGCAAACATATACATATATGATTTTTTATTTTACATACTATACGTACCAGCATCACATGGCGAAATCAAAAGTAGCTGCCGATATCTTGGAAAAATAGCGCTTCACCTACTTATAGTAGTATTTAATCAAATTCATTTCATAATTTGTTATTGTTACCTTTGTTTTCTTAGTTATTTGAATTAATTCCTTTATATTAGCTATATAATATGTTTTGAAATTTCTTCCTTTTCTTTTTACTCATGAATTCTAATTTAAAAATAATGCCTTGAAACATAAATTTTGTTAAAAAATTGTATTAGGATTTCTTCTTATTAAAATAAAACAAAATATTTTATAACGTTGTTGAAAAGAAATTGAAATATGAGTTTTTACTTTGAGATGTGGCATTAGAAATTTAAAGGTAAGTGATTGGATGAAGATTTGATTGAGGAGATGGGAGAGGAACTATGAGGGGTAACTATATCTGCTAAGTTACCATGGACGAAGAACCAAATTGTTCTTTGTGGGAGGGTAGTATCACGGTAAAACACCCGCCGTGTAAAAGATAAATAAAGATGAATCTATTTGATTTGCCCTAAGAAAATTAAAAAAGGAAGGATCCGGCGAGTCATAGCCCGGCATACGCCATTACCAGCCGATCGATCTGGCAGCCTCACAAAAAGATCTCAACGAGATTTAATTTTCAATCTGGTCGGTACACCATTAATTCTCGAAACAGTTCTGTCGAAAAATGTTGTGATTAAAAAGTTCCCATGAAATCATTTCTTTCAATATTTCCATTGTTACAAATATTTACATTGGGATACTAGTCCAGATTTTAAAAACAACTACTTCAAACCAGTAGAAAAATATCTCGAATTTATTGTAAGAAATTTTAATTATAATTGACGGTTTCCAAAAATTGATCTCAATCTCAACAATTTGAATCATAAATCGCTGGAAAAAGATCAAGTTCTAAAGAAGGTGTATATGTTCTCTAAAGCTTCTCTAGAACTATATATGAGGGTAGCAAACACGAAATTAAATCATTGATTAAAGAACTAGTTCCAGAAACGTTCCATTGAACGAGTTTTAGTTCAGCTTTGTGCCATTTTCCAAAGGAAGTGGCCCTTTTAAAATGTAACTTAAGCTCATCAAATACGAACCGATATTTCTACAGATAACCAGTAAACATTAATTTTTAACCATATTTTTACAGAAGAACAATTAAAATTGGCATACAAGAATATGTACAAAAAATCCTAAAATGTGCTAAAAAAAGTGCCAAAAAACATTTGAAAGGTGCTAAAAAAGGTGCTACGTGCTAGATTACATTTTTGGGTGCTAAATGAGTTTGGCAACATTGCTCATTACTGTCTTTACTTCTATATAAAAAATAATATGTTTTTACAAGTAAAGGACGCTCAACGAATTTATTTAGGCTTTTATACAAATCTATTTCTATCTATTTGTCTGTTATAGGTATGCAAGGGCCCACAAATAGTTAGCATCGGAGGTGAAATTTTTCAAACATATTCTGAGTTGATCAGTATTTGATATTCAAAATTGGTGAATCGTTTAACTAGAAAAATATTTTATGAATGTCCTTAATATGCTGAAACCTTAAAGATGAGAGATAGAAAACGTTTTAGAAACTATAAAAATCTTTAATTTATTATAAATTTATGTCTCTTCTCAGCCTCCGCTTATTCTATTTCGAAATGATATTGTGACGATAAATACATAACACTATGCAACAAATTTTGGGTCTTCGAATCTTTCCCGAACAAGACCAACGGAAAATGAAAGTAGACAATTAATAGACCCAATTTCTCCAAAGGGTTTTAAATTTATTTTATTGCTAATTTATAGTTTTTTTTTAGGAAAATTTTCTCAAATGTAATATCAAAAAAATTTGAGCGACCCTCTTTGATTTTGATGAAATTCGGTACACACATTCTTCTCATCATACAAAATTTAAAGTTCTTAAAAATCTCCAAATTCGTTAAGATTTCAACCATTTTAGACTGTAATTAATACTTATGTGTCGTAGTATGACAATATTTTATTTCAAATACTATGGTTTTAAAATATGGATAATGATATCAAAAATATCCTTGAGTCAAGGATATCTTAAAAATGGTATCTTCCATTTTCATTATTCCTTTGCTAAAATTTGTTTATAATATCAACAACAACTATACAAAAATCAGAGTTGGAAAATGAAGGGATCCAAAGAAAATCTAATTTTAGTAAACTTTACTTCTGTACAAATTTTAAAATCTTTAATTTTATTTTTAATAAATCAAGATACTAACAACTATTTAAATAGAAATGAAATTAAAGCCCATAAGACATAAACATTAATAAATTTAAATACCTTCGACCTTAAGTAGTCAAATATATTGACTTATTTCATTAGATTAAGAATATAAAAACGCAAAAATAAAATTTTGAGTTGTGTCAGTTTTGTACTGGGTGTGCGATATAAGAGAAAATTGATCACAAAATTGAAAATTTTAAATGCCTATAAATAAAAAATTCAAGCTAACTTTTTTAAACCCTTTAGGGATTTTGGTCTACTTTCATTACCCGTTGGTCTCATTCGGGAGAGATTTTGTTGCACAGTGTAATTTGATAGAGGGTGTATCGGCTAAATTTTTATTTTCCATCTGAGCTTTAATATTATAATTTTATTACTAAATAAAATGTGGTTAATTATTTTGAAATAAAATTTTGAATTGAGTCAGTATTGTATTGGGTGTGAGATATAAGAGAAATTTGATCACAAAATTGAAAATTTTAAATGCCTATAAATAAAAAATTCAAGCTAACTTTTTTAAACCCTTTAGGGATTTTGGTCTACTTTCATTACCCGTTGGTCTCATTCGGGAGAGATTTTGTTGCACAGTGTAATTTGATAGAGGGTGTATCGGCTAAATTTTTATTTTCCATCTGAGCTTTAATATTATAATTTTATTACTAAATAAAATGTGGTTAATTATTTTGATCTATTTACCAATTTAAATCACATTTAAATACAAATGAAATGATTTTACCTACGTTGACACTTTTTGCGTCAAAAATCCCCTTTCAGTGCGACTTTTTTCCGAAAAAGTCCCTTTTGGCGCGACTTCTCGCAATTTTTCAACGGTAACGCTGTTTAGAACTTTAAATTTTGTATTTATTTACCAAATTTCTTCAAATCGGAGAGGGTAAGGTGCGAACCCTATTTCAATATTTGAAAACGACCCTTATATAAAAAGCTAACCTGGAATAAAAATAATTGTTAATATTTGTAAAAATATATAAAAATGCCCAAAAATAGCTCAAAAATTATAAAAAATCCCTCCCCACGAAAATCTGTCTCCAAAAAAACTTGAAATCCCCAAGTCGGGGACAAATCCCCACATCTGACGACGCTGCTTACAACACTTGTAAGAAACCCCAAATTTTATTTCTCATTTTTGAAACTTATTTTGAACTGTTAAAACTGAAATACTTATACATTAAGAGCGGATATTTGAGATGGCAATCAAATGCCAATTAATAATCAGATTAGTTAATCTAAAAATAAATTTAATCTTATGTAAATCCCCTTTGATGTTTTTGTGTACAAGATTAAACTTCGCAGTGTTGCCATATAAAACAACAGAAAACGTCACTGTTTGTTATCAAAACAATGCATATTTTTTAAAAAAGAAGAAGACAATTAATTGTAAATTTAATATGAAAATTAATGAAAACTTAAATTAAAAACAAAAACATGTATTTTGAAGTGCCCATAATTTATACTAATCAATAAATAGAACATTTTAATGTTTATATTTATAAAAATTGTATTAATCTTTTTGCATCAGCTGTTTACACTTTTGTATTTCGTGCTTAAGTTTAAACCACCTCCGTTGGGCGCTTAAACTTGCAAACAAAATTAACTAATTGAGTATTCAAAAACATCTTTCAAGGATTAATTTTAATTTAATCGCTAATCTTTCACCTAAAGATTGGCCCTAAATGTTATAAACCAAATAAGAATTATATCAATTCATTTTAGCACATTACAAAAGTTGTTTTATTGTTGTATTCCATATGCAGACATAAAAACATAACTCAAACAAAAACATTTATTGAATCAGTAAAAATATTCATTGAAAATAAAACTCGTTATAAACCCAAATAAAAATATTTATAAAAATCGAAATTAAATTTAAACAAACAATTGTTAAGAAAAAATTGTGCATATTTTTTTCTGTATAGGATGTTTATGAAGATTGTGGCGTTTTGTTAAAATATAATATTTTGCCTAAAACTGGTCGTTCAATAAACCTAAAATAATTTGTTATGAATAAATCCGCAAATCTTTACAATATTACAACCCTGTACTTATAAAAATTACTTAAGTAAATGATTTTACTTAAGTTCAGTTCAGTAAGAGTCTGAACAGAACAAACTTTTTCCATACAACTGATAAAAAAATCGGTAAGCGGTTGTAAAAAAAATTGTTTTAATTTACAAAAATAAATATTGATCAAGGTTTTAAAAATTAAGTTAACTAAAGATGACAGACTATGGAAATAGATGACAGAAAGAGGACGTATGATCAGCTTAACTAAGTCGTTATTTGTACTTATGATTTAAAATATAATTTGACGAAAAATGCTATTAAGTTGTATTTTTGGTTATGAAAAATTATGGTACTAAATATTTCCAGACATATTAAACAGTTTGTAAAAATATTTGTAAATATTTACTTAATGTCAAGTTCGCTTAGAGCAGGTTTTTGAGTTGGGAATTAAATGCCACTTAATAATCAGATTAAAGAAGATAAAAAAGAAGAAGACAATTGTAAGTGTATTATAAAAAACAAAATTAGCTGAGTACTCAAAAACAACATTCGAGGATTAATTTTAATTTAATCGCTAATCGTTCACCTAAAGAAAAAAGAAAATCAACTGTCTTTTAATACTTTATTAAACAAAATTAAACAATACAATACATATGAATGATAGAAAAACATTTTAAATATTTATATGATGTACCATAATCACAATTCTGAAACAGGCATATATATGTATGTAAATACATATGGGTAATTTCGTGACAAGTGACCCAACTTTTAAAATCGATGTCTTCCGATTTGGATGAAAATTGCACTAAGGTTAGTACTATTGAATAATAGGCCAGACACAAATTTTAAGAACTGCCGGAGTATTTTTTATACATATGGGCAATTTCATGTCAAGCGACCCAATTTTAATAAAACCTTGTATGACCAAAATGTTCAACTTTGACCTGTAACTCCGGCAGTTTTCGGCCGATAGAGCTGACAATTTGTGTTTGGCCTACTATCCAATAGTAATAACCTTGGTGCAAATTTTCACTTGACATGAAATTGCCCATATGTATAAAAATACGATTAATATCCCAGCAGTTTGGTCGGATAGTGCCGAACTACCTATTTAACCTACTTCTAGGGTTACCCCTAGCCAGGTGACTAGCTATTTTAACATGTGCTTGTCATGCGAGGAAGTCAATCGTCACCCCATAGGTTACGAAGAGACGACAAATAGCTTAAATTTGTTTTTTAAATGTCCACTCTCCCGCTTAAAAAGGGGACACTAAAGTGGCGATTATCTTTACCCTCGTTTACAAGAGTACATCCTTGGCGAAAGGCGAATTAGAGCCAAACAGGTAGTTATACGTTAGTGGAAATCACTGTCTTTTTCGGATGCATTGACTCTTTTTTGAACTGCTGGAATGTATGAATTGTTCATTAGCTTCTAAAACTTATTGGTGTAAAATTTTAGACAAATCAGATAACGGGAACCCGTGCCAGAAATCGACTGAAATGTGTAAAATTAGGTAAATAATAGGACTTTTTTGATTTCTTCAAAATTTGTGCAATTAAAATGATCCTTTCTTAACATTTCGACCAAATCTTATCTTCTAAAATTATATATCCAATGAGGTATAAAACATTTATATCAAAGAACAAACAACAAAGTTATTGACAATTTCCCAAGCCATATATTAAAAAATCATGCATTTTTGCATTGTTTGGTATTTGTTTCTCATGCAGAAGTGGTGTAAAAAAAATTTCTACACAAAAAATTAGTAAAATATAAGTTAAGTAGTAATTTTTTGCTGCGTATTTGTGAAAAGAAAACGTCTATAACTCTGTTATTTGTCGTTCGATATTAATAATTTATAATATTATAATAATTAAGTCTGTTCGTTTACAAACAATTTTTTACTAGTTTTACCATTTTTTACTATTTTGTTAAGTTTTTTGTTTTTGTACACAAAAAATTGTAAAAAATAGTAAGCTGGTTGAAATAAAATATTTTTCTCTTTTACTATTTTTGGCTTGAATATTTTTATCGAGTAAAAGGTAGTAAAACAAAATTTGTTCTGTATTGATTTGTTTGGAAAATAATTTCATATAAATTTGTTTTAAAATTTTCAATATAATGAAAAACAAACAAAATTTACTTGAATTTCGTTCATTTACTTTTTATATTTTTGAGAACATTTTTTATTTTTCTCTTGTTTTACTACTTTTATTTGTTTGAAAGATATTATAGAAAGATAGTGGAAAGATATTATAGAAGACAAGATTTTGTTGAAATGTTTGAAACTATAATTTTAATGGCACAATTTTTGAAGAAATTGAAAAAGTCCTATTTATATTTTTTGGACGCCTCTAATATACAATTGTATGTATGTATGTTATATGATTTTATTTAATGAATGATAGAAATAATTCAGTAATTGAGGTAGTGGATTTGCTGGGATTTTGGTTGGATTGGCGAGGATTATCCTTGGCTCGAAAATTTAATTTTGCTATATTAGATACTACATTTAATCCGCCTTACATGCAGTAAACGTGGTACTTTTTTCTCTTTCTACCTGTTAACTCCGCCCATTCTAACTGCTGCTATTGGTGGTGAACACTCGTAGTAGAGAAGAGTAAAGATGTAAAATGTTTAATCATTTGTCTCGTTTTAACTCATACATATCAGAAGTGTAATGCAAAAATATTACAAATGTACAGAAAATTAAACTGAAAATGGGAGAGTACAATTTATACATATACCATGACTAGAGAGAATATATGTTCAGTTTATATTTTGTTCTCATCGAATCAACACTATAAAAGTGGTTTTCACAT
Organism: Lucilia sericata; assembly: GCF_015586225.1. Taxonomy (NCBI): domain Eukaryota; kingdom Metazoa; phylum Arthropoda; class Insecta; order Diptera; family Calliphoridae; genus Lucilia; species Lucilia sericata. The sequence continues at coordinate 840,442 of NW_023994081.1, read as the reverse complement.
ACTTAGCGTTTACTTAGTATTCAGTTATAATTATTATAATAAAAAATTACTAATTGATTTAATAGCGATAAAACAAATTTGAATTTTTATTATCTGCAAATAATGCCTCGTCCATTAAAAGAAAGTTATGGAGACCTCAAGCCTCCATTTTCATATATATCATTGACCGCCATGGCAATATGGAGTTCTCCACAGAAAATGTTGCCATTAAGTGAAATTTACAAATATATAATGGACAAATTTCCTTATTATCGAAAAAATACACAAAAGTGGCAAAATTCTTTACGACATAATCTAAGCTTTAATGATTGTTTTATAAAAGTGCCTCGCCATTCCAGTAAGGCTGGCAAAGGATGTTTCTGGACATTGCACCCCAAAGCTTTTGATATGTTTGAAAACGGCAGTTTGCTGCGCCGACGGAAACGCTTTCGTATAAAAAAAATTGAAACAGACTTGTTATCTGTTGAAATGACTACGTTGGCAGGATTTCAACACATATTAAACCAGCAAGCTGAATCCAATTTTGCTACATGGGAGAATAACCTTGACTTACCATTGGATAATATTAACAACCCGCCTTTCGCCACAACACCATGCTTCAGTGTGCCACGTATTAATGAATATGAAGCAACTGAGCAATTTTCGTACCCACAGCGACCTAAGAGATCATTTACAATTGAAAGCCTAATTGGTCCGGAAAAAAATCAAACATCAGACGACATTGGTAATTTTGGGGAGAACCATAAAAACCATTCATTTGAAAGCGGATTTTCTTTTCCTGGATTATTTAACGTCAATTTTGCAGCTACAGTTTCTCAACATCTGACTCCAGATTCATATGGTTTGCATCAGCAATTAGCTCTTATGCACCAACAGCAAGCAGCGGCTCATCTTCAAATTCAACAATCTGCTACTGCTGCCCTTCTAGTTGAACATCAGCAACAGCTAACACAACAAAATTTATTAAGTACATTTTTAGGACCATTATCAGTATTTTAATTACTTCAATAATTCAGTTGGCAAAATACGAAATTGTGATATATTAATCTTATTTAAGATAAATTGCTTTAATTCTATATATGTAAATATTTAACAAAAAAATTGTATATAATATTAACCAAATATATGTATGTAGTTTGATAATATGTATTATTATTAATACAATTTTTAAATTTAATTATAGTTAATTAACTGCTGGAGTAATTGAAATTTGCAAATTAAATTTTTATCTAGGGTGGTGCTTAAAAGTCTTTTAGTTCAATCGGTCTTATATTTTTTGTTTAAGATGCGACATATCAAAAACGATTTGAATAATCGTAATCGTTATGTGAAAAAGCGATGGACGGTACTTTGTTTGGCTTTAAAAATGTTCTCCGTTCTGAGACAATTTGTCCAGTGGACGAAAAAATGCCTTTTTGATAACATCAAATGATTTCATCACTGGCAGCAATGGTGTTCGGTAATTAGACCCAATTCTTTGCTTGAGTGTTTTCACAGCATTGTTGTATAAGAAGTAATTGTTAAATTCCTTTTATATCTGGGATTAAGAATGATACTTTCGCAATCTAACGGTTTATTTCTCCAATTCTTATTTATTTATTTGTTTCTTTCCCTTCTTTCAAGAAAAAATACAATTGAACTAAACAAAACAAATTTAAAGAAAAAAATTACACGCAGAGAAAAATTATAGTGGAGGGAACCATAATCTGAAACTATCATTAATAATTGGTCTAATGGTTATAGGAAACATGTAAAATATTTCCCAATTAGGATCATAATATGATCCTTAGAAGTTATCATTACATTATCCCTACTTAAACATGTTATAGATATTAAATTAATTATTAAATGCTGATCACAATTATAATATAATAAAAAATGTGTTTATTTGTATGCCCACCATCAAAAAAGATGGGGGTATATTAATTTTGTCATTCCGTTTGTAACACATCGAAATATTGGTCATAGACCCACAAAAGTGTATATATTTTGGATCCTTATTAAATTAAGACAATCTAGCCATGTCTGTCCGTCCGTCTGTCTGTCTGTTGAAAGCACGCTAGAGTCCGAACGGAACGTTTTTGGATAGCCACCATACAAGGGGATCGCCGAAAAACAGCTTTAATGGGCATATCTGTTTCAAAAGTACAAGTATAGCTATGAAATTCGACATAAATAAGTTTCATATGATCCAAAATCTTCCTACCAAATTTTATGAGGATCGGTTCATAATAGACCCTACCCCCCATAAAAGGCCCCTTACAGAAAATTTGTTTAACGCTCATTACTAGCTTAAAAATACTAGTATAACAATGAAATTTGACATAAGTAAGTCTCTTATGATCCAAAACTTCTCTACCAAATTTTATGTTGATCGGTCCATAATTGACCCTACCCCCATATAAGGTCCCCTTCAGAATATGACTTTAACGCTCATTACTGGCTTACAAATACAAGTATGTGTGTGAAATTCGATACACATAAGTTTTAATGAAGCCAAAATCTCTCTATCAAACTTTATGTGGATTGGCCCATAATTGACCCTACTCCCCATACAAGGTGCGCTTCAAAAAATTACTTAAACGATCATTTCTGGCTTAAAAATACAGAATACAGAAAAGCGATGAAATTCGACGCACATATTTTTTATACGAGTTAAAACCTCTCTACCAAAGGTATTGAGGACTTTAATGATCTTTGCTGACTTAAAAATACGTGAACTGTTATGAAATTTTATATAAGAAACTTTTATAGGAACGTAAATGCGATGTAAAGATGTTTTGTATGAACCAAAATTGGTCTAAAAAATTTTTATGAAAAACGGTCAGTTAATTTGATGAGAAATGTCACCCTGATGAGTGATGGGTGGGTATATGAGATTCGGCTCAGCCGAATATAACACACTCACTTGTTTTATCATAAAATGGTCGAAACCACCGTAATATGGCTTAAATTTTATTACAACATGATCCTCGTAGCCATTTCGATTACCATAATATGGTCTCTTAATTATATAGTACCCCCAATAATAACACGAATTTTTTGGAAGAAACATTTTATTTTCAACATAAATTAATTTGATTTAAAATAATACAATTTTCATTTTAATCAAGAAATAACAATAAATTTTATGTAATTTGATTATTTGTTATTTTTATAATTACTAAGGTAGTTTTTATATATGTATACACAGAAAAGAATATTTAATAATTTCGTTCAATTTAATTATATTTTAAATTAATATGATTCCATCAAAAAAGATGGGGGCGTATATTGATTTTGTCACTCCGTTCGTAACACATCGAAATATTGGTCGTAGACCCACAAAAGTATATATATTCTGGGTCCTTATTAAATTCTAAGATGATCTAGCCATGTCCATCTGTCTGTCTGTTGAAAGCACGATAGAGTTCGAACGGAAACGCCTAGAGCTTAGAGAACATAAATTTTTCCAAAAATATTTCTTATAGCTAAGGTTTGTTTGGTATTGCAAATGGGCAATATCGGTCTACGATTTCGCATAGCCCCCATACAAGTGGACCCCGAAAAACAGCTTTAACAGCCATAACCATTTTATACGAGTATTCATCGCTTTACTCGGCATAAATAAGTTGTGAGGATCGGTCCATAAATGACCCTACCCCCCATATAAGGCCCCCTTCAGAAAATGACATTAATACTCATTACCGGCTTACAAATACTAATATAGCGATGAAATTCGACACACACAAGTTACCCCCCATATAAGGTCCCCTTCGGATAATGACTTTAACTCCCATTCATACATGGGCACACTGCAGTATAATTTTACTGGTTACTGAAAAAAAATTTAGTGTTCAGTATATCTTTACTGGTCACTGATAAAATTTTCAGTATTCAGTAAATTTTTACTGATTACTGAAAAAATTACAGTATTCAGTAAAATTTTACTGAATACTGAAAAAAATTTCAGTAAACAGTAAAAAATACTGGTAATGCAAATCTTACTGAATACTGAAATTTTTTTCAGTAATCAGTAAAATTTTCAACCCAAATTAGTAAATTAGTTAGTAAATTAGTGCAGTAAAATACTGCATTTTTCTGCAGTAACCAGCAAATTTATTGCAATTTTTTGCAGTAATCAGTAAAATTTACTGAATACTGAAAATTTTTTCCCATTGCTCTCGAAGGCCTTCCGAATAAGAGTAGTTATTCGATGTACCTGTTCGATAGTGCTGTGCTTTCTTCTGAAACCAAACTGATGGTCAGGAATAATGCAATTATCGTTAAGGTGTAGTATAAGGCTTTCAAGCAATAACTTTTCAAAAAGTTTTGAGAATATAGACAACAGGCTAATGGGACGGTATGATGTCACTTGAGTGACATCTTTTCCCGGTATTGGTATCATAACAATTTCGGATACTTTCCATGAGGTAGGGAAATATCCAATACGTAGCATCGAGTTAAAGATGAACAAAATAATTCTCAGTGCTGAATTGGGCAGGTTACTTATCATCGTGGTAGTAATTTTATCTATACCAGGTGATTTTCCTGCCTTTAGACCTTTGATTGTCGTCTTCACGGTAAAGAACCGGAATTTTATTGGGCGTGGAACCACATTATTTATAATGTTAGCACTAATAGAAGAATCTGTATCATTTTCAGTAAACACATTCTCCAAGTGATTGGCGAATGCTTCAAGTTTTTCTGACGTATTTTTTGCCCATTGACCATTCTGGAGGCGTATGGGTGACTCATATGCAATAGGGCATTGCATATGTTTAACAGCTTTCCAGAGACTATATTCTGTTTTCTTAGTAGGGTCTAAGTTTTTGAGATAATTTCTCAGATTATATTCCTTATTATTTTTTAAGGCGATGTGAAGTCTTCTTTGGCACTGATTAAGTTTAACCTTTATGTTTGGAGATCGCGATTGTTGCCATTGACGCCTGAGTGTTCTCTTTTCTTTAATTAGAGACTCAATGTTCCTAGGACATTTCGAATTTTTGTAGTATCCCAAGGTGACTGGTGGTGTAGAAACTTTGACAGCATCTTGTAAGATATCCGTAAATATATCGACAGCGGATTGTATTTCATGGTCATTTTTCAATGAAATGTTTTGTGGCAAGTGTGAGCTGACATACATTTTATACTTTAACCAGTTCGTCATCTTGTTAGGGAAACAAGAACAATAGTTTTCCAATTTATTTGTAATGAGGCGAGAGCCCCAAAATGTATGTTTTGCAAGAGTTTTAAAGTAATCGAGAAACTGCTCTCGATTAATATTATACCTAGGAGGACAATATATTGAAGATATTGTAACTCTGCTATCATGTATATTTATAGAGGTGGCCTGGATATGGTCCTTTTTGTATTCTGGCATTGGGAAATTTCTAATATTTTTTCTCACTAATATCGCTGTTCCACCACAGGCTCTGCCACTTGGATGTTTTGTATCGTAAGTGTAGTATCCGTTAATTCTGAAACAATTCTTTAGGGTAAAGTGTGTTTCAGAGACGAGTAGTACGTCAATTTCCTGAAGTAGCAGGAATTGTTCAACTTCATTCTTGTGTTGGCTAAGGCCGTTAGCATTCCAAAAACAAATTCTTAGGGAAACTGTTCATGGTTTGAATTGAATTCTCAATAGAGCTTTGAGAATTTGTTTCGGGTGCGGGTACACCCTCTTTTAATGCATGTGCATATGAAAATAACGTGGTATTATTTTCATTATTTGTTTGCAGATTTTCATTATTTTTATTTACTGGACATCCGCGATAGTTAGCAGTGTGATTTTGACCACAGTTACTGCATTTTCTTTTATTGTTATCTGTTTTTGGGTGGGGACAATCTTGGCTTTTATGGATGTCTCCGCTTCTCACACAAACAGATGGTAATTTGCAGAAAGTTCTGGTGTGACCGAACTCTTGGCAATTTAGGCATTGAGGAGGACCTCTGCGTTTAATGGGTTCCTCTACAGTTATTTTGCGATTAAGAAGATATCTTAAACTATATATGGGATGAGTATCGCCCTTTTTCTTCAATTGTGAAGAGTTAAAAGTAATTTCAACTCTAAACATTGGTTGAGGAATTTTGTCCTTGTTAAATATATTGTGAATGGACTTCACTTCATAACCTTCAGTCTCTAGCGCCTTTTTAATGTCATCATTTGGTACAGAACTGTCTACACCTTTGATAACTACTGCCAAACCCTTTGCACTTTTTAGTTGATATGTGTAATAATTTCTTTTCTCAGAATCAAAACTATCAACTATTGTTCTAAAAGACTTTTCTGAATAAGTTTGTATTTTTGTTTCCTGAATGTTTCCTTTGCGTAGGGAGACTACGTGGAAATTTTCTTTGCCTACAAGTTGGGACAACTTATTAACCAATAGATTTGTGGTAGGTTCGCGCAAATAGAGGGGAGGTGGCTTGTGGTCTTTTAGAGGCATGGATGGTACTTTTTCACTTTCTTGGTTGTCAAGGAGTGCAAAACGATTTTGACTTACCGAATTTGTTTTCGCCTGTTTTGGATTTGGTTCCAATTTTTGTAAAGTACATAATGTTTAAACATAGCTAATTTTGAATAAAAACTTGCTTAACTTGGTTTAGACTACGAAGGTACGGAGGGAGCCATTTATGCAGTTGCTAGCTTCAGCCGAGTGGGGGGTTCGTGGTACCTGGCAGTCAAAACAAAACCATTACAGGAAAAAATTTTATAGACTCCCTAAAACATTCTAAAAAACAAACCCATATACCTGGTGGAAAATATTAATGTATTTAAATGATTTTCGTCTTGCATTCTTTTATGGACTCGGAGATGGATGAGAGTCATGGCAATAAATTTCCCTCCCTAACCAATGTTTTGACATTTGCCATTTCTATTGTAGATCAAAACCCCTAACACAAAACTATCCTTAAAGAAATTTACCGCATCTCGTCAAGAAAACAAAGGCTTCGATTTAGCAATTCATAATTAAATCTATTAAGATTTATTCACAAAATCATTTTTTTATAAAAACAAAGACATTGATTTTAAAATATAAGAGGTTTAAACAATAAATTTTGATTAGGAAAATTCTAAGCAAATTATTTGGATTCTTAAAATTTAATCATATTAAAAAATGTGTTTCAGAAATATGAAATATAATTTAATAATAAATGGGATATAATTAATTATAAACAAACTTTATAAAATTTTTAATTTTGTTTTCAAGCTCTATTAAAGAAATATTATTTAATTAAAGTAAAGGTGCATAATGTGTCGTTCAATATCAAATCAATAATTTGTGTGAATACGATATGGAAATGAACCAATTATGTGTTCAAATCCATTCGTTCCTATCTGATTTGTGGCAATTAATAAGTTAAAAGAAGAGAAATAAAAACTTTATGAGTGGAAAAAAAAATTTAAATTTATGAATGAAACAAACGAAATTGATCTAAATATATAAATCAACTACTATTTCGACTGTATTGTTGTTGTTTCTTTTCTTTTTCTTTTTATATACTTTTTTTTTTTTTTTTATAAAGTAGAAAAAGTTGCAATTGAAAAAATGATCAATGAGACTAATTTAAGATTTATCAATGAACGGTTTTTTTCTTATTTTACTATTTGTGACTCACCAAATTTTACTGCACGTACATACGGTGAAGGCGTTCAACATAGGGACGTCTGGCGATGTTTATGATTATTATGTTAGGTAATGATGATTAGTTTAATGATGATTTTTTCATGCAAATTAAGATCATAACTGAACGTAGGTAATGCTAAGTTGGGATAAATATAAATTCACAAAATTATGATATTGTTCGATGGATTGTATCAAATTATGCAACTTTAATTATTATTAGATGTAGATTATACTTATTGGTTGGTAATTAAATATAGGTAAATAATTCCCGATGGGGCGTGGTTCAATCGTTCCGTTATAGAAAATAATCTTGTAAGTTTGAAAGATAATAAGCAGATACTTCCAGAAGTGATTTATTGGTAGTTACGAACTCAAACGTAAGAGGAATTCCAAAGGATTGGTAGGTTTTGATGGATATCCAGATTGAGTTTCGATGGCCGAAATGTTGTGGAGTTGGAAAATAACGATCTGAAATTTCTGGAGGTGATTTCAGTACAATATCTAAACCAAACGGTATATATCTAAACCAAACGATAATTGATCTTATAATTATTCCTCCAGTATTCAGAAATGTTGTTGGATAGATTAGATCGATGCAGTTGTATGTAGGTTTGGAATGGGTTGGTAAAGTGGTGCAAACTGTATTTGAGTTTGAAGGTTGGAAACGGGGGCCTTAATACTGACACAAACTCAAGCAAGATGATATGGGGCCAATCGAAATCAAAAGTCAGTGCGTCAATTATATGGCACTGAGTCTTCGTGTTTGTTGAGGTTAGGTACGAAGACTCGAAAGGTCACCAAATGGACAATTAACCTGCAAACCACCAAGAAATTTTTGTAAAGACTATATCTATGCAAAACCAAATATTTCTATAGGATTTACCTTCGAACTTCCGTTAATAAGAGGCAGAGGCTTTGATTCCAAGTAGACTTTGTCCACTTGAGTGGATTTACCAGTTTGATAGCACTGTTTCCTTAGTGTTTGGGGATAATTTAAAACCTCTGAATCTCGTTGGCAATTAAAAATTATATTAATATGGTGGATTTCAAACCCAGTTATTAAACTTTGTTAAAAAAAATCTTATATTTGTGTAGAACTAATATGGATGATGTAATAAAATATTATCTTCAATTATTACTTTACTCAGAACTATTATTTTTTTGGGATGCTTATCGTTCAAATACCAGAATAGAAAGAACGCTTCCACATGTTCTGCTTTGCCACGAGACTTCAACTCGTTATTTTCAGATTCAGAGTAAATTAAGGCAAAAGAAATATGAAAGAGACGGCATTATCGACATTGGCTAAATGGTTACTTTGAGTATGTGTAGGAAAAATATTATTACCAGGAATAACATAACGATGTAATTAATTTTCAACAATTTATTTCTATTATATTAAAAAAAATAATTATTTTTAACATTTTGCACTTAATCCCTTTGTACCTTACATTTTTGCATCATTTGTTTTTACGCCAACACACACCACTGGCCATAGTCTGGACACAAACCCATTCATTATTTGGTTTTACGAATTTGTAAATTAACCCTTGGATGAGACAATTAAAATGCAATGTTAAAATAATATCATACTGTTAAATTTAACATATTAAATAAACTTGTAGGTGTTGGTACATATGAAACAGGCAAATAAAATAGTATCTTTTTTAGCAAAAATTTTGTTATTTCAAAAAGCGGCATTACAAAACCGAGAGATATTGACCTCATAGGTGACAATATTTATCGGAAAAAGAGCTTTTTTTTTAGAAAATGTTCGAAGAAAATTTAATTTCTTAGATTCTGTAAACATATTTGTATTTTCATGTATAAATATTAATGGAAAATATATAAATATATATAAAACGAATCTTAGAAACAAGTTATTTTCGAAATTACTTTCAAGTCTATATGATACAAGAAACCTAGTGCCTTAATGTCAATATTTATTTTGTTATTGTTAGCAATATTTTAATCACGTAGAAAAGGTTATAAATCCTTGTTTATAAGTGGCAATATTGATTAAAATATTGCAATGACAAACACCAATATAGCTAAGGAATGTACGACTTAAAGTAAACATGTTCTAAAGACGAATGTCTTTGGCATGATATGTGCCGATGACTTTTCCATTTATATCCTGTAGGACGTAGTAGTTATTACCTACTTTTTCTTTTACTATTGCCTTCAAAAACAGGGGCGCAAGTTTAGCATTATAATCCTTGACTGCGGAACTCTGAGAGAAATTCCTCCTTAGGACTTCCTGTCCAACATTAAATGAAATGGACCTAGTACGTAAATTGTATTGAATTTGATTCCTATTGTAGGCTTCAGAAATTCGCTTTTTAAGTTCATGGCGTAAAAGTTTCAAGTTATCGTCTCTTGATAGACCAAAAGAAGGTTCATCTAATAGTTCCAACTTCGAAAGCAGTTTGTATGATTCTCCATGAGTAATCATATTAAACCCAAAGAGAGCGTGGTAAGGTGAGCAACTAATTGTCTGGTGTTTTGAATTTCGAAGCGCACAGCTAATAAAACTTAGGTTTTCATCCCAAACTTTCTGATCGCCTTTAAGAAATGTATAATAATACCTCTGATTATGGAACGATTTACACGCTCTGAGGCGTTAGATTGTGGGGAATAGACTGCCGTATACATATGATTAATTCCAAGAGATGTCAAAAAAGCATTAAATTCGTTCGCACGAAACTGTGAGCCATTATCACTTACCAAAGTTTCAGGCACGCCGTAGATGTGAAAAATATTCTTAAGGAGGAAATCTTGAATAATAGAGGATGTAAATTTCTTTAGAGGGCAAAGCCAATGAAACTTTGTTAAGTGATCTAACACAATTAGAATACCGATATTGCCACTTTTGCTTCTAGGGTGGGGACCGAGAATATCAATAAATAACCTTTGAAAAGGACGAATAGAGGTTACAGGTTTGCCCATTTCCGGCTTTATGAAATTAGGTGATTTCGTTGTCCTACAAACCTCGCATAACCTAACATAGTCCCTAACGTCTCTTAATAACCCAGGCCAAAAGAAGTTGCGTCTAATAAAGTCTACAGTTTTAGCCATTCCTCCATGACAACCTATTTTGGAATCATGAAAGTGAGAAATTAATCCTTTTCGTAGTTGTTCCGGGACCCATAGCTTCCATGCTAGCTCCTCTTGATCAGGGTTACCGTTGTAGTGTTCAGTTCTGATGTATACGTAATTGTCGACTATTTTTATATCGGGATAAGCCAAAGGATTTACTGAAATCTTGCTTTTTAGGGTTTGATAATCCTCATCAAAGAAATGTTTCGAATTTAAATCGATTTCCGGTTCGCATAATTCCAGGGATGAAACTTCCTCGCAGTGTATACGGGATAAGGCATCAGGCATGATGTTATCCTTACCTTTACGGTGGCTTATGGTGAATTTATAAGCCTGGAGTTTGAAAACCCATCGCGCCAATCTTCCACTCAAATCAGGCTGTTTCATTAGCCAAACTAAACTGGCATGGTCTGTAATTACTTCGAACTCTTGGAGTTCCAAGTAACATCTGAATTTTCTAATTGCTTCTAAAGCCGACAAACATTCCCTTTCCGTTACGCTATAATTCCGCTGTGCGGAATTAAGCTTTCGCGACATAAAAGCTATGGGCCTTTCTGCTCCAGTTTCATCCAGCTGTATTAACACTGCGCCGATTCCGTAATCGTTGGCATCACAGTGAAGATAAAACTTTTTTGAGAAATCGGGATTTGCGAGAACTGGTGCCGATGTTAATAGTTGTTTTACTTTGTCAAATGCTTGTTGAGCCGAATCGGTCCGCACGAACTTCTTTTTTGTCGTTACAACTTCTGTGATAGGAAACACAACCGTAGAAAAATTATCAATAAAACGGCGGTACCAACCCGCTAAACCTAAGAATCCTCTAACCTGTTTTAGGTTCTTAGGTGTTGGCCAGGACAATATGGAATCTATTTTTTCTGGGTCGGTCCTAATTCCACCGTCTCCTATCACATATCCGAGATATTTGACTTCCCTAACACAGAACTTACTTTTGGAAACATTAAGCGTTAAATTGGCCTTTTTAAACTGTTCGGCAATCCTAACTAGTGTAGATACATGGGAGGTAAAATCAGATGACACGATGATAAGATCATCAAGGTATCCGAAGACGCAATGTTTCAAATCAGCAGGGATTAACTCATCCATTAAGCGACACATAGTTTGGGGAGCGTATCACAGTCCAAATGGTAAAGCGGTCTACCAGGGACTGTGAACGCTGTAAGAGGCTTCGCCTCATCGGCTAAATCGAGTTTGGAAATTAGGTTGGCCTGAGGAAGACGAGAAAATATTCCCTCTATGTTGGGTAACGGATAGGCATCTTTCTTTGTTACAAAGTTAAGTTTTCTGGCATCTAAGCACAGACGGACTTTGTTTGGCTTTATGACCAAACGCATGGGAGAGCTCCATGGGGAATTCGAAGGTTCTATTACACCTAGCGTCAACATACGATCTATCTCTTTAAACATCAGTTTCTCCACAGCAGGAGAAACTGGATAAAACCTTTGTTTAATCGGCTTGGCATCACCAACGTCGATTTCATGAAGAATCATGCTGGTTTTCACTAGACCTTGTTGCTCAAAATTGGGAAAGAGAGCAATAATTGCCTCTAGTTGTTGTTGTTGACATTGTGTAAGGGGATATTTCTGGTTATCTGGATTCTCAGATTCAGATTTTTCGGAACATATTGGTGGGACTTCGGACTTATTTACATCAGACATTATGGACAGGACATTTGACGCAATTTCGGACGCAGAAGATTTAGACACAATTACTGATTCAAAAATATCAGGCGCAAGGTGGAATGTCTTCCAAAAATCTAAACATAAGATCAATCTCTGAGATAAAGTTAGGACGATTAATATTTTTATCTGCTGAGTTTGATTTTTAAAGGACATTTAAACATCCAAATACCCTACGACTTTTTGATGTCTACCGTCAGCTGTTCTAACACTAGATTTTAAACTGTAAAATTCTGTAAATTTTGAAAAATCATAATGAGCCAAATCCGAGCCTATACAGCAAACATTCGCACCCGTATCCAAAAGACCTAGTTCGTTAAAAGTTAAAAATCTAACCTTGGCATAATATCTCTCATCGTGAGGATTAGAAACGATTGACGATATTATAAATTTAGAAGCAAATTTTCGGCATTTAAAATAGTTTCGAAGTCTAATAGTAGATCTTTTAGGACGTTTATTCTGAAGAGTTAAAGAGGAAATGTTAAATATTTTATTGCGAGCAGCGACATAATCTGACCATCTTTGATGATATGGATGAATAGGGAAAAGAGTTTTATGACAATTTTCATTAGGTTTTAAAATGTGCAGCATTTGTTTGTTTGGTTGTTGAACTATCATAGAATTAGTTTGAAGATTTTGAGTAGGCATATTTACAAAGGGGTTCAAAGTGGTGTCTCTATCTACATTCGATCCTGTGCAGGATTCGAAGGTTGATAGTTTTTTGGTTTGTTGCGTTTTAAAATACAATTTTGACAAATTTGACAGTCTTCCCAGTGATGACCGGGCTCATCACAATTCCAACAAACTCTAGTAACCGGTTTCTGTATCGCATCAACACTAATTTCAGGATTGGAAAAAGTATGATCACTTTCATCCAAGTCAATTTGTGCCACATTTCTTCGGATAACAAAAGGAGGTCTTGGAGCAAATGTTTTTCTGAAACTATCTTCCCCTAACAAATTCTCTCGCATTTGTACAAGCTTACGAAGATGAGCTAGCGAATACATGGGTACATACAGAAGCTCATGTCTGATGTCAGGGCGAAGATTTCTGGTTAATATTTCAATTAACACTTGTTCGGACATGGGTGAGCTTAGTCGGTCTAAATTAACACAAACGGACTCATAGAATGTCTCAAAATTCTCGCCAGGTTTTTGTTTTCAGCTGCGTATTTCTTCTCTGATATCGAAATCAGATTTAAAGTCTTTGTACTGATAACGAATGGCAGCACAAAAATCATCCCAGACAATGGTTTGGACTTGTTTATGATACCTCCAAAACCAGTCACGGGCCTTTCCGGAAAGGAGGATATGGAGATTTTTGCAAATGAGAATGAGAAAGAAATTCCCCAACATTTAAACCGTTGGCAGAGCCGTCGAACTTCAAGTTCCAATTTTGCTCTATTGAGGTTATCTTATTTGCTCGAAAAGCAAAATTGTGGTCATTCTGATATAAATTGTTAGAAATTGGTGGATTGAGATTAATCAAAGGAGACTGTTGTCTAAAATCTGTGGGACGATTGTCGCCACCGGAATTTGTATTGATATTTAAATTTCGTAATAATCTACTCACACTAGCTTCTATCATTTCATTGATTTGGCATAGTCAATGTTATTGTTAACATACTCAGCTCTTTGGGGAGTATTGACATTATGAAAATTTGGTGAATTTCGGAAAGGGACCGAATTTCTTGAAGCCTGAGCAATTGGTGTAAAAACTTGTTCAGTCTCTTGTCCACGCTGATTGCTAGAACGGAGGTTTACAGACTGATCTTGATTTAAATATTGAAATAAATTGTTTATATAGTTTCTAGTGGGATATCGTTTGGAAAGCGCACCACGACCTTTTCCGCGAGCAGCATTGACTTGAGACTTGGGATCACGTTGGACTACATTTTGAGCTGGGATACTAGCAGATTGTGTACTACAATGTGGAGCATCAGAGGCAATAGTTTGAACCCTTGCCGTACGGAGATCAGATAACTGACACGGACGTTTGCACACTGGACATTGTGATGATTGAGATAATAGGTCTTCAATACAATTCCTATGAAAGGAATGTTCACACTGTGCGATTATTAGGCATTCTTGTTCAATGGACATCACTCTTTCACATAAACTACAAATGTTATTTGCAACAATATTGTCTTCAGAAGTCGAAGCAGGAGGAGGAGATCTTATCGTAGACATATTGAAATACCAGCAAAATTATATGATAACTAAGCAAAATGTATAAAGTCGTATATTTCAACGATTGAATGTTTTCAAAAATGTAAATAAGCTAACAAAAGTAAATGTTATACGTATATATAATCATATTTTCTTTCAGAGAGGGTAATATTTTTAAGGATATAAGGATATTAAGAAATGCAAGGTGAATTGTTTAGAACAAAATTTTCTATAGTTCTTACAAAAATAAACAATTTACGAAATAAGCAACAAACCAGAAACAGTATAAAACTATCTTTTGTAACATAAACTGCTTTTAAATTTATTGGATATTTAATTGCGAACAGCAAATTAAATATTTTCCAAAAAAACTCAAAAATTCTGATAACTCAGTTGAAAAATTTGTAAAATCAATTATTTTTATAAAAACAAAACATACTATATATACAAAAAAGTAATTCATCGGGCCCCACGTTGGGCGCCATTTTCTGTAACGTACATAATGTTTAAACATAGCTAATTTTGAATAAAAACTTGCTTAACTTGGTTTAGACTACGAAGGTACGGAGGAAGCCATTTATGCAGCTGCTAGCTTCAGCCGAGTGGGGGGTTCGTGGTACCTGGCAGTCAAAACAAAACCATTACAGGAAAAAATTTCATAGACTCCCTAAAACATTCTAAAAAACAAACCCATATACCTGGTGGAAAATATTAATGTATTTAAATGATTTTCGTCTTGCATTCTTTTATGGACTCGGAGATGGATGCGAGTCATGGCAATAAATTTCCCTCCCTAACCAATGTTTTGACATTTGCCATTTCTATTGTAGATCAAAACCCCTAACACAAAACTATCCTTAAAGAAATTTACCGCATCTCGTCAAGAAAACAAAGGCTTCGATTTAGCAATTCATAATTAAATCTATTAAGATTTATTCACAAAATCATTTTTTTATAAAAACAAAGACATTGATTTTAAAATATAAGAGGTTTAAACAATAAATTTTGATTAGGAAAATTCTAAGCAAATTATTTGGATTCTTAAAATTTAATCATATTAAAAAATGTGTTTCAGAAATATGAAATATAATTTAATAATAAATGGGATATAATTAATTATAAACAAACTTTATAAAATTTTTAATTTTGTTTTCAAGCTCTATTAAAGAAATATTATTTAATTAAAGTAAAGGTGCATAATGTGTCGTTCAATATCAAATCAATAATTTGTGTGAATACGATATGGAAATGAACCAATTATGTGTTCAAATCCATTCGTTCCTATCTGATTTGTGGCAATTAATAAGTTAAAAGAAGAGAAATAAAAACTTTATGAGTGGAAAAAAAATTTTAAATTTATGAATGAAACAAACGAAATTGATCTAAATATATAAATCAACTACTATTTCGACTGTATTGTTGTTGTTTCTTTTCTTTTTCTTTTTATATACTTTTTTTTTTTTTATAAAGTAGAAAAAGTTGCAATTGAAAAAATGATCAATGAGACTAATTTAAGATTTATCAATGAACGGTTTTTTTCTTATTTTACTATTTGTGACTCACCAAATTTTACTGCACGTACATACGGTGAAGGCGTTCAACATAGGGACGTCTGGCGATGTTTATGATTATTATGTTAGGTAATGATGATTAGTTTAATGATGATTTTTTCATGCAAATTAAGATCATAACTGAACGTAGGTAATGCTAAGTTGGGATAAATATAAATTCACAAAATTATGATATTGTTCGATGGATTGTATCAAATTATGCCACTTTAATTATTATTAGATGTAGATTATACTTATTGGTTGGTAATTAAATATAGGTAAATAATTCCCGATGGGGCGTGGTTCAATCGTTCCGTTATAGAAAATAATCTTGTAAGTTTGAAAGATAATAAGCAGATACTTCCAGAAGTGATTTATTGGTAGTTACGAACTCAAACGTAAGAGGAATTCCAAAGGATTGGTAGGTTTTGATGGATATCCAGATTGAGTTTCGATGGCCGAAATGTTGTGGAGTTGGAAAATAACGATCTGAAATTTCTGGAGGTGATTTCAGTACAATATCTAAACCAAACGGTATATATCTAAACCAAACGATAATTGATCTTATAATTATTCCTCCAGTATTCAGAAATGTTGTTGGATAGATTAGATCGATGCAGTTGTATGTAGGTTTGGAATGGGTTGGTAAAGTGGTGCAAACTGTATTTGAGTTTGATGGTTGGAAACGGGGGCCTTAATACTGACACAAACTCAAGCAAGATGATATGGGGCCAATCGAAATCAAAAGTCAGTGCGTCAATTATATGGCACTGAGTCTTCGTGTTTGTTGAGGTTAGGTACGAAGACTCGAATGGTCACCAAATGGACAATTAACCTGCAAACCACCAAGAAATTTTTGTAAAGACTATATATCTATGCAAAACCAAATATTTCTATAGGATTTACCTTCGAACTTCCGTTAATAAGAGGCAGAGGCTTTGATTCCAAGTAGACTTTGTCCACTTGAGTGGATTTACCAGTTTGATAGCACTGTTTCCTTAGTGTTGGGGGATAATTTAAAACCTCTGAATCTCGTTGGCAATTAAAAATTATATTAATATGGTGGATTTCAAACCCAGTTATTAAACTTTGTTAAAAAAAATCTTATATTTGTGTAGAACTAATATGGATGATGTAATAAAATATTATCTTCAATTATTACTTTACTCAGAACTATTATTTTTTTGGGATGCTTATCGTACAAATACCAGAATAAAAAGAACTCTTCCACATGTTCTGCTTTGGCACGAGACTTCAACTCGTTATTTTCAGATTCAGATAAATTAAGGCAAAAGAAATATGAAAAAGACGGTATTATCGACATTGGCTAAATGGTTACTTTGAGTATGTGTAGGAAAAATATTATTACCAGAAATAACATAACGATGTAATTAATTTTCAACAATTTATTTCTATTATATTTAAAAAAAAATAATTATTTTTAACATTTTGCACTTAATCCCTTTGTACCTTACATTTTTGCATCATTTGTTTTTACGCCAACACACACCACTGGCCATAGTCTGGACACAAACCCATTGATTATTTGGTTTTACGAATTTGTAAATTAACCCTTGGATGAGACAATTAATATGCAATGTTAACATAATATCATACTGTTAAATTTAACATATTAAATAAACTTGTAGGTGTTGGTACATATGAAACAGGCAAATAAAATAGTATCTTTTTTAGCAAAAAATTTGTTATTTCAAAAAGCGGCATTACATTTTGAAGTCCTAGGGCTGGACTTTCGTTTTGTATAAGTGACATAACGGTCCATTCCAGTTTGGATCTTTTCCGTTTTATGCGAGCTCAATGCATTTGGCTTGTTTTTTGGTATGGCACCAGTATTCTTTGACATTGGGCTTGAGTGATCTTCCTTATCATTAATGGTTTTTATAGTGTTAATGTTGTTATTGATACTATTTGTGATATTGTTCACATTAGCATTACTATTTTCATCAACCATTGTATCAGTTGTTTGTTTTTCTATTTTTTCTTCTGCGTTGTCTTCCACACAATTTTCTTGTTTTGGCGCACTTGAGAGAGGAGATCTCTCGTTTGTTGTTGTTTTTGAATCTGTTGTTTGTTTATTTATTTTTTCTTTTGCGCTATTATCTACACAATTGTTTTGTTTTGGCGCACTTGAAGGAGAAGATCTCTCATTTGTTGTTGTGAAATGAAATAACTTCCTAAATTAAAATGAAATAACGGCGTCATGAAATAACTCCCCACGAAATAACTCCCCAAAACAAAAATGAAATAAGTCCTTAAATTTGGGGACTTATTTCATTATGAAATAATTCCCCAATTTAAAAATGAAAAAAAGCCCCAACGAAATGAAATAACTTCCTAAATTAAAATGAAATAACACCCCATTTTTGGGGATTTATTTCATATGAAACAAATCCCTAATTTTAAAATGAAATAAGTTCCCATTTAAAAATAACAAATTATGGAACAAGTCGGTTTTAGTGACATTTCTAAAAAAATTAGGTCGCTCATACTTTCGAGTGTGTTTCAAAGTTTAATATATTTCAGTTTAATCGCTTTATAGAGATTCCCGTAATATACGGCCTACGGCCGGGCGCAAGGACTTTATAATCTATGGTATGTCCAACAACGGTTTCGCTTAATAAATATTTCCTAAATAGCCGGCCTATGGCCGGACGCAAGGATTTACTACTATATAATATGACCAACACCGGCTTCGCTTAGTAAAGATTTTCTAAATAGCCGGCCTTAAGCCGAACACTTTTGATGCAAGGATAAAACCCTTGCGCCCGGCCGAAGGCCGTCTATCAGACATATATTTTTTATTTCGTGTGATAAAAGTAATATAATGAAATAACTCCCTAAAAATATTTTTAGGAATTTATTTCATTTTTGAATTTTGAGGAATTATTTCATAATGAAATAACTCCCCATTTTAAATGTGAAATAATGCCCCAAAAAACGAATTAAGTCCCAAAATTTCATTGTTTTTGCTTTCTGAACAAATTTTTAGGGAGTTATTTCATTTTTGGTATAGGGAGTTATTTCGTGGGGAGTTATTTCATGACGCCGAAATAACACCTCATTTTTGGGGATTTATTTCATATGAAACAAATCCCTAATTTTAAAATGAAATAAGTTCCCATTTAAAAATAACAAATTATGGAACAAGTCGGTCTTAGTGACATTTCTAAAAAAAGTAGGTCGCTCATACTTTCGAGTGGGGCTTCAAAGTTTAATACATTTCAGTTTAATCGCTTAATAAAGATTCCCTTAATAGCCGGCCTGCGGCCGGGCGCAAGGACTTTCTACTCTATGGTATGTCCATCAACGGCTTCGCTTAATAAATATTTCCTAAATAGCCGGCCTACGGCCGGACGCAAGGATTTACCACTCTATAATATGACCAACACCGGCTTCGCTTAATAAAGATTTCCTAAATAGTCGGCCTAAGGCCGAACACTTTTGATACAAGGAGAGTGTTTTCTTAGCGAAGCCGGTGTCCAATGTGGCGTCATGAAATAACTCCCCAAAACAAAAATGAAATAACTCCCTAAAGATTTGTTCAGAAAGCAAAAACAACGAAATTTGGGGATTTAATTCGTTTTTTGGGGCATTATTTCACATTTAAAATGGGGAGGTATTTCATTATGAAATAATGATTTGTTTCATATGAAATAAATCCCCAAAAATGGGGTGTTATTTCATTTTAATTTAGGAAGTTATTTCATTTCATTGGGTCTTTTTTTCATTTTTAAATTGGGGAATTATTTCATAATGAAACAATTCCCCGAATTTGAGGGCTTATTTCATTTTTGTTTTGGGGAGTTATTTCATGACGCCGTCCAATGTACCTCAGAGGATAAAACTCTTGCGGCTAGCAGACATATATTATTTATTTCATTTGACAAATGTAATATAATGAAAT
The DNA here is from genome assembly GCF_015586225.1 of Lucilia sericata. Lineage (NCBI taxonomy): Eukaryota > Metazoa > Arthropoda > Insecta > Diptera > Calliphoridae > Lucilia > Lucilia sericata. The sequence goes on along the minus strand of NW_023994081.1, from coordinate 820,393 downwards.
AACTCCCCAAAAATATTTTTAGGGATTTATTTCATTTTTGAATTTTGAGGAATTATTTCATAATGAAATACCTCCCCAAAAAACGAATTAAATCCCCAAATTTCGTTGTTTTTGCTTTCTGAGCAAATCTTTAGGGAGTTATTTCATTTTTGTTTTGGGGAGTTATTTCGTGGGGAGTTATTTCATGACGCCAATTACTTCTACGGTTATGACTGAAGAACAGCAATGAAATTCGAACCGAATAAGTGTTATAGGACTCAAAATCTTTCTACCAAATTCTACGACAAACAGTACATAATTGACCCTATCTTCCATATATGTTCATAGTTAAAAAATGTGACAAAAAAATTTGTTTTTAAAAATTAATATTTTGTTAATTCGAAGATCACGTACATAATTGACTTAAGCCTTAAGTAGAACATTCCTTTTACGGCATACGATTTAATGATGGGTATATAAAATTCGGCATAGCCGAATATAACACTCTTATACTATGTTTCCACTGAGGCGTTTTGAGCAAATCTAGTTGATTTGTCCAAAACTAGTTGAAATCATGTAGATTTCCCATACATTTTTGACAAATCCAAATCTACTTAATCTACTAGATTTGATTTAAAACATGTCGAAAATGTATTTTTTCGAACAAGATTTGCTTATGCAACAATGCGTTGTGTCTAGGATAAGCAAATACGACTATAGGCTATCCATTCAAATTGAATGTTTTCATCGAAAAAGTGACATATTATTTCAAAATAAAAAAAGAACAAATAAAATTTTAAAATTGTTGGCATTTAATAAATAAATTTATACAATTAAAACAGTAAGTTTGTATTTTTAATGTTTAAATTAAAAAAAAAAAAACATATTTTATTTTTGTTATATGACAGGATTTGTTCGAAAATTCGAATCTCAAAAACGAGTAAGCTCAGTGGAAACACCTCGAAGAGGTTTACGCAAATCTGGTAGATTTGAAGCCAATGGAACATAGCATTACTTGTTTTAATTGAATACATTAATTTACAAAAATCTATATATTTTAATAATTAGTTTTTGTAATTGAATATAAGACTTTTTGAAATTTGGAAAATTTTGATGTTTGTAAAAAATTAAATAATACCCCGTTTACACTACAGCGAAATCTAGTACTTATGAGATTTCGAGCAAATCCAGTTGTTTTTTACTAGATTTTCCATACAAAACAAAATCTACTTCATTAGTAGATTTTGGCAAAATCTACTGATAGTCTAGTAAAAATAGAAATACAAAAATAGAAATGTTTTTTGCCAAATAGTATAGAAGAAAAAATAACACTTGAAGCAAAACAAATAAAAATGGAAAAAACTAATTTTTAAGAAAAAACGAAAAATACAAAACGAAAAACATGAATGAAAAGTGTTTTGAAGGTAAAATACAATGTGATATTTAAATGCCGAAAACTGAACATTAGAGTGTCCCGAGGAACGGCCTTTTTAAGAATTTCATGTATGAATACCTCTCAATCGATGCGTATTAAAGTACTGAACATGAGAAAAATAAATAATAATTTTTTCGAATAGTCCTCAGTTCCCTACCAGCGATTGATAATCCTGACCTCAGTATAATTTGTGAAAAATAAAATATTTTCGATTTTATTGAAATAGGTCTCAAAAATTCCGTGATCTTGAGCTCATTACGGCAAAAATTATTTTAAAATTTTTATGGAGTATTTTTGGCCCACAAAATGATTTTTAGTGGGTTGGAGAGGCATATTATTTTCGTTTTTTATCGAAATAGGTGTCAAAATTTTCGTAATTTTTAGTTTATACAGAAAAATATTTAAAAAATAGTTTGGTATGTGGTTTGGTACATTTCAGAATTTTTTTGATTATTTTGAAATTTAAATAATACACAAAAAGCGGATCAGAAATACACTAAAAAAAATTTTAATTATTTTCCTGCGATAAGCTCAAAATTACGGAATTTTTGAGATCCATTTCGAAAAGATTGCAGAATTTTTTTTTAACATATTGTACTGAGATCAAGATTTTCAATCGCTGGTAGGGAACTGAGGACCTTTTCAAAAAAATAGTTTTTTAATTTTCTAGTATTTAGTGCATTAAAACGCATCGTTTGAGAGGTATTCCTCCAAAAAATAGTCCACGGGACACCCTACTTTACATTAAGTAAAATACTAATAAATATTTTATAATTCTCAATACTTTTTGCTGTTAAACAAGATTTGTGAAAATAATTGTTTTGTTTTCCATTTCGTTCAGCTGTATTTGTTTTTAAAATGAAATCTAGCCAATGTTAAAAAAGTGAAGTGTAAACGATCTAGATTTTGAGCATGATTTGAAATCTAATTTACTAGATTTCGCTGTAGTGTAAATGCGGAAAGAAAAGAAAAAAAATATTTTTAAACTACACTAAGTTATTGGCACAAAAGGCACTTTAAACTTATGATCATTTTATTGGTCTATTGAGGGGAATTTTATTAAAGAAATATTTTTACTGGATAGAGAATCTAGTTTTCCACAGAATTCAATTTGTTGCATATTGGAATGCACATTATATTACTATTTATTTAAAAAATAAGGAAAATGTCCTAATTAGGTTGAACAAAATTATTGGAACAGTTCATTAAAAACTATTCGATTTTGGATATTTGCGAAATTTTTTGTATTTAATTGCGAATTCATTTTGTTTTATAACTTATTTCAGAGATTTTGGTATAAAATTCATTAATTTTTAGTTAGCACTGTTCAAATATTTTGCACTTTTTCTACATGTGTCTACTTCGGTAAATTTTTTTTTAATTTTTGGCCGCTTTTTGCATGACTATCAAACTATTGCCACAAATCTTCTATCGGATTGGTATCTGACGATTGTGTCGGATGTATTACAACATGAGAAACATTCGATGGAAGCCTTATACGCACAATATGAGACTCATGATTTCAGTTGTTATCGTCATGTAAGAAGAACGTGGCTTGTAAATAAAACTATTCGCGACTTTATTTGATTTGATGATTTTCTTTTAAAATATTTACATTCCACCATTTTCCCATAATATCGTCATACCTAAAGCGAAAATAGTCCGCCAAAGTGGACATAATCAATAATGTTTTACATTTCTTAAAAAGGTTTTGTTTTTCTAACTTAGTATTGATCTTTTTCGTTTGGAGGCAAACATAGCTAGAGATATTAAACTTTTGTTCATCCGATAACTGCACTTGTTCCCAAAAATCATTGGGCATCTTCTAAACTCTTATGGTTTAGCTACCTCATTTTAGAATGATTATATGAAATATATAAATCTATATATATAAAAATGAATGTGTGTTCGTATGTTTATATGTTTGTATATTTGAAGTTTATAGACTACTAAACGGCTGAACCGATTTTCTTGAAATTTGCACAGTGTATTCCTGTATATCCGGAAGAGTTTATAGGCTACTTTTTATTTTGAAATTTCAAGTGGGCGAGGAGCCACGCCCATATTAAGAAAATATTAAATCAGTATATCTGAGATAATATAACAGTCAGAGTCCTTTTGTCGAAACCACTTTAGAGTCAATATGGTTATTTAGGATAAAAAGTAGGCGGACTAGCAGCAGAGGGCGTGGCACCTCTCATATAAATTATATACAAAAATTCGTTTATCTTGGAAACTATTACAACTAGAATCTTAAAATTTTGCACGAAGAACTTTAACATCCATGTAAACATTTTGGGTTATAAATTGGCGGACTAACAGTGAGGGGAGCGGTACCTCCCATACAAATTAATTACAAAATTCGTTTACAATGCAAACAAATAGAACTAAATTCTTCAAACAGGGAGGATTTTCATCTGGGGGGCTTGAAGCCCCCATATAAATTAAATAGAAAAATTCGTATATCTGAGAAACTATTAGAGCTACAATCTTCCAATTTTACACGAAGAACTTTGATATTCATGTGAACATTTTGGAGAATAACGGACAGACTTTCAATGGGGGCTTGGCACCACCCATATGAATTACATACAAAATTTCATTTATCTGGGAAACTAATAGAACTAGATTCTTAAAATTTTTCACGAAGAACTTTAATATTCATCAGAAAATTTTGGAGAAAAAAGGGCGGACTTTCATTTGGAGGGGCTTGGAGCCCCCATATGAATTAAATACCAAAATTCTTTTATCTGAGAAACTATTATGGCTAAAATCTTAAAATTTTACATGAACTTTCATTTTGGGACTTGGAGCCCCTATATGAATTAAATAGAAAAATTTGCATATCTGAAAACTATAAGAGCTAGAATCTTCAAATTTTACATGAAGAACTTTGACATTCATGTGAACATTTAGAGAATAACGGGCGGACTTTCAATTGGGGGTTTGGCACCTCCCATATGAATTAAATACAAAATTTCGTACATCTGGTAAACTATTAGATTATAAAAGTTTTTCATAGTAAGAATCTTCAAAATCGTTAAGTGGGTTTTTTATTTATATTGCTTTTAGGGTAGCAAAGCACACTGGGTATAGCTAGTATTATATAAATACCAATAGCAGCACGACAATTATATTTAGCCTATTGCAGTGCACTCCGAACCGTTATTACAGAAACATCGATTCTAAACTCTTCATTAATCTCTTCAGAAATCTGTATGATGGACATTTGCGGAACCACTCTCACTTTTTGGACTCTTTTGCTGTTTAAATATATATGACCAATTAACCCTTTCCGTGGTTTTGTCGAATATATTCGACATTACAATAGACTCTGTTTTTAAGCATTTTTTGAGTATAATATTTAACTTTAGTTTTAATTTTTTTCTTTTAGATGAAAATGAAGACTTTATTATATTTATAATTGAGATTTTGAAAGATCTTCCGTATTTTAAAAGTATTTAAAAATCAGATTTTAAGAAATTGTCACTTCTGACTTCTTTTTAAAAAGTGCTTTTTAACAAAGTTTAAAAAACAGCTTCATTTAATGGCAAAAAAAATTGTATTTTAGGAGATCGGACTATGCAGATTTAAATTGTATTGTATTGAAAGAAGTTTAAGAAGACATTTTACAAAAAAAAATCATAAAAAATATTGGTGGTACTTTTTGGAGACTGTTTTTCGAATGTCGAATATTTTCGACATTTAACTTTGACCTTCTATAACTCACTAGGGAAAACTCAAATTCAAAAAAATATTATTTTTCCCGGATTCAGCATACTCAAATTATCTTAAATATAAGTTTTCAAGTTTTTTTCTAGACATAAATTATTTTTGACCCTGAAAGGGTTAAATGTTTTGCATATTCAAATAAAAAAATCTTTATTGAAACGCAGCATGACTCTCCGAATGAAATCTATTTATTATATCTAGTACAATCTAGCATTTCCTAAATATCTATGCCTTATCCAAAAAAAAGGAATCATTTTACTCTGGGATTCTCTTTGTGTTCAGAATTTTTTTCAAAAATAAGTTAATTTTATGAAAATTTTAGGAACACTTACCATTTCACTTTGACACGTGATAACTGTTCATTTTAGGAAGTAGAAATAATGGCGATTTCACGATTTCATATTTAGGACCGTAAATTTTTGGTATAGTCGGTAAGAGAGCCAATAATTTTGTTCATGAAAATTGTGTACTGTACTTTTTTGAATCTCCATTGTTTAATAACAAATATGATAACAACAAAGTGAATTTTGTAGAGAACATATCACTCTATCTAGTAAAAAGGTCTCTTTATTAAAAATCTATGTCATAATGTCATTAAATCTATCGTGAAGTTTAATGTGCTTACTGTGCCAATAATTTAGTTTGTCAGTGTACATATTTTATGAGAATTTTTTTTATTATTATATCTAAAAATTTTTGATGATGGACGTAAATTTACTCATTCATGTATGTTTTGGGGACCTATTCCGTAAGTAAAAATAGTCTAGTTTAAAAATATGTGTACATAATTTAATATTGTGTCTTTAAGATATTCTGTGGGAATGTCTAAGTCTTAACGTAAACACCTGCTTTGACGGCATTATTTCACGGTGGCCTTTTTCATCCACTAGGTAGACTTGGGACGGTCTACCACGGGCCCCTGAATCCTTCTATAAAGTATTCAGGTAGCATGAGATCAATCCCAATGCATACCCCAACAAATAAAAAACAATAGCTGGTCTAAAGTAAAAAGAAGGGGAGACAACCCCAACATCAGGTGAAATCAATCTTCCGATATACCGGAAAGTAACCACCCTTTAGATGTCATGAAATATTGCATTATTTAAAATGCAATCCCCATCAACTAATGACCCATTCCAGTACATTCTTTAACCTTTCAAAGCCCGCTCATCCACACTACTGAGATATCCCTGTTGATTCGGCAACAATAGAGACGTATTTGGTAGTCCCAAATACCCAACTAATAAATCAGTAACCCTCTGTATGTCAGATAATGTGACAAAGGATGTAGGAATATCCAAAGTCAATTCGAATCCAATAATTGCCCCGACAAGTTGAGTGGTGCGACCATAAGTCGCATATCATGAAACAATATGCTACTACGCGAAGAGTAAGAGATACTCTTTGTACATGTCCCTAAATTCTCCGATAAATGCTAGGAGTTTTCATCAGCTATGATTGGTTTCGCAGTCACTGAAGTGTATGTATATTATTTACATATATTTCTTATAATTTGAATGTTATCTATATATATAAAAATGAAAATGTGTATGTATGTATGTATGTATGTATGTATGTATGTATGTATGTATGTATGTATGTATGTATGTATGTATGTATGTATGTATGTATGTATGTATGTATGTATGTATGTATGTATGTATGTATGTATGTATGTATGTATGTATGTATGTATGTATGTATGTATGTATGTATGTATGTATGTATGTATGTATGTATGTATGTATGTATGTATGTATGTATGTATGTATGTATGTATGTATGTATGTTTGTTTGTGCTTTATAGACTACTAAACGGCTGGACCGATTTTCCTGAAATTTTCACAGTTTCTTCCTGTATGTCTGGAAGGAACTATAGGCTACTTTTTATGTTGAAACTAGCTAAAACCCGGCGTGATTTGCTACTCCTGTCGATATAAAATAAAAAATTTCCAAAATATATTGATATGCATTTTTTGTTTATAAAAATTTTATTAATATTTGTTTGTCACTATCCAAAGCCATAAAGTAATAAGACAAAGAAAGTTTGATATTTAAAGTATTTTATTAATTAATGATATTTATGTACATATGTATATTATTTCTTAATAATTATTTCTTACAAGGAGGATTTTATTTCATTGATGCGCCAGGAGGAACCGGAGAAACCTTTCTCATCTCATTGATTTTAGCTAAAGTTCGATCACAAAAGAATATTGCCTTAGCCATTGCGTCATCAGGTATTGCAGCAACACTTTTAGATTATGCACTCAAATTACCGTTGAAAACACAATTTTCTGAAGATTATACATGTAATGTTAAGAAAAATTCTTCAATGGGTAAAATCCTGCAAACATATAAAATAATAGTGTGGAATAAATGCACCATGGCCCACAAAAAATCCTTAGAAGCGCTTGATCGCACTTTAAAGGACATGAGAAGTAATTCTAATTTATTTGGAGGTGCATTAATTCTTTTAGCGGGTGATTTTCGCCAGACACTTCCTGTGATACCTGTTTCAACACCGGATGATGAACTCAATGCTTGCCTAAAATCATCATATCTCTGGCAACATGTTCACACGTTAAAATTAACAACAAAACAATTGCTGGATTTAGGAAATGGAAAAATGACAATTGAGCCAACCACAAATTGTGTAAAGTTTCCCTCTAACTTTTGTAGGATCACACAATCAAAGAAAGAGTTAATATATTGTGTTTTTCCAAATCTTCAACGTAATTTCAAAAATAGGCAGTGGTTATGTGAGCGTGCTTTACTGGCACCCAAAAACATTGACGTTAATTGTATCAATAATATTCCCAGCAAAATCTTTACATACTCGGTAAGCCAGAAAGTAATATTGGAAACAAGTAGAAACTACTTACTTTTGGGGGGAATAACTACTTATTTTTGTTCGACGTTGACCAAGAAATAAGTAGTTACCTAAAACAACTAAATATGTGGTTACCAATTTACTTACAGAAACTCTGCGAATATTGGGTTATTTAGTTTATTACAAATGGTAAACCAACAACTATTTATAAATCTACATACTAAAAATGAAGAAATAATAATACTCATATTCTGACCGTAATTACAAAAATAAAAATAAATTTTCCCCAGCTGGGATTTGAACCAAGGCGTTCAGTTATTATCCGTGTTTCTTACTCCAGCTGTTTACTCAATGCTCCATTAACTACTTGTTTTATTGTAACATTGTCAACAGTTTTACAAAAAATATAAATCAATGTCATTTCGCATAAAAATAATTGGAATCAACCAGGGCTCGAACCACCGACCTCTTGTTTGTTAAATAGACGCGCTAGACAATTGGGCTATAACATTTCCAAATTACTTTGCTCTATATCCGTAAGTACATATTCAGGTAAATAAAATAATATGCTTGATAATGACTACACATTACCAAATAATATATGAAATAACTACTTTTCTTTACCAAAAATTTTAGATATTTCGCTGGGAATGAATGAAGAATATAAGATTTATCATACCAGGAAAGAATAACAAAATAAGATTAATTCATTAAATTTTTTATTTTCACAAAGAAAATACAAATATGTATGTACTTATGTACATTAGAGGTGGTTAAAAAATATCGATTTTGTTTGGGTGGATCTTATTTTATTTATTAGTACCAAAAAAAAAAAAAAAATTAGCCCAATCAGATAACGGGAACCCGTGCCGGAAATCGATTGGAAAGTGTAAAATTCGGTAAATGGCATTAAAATTATATTTTCTAAAAATGTCTACTAAATCTTATCTTCTAAAGACATAATAATTATATAATTGTACCTCTTTGGATAATTTTCTCTAGAAGATAAGGTTTGGCCTAAATGTTAAGAAAGAAGGAATCAAAAAAGTCTTATTTTTAACAAAATTGTATACGTTACAATCAATTTCCGGCACGGGTTCCTGTTATTCGATTGGACTAAAATTTTACACCAGTTAGTTTTAGACACTAATGAACAATATTAAAACCATTCAAGCAAAATCCATTTTGGACACCTCAATAACGAAATGAAATATTTAACAAATTCATTAAATAATGCTAAAAGTTGGTTGTTTGATCGTACGTACATTATAAAAACAAACCAATTATATTTAGGGAACTGTAAAAGCTGAATATAAATATTTAAAACCTAAATATATTAAAACTTTACCATTAACGTACATATTAAAAAATGGCGGTTCAACAATATAGATATCTGGAATCAGCAATTTATATCTGGGAAACTATAAATTTTAGACTCAAATGTATTTAAAGTATGTAGTTTAATTACTAAAATAAGTGGTTATAACACGTATTACATGCAAGTACTTATTTGACCCTTGTAGGTAACTATATATATAAGTACATATTTAGATCATTACAAGCAACTAATTATTATTGTATTTGAAATAATGAGATTAATAAGTACCACTCATTACTGTGTAACCTAGGAAATAACTACTACCCATTACCGAAATTCAAGAAAATTTTGCTGGGTTATTTTGAATAGAATCGATGGTAATTTAAAAACATATAAATCCATCGATACTGTTACAAATAATGACGATGTCGTCAATGTATCCCCACGAATTGAAGTTGAAAATTGGCGTTCCAATTATTTTATTGCGAAATATTGATCCACCACGTCTTTGTAATGGTACTCGATTAACAGTTAAAAAATTAATGAACAACTTAATCGAAGCAACGATTACAACTGGCCAATATAAAGGAACGGATGTCTTACTACCTCGGATCTCAATGACAACATCGGAAATGCCATTCGACTTTAAACGGTTGCAATTTACTACACGTTTGGCATTCGCGATGACAATAAACAAATTTCAGGGTCAATCCCTGCAAGTGTGTGGAATAAATCTCGAAAATCCATGCTTCTCACATGGTCAGCTTTATGTTGCATGCTCGCGAGATGAGAAACCTTCAGATTTGTATATCTACGCGCCTGAGGGGAAAACGAAAAATATTGTATATCCCAAGGCTTTAGAATAGGAAATAATTATTAAGAAAAATTTTAATTGTAAATATTAAGTCAATTAAATTTTAGTAATTTTGTAATATTTTGTAAATTTATGCTAATGAATAGGAATAAGAAATAATTATTAAGAAATAATATATGTACATAAATATCATTAATAATAACCAGGGCAACCAAAAATATGCTCTAAAAAAAGTGTTTTATGCGCATAAAAAATGCACTTAAAAACTAAAAATATGCTCTAAAAATATGCAGAATATGCACTTAAAACTTCTCATTTTCAAAATTAAATCCCCGTTTTTTACCATATTTGAGAGCACATAAAAAAGTCCAATCTGTCGATTTAAAAATAAAGGTTTAACTCTTGTCATATCTCTATATTTCTTCGAGATATCTTAACTTAAAGCTTGGGACAACCATAAAATTACAAAAACTCAATTTTGCCTTTATTCTATGCCAAACGTATTTGCCTCAATTTGTTCAACCTTTATTTTAAAGTCGACAGATTGGACTTTCGGACCACACAACGGATTTTATAAATGAAGGTGTCTTCTCGCATTTATAAGGTCTTAAATATGGCCAAAAACATGGAGAATTGGATTCGGATTAAGCGATGCTCAATAATTCAGAAAAGTAAACTTAGGTCTCTGGGTTTCGACTTTTTTTAAAATTTTGTTGGCCTATGTAATTTTCTAGGAAATGATATATAAGCTTAATTTTTTTGCTTTACATTAAATTGATTTATTTTTTTATATTTGAAAAACAAACAAGTAAGAATGTATAGTCCGGCATGGCCGACCAGTGAGTAGGGGGCCTTAATTCCGAAATATTTAAACAAAGACAAAACAACGCACAGTGGTATAGGAAAAAAAGAGGGAAATAATTCGGTAACTTCTAAACGGTTAATCCGATTTTGATTTGGTATGCACAAAGAGGAGGTGTTGTCGAGTTTAGGTTTTGAATTTGGACCTTATAGGCCAACCAGGGGCCCGGCGGGGGGTCCTCAAATTAGGACACCTCGGCTATGTTAAATTTTTAAAACGATCCTATTTCTTCATTTGAGTTCCGATTTAAAAAAAATTTCGTATTTAGAATCTCCTCATCGAGCACTATAAAAAATGTTTTTTAAGTGACAAATTAATTAGGGAAAACTCAACATCTTTTAGAAAATTTACCTAGCACTATTATTTTCATCCATATATGTAACAAATTTAAGAGTTAACCTTATGGATGAAAATAATAGTGCTAGGTAAATTTTCTAAAAGATGTTGAGTTTTCCCTAATTAATTTGTCACTTAAAAAACATTAGGTAGGCATGTTATATATCAATGGAAAAGTAATTTTGTCTATTTTTTCAAATCTGTATATAATTTTTGAAAATTAAAAAATTCGCGGAATACTTTTTTTAAAAAAAATTAAAAAATGTTTTTTATTCAGTTTTTGCGAAGATACAAATTTTTCAAATTGCAATAAAAATTTTATTTATGAATATTTTTTGATGAAATTTTACAGTTAGGTAGATTTTTTTACTCAAAATCCAAAATTAAATAAAAATTTCGAATTTTCTTATTAGAAATCCCGGAATTCCCAAAAAAGTTTTAAAAATCCCAAAAATGGGATTTTTTGGTTTTTTGCCTATTATATCCATACCAGGGGCGGGGTTATCGAAACCCGTTACAAAATGATTAAGAACATATTGGGTCATATAAAACAGGTCACTATAATTTGATATCGACTATGCGATTTGAGAATTTTTGTCTCAAAATTGAATTTTCATAAAAAATAGGGTTTTTTTGGATGGACCTGGTCCCCTCGGTATCAAAAATTTTTAGGTTTTGATTCATTTATCGTATTTTATGTAAAGTAAAAAGTATAAATTCTATATACATCTTCTTAGAAACTTTTTAGATAACTTAAAAAGAAAAAGATACTTTTTCCCCAAAAAAATGACAAAAAATCGCCTTTTTTTAATTTTTTAAATTAAAATGCCTATAACTTTGGACTCAGTCATGATTTTTACATAATTCTTTCACTGCTTGATATATAAACTTGTTGTTAAGCGAATAAAAAAAATGCGAAAATCGGGAATATTTGGACCCGCTATTATCAAAAGTAAGGACTGTAAAAATTTTAAAATTTTAATTTTCAAATGCGAATATCTCCTAAACTATAAGAGATAATTTACTGCTATGACATTTTTTATAGTGCTCAGAAGAGCTTATAAACGAAATTCAGGATTGGAGAGTTTCAGACGAGCACTCCTTTTCTGATCATCGGTACATAAGATTCAAAATACTAAGGCCACCACCAAAGCCGGTAAAGTTTCGGAATAAGTCTAAAACTAACTAGAGGACAGTAAAACTCTGGTGCACTTTCTTTGCCACTGTCAGGCATTCGTCGAAGTTAGATCCAAGTATCTATAAGAGATAATTTACTGCTACGACATTTTTTATAGTGCTCGATGAGGAGATTCTATATACGAATGAAGAAATAGGATCGTTTTAAAAATTTAACATAGCCGAGGTGTCCTAATTTGAGGACCCCCCGCCGGGCCCCTGGTTGGCCTATAAGGTCCAAATTCAAAAAAGGTCCAAATTCAAAACCTAAACTCGACAACACCTCCTCTTTGTGCATACCAAATCAAAATCGGATTAACCGTTTAGAAGTTACCGAATTATTTCATTCCTTTTTTCCTATACCACTGTGCAACGGTGGCAAGGGTAATATCGGCCTATCCTTACAGATGTTGGTGGAGGGATTTACATTAATCATATTAATTCAAAATTTCTCGTGATATTAGTGTTTATAAGTGAATTATTGACTTTCATGTCCTTTTCTGAAGGGGACTTTGTATGGGGGCAAGGGTGAAATGAGGTCCGATCATTACGAAAATTGGCAGTTTCGTATAAGTTAAAATACGAAACTAAGTTGTGTCGATTTTTGTAGAGATCCTGAAACATTTAACATAATTATGAGCTCGAGGGCCCTATTCGGGGGAAAGTGATTCTGAGCCGATTTTCGGGTGTTACAAGCATCAGCACAAACGCATAATATCATCCCCAGTGTAGGGTATAAAAATGTTATTGAATTATAAAATAAAGCTTTATTTCAATCTTTTTCAAAGTGAATTGGTCAAAAAAATTTGACAAAAAAAATTTTATCAATTAGAAGGAATTTAATTAAAACGTATGGGTTTAAAAATTTATGATTGGTGGAATTAAAAACATTTCATTTAAACTTTTATTTTCTAAATAAAATTTTCTAAAAAAAATCTAATAAAAAAATTAAAAACATTTTCTATTTATTAATTTCCCAAAAAAAATTTTGAATCTATTTTTATTTAAAAATTATAAAAAATATGAAAAAATTAGATGAAAACAACGAAATATGCAATAAAAATATGCGATTATGAGTAAAATATGCGGGAATATGCTGTAAAATGCAAAATAAGCAAAAAAATGCTGTAAAGAACAAAATATGCAAAAAAATGCTCTAACAAACCGATGCCAAAATTCATTAAATTTTCTGAAAAGGATAAATAGCTAACTAACGTCTCCACACGACGCGCAGCAAAAAATATGATATTGCATATTTTTGGTTGCCCTGATAATAACTTTAAATATCAAACTTTCTTTGTCTTATTACTTTATGGTTTTGGATAGTGACAAACAAATATTAATAAAATTTTTATAAACAAAAAATGTATATGAATATATTTTGAAAATTTTTTATTTTATATCGACAGGAGTAGCAAAGCACGCCGGGTTTTAGCTAGTCTATATATATAAAAATGAATGTGTGTTTGTTTGTATGTTTGAACGTTATAGACTACTAAACGGCTGAACCGATTTGCTTGAAATTTTCACAGCGAATTCCTGCATGTCTGGAATAGGTAATAGGCTACTTTTTGTTTCGAAATTTCCTCAAATTTTGTCGGAGCCACTTTAGTGTCAATATTGTCATTTAGGACAAAAAGTAGGCGGACTAGCATTAGGGGGCGTGGTACCTCCCATATAAATTAAATACAGAAATTCGTTTATCTGGGAAACTAATAGAACTAAATTCTGAAAATTTAGCACGAAGAACTTTAACATCCATGTAAACATTTTGGGTAATAAATTGGCGGACTACCCATGAGGGGAGCGCCACCTCCCATATTAATTAAAAACAAAAATTCGTTTATCTGGGAAACTTTAATATTCATCTGAACATTATTAAGGAAAAAAGAGCGGACCTTCATCTGGGGGGCTTAGAGCCCCCATATGAATAAAATAGAAAAATTCGTATATCTGAGAAACTATTAGAGCTAGAATCTTTAAATTTTACTTGAAGAACTTTGACATTCATCTGAACATTTAGAGTATAACGGGCGGACTTCCAATGGGGTATTTGGTACCTCCCATATGAATTAAATACAAAATTTCGTTTAACTGGGAAACTAATAGAACTAGATTCTTCAAATTTTGCACAAATTATTTTAATATTCATCTGAATATTTTGGAGGCAAAAGGGCGGACTTTCATCCGGGGAGCATGAAGCCCCTACATGAATTAAATTCGTATATCTGAGAAACTATTAGAGCCAGAATCTTCAAATTTTACATGAAGCACTTTGACATTCATGTGAACATTTAGAGAATAACGGGCGGACTTTCAATGGGGCGCTTGGCACCACATATATGAATTAAATACAAATTTTTCATAGATAGATAGAAATTGGCGAACTTGCAATAATTTGCTTGGCATCTCTCATATGTAACATATTGTTAATCTGGAAAACTATTGTAGTTAGAATTTTCAAAATCGTTAAGTGGGTTTTTTATTTAATCAGTTTAAACGGCTAAACTGATTTTCTTGAAATTTTCACAATATCTTCCTGTATGTCTGGAAGGAGTTATAACTGCTTTTTATGTTGAAATTTCGAATGAGCGAGGTCCCACGTATAGAGTCCCCAAATTTTGTACAAGTAACTTTTGTTTAAATACAAATATTTTGGACAAAAACAGGGAGTTCAGCAAAAGCGGGCGTGGCACCTCCCATATGAAGTAAATACTAAAATCTAATTATTAAAATATGTATATCTAGAAAACTATAACAGCTAGAGTCCCCAATTTTGGTGCCTCTCACGTGAAGTAATTACAAAAAATTGTATATTCTTATCTATATATATAAAAATGAATGTGTGTTTGTTTGTATGTTTGAACGTTAGAGTCCTCAAATTTTGTCGGAGGAACTTTAGTGTCAATATAATTATTTAGGACAAAAAGTAGGCGGACTATCATTAGGGGGCGTGGCACCTCCCATATAAATTAAATAAAAAAATACGTTTATCTTGGAAACTATTACAGTTAGAATCTTCAAATTTTGCACGAAAAACTTTAACTTCCATCTAAACATTTTGGGTAATAAATTGGCGGACTACCCATGAGGGGAGCGGCACCTCCTATATTAATTAAAGACAAAAATTCGTTTATCTGGAAAACTAATGGAACTAAATTCTTCAAATTTCGCATGAAGAACTTAAATATTCATCTGAACATTTAGGAGGAAAAAAAAAGCGGACTTTCATCTGGGGGGTCTTGAAGCCCCCACATGAATCAAATAGAAAAAATCGCATATCTGAGAAACTATTAGAGCTAGAATCTTCAAATTTTACATGGAGAACCTTGAAATTCATGTGAACATTTAGAGCATAACGGGCGAACTTTCAATGGGTGGCTTGGCACAACATATATGAATTAAATACAAAATTTCGTGCATCTTGGAAACTCTTATATTATTCAAATTTTTTATAGATAGGTAGAAATTGGCGATAGATAGAAACTGTCGAACTTGCAATAATTTGCTTGACATCTTTCATATGTAACATATAATAAATCTGGTATTTATTTATACATATTCCTTTTAGGGTAGCAAAGCACACTGGGTATAGCTAGTTTGAAATAAAAATAATTACGAAATTAATCAAATCCATTAAAAAATTATTATTATTATTATTTTTTTGTGTAGTTTTCATCTCGTTTTGGTTTTGATCGTCGACGGATAACTCCAGCTGCACTTTGTCGTTACCGTTTGTTGTTACAGGCATCAAGTACGAAATACGTTTCTTTCATTTCGGAAGGAAAATCTTTAAAGATCGCAAATTAAATAATATATAAGCATTTTATATCAACGATATTTGTGGATATGGCGTTATCTGTACACTGTTTATTTTCGAAAATTAGTAATTTATTGTGCCTCCTTATTTTCACTTGTCGTATTTTCTAGAAGAATTTTTTTTGTAAAAACTATATTATTTTTAAGGAAATTACGTGCGTGTTACATAACTATACACCGGCTGGTAGTTTTTCTATTAATAAAACAATGTTTTTGTTTTTTTTTTATAAATTTTCTTTGAATTTTTTATATTAAGCGATTTATAGTTTTTTACACAACTTTTCTCTTCTTGGTTTTATATCATTGGTGGCCAGAAAGAGAATTTTTAAAATGCATATGTTGTAGTGTAAAATATCCCAGCAGTTCGACGGGACAGTCCCGAACTGACCACTTAACCTACCACTTGTGGTGGCCCCTAGCCACCTGACTACCCAGGTGACCAACCATTTTAACATGGGCTTGTCCTACGAGGAAGTCAATCGTCACTCTACACCCTACAAAGATACAGTAAAGAGACGATTGCCTCCGCTCTCACTTACAAAGGGGACACTAAAGTGACGACTGTCTTTATTCTCGTTTACAAAGAGTTTATTTGTGACGAAAGACCAAAAACATACGAATTGGAGGTGGTAAGATATTAATGGAACTAAAATTTAAAAATTTCAAGTGTCTACTCTCTAGAATACTATGGGACAATAATGTGACGATTGACCCGAAAGATATAAATTTGAGTCAACCAGATGGTGGCACATTAGTAGAAAGTAACAATCATTTCTCCAAAAGATGGGTAAAATAACTACTTTCGGAAGTACAACAAAAAAAAAACAACTTTTAAGAGTATAATCTCTAGGTTACTTGAGGACAGTAAAGAAACGACTGTCTCCGCTCCCGCTTACAAAGAGGACACTAAAGTGACGACTGTCTTCATTCTCGATTACAAAGGGTACATTCGTGACGAATGACCCAAAACATACGAATTACGATCATCCAGGTGGTTAACTATTAGTGGAAATTACTGTCTTTTTCGTATGCATTGACTCTTTGTCGAACTGCTGGGATACTGTTACACATTAATTTGTATTGGTAAAGCAGCAGAGAACAAAATGTAACCCAAAATAAAACTGTACTAATAAAATGACTGCAAACTAATAGCTTGTTTTTCTAAAATGAAAATTTGTCTTCGTTCTTAAAAATAACGAACGAAATTGGCTTTACGTTTTTTTAAATTTTCATGTGAGTGACAACGAAAGAGCTTTATTTTTCCATATATTTTTGGTTTTTAGAAAATGAATTCGTTCGTAAAATAGACGATAGGCAAAGGCCTTTCGTTTGCCCAAAAAACAACGAAAATTTTACCAAAATACGTAATAATATGTGGCCATTTGAACCAGAATGTAATTCGCAATACAAACCTTTAAATTTCTTGAGACATTGCATACAATTTTCATGTTGTTTTTAAAAAAACATTTTTTCATAATTTCAATTTTTTTCTAAAATTATTTTATTTTTGTTTATTTTTTAGGGTTAACACCAAACACCTTATTACTACATGAAAAAATATTTAAAAATTCAGAAATTAAATACGTAGGCAATAATGTTCTGTTACGATAGAAAAAGCTCATTTCATTTTAGACATTTTTAAACGAAAACTTTCAAATGTTTTATAAAAACCTAATTTTAAACTTGATCGTAATAAAATGAAATGTTCGTGTGAGAACTAAATTGTTTTAGAAAAACAGGCTGTAAAAAGTATATTCTAACTGTCAAATTGATATTATGGATTTTGACAGGCAGCGTACATTAAATTTCATATATAAAAAACTATCAGCTGTGCTCTCTCATTCATCTACATAAATTCGGCTTTCTCAAAATTTTGTTGTTGTATTTCTGTGTTGATTTTAAAAAAATTGCGTACAGATCTTACTTCGACAAATGCTGATCAGCAACTGAGTTGATTTTGTTTTGCAAGTTGAGAGATAGTCAACTAACACATGCTCAAATAAGAAAATACAGAAGTAAGCTTATAGTGTAGGCAGTGTTGCTACAACAAAATTTTTTTTCTAACCAAAATTCGAATAAAAAATAACCAAATTAAGAAAAAAGTAAACAAAATCATTTTTATTTGTTTCATGTTTACATTTGGACATTAAAATAACAAATTCATTTTCTGAAGTGGAACTTGTAACTATGTTAAATTTCGTCGCTAAACTGGTATTATGAAGACAGTTGTGAGCGTTAATGTAATTTTCTGTACGGGATCTTATATGAGACGTATGGTCAATTATGGACCAATTCTCATAAAATCTGACAGAGATATTTTAGTTCCTTTAAAACTTGATTATGTTGAATTTTGTTGCTATATTGCAGTGCATTATGAGCTTTAAAGTCATTTTCTGAGGAGACTTTTTATGAGGGATAGAGTCAATTATGTACCGATCCTCATAAACTTTGACAAATACATTTCCAATAAAACTTTTTTATATTGAATTTCATCGCTATAGATGCTTTTTTAAGCAATATAGTAATTTAATGGATAGGAAATCGTTGACCGATATTTCGCATTTTCAATACCAATCAAACTGGGTCAATTAAAAATATTTTGGCAAAATATTTCATTTTTCTATCTTGTTTCTTTTCGACTTTATCGTGTTTTCAACAATAAATATATGTCTCTTCGCGGATTCGTTAACAAATGTAATTAATATTTATTTTAAAAAACAACTGAGTTTTTAACGCGTTTTAGCGCAATTCAAAAGTACTCCACATATGACTTTTTGAAAAACAATTTTAAATTATTAAATTCTTCCCATTTTATGTACAGATTTGGAGATTTCGTTCGATATTAAGGGGTTTAAGGGGTATATTTGACCAAATTATAATACCATGTAGCGGATGTTAGCATTACATTCATAACTTCAGCAATATTTGTAAACGTAATCTATCCAAATTATCCGACAAATTGACCAAAATTTAGAATTTAACGGTTGTATTCATAAAAAGTTAATTTAGGTTTATTAAAGATTATTAAGCAAAATCCACGAAAATTGTATTCATAAACGTCAAATAGCTTAAAATACCTTCAATAAACCAATGACAAATAGAAAAAATTTATTGTACGCTCGACCCTACTTTAAGCCAACAATAAGTTGAATTCGTACAAATTTTGTCTTTGATTAAGCTTTTTTCATTAATTTTAGGTTGAAGACGAAAACTAATCATGTTTTATTCTGAAATGAAATCTAAAAATTGTAATTTTAACGTTTACAAATTTGTAAATAAAATTCCAGATAAATTTTAAAAGTTTCTATTTTGGTGAAAAAAAACTAAAATCTAGGCATTATTGGATTAATAGATGAATATTTGACAGTATTCCAGTTGGTTAATACTATTTTTGGCAATTTGGAAATACCCGCCTGTCAATCAAATCATGGCCACAATCATTTTATTTGTCTTTTTCATAGTTTATTCGCTAAATATCAAGCTATCAATGCAAAATATCTTCTCCGGCAATAAAATGTAGTCTTTTATCAAAGAAATTTATCAGTATTTGCAAAAATTTATTAAAAATTGCTATAAAAATAAGTAAAAATAACAAAATGAGCATAGTGATGTTTATTTTGTCACAAAATATTCGTTATTCGAATACTTTTAATTATAATTAAAAATATATATGTTATATTCATTCATCTGAACTAAATATATATTTATTATAGCCATGTATACATTTATTTTTCTTAAAAGTTCGTTCTTATTTTCAAAAATGTGTTATAACCAAAAATATAAAATTAAGAAAACCGACTCAACGAATATTTTATCCTAATTGTTCGCAACACTAATACAGAAAATGACAGCCAAATTGTACAGTGCTGCCAAGTTAAACAATAAACAGCACAATAGTTAATGTAGGTTTATTATTTGTTTATGAATACCACAATTTTATTAATGGCTTTTAAGTCTAAAGTGTACTTTAACTATTGTGTGATTTAAATCTAAAATAAGCATTTTTTATAAATACAACTGTAAGACGGTAAAATAAAAACTAGTATACAACATCATCTAGAAAATGTAAATAAAGAACTAAAAGTCATGGTGAGATAGTAGAAGTCAAATATCATGAGTATCAAATCTTTGCATATATCGCGATTATTGTTCGTCGTACGAGTTTAGATGTTATTACAACTTTTGTATACAATACAATTTCATTTTCCTTAGCTGTGTTACTTAAAAATATCAGTTGATTAATACTTTAAAGATATTGTGATACTATTCTTGAATCAATTAGCAGAAAATACTTTACTAATTCTTATTAAATTATTTATCTTAGAATTTCGGCAAATTAGCACAGTATCTGTTTATGCAAAATTTCAGATAGGTTTAGAAGTTGCAATTATACTTTAAATTTTAAATTTAATTTGGAGGACATAATCTACGTAGACTATTCCCACCAAATTCCATAAAAATCGAAATACGAAATACAGCCTACTTCGTTTTTTCATATAATTATCGCCAGTTCTTTACATAAAAAGTTCCAATAGAAATATTAAAGGAAGGACGGACGAGTTTGAATCGACCAAAAAAGTGATTTTAAGTTCATGGATGCACCAAAAGGAGAGAGAAGATTCATTATACACGGTGTTAGATTGACTAGTTTAAATAAAATAATATTACGGTGTTGTTATGATTTAAATCAACTCATTTAATATGTGGAAAACTCATAGGTACTTTTGCTAAATCCTAACCAATTAAGATATCGAAAAATACCCTTGTGCACATAAGTATAACCAGTAGATGCACAAATTGCAGTAATAAAAAAATTTCGAATAGTAAAAAAAATTCCACATATTACCAAAATTCAAAACATTACGATATGTATATTTACATAGTTGATTTAAAACTAGAGATAAAAGAAGTTTTTTTTTAATTTTATTTTTAGAATAAAAGCAAACAGCATTTAGTTCAATTCTTTGCAAAAAATAACCAAAACGAAAAAATAATTCACATGTACACATGCAAAGTAAAAATAACCCATTTTGGTTAATAATAACCAAAGTGGCAACACTGAGTGTAATTGAGTCAACGCAACGTCAGCAGAAATTTCTTGCCCTATCTCGCGTGATAGGGAATTGCGATTTTGGGCAACATTGTCTTAAAGCAAAAGCAAAATTTTTAATTCTTTAAATTTAGTATTCACATGAAAAGGAGAGAACAATAAACAAAAGGAAATAAATTTGTTTTTACTTTATGAATTTATTTAATCTTATTAATTGACAAATACTCACCTGGTTTTATTTCAACAACAACATCAACTGAATTTAGGAATATAGGTACTGTTCAAGTATACGTAGAAAGTAATTAGTTTAATTCCTTTAATTACACTGTGTGATACTCAAAAACACTCATTACGCGATATAGTGCTTTTTATAGACCTACATGAGTAGATCATTTTACCATTTTTAGAATCTTCAATATACCCTAAAAATCGGAAGATATTGGAAAAAAAACACTTAGTTGACTAGACAGACCAAAAAAATATATCTCATAATTTTCTTAACTGATTTAATATTTTGCAACTGTTTTGAAAAGAGTTTCCTTTGACCTTTTTAAAAAGTATACACACTTTTATATTTTTACGGAAATGTGTAAAATTTTAGAGAAATAATGATATAAAAACAATGATATGGTCTCTCTAAACATGAAATATTTTGTTTTATTAAAACATAGTGTCTCTAAAAATGAATTGTTTTTTATAAATATGGGAACGATTATATTGAAAACAAATTAGAGTGCTATATTCGGCTATGCCGAATCTTAAATACCCTCCACTAGCAAGCTACTTTTTATTAAAACCCATTTAACTATCTAATTTTTAGATAACTTGACAAAATTTTTGTTTCCGTAGTGCATATGTGGAACTAATTTTGATTAGGTTCATAAAATTTTATATTAATAGGCCAAACATTTTAATATTATGATTGATCCTTATATGGTAGTTGTGACCAATTATGGACCGATCAAGAAAAAATTTCGTATAATGATTTATATGCAAAAAAAATTCAAGTCTAATATTACTCCAATAGATAAATTTACTAATTAATGAAATATGTGCTTTTAAGTGATTTTCGGAAGTGGACTTTATATAGGAGCTATGACCAATTACGGGCCCCGCCAGAAAAATTGTGTCGATTTTTATCAAGATAGCTTTATTTGGCAATGAAATATGTGAGTTTAAATGATTTTCGGAAGAGGGCCTTATATGGGATTTATAACCAATAATGGACCGATCCGGGGAAAATTAGTAGAATGATTTATATGTACACAAAACATATTCAAATTGAATTTTATCAAGATTGCTTTATTTATCAATGAAATATATGTGTTTAAGTGATTTTCGGAAGTGGACCTTATATGGGAGCTATGACCAATTATGGTCTTATCCGAAAAAAATTTCGTGGAGTGATTCATATATAGACGAAACATATTTGTATCGAATTTTATCAAGATACCTTTATTTGCCAATTAAATATGTACGTTTAAGTGATTTTCGGAAGTGGGCCTTATAAGGGAGCTATGACTAATAATGGACCGATCCGAAAAGAAATTGATTTTTATTCATATTATATTTGTATGTACAAAATTTTGTGTTGATACCGATATATTTGAGGGAGCTATTAACGATAAACTAATTTCCGGGAAGATACACCTTTGTATGGGGGCTATGGGAAATATTGGATCAATTGTTATGTGTTTGAACATACTTGATTCCTGGCACAAAAAAATAATGTGTGACAAAGTTCATCGAAAAATCTTTGGTAGTTTCTGAGAAAACTACTTAAGAATTGGAAAAAAACGTTATTTTTTTTCGAGGTAGTCTGAAAATTTTACTCACTCGTCGTGAACCGACTTATTTTCAATACCAAACTGTACCGTATAATAAAGAATGTTTTGGGTGAATTTCGTGAATTACTATTGCTTCGTTTTAACGTCAGCGTGTTTTACACAGTCAGTTCTTCTCAAGAAAATTAGGTGAGGTATAAAATATTTTGAGGTTTTCGATTTACAATTAGGAAACATGGTTTGTAAAAGAAAATGTAAATATGACATTCAGCAAGTAGCTGCTTTTTGCTCTGCTTTTAAAAAATCGATCCCGAAACTTTGACGATTTCACTTTTAGAGGTAAAGCAGTTGGAATTAGAAAAAAGATGGCTGAAGATGATAGAAACCTTTGTAGAATTTATCATAGGCGAAGAAAATGTAAAGGAAGAGGAAGAATTTCAAGACAAGGTTTCTTTGAAATATGAAGATGCCTATGAGTAGTATCAAATTTTAAAAGCAAAAAATATGGAAATGATAAAGGCTAAAGCATGAGTTGGTGGATTCTGATTTCGAATTAGCTTGGCAGGTTTTAAAAAATCGTTACGAAAATAAGCGGATTTTAATTAATAATCAAGTCAAGAGTTTATGGCATCCAGGCTCCTCTAAAGTTTTTAAGGCTGCTTCAAAATACAGTAAACGTTGGTTTATCAGTTATTAGCTCTTTTCAAGTTGAAGTATGATGTAATGACCACTTTCTTATGTACATTTGAACTTCAAAGCTCTCAGAAGAAACATCACGTGCATGGGAGACTCCTTGAGTAACCACAAGGAAATGCCTACTTGGTAACAACTTAGCCAATTTCTTACTGAACGAATTGAAATCATAGAAACTTTTACAAATTTGAGGAAGTCGTCCTGCAGATATCAAGTTTCTTATTCTAATACTCCAAATCTCCAGTTTCTTATTCTAATACTGAAACCGAAAGAAATAAATTTAGTTACAAGAAATGCAAACAGATTCTTGCGTTATTCAATAATTTTTTTCAATAACGATGTTAATCAGTATTAAATATTAATTTAATTATATTTTAAATTAATATGATTAATTTTTTATTTGAATACATTATTTTACAAAAATCTATATATTTTAATCAATAAACTCTTTAATTAATATTAAAATTTAATTTAATACAAAATTTAATTATTATAATTAGTTTTTGTAATTGAATATCAGACTTTTTGAAATTTGAAAAATTTTGGCATATTTAAAAAATTAAATAAGAAGGAAAAAATATTTTTAAACTATTTTATCAGAGTTGTTTTGTTATTTTATCAAAAATTTGTGATATGGTTAATTTAAAAACGAAATGTACGGAAATTTACACATCTATGTATGTTATGGGAACCTATTCCGTAAGTAAAAATATTCTAGTTTAAAAATATGCGTACATAATTTAATATTGTGTCTTTAATATATTCTGTGGGAATGTCTAAGTGCTTAATGTGAACACCTGCTTTGACGGCCTTATTTCACGGTGGTCTTTTTCATCCACTAGGTATACTAGTGACGGTCTACCACGAGCACCAGAATCCTTCTATGAAGAACTCAGGTTGCAATTTTTGTACGTGGCTGCAGCCCCGTTGTTGAATGCAAACCCCGACAAGGAAAAAAGCAATCGCTGATCTAAAGTCAATAGAAGGCGAGACAACTCCAACATTAGGTGAAATCAATCTTTCGATATACCAAAAGGTAACCCCTTTAAATGTCATGAAAGATTGCATTATTTAAAATGACCTATGACCCATTCCAGTGCATTCTTTAACCTTTCAAAGCCCGCGCAACAACACTACTGAGATGGCCCTGTTGAAACAACAGAGACGTATTTGGTAATAATGTGACAAAGGATGTTGGAATTTCCAAAGTCAATTCGAACCCAATAATTGCCCCTACAAGTTGAGAGGTGGATCTCAACCATAAGTCGCATATCATGAAACAATATGCATCCTGTTGAGATGGCAACAGCACCGAGAACTTCCCATAAGTAAAAGGTCTACTAAATCAGGACTAGTCTCCTGTCGGGCATAGGAGTCTTTCCCGATCGTTCACCAACTTACATCAGATCCATTCTCAGATCATAAAGAACGATCTACGGAATGACAGGTTGACCAAGTGTCAACCTGGTACTGGAGAAGAGTAAGAAATACTCAAGGGGTTTAGGAATCCAGCATAAGTTGCTCTGTCACATCACCCAGTGACATCTGTTGAGATGGCAACAGCACCCAAGAGAGAATCCAGACATATATGGCATAGGCTATATCAGTCCTTAAACCAACATTCTCTCCCCCGCGAATTTGGATTTAAACCACAGACACTACGTGGATCCTGAAGGAAACTCAACCAACTGACCAGCCGGGCAACTGGTGGTGCTCTAGTTCGACCCCATGTCAAATCATTAAAAGGAAATGCGGAATATACATTTGATCATCACCAGTTTATAGTCCAGGCAGACTAGAGGTATTGGTAGCACCTCTTATCCCCGGAATATTGCAATAAAACCAAGATGGAGAAGTTATTTTCAGATGTATTATTTCCAAAATGCATTTGAATAAGGCGGTGAAAATAACACGTGGTTAGCGTAGTGCAAGAATTCTGGCCAGTTTATCTAAGTTTTCTTTTGTTGTTTCTTTCACATTATTATTTCTTGGTACATGTCCCTAAGTTCTCCGGTATATTCTAGGAGTTTTCATCAGCTATGATTGGTTTCGCAGTCACTCAAGTGTATCTGAAAATATCGTGGAGTTTGCATACATAGTACACACATTTAATTTATATTACTTGTAATTTGAAAGTTATATTCAATAAAAACAATTATGGAAAAATATGAGTATTTTTATTCACAATTTAGTTAAATCTTGAATTGTGCTAATTAATTTGTGTACGAAATTAATTAAATCCATCAAAAAATTGTTTGAAATATGCTACCGAATCCAATTACATAAATTAATTACAATAATACTGATTTAATTGAATTTTTTGCCACTTATTTTCCAATTAACATTTTTAATTTTCAGTTAATCAATAGTATCATTTTGATGATTAGAGCTTAGTTCTTGGTTTCGTTTTCTCACTAAGGGACGTAAAAAAACTGATAGTTTGACTGGTTAGTACAAATCAAGCCAACTGAACAATAAAACTTGATGGGTTGTTTGTTCAGTAAGACTTTGTTATTGTATGCAATTTGTTTTAGTATATTGTATGTTTTTGTGTTTAATGTTGACAAAAGTAAATAAAGTAATTGATAATTATTGCTAATAGAAATTGTTAATTAATTTAAAATTTATAAAATTATAAATTACTATACTTATAAATTTAGATATTTTCTTTAAATAAAAATTGATTTAAATTTAAGCATTTTGATGATTTTTTAGTGAGATTTTGTTATTGTATGTATGTATGTATGTATGTATATTAGGGTGGGTCGAAAATAGGCTTTTCGCTCGGATCAACATCTAATAGTGAAATTGTGTTGTATTTTAACGTCAAATGGAAGACTGTAAAATATTATTCAATTATTTTGAGGGTAAGAGCCCGCGCATCGCCGCCAAAGTTTGTAAATGCGTTTATATGGGGAAAATGGCCCTTTTTGGAGTTTTTTCACAAAATGAGGCTTTAAGTATTAATTATTGCACCATTTTATAGCAAAATCGTAATGTCTACAAAATTGTCTTTCCAAAAAGATGAAAAAACTCAAAATTCGTTAAACAAATTTTGAGTTATTAAAATTTCCCCCGAGAATTTTGTGATTCTGAAGACATATAAAAGTAAATACACAGAAAAAAGTTTGAGCATAAATATTATGAACAGCTTTCATTGACTAAAGTTAATAGTATTTAAGAATAAGTTCCTAAATTGTATGAATTTTTTCATTTTTATTTTTTTAAAAATAATCTAGAAGCCTTGACTTAAAAAATTAAAAATTTTCTTTCTATTTTTCTATTTGTTAAAAAATGTTTGAAATTTTCTTTGGAAAATTTTTTATTTCTTTATGATTTTTAGATTGAAAACAATGAAAATGCGCGTAACTTGCAGGATTGTCTGAAGAATGGATGTTTTGCTATATTGCTGATGTTTTTTTATTTCATATTTTGTTTTCCAACATTTTTATTTATTTTTCATAAAAATTCGCTAATTGTTATTATTTTATTTTCTAAAAAAATGGAACATTGGATATTTATTGCAATGTGGATATTTATTGCAATTTTTTATGAAAATCAAAGAAAATAAGTAAAAAAAACCAAAAATTCATTCATGTACAAATTCATACATTTTATGAACTTTTAATATTCCGAATGAAAATGGTTTGGGAAAAAAAGTCATGTTCGATTCATACAATTTATTACAAAATTCATTCTAGTTATGTATTATTTTTTTCTGTGTATAAGAAAATTTTTGTTAGTTTGGAAAAATTTTACAAAAAAATATTATGTTTATCTTTATAAGATTCATAAATGTGCTAGTACGAATTTTTGTTCAAATTGGATAACACTTACTCGGTTTAGTCTGTGGCCAAAAAAGGGCCATTATTTTAACAGCATCTCCAAAACTCCATTTTCAAACTTTAAAAAATTTTGTTAAATGGATTATTAAAAATTAAAGTTTTCTATGCTGGATATTATAAAGAATATATAAGAATTAAACACAGAAAGAATGAGCTTAATACCTCTCATAGTTTTACCGTACCTGCGATGTGAATTTGAAGGATTTCGGGAAAAAGGCAATTTTTGCCAATAATTAAGTAAAAATTATATTATTACCAATTGTTGCTTAATTTTGATCAATTAAATTGCGATTATTATTTCCGAGTCCATGAAAAATTATTTCTGATAAAATTTCCGAAATTAAAAATCATTAACCCTCTAAAAACCGGGGTCAAAATCAAGTTTTTGTATATTTAATATAAATAGCAAAATATTGTGTATTTAATTATGAATTGATTTTGACAAACTACACGAAAATATATCCAGAAATCTAGGAATCAAACTTCTTCAAAAATTAACCCTCTGTCATACTTGGGGTCAATTCAAGACCGATTTTTTAAACACTACAAAAAACACTTTTAAAAAGGAATTTTCTAAAATTAACTTTCTTAAAGATTTAATGGATTGAATTTGAATGTAGTAAAAATAACTTCTAAGAAGTTTCATTAATATCCATCAACAAATTAACAACATCATGCTCTTATTTCTTCAAGAACATAAAATTCAAAAATTTGATGTTGACACCGGTGTTTAGAGGGTTAATGATTTTTAGTTTCGAAAATTTGATTAGAACTAACTTTCCATGGACTCGGAAATAATAATCGTTTAATTCTTATATATTCTTTATAATATCCAGCATAAAAAACTTTAATTTTTAATAATCATTTAACAAAATTTTTTAAAGTTTGAAAATGGAGTTTTGGAGATGCTGTTAAAATAATGGCCCTTTTTTGACCACAGACTAAACCGAGTAAGCCTTATCCAATTTGAACAAAAATTCGTACTAGCACATTTATGAACCTTATAAATTTAAACATAATATTTTTTTGTAAAATTTTTCAAAACTAACAAAAATTTTCTTATATTTACTTTTATATGTCTTCAGAATCCCAAAATTCTCGGGGGAAATTTTAATAACTCAAAACTTTTTTAACCAATTTTGAGTTTTTCTATCTTTCTGGAAAGACAATTTTGTAGACATTACGATTTTACTATAAAATGGTGCAATAATTAATACTTAAAGCATCATTTTGTGAAAAAACTCCAAAAAGTGCCATTTTTCCCATATAAACGCATTTACAAACTTTGGCGGCGATGCGCGGGCTCTTACCCTCAAAAAAATTGAATAATATTTTACAGTCTTCCATTTGACGTTAAAATACAACATAATTTCACTATTAGATGTTGATCCGAGCGAAAAGCCTATTTTCGACCCACCCTAATATACATACATACATACAATAACAAAATCTCACTAAAAAATCATCAAAATGCTTAAATAGTAATTTATAATTTTATAAATTTTAAATTAATTAACAATTTCTATTAGCAATAATTATCAATTACTTTGTTTACTTTTGTCAAATTTAAACACAAAAACATACAATATACTAAAACAAATTGCATACAATAACAAAGTCTTAATGAACAAACAACCCATCAAGTTTTATTGTTCAGTCGGCTTGATTTGTACTAACCAGTCAAACTATCAGTTTTTTTTACGTCCCTTAGTAAGAAAACGAAACCAAAAACTAAGCAATACGTAAGCAGCACACGCAAAACTGTTTTTACTGTTCAGTCGTTGTGTTCAGTACGGCTGAGTTGAAAAACTTAACATGGCCGCTGCTTGTGTGTGTGGCTGCTGAAGAAAAACAAAACCACTTGCAAGTTATTGCAGCAATGTGTTGACACAGTTGACTGACTTCAGTTAGCTTGTAAGGGGAAATTTTAACGAGTTACTATTTTTTAAGCATGGTACTAAATTTAGTCAAATATTTAGTAATTTGCGACTGCAATTAGCAGTTTTTTGAAACCCTGGTGTTTATTTCGTTTAGCGTTGTTGTTGTTCGTTTTGCTATTGCTATAATATGATATAAACGGGAAATGAAATAAATTAAAATTTTATAGAATTGATATTTTTAAATACACTGTGGTGAAGGGTATACAAGATTCGGCACAGACGAATATAGCACTCTTACTTTTTTTAAATTAATATGAGCAATTTCATAATTGAAATTCATTTTTATTTTTGTCTGTGTATTTATTAGCACAGAAATCCAATCTTTTCACACTTTAGTTTCGCCTTGTAGCGATCTGGTCCTTCATGAACAGTTAAAGAAATTTTGTGAGATAGAAGAGGCGGAAAAGGAGATATTCGGTCGGAAAGCGACATTTATTGTGAAAAATTTTTTAAACGTACCACAATTTGACAATCTGATGGACGTTCGTGGTGCGGCTCCCTTTTAAAGAACAATTTCACAATGCGATTTTTTTGGGTCCTTCTCGAAATATGGCTCTAGCACAGTACCACAGAATGGAGAAAATGCTCGATAGAACACCAGATTTAAAAGCGCAGTTCCTTGAAGTTCTCCAAGAATACATAGATTTGGATCACATGGAACCAGTTGTACATTTTGAACCCAAACCTGAACAAGTTTCTTCGTTCTTTCTACCCCACCACGCGGATGTAATGGTCCAACACTTCAAACGGATTTGATGCAGCTTATTCTTGAAGTTGAAGTTCTCCAAGAATACATAGATTTGGATCACATGGAACCAGTTGTACATTTTGAACCCAAACCTGAACAAGTTTCTTCGTTCTTTCTGCCCCACCACGCGGATGTAATGGCCCAACACTTCAAACGGATTTGATGCAGCTTATTCTACGATGGCGGAATTACAAATACGTATTCACAGGAGATATAGAGAAGATGTATAGGCAAATTTGTATACCCTACACCACTTTAGTGGGGAGGGTATATTGGATTTGTGCTGATGTTTGTAACATACAAAAATATTCGTCCACCTTAAAGTATACCAATCGGCTTAGAATCGTTTTCTGAGTCGATTAAGCTATGTCCGTCCGTCCGTCTGGCTGGCTGGCTGTCCATGTAAACCTTGTGCGCAAGGTACAGGTCGCAATTTTCAAGATAATTGGATGAAATTTGGCACGCACGTTTTATTTGACCTAAGGACGAAGCCTATTGAAAATGGTTAAAATCGGTCCATTATTTCACCTAGCCCCCATACAACAGAACCCCCCGAAAAGGGCTTCTGAGCTCATAATTATATTAAATATACAGATATATCGATAAAATACGGCACAACTAAGTTTTATAGAAGTCTTGATGACCCTGCCAAATTTCATAAAGATCGGGCCACATTTGACCCCAGCTCCCATACAAAGTCCCCTTCAGAAAATTACTTGAATGTCCCAAATTAACTTATAAACACAAATATCGCGATGAAATTCAGCACAATAAAATATTATGTAAATATAAATATATTCACAAAATTTTATCGGGCTTGGACCATATTTGCCCCTAGCCCCCATATAAAGCCTCTTTCAGAAAATTAGTTTTTTATCCATAAATTGCTTAAATGTATCGGAACAAGGGAATATTGAAGATAAATGCTTTATTATGAAAAATAAATCACATTTAATATTCATAACTGGTGTAGGGTATCATATGGTCGGCCACGCCCGACTATAATTTCTTACTTGTTATACATGAAGCAGATCGATCCTATCAACAGATGTTATTCCGCGACAAAGCTGATGGACTTTTTAACTTAAAACTGTTACGTTTAGCGTCAGTTGTGCCCCCTTTTTGGCGATTAGGAGACCACTTGAGTTAGGTGATGAGGTTAACGTTGACGACATACTCTCGGGTGGACATACGCTTGAAGAAGCCAAGTTGAAACAAGATGAGCTTATTAAAGCGTTGAAATCTGCTGGATTTGCCCTTAAAAAGTTTCTACTCCGAAGTTTGTTCCGGGAGAATCTTCTAGACGAAGATTTCTTGAAGTTTGATGACTCCAGCTCTATAAAAACTTTGGGAATACGCTGGAATGCGTTAATTGATATATTCTATTACGCTGTACAGCCAGTTGGAATTACCCCATCCGCTACAAAACGAAAAATCTTGTCGGTCATCGCAAGATTATTTGACCCTCTTGGTTGGCTAGACCCAGTCGTTATTATTGCTAAAACTTTGATGCAGGAATTATAGGAAGAAAAGTCCAATTGGGATGAAGGGGTTCCTCCACGCATACTCCTGAAATGGAATTTATTCTTGAAGAACTTGCCATTTGTTTCAACCAATAAGAACCAAGATTGATAGATTTCTCTCCAGGATATAAAATTTAGATACATGGCTTCAGTGACGCCTCCGAGAAGGCATATTATGGATCGGTATACATTCGAACAGAAAACTCAGAAGGCCAAATAAAGAGTCACTTGCTAGTTGCAAAAACGCTAGTTGCCCCAATCAAACGGACTACCGTTCCGAAACTTGAATTGTGTAGAGCTCTATTGCTTGCAGATATGGGCACGCGTGGCTGCTCCCCGCAGGAACTTGCAGAAAATCAACTCTGATGGCATAGGACTATTTGGCTACACCTTCCCACTCCATTGTAGCCAATTGCTCGACTTCGATTTATCAACCGAGTTCTAAAGAAACCATTAAAGGCTTTACTTGGTCTTTTATACCACCATACGCGCATAAAGTCTCATCTGTAGAAAGTTACCAGCAACTTGTCCGTCATTTTCGAAAAATTCAATACGCATCTAGTTTATATCGAAGCTGTTTTAAATTCGCGCCCTATTTCGCCTCTAACCGAAACCCCGAATGAGATTTTACCTCTGACCTTAGGATATTTACTTCGAGGTCCGATTACAGCACTACCAGAAGCACCACACTGGGAAAGATTAAAAGCGCTCCAACATATTTTGGAAGTCGGAATATATCACCGAGCTCCAGAGATGTTTTAAATGGCAGAAGGAATTCGACAACCTTAAACCAAATGACATTGTGATAGTCAAAGAAGACTTTCTACCACCTACCGAGTGGCTCCTTGGTCGCGTTACCAACGTTATTTATGGTCGAGACAGCAAAATAAGAGTTGTTGAAGTTCTCACAAAGAATGGTAAAATGTTACGCTCAATCGTAAAATTATGTTTGCTACCAACTAACAATACTGAAAGTAAACTCCCACAAAAATCTAACAAATAATATATCAAATTCCCCAACAAAAACAGAAAATTAAAAAACTCAATCGCATTAGGTATTTTTTAACACTGTATATTAGGGTTATGACTTTTTTTGGGCGGCAAAATACCATAGCACTGCCTTATAGCTAACACTGTCCTGATAATATAAGGCTACTTTTTAAGTCAATTCGGTCAAAAAAGTTCCCGCACCGAAAGCTATTTATAAAATGCTTTTGTTCGTTCGCTTTTGGTGCGGGAACTTTTTTCACGATCGATTAAAAATAATATCATATTTCTTAACATCTGTTCACTGCCTAACATTGCTATGTTATTTTTGATATTTGCAAAAAATCATAACTCTACTGTATATACTTCTTAGTTTCTTTTACTATTATCAACGTTGTCAATTTGTCACGCCAACCATCCCCTGCCATTTAGCCTTTCATCAACAACACCAGTGGCAACTCTACAAACCGCGACCCGTGAACTAGAAGAAATTGAATTGGCAACTATGGCCGATGAACTTCATATTGAAGAAACCCCTATTACCAAAAAACAAACATCACAAGGGGCCATAAAAATGCGACCGAGACCCCGACTCATACAAACAGAATTCTAGTCAGCCAGGCTACTCAAACTCCACTACAATCAAGCCGTCATAAGGCTGTATCCCGTGGGATGTGGCCAAAATACTACCAGGATTTAAGCCAATAAGATATCGAGGAGCGGTATACGTTCGTTTTATCTTGGAGCCAAGTTTTCCTCATGAAAAACAAGATTCGTTCGTGATGAATCTAGCCATACAGGAACGCCTGGGTGTGGATATGCCCGACCCAATTTTGGTTCCTTCATTGCTTCAGCATTTTCGGCAATACGAGCCCCTATCGCATCCATTTTTGGATTCCTGTAATCAGATTGACGGAGTATTGAGTAGTGACGTCGTTCGAAGAATATTAAAGCCTAATATTGAACAGTCGTCCCTCGATGTACCAATAGCCCAAGCATCTACATTTGGATAGATCGTGTCTGAAGTATGGAGAGGATGCTCTTTCCACTCTCAGGGGGGAGCATGTTGAAGCGACTATAACTTTATTTTTATTTAATTTTTTGAGTACCCAGCGGTAAAAATACACATTATGTACTCGCTTATCTAAGTGATATTTCGTGGCAGTGGCATGCTTTCACTCATTCTTCCACTTAGATTTAACATAAAAGTGTCCTAGGCTGCCTCGATGTGCTCTCGCTTAGAATGTAAGCCACAATATCATTAAGACAAATTAAAATTTCACTTACATAATGTGTGGAGTTCTAAGCGAAGTTAATAAGACGCCTATAAACGCTTGCAAATAAGAATGTAATGTATGTAGATTACAATCCTATTTGCATTTGTAAGTTAAAGTACCATGTCTTCCGATTTTGTTATAGAAAAAATATATACTTTTATATTTATTTTAAAATTATGCAAGTTTATTTAAAAATGATCATCAAATAATAAACATGTATTATAGTTAATTCAATAAAAATATAAATAAACAATTTTAACGAAGATAAATGAAATGAATCTTAATTTTCTTTTGAAACTTTCGGCCTTCCTTTAGAGATCCTGTAAATAATCAAGAGGAAATTGTCAGTATTAAAACTAGAATATATGAAGTAAATTTACCCCAATTTTTAAGTCCGTTTCTGCCATTTAGATCACCACAATTATTTTAAATTTTTACAATAAAATAACTTTATTAACAAAACACAACGTCACTTACAAAAGATCAACTTTAAACTGAAACAAATAGATTCTTCTTTTCATGTAGTATACAAAAGAAAAATAAAACGGTACTTTAGTTAAGTTTTTTTTAAGAAATAAAAACAAAAAACAACATGAAAAGGCAGCTAACTCTCTGCTTAAATCGTAATCTATGTTATAATTAAAGTGCATGATATGTTGGATTACGCATATATTGCACTCTAAGTACTTAGATTGCTCGCTTAGAACGTCATACTGACGTCAGTTGCACTCATTTTATTTTATATTTTATTAGATCTGTGCTTTATGTGTGCGCTTCATTGATGCTCCTATATAAGGCAATATTGAATATATTCTATTTATACGTTACTAAAACCCTTTTAATAATGCTTTTTTAATGTAATAAAACGCATCTTTTTTATATTCTTTAATAATTTTGTTTTTTATTTTAATATAAAATATCAAAACCAAATTTAAAAAATATAAATAAACTAGCTGCGCGTACCCGGCGTTGCCCGGGTTTCTTCTAATAGTAAAGACAATATTTTTCTATCTGTAATGACTATACTTTTTTTAATATATGTCAAAATTTAGCTTATAACGATAAAATAGTTATTATATTTTATTTATAAAACGCATGTTTTTCTAATTAATTAAAAAAATTCGGAATTTGTAAATGGTAAATGGAAAATATGTGCTGGAATTATTCAAAATCATTATTTAATTTGAAAAGCTTGGAATAAATACGGTGCTACATACAGAAAAAGAATTTTTGGTGGATAATTTTCTAAAAGTGTAGCATACAACTGATCTGATGGTGTCAGAGTTCTCTCTTGTCTGTACTAAAGCAGCCAGCACGCAACTAGTTTCCGGCTTCTATCTCGTCGGCAATCGGGAGGATTCGTTGCTACTTTAAATAGAGTAAACGTCGACATGCTCAGAATTTATTATTTTATTTTGTGCGTACTAATATTAAAGATAAAAGGACAGAAATAGACGAAAAGAAGAAGAGAAAAGGAGACAGACAGAC
This sequence comes from Lucilia sericata, assembly GCF_015586225.1. Classification (NCBI taxonomy): domain Eukaryota; kingdom Metazoa; phylum Arthropoda; class Insecta; order Diptera; family Calliphoridae; genus Lucilia; species Lucilia sericata. Next base: position 784,754 of record NW_023994081.1, on the reverse strand, counting down.
AGACAGGAAGAACGGAAACGAAAATTAAACCTATTGAACTGCACTGTGTGAAGGTGGTAGTACAGTGTCTTATCCCCTCCCAAGCATGATCACAGTCGGGAAATGCTGTAAGTTTTTAGTTTGATCCCAAAATATATTACCCTAACCAGAACAGTTCACCAGGAACCAGTTAAAGGCAGTTTAGAACTGCATTTTGAAATTCATGTTATTTATTAACAAAAATAAATCCTTAAACATAATGTTTAATATTAAAAAAATATCTAATACTGAACATATAAAATTAAAGCAGATCGCGTAAAAAAATGTTTTGCAAAAATCAATATTTAAAAAATATATAAAAAAAAGGTTTAATCGGGATTCGAACTCGGGTGTCAAAGCAAAAAAAAATAAAAAACAAAAACAAAAATATTTAACTCTCAAAAATATTACAACTCAATCGACTAGACTATGGTGAGTTTTGAAAATTCATGTAATTTACATATATATAATTACAAGAATTAAATAAATGTATTTTAGAATAAATAAAAGACATTACATACACTGATAGAAGATCATTTTAGCAACTTTATGTTATTAACATTTTCAGTCAATATACATTTGTTTTTGATTCTTAATTCTTTTTTTTTTTTTTTCTTAATAATTTTTTGTTTTTAGATTTTTTTGACACTTGCTTTAAAATATTTTTATACATTTTTAATTTTTCACCACTAACAATATTGTATTGCCTTGGTAGCAAAGCAAACAAAGAGACACACGTAGCCTTTAGTGATACGACAATAACGACCTGTGAAACTTTTAATCTCAAAAGAGCCTGCAAAGTCAACGCCTGTATTTGTGAATGGACGACTTAATGTAGTTATCCAACATTCTTGACGGATTACGTTTAAAACGAGTCGAGGACCTCTGTGAAAGACTAATTTGTGTACAAACTCCACATAAAGATGAGCTAACCTACTTCTATAAGCAAGAATAATGGGATGTCGCTCATTATAGGACAGACAAATTGTAGAACCAAGACGAACATTAGCACAAATAACATTGTTTTTATCTAGAAACGGCGTAAGAGTAATTAACGGACTACGAGAATCAATCGTTTTCTTCATTAGCAAATTACTGAACTCAGCGGGAAAGTGCAATTGTTGAGACAACGAAAACATTTTATTCCGTACGAACATCAGTTCTTGCGTCGAAACTTTAAGTGTATCGTAATGGAAAGATTTACGCCTGATTTTACTTGATAAATTGAAAAACCTGACGATCTAGCAATATTAACTTGAACCTTTTTTGACTCTTCGGAAGTCTCATATAATAATGAGTCTTTGGGCCATAAAGATTTATCCAATTTAAGCCAATCAGGGCCACTCCACCAGAGTTTTCTCTTAATTCAGAAGGTATCAGCCCCCGGGTTGCTAGGTCGGCAGGGTTATCCGTTGAGGCTACATGTAACCAATTTTTTTCCCACTTTTTATAATATTGTGGCTACTCTATTTGCAACAAATGTTTTCCAATTGCATGGTGGTTTTCGCAACCATGCTAAAACTATTGTAGAATCGGACCACAAATATAATGTATATGAACTTAATTTGAAATTGGGAATTACACTATCTATTAGATTTGCCAAAAGTACAGCACCACATAACTCTAAACGTGGTAAAGACGGTCGTTTTATTGGAGCTACTTTGGTCTTTGCAGTAAGCAAATTTGCAATAACTCTATCACCATTCAATACACGAATATATAATGTGGCCGCATAAGTCACAAAAGCCATGAAATTCAATATGAGAGCTAGTTGTATATTGAACCCAACGATTTAGTTTAATTGTGTCGATCTCATTATAATTAGAAATAAATGTCTCCCACTTTTGCAGAGCCAGATGTTTTATATATTCATCCCAGTCTATCTTGTCGAGCCACATTTGCTGCATCAAAATTTTAGCGGTTATAATCACCAACTACCAACCTGCTGGATCAAATAGCCTTGCTATAATTGAGAATACTTCTCTTTTCGTATAAGCATTTTTAAACTTAATCTTCTCAGTTGTAAAATAAAAATAGTCTTCTGCCGCATTCCAACGGACACCAAGAGTTTTAGCAGTGCTCTTATCATCGAGCGACAAAAAAGAAGAATTAAGAAGATGCTCTTGGGGCAAATTTTTTAAAATTTGTTTAGAGTTTAAGGCTCATTTCCGCAACTCAAACCCAGCAGCACCCAATATACCAATTAATTGGTCTCTTGCCACCAAAGCATCAGGTATCGAATGTGCTCCAACAAGAGCATCATCTACGTACATCGACTCCCCAAGAATTCTAGAGCCTAGCGGAAAACAACGTTCTTCATCATCAGCCAACTGTAAAAGCGTCGAAACTTTAAGTGTATCGTAATGGAAAGATTTACGCCTGATTTTACTTGATAAATTGAAAAACCTGACGATCTAGCAATATTAACTTGAACCTTTTTTGACTCTTCGGAAGTCTCATATAATAATGAGTCTTTGGGCCATAAAGATTTATCCAATTTAAGCCAATCAGGGCCACTCCACCAGAGTTTTCTCTTAATTCAGAAGGTATCAGCCCCCGGGTTGCTAGGTCGGCAGGGTTATCCGTTGAGGCTACATGTAACCAATTTTTTTCCCACTTTTTCTAATATTGTGGCTACTCTATTTGCAACAAATGTTTTCCAATTGCATGGTGGTTTTCGCAACCATGCTAAAACTATTGTAGAATCGGACCACAAATATAATGTATATGAACTTAATTTGAAATTGGGAATTACACTATCTATTAGATTTGCCAAAAGTACAGCACCACATAACTCTAAACGTGGTAAAGACGGTCGTTTTATTGGAGCTACTTTGGTCTTTGCAGTAAGCAAATTTGCAATAACTCTATCACCATTCAATACACGAATATATAATGTGGCCGCATAAGTCACAAAAGCCATGAAATTCAATATGAGAGCTAGTTGTATATTGAACCCAACGATTTAGTTTAATTGTGTCGATCTCATTATAATTAGAAATAAATGTCTCCCACTTTTGCAGAGCCAGATGTTTTATATATTCATCCCAGTCTATCTTGTCGAGCCACATTTGCTGCATCAAAATTTTAGCGGTTATAATCACCAACTACCAACCTGCTGGATCAAATAGCCTTGCTATAATTGAGAATACTTCTCTTTTCGTATAAGCATTTTTAAACTTAATCTTCTCAGTTGTAAAATAAAAATAGTCTTCTGCCGCATTCCAACGGACACCAAGAGTTTTAGCAGTGCTCTTATCATCGAGCGACAAAAAAGAAGAATTAAGAAGATGCTCTTGGGGCAAATTTTTTAAAATTTGTTTAGAGTTTGAGGCTCATTTCCGCAACTCAAACCCAGCAGCACCCAATATACCAATTAATTGGTCTCTTGCCACCAAAGCATCATCTACGTACATCGACTCCCCAAGAATTCTAGAGCCTAGCGGAAAACAACGTTCTTCATCATCAGCCAACTGTAAAAGCGTCCTAAGAGCCAAAAATGGGGAACAATTAACGCCAAAAGTGACTGTGTTTAATTGAAAATCTTCGATTTGGTTTTCCTTAGAACTACGAAAAACTATCTTCTGGCACTGTCTATGTTCTGGTTTAATTAAGATTTGTCGATACATTTTTGATATATCTGCATTAAAAACAAACTGACAGAACCGCCATTTTAGAATTGGGCTACTAAATCAGTTTGTAATATAAGTCCTACATACAACATGTCTTGAGACTTATACCATTAGATGACGCGCTTGATACGTTAAAAACAATTCTCAACTTTGTAGTAGAACTTTCTGGCTTAAATACGCTATGGTGAGGTAAATAATAACATGGACTACTTTCAGATTCTTAATGACTTAACGTTCCATATGACTTAACGTTATATATTCTTTTAGGACTCATCATATTGAGCATTAAATTCAGGTTTACGTAATAATGATTTTTCATTTCTAAGAAACTGACTAACAGATACATGTCTATTTGGACCAGGCACCGGACAGTTCATTTTAATGGGTAGACTGACAAAGTATCTTTCTTCGGAATTTCTTGTGGTAGTAGAACGACAGATCTCTTCACATTTTTTATCCTCTTCTGATAAAATCTTTCTATGAGAAACTTCTTCTAACTCCCAATTGGTCATTAATAGAAACTTTAGTCATATAAGACATTTTTATAAATTGAGGGGAAACATTATTTGGTGTAGGGCCTGTGACAATCCATCCAAAAATTGTTTCTTGAGCTACTAATGAATTAAAAATTCCATGTTGAACTCCCTTAAGAGGATATAAATCACCTCCTAATAACAAACCAATTTTACCACTTTCGTAAAATTTTGGGTCCGCAAAAGTTAAATTTGGTAGATCATTTTCAGTTAGTGGTACAAAAGAGTGTGTTGAAACATTACTAGTCACCTGAGGCACGACAAAAGCTTTAATATTGAGAGAAAAATTTTGCTCAAAAAGAGAACCAATTTCCAAAAATGCCATTTTTGATGATTTGCTTATTATATCACCGCCTAAACCAGTAATTTCAGCTGTAACTGGACTTGTAGGCAAATTCAATAATTTTTGGATTTTTTCACTTGTAATACGAACCAAATTTAATAATGGTGACCCATGCTGTAGCCAACATAACCTTTTTTGAAACAGACGTATGGTGCGAATGTACTACCCCTGAAGGGCAATATTAGAAGACTGTACTTGATTATTGTTACTTTGATTATCAATTTGAGACCCATCATTTACTTGATTTTGAGTACTTTTCTTTATAAAATCTTTATGCATTAACGTATGGTGCTTTCTTTTGCATTTAGAGCAACCATTTGGACTTTTACAATGCTAATCTAAACTTTTTCAATGTTGAGACTCTATTTTTGTAGTCCATATTCAAAAACTTGTTGCAAGTGCTCAACTTATGATTTTTTTTTGCATATTTTACATTGTAAAGAATCTACTTTGTTATAATGGGCCTTAAATTGTTAAACTTTAGTTGATGTTTTATTGTCACTGTTTAAAACCATTTGAGAGCTAATGGCAAATGTATTGTTCAAGGATATGATATCAGAAACGCTTTCTAGAGCATGAAATCTATCCGTTAAAAAAATGTTTATCTCTTCCCTTTTGGGAACCTCTGTTTTATTTCCAACTGATTGTTCCCAAAGATTTAGGGAACACTCAGACAAACGCGATGAGCATTGAAACACAAATATGGGTTCCAAAGAACCACTATCAACATTATATAATTTTAAAATTGACATACAATTATTAATCTCCCTTTGGAGCCTTTTTATTTCTGATGCTGAATCTTGTGTGCAAGGAGTCAGATTAAACAATACTTTTAATTGACTATTTATTAATACGCGTTTATTTTCGTATTGAGTTATTAAATTCTTCCATGCGATTTCGAAATTATCTCCTGTAAGAGCTACATTCCTGTTTATATCACGAGCCTCGCCATCAGTCTTCCTAAATGAGTAAAATATAAATTGCCGTAAACATGTCCCTAAAAGTGGGCCACGATACGTAATCGCCATGAAAAATACCGGTATCACACGGTGGTACAGATATGGAACTACAAAGATTTGGAACTCCTGACTCTACATTTTTTTCTTTCTTTGTATCTAAATGCTTTTTTGCCTTTGATATTATGTTCATACACCGCACATAAGCTTTACGGATTTGTGGGTGCTTAGTCTGCACCATTATTAGCTCTTTCTTTTTTCTATAGTGTCAGCGGAACACTCATCATATAGGCTTTTGTATTTTTCCCATGCCTTATCCAATTCGTTTTTATCGAATTCGAAGGCCTCATCTGTATAATGGGAAAAATCTTCGCCTTTTAGCATTGCCTCTATGCTAATCATTTCGTCCGACGCAATTATATATTTTTCAACAATTGACATTTTTATGGAAAAGAGTAAAAACCAGAAAGAAAATTTTTAAAGTGACAGAAAAAGTCAATTTAGTAGGAGAGCCCCAAAATTTATTTTATTAAAATCAAGTTTCAAAGAGTCTTATTTATAAACGATAGACTAAAGAGAACCACTATACTTTCTTTTATAAAGGTACAATTTAAAGAGAACTACTCCACTTTTTTATATAAAGAATAATTAAAAGAGATCCACTCACTTTCTTTTATAAAGGCACAATTAAAGAGAAACACTTAGCCAAAAATAAAGATGGCTAATCAAATTTTTTGGAAATAAAATTGGACTGCAAATACAAAAACAACGTATTGTAGAAGAAAAATGGCGCTTAACTTTTACAAAAAGACATAACCTCACTTTTGTTCTTGTGAGACACAAATTGATTTGAGATACTAAATGAAACACTTTTGGGCACTAAAAATTTCAAATTACGCACCTCTTTTTCTCAATTCCTTTAACGGGCGAAGGACCAATGTTTCTTCCACGGAGGGATTTACCTGGTTCGAGAAGCTAATGTCTACTGTGGGATAGGTCGTGGTTTCTTTAAATCACACGCACACACTCACCCATATTTTTTGTTTGGTTTTTGTTTTATTTTATTTCTCTCCTTTTGTTTTGTTTGCTTGTGGTTTTATTTTATTTTAATTACAATTGTTTTTAGTTTACTTTAATTTCACTTCTAACTTTGATTTTAATTTATAAATTTTATTTCTTTGATTTCTTCCTTTTTGTCCGTCTGCTTCTATTTGTTTTCTTTTTTGCAATAAAATAAAAAGAAGATGGCAAAAAACTTCTTATTTGACAAAGGGCAAACTCACCTCACTACATATGGTGATGCCAGATCACCATATGTAGTATAGTTAGCCGCGGACGGAAAATAAAAGGTGTCGGCGTCAGCGACGTCAAGAGTTATTTTTCTTGTTCTTCTTGTTGCTTCCTTTAAAGTTTTTGGTGCTTTCTTAGTTTTTAAATTTTTATTTTTTTAAATTAAATTAAAAATTGTTGTGAAACTTTTTATGAAATTTTCAAAAATACTTTTCACGAACATTCACACAGATTCTTTTCTGATTTTTATTATAAAATTATTAACCTTGGAGTTTTCTTTTGGATTTTTTTCTCTTTAAACAATTGATATTTTCCCCGTACTTTTCACACTTTTCTCCTCGTCTCTAAGATCTTAGTATTGCAACCTAAAGTTTTCCCTGAAGGTTTGGTTTTATGCCGAAGAAGGCAAGAATGTTGACGAAGCCTTTCAAGGCGAAGATTTTGTGCCTGGATGTTTCGTCGCTAGGAAGAATTTCGTCAAATAAATTAAATTGTTTGTGTGCTGTAAAGATATTTTGGTTTGTTTTCTTTATGTTATTATTACCTTTTTGTATATATAAAACAAACGATTTTCTTTGACTTTTGTTGCCGCTGCGTAAATAAATAAAAAAACTCTTTCTGCCTAGTTTAGAATTGAAATTTTGAAATTGGCGTTACTGCGAAAAAAAAATTAGAAAATAAAAAAAAAACGATTTGAAAAATTGGGTTTTTCTTAGTGTTCGATTTTTTTATGAGTTTTTCTTTAGAAAAACTAAACTTACATTCCTTTATTATCGAGTTGCAGATAATTTTGTGGATATAAAATAAATTTCAATAAATGCGAACGATTTCAGACAAATTTATTTAAAACTTTAAATAAATGTACATTGCATAACACTGAATTTAATTCGAAGGATAATTAAAACAGGATAAAAAACTTACAATTTCAAAAGGACTTAATTTTATTTAATAATTGTTTCGGCAGAGTAACGACGTTTTTTTAAGAAAACTGGTAGGTAGCAGCAGGCAAAAAGGAAATTGACGTATGCCTTTTGCATGGTATAACCTAGAGAACGACCATTTAGATCTTCCAATTCGTAATAACAATTTCCGGTTTTCACCTTAATGCGTGCTTAAAGAAACCGTGGTGATTGTTTTGCATTGTAACCCTTTTCAAATCTTTCACTTCCTTATCATCAAGCATTCCCAGTTTTCGAAGAAGTGCATAAGTATTACCGTTGGTAATCATATGCTGTCCGAACGCCATGTAATAAGGTGATGTAAGAAGCATGAATAGATGATCGTAGAGAACAACTAATGCTGCTGAGGTATTCACCCCAATTACTTATTGCCGATAGCACTGAACGATTAACCCGTTCTGAGGCATTTGCTTGGGGCGAGTGTACCGCTGTATAAACGTGTTTTATCGCGTAATTCATTAATAATTTATTAAATTGAACAGACTTGAACTGCGAACCGTTATCATAAACGATAATCTCAGGCGTACCGAATGTGTGGAATAGTTCCTGTTCCATATATTTGACCGCAATGTGCGCTGTAAACTTTTTCACTGCTTTTAAAAAACAAAATTTGGAAAAGTTATCTAGTACTACAAAGATACCAAAGTTACCGGACTTCGAACGTGGATAGGGGCCAAGAAAGTCAACGTAAAGTTTCTGGAAAAATCTAAACGTTTCCGAGGTTTTACCCATAGGTGTACGCATGACAAAATTTGGGTGCTTAGTTCCCTTACAAATGTTAATGTAAGATCTTACATCGTTAACCAAATTAGGCCAAAAGTAGAACCTACGAATTCGATCTAGAGTTTTATTGATTCCGCCATGAGATGATAAATGGCTATCATGCGCCTTTTCCAAAACTTCCCTAACCATATCTTTGGGTATCCAAAGTTTCCAAGCAAGATCGTCCTGCAGCTGTTCCCCGGAACAGTGTTCAGTACGTATGTACAAGTATCCGTCAACAATTTTAAGGTTTGGAGTTTTGACAATGTTTTCCCTAACTCTGTCTAAAAGTTGTAGGTAGTCAGTATTCTTGAATTTTTTGGAGTGCAAACCCACGAAGACCCCTGAGTCATCTAAAGCGGACAAACTTAAGCAGTTTATTTCAGACAAATCTTCAGTGTTAGTACGCGAAAGTGCATCAGGAACTACGTTTTGGCTACCTTTCCGATGTTCAATTTTAAATCTAAATCCTTGAAGCTTTAAAGCCCATCTTGCCAACAGCGAATTGAGATCTGTTTGAGACATGAGCCACTTTAACGATGCATGGTCAGTGATCACGGTGAACTCATGTCCTTCCACATACGCTCGAAACTTCTTAATGCTCAACATTGCTGCTAAACATTCCTGTTCGGTAACAGAGTAGTTACGTTGGGCTTGGTTGACTTTCTTAGATATAAATGCTATTGGAAACTCTTCACCCTACGCATTATTTTGTATCAATACACTTCCTTTTCCAGTGTGGCTATCATCACAGTGTATGAAAAATGGCTGTGAGAAATCGGGACTATGCAACACTGGTGCAGTTATCAAGATGTTCTTCAATTCATCAAAAGACTTCTGAGCTTCTTCGCTCCATATAAACTTCCTACTGGTCTTTAACAAATCGGTTAAAGGTGAAGTAACCGCAGCGTAATTCTTGATGAACTTCCAACCGGACATCCCTAAGAATTATCGTAGTTGTTTTACAGACCTCGCTGTCGGGAATTCAACAATGGCCGATATTCACTCCGGGTCTGTCTGAATAACCTTGTATTCGGCCAAACGAATATGAAATGGTTTAAAATACGTAGGTGGATGAATTTTGAAGTTCGGAGCAGGTGCTATAGAATTAGGTTTGGAAATGGATTCAGAAATGGTCACAATAGGTGTTTCAGATTTACATTCAGACGAATTATCTTCTGAAGTTCTCTAAACTCGAATGTGTATTGATTGGTGGAGTTGTTGACTCTAGTCGGTGTTGGTGTATGTTGGTCGGGTCGGTTTGCGTGCACTTTTCGGTGCACTGGACCGCAAGTTGTTTGAACCAGTACAGTTTGTACAGGTAGACTTATAGGCATTGGCTGCTCCGCAGCCATAGCAAAATACACGTCTTTCATCTAGGCAATCTTGGAATCTATGAACCGATTTCTGGCAATTCCAGCAAACGAGAGAAATCGCGGAAATTTCTTCATCTGATGATTCGCCACCATCTTCGTACATCTCATGAACCTGTCTTCGTGGAATCAATGGTTTGGAAAGTCTATGCTTCTTCCCTACATCCTGCATGAAAAATTCCCGTTTAAGACAGATGTCGCGAAGTTGGGAAATTGAGTTGATTTCCAAATTTAACAACTCATGTTGGATTTCTGGTAATAGATTACGTCGTAAGATTTCTACTAAAATCCGTTCAGGAAGAGGAATCGTAAGGTGATCGGAAATATAAATTATGGCCTCATAAAACAGATCGAAACCCTCTCCTGGTTTTTGTTTCCGATCACGAATCATTTCACGAAAATCTACGTCAGTGCGCGAATCTTTGTATTGTTAGCGAAGAGCACTGCAAAGATCTGAACACACGATTCTCCGAGAAGCTTTGTGGTATCGACAGAACCAGTCAGAGGCTTTGGACTCAAACAAAGTCGAAATATGGTCACAACGAATATCAAAATTCCCACCCAATGTTTGCTTAGTTAAAGCCTCTATCCTATAAATAAAATTTTCGACAGGAATACCTTTAGAGTCCCCAGTAAAACGTATCTTCCAATTATGGATGATATATCCTACCTTGTCCGACCTTAAGGACGAATTTGTTGTCGACGCATTACTAACTGTAGTATTTTGAACCGAAGGATTTCTATTTGCTGGTAAACCTAACAACTATTCCAGAGTTTGTTGCTCTACGGCTGGTAATGTGAGAATTTGTGGGTTTTGATTAGAAACTGATGGTTGAATTTGTGTTGAGGTATTACTAGGCGATTGTGCACTGAGATTTAACCTTTGGAATCCAGCTTCAATGTTGGATTCTATTTGTCAAATGTTAAAAGCATTGCTGAGCACTAACCGCAGCTGAAACTAATGACTGTAGTTGGTCACGTTGACCTTGAGGAGAACTAGTTGACATAAAAGAAATATTTGGATCTGTAGGTGGAACAGTATTGGAACGATTATTGACGTATTCCAAAGCTCTTTGAGCCTGGGCACGCGCACGAGTCGCAATTGTTGGTGGAGGTTGAGTATTGGCATTACCGGTTGTTGGACTTGTTGGTTGAGATGATTTTAGTTTGCCAGCGCAAACAGGACAAACTAGATTGTTTGTAGGAATCTTTGCCAAACAAGATGAATGTAAAGGATAACCACAAGGAGGGATATACATGGATCCAGAATGCCATGATGACATCTTTACATAGGACACACTTAGGAAGAACACCACTGAAGCTTTGAGGTTGTGACATGGTATTAAAATTATTACATGTATAAAAGAAAGGAAAAAAAATATCTATCAAAAGTTAAATAAAAGTTCTAACACCGCAATGGATTTAAATTTTAGAACCAAGCAAGAAAGAACCAGAAATATTAAACAATATTTATGAAAAAAAAAGGTTTTAAATATTTCAAAAAAAAAAAAAAAAACGATATAATAATCATGATTTGTTTGGTGCCTGGTTAACTGTCGGATGGTAAAAAAAGTTCCACTATGATTAAAAATTCGTAACCTCAGAGAAAGGAAAAGAAAAGTAAGAAAACAAACATAAATAGGGAATGACCAGTACTACATGTAAATTCCAGACAATTAGTTAACCATATTAGAAAATGGAAAGTTAAGGATGAAGAACGAGAAGAACATAGAAAAGAATTGAAAATTTACATTAATAAAGAGGACCACACAAAAACATGAATTTTATAAATTCAAATGATGGTAGTTTGAGATTTAAATGAACTGTGTGGGCCCCACGTTGGGCGCCAAAAATAATAATGTAGCATACAACTGATCTGATGGTGTCAAAGTTCTCTCTCTTGTCTCTACTAAAGCAGGCAGCACGCAACTAGTTTCCGGCTTCTATCTCGTCGGCAATCGTTGCTACTTTAAATAGAGTAAACTTCGACATGCTCAGAATTTATTATTTTATTTTGTGCGTGCTAATATTAAAGATAAAAGGACAGAAATAGACGAAAAGAAGAAGAGAAAGGGAGACAGACAGACAGGATGAACGGAAACGAAAATTAAACCTATTGAACTGCACTGTGTGAAGGTGGTAGCACAGTGTCTTATCCCCTCCCAACCATGATCACACTCGAGAAATGCTGTAAGTTTTTAGTATGATCCCAAAATGTATTACCCTAACCAGAACAGTTCACCAGGAACCAGTTAAAGGCAGTTTAGAACTGCATTTTGAAATTCATGTTATTTATTAACACAAATAAATCCTTAAACGTAATGTTTAATATTAAAAAAATATCTAATACTGGACATATAAAATTAAAGCAGATCGCGTAAAAAAAAATCTTTTGCAAAAATCAATATTTAAAAATATATGTAAAAAAAAGGTTTAATCGGCATCCGAACTCGGGTCTCAAAGCAAAACAAAAATATTTAACTCATCCGGGATTTGAACCTGGGCTTACAAAAAAAAATAAAAATTACTTTACCCTCACTGGGATTCGAAACGGTGCCTAATGAGTGGTAAATTACAACAATATTTATTAAACATTCTGTATATATGTATATGTGTTTTATTAGTATTTTGGTTTTGTTAAAAGAAAAATATTAAAATAACAAAAAAAAAATTAACTTACATTACAACGATCCTACGTCGAAAGATCTTTCGCCTGCTTCCTGTAGATGTATGTGATTGTAACTTTTTGAGATTTTTTTTAATTGATGAATTTAAAATTATATATTAACGTTTCATGTTATTAACATTTTCACTCAATATACATTTGTTTTTGATTCTTAATTCTTTTTTTTTCTTACTAATATTTTTGTTTTTAGATTTTTTTGACACTTGCTTTAAAATATTTTTATACATTTTAAATTTTTCACCACTACCAATATTGATTTTTGCATTACATTTAGTGACCAAAAATAAAAATAAAATAAAAGTGATTTAATTAAATATTAAAATAAAATTAATTAATTTAAAAAAATGAAGTGATAGATTTAAGAAAAAAGTTATTTGTTCAAATTAATTTTTAAGCACATTTTGTAAAAATTTGATTAAATAAAGATTAGTATTTAAACTTTGTTTCTTTTTGTTATTTTCTTGTTCTTCTTGTTGGTTCTTTTAAGATTTTTGGTTTTTGCTTAGCTTTTAAGTTTTTCTTTTTCTAAATTAAATTAAAAATTATAGTGAAACTTTTTATGACATTTTAAAAAATACTTTTCACGAACTTTCACACAGATTCTTTTCTGATTTTTCTTTTGGATTTTTTTCTCTTTAAACAATTGATATTTTCCCAGCAAGACGAAGATTTTGTGCCTGGAGGTTTCGTCGCTAGGAAGAATTTTGTCAAATAAATTAAATTGACGTAGGTGTGTTTGTATGCTGTAAAGATATTTTGGTTATGTTAGTTTGTATGTGTGTGTTTTGTTTTCTTTTTGTATATATAAAACAAACGATTTTCTTTTTCTTTGACTTTTGTTGCCGCTGCGTAAATAATTAAAAAACACTTTCTGTCTACTTTTGAATTGAAATTGGCGTTACTGCCAATAAAAAAACTTAATTTGAAAAATTGTATTTTTCTTAGTGTTCGATTTTTTTACGAGTTTTTCCTTAGAAAAACAAAACTTACATTCCTTTATTATCCAGTTGCAGATAATTTTGTGAATATAAAATCCAAAAGATAATTTCAATAAATGCGAACAATTTCAGCCAAATTTATTTAAAACTTTAAATAAATGAACATTGTTTAACACTGAATTTAAATCGAAGGATAATTAAAACAGGATAAAAAACTTACAATTTCAAAAGGACTTAATTTTTTTAAATAAATTTTCCGGCAGAGTAAGTTTTTTTTAAGAAAACTGGTAGGTAGCAGCTGGCAAAAAGAAAGATTTTGGGCAATGGATTCCTTTTTATACCCAATATTGAGAGAAAAATTTTGGAAAATTTGGAAATCTAATGTTTTTTCAGCAAAAACTAACACATATAAAATAAGAAAAACCAATACCAAAATATACATACATATATCGAAAATGTCTTCCTTTTATCTTTTGACAACAGCACTGCATTATCATTTAATACAAGCTGTCAACAAATTCAAATGTCATTTGAAACCAAATCTCCAAAAACCGTTAAATTCACATAAAACTCTTCTCAATAGAAATATTGTTCAACAAAATTACAAATTTTAAATAAAAATACATAAAAATCATTTCTTTCTACTACAAGCGCCCTACAAAAGTATAAAAAAAATAGAAAGATCAATTTATCCAAATTTTATATGAACAATGCTTTCTATGCATCGCACAGTGTCTCCCTGAACAAAACTTGGCATTAACTAAACTACAATGTTTTGGTATAAATTATGGGTATCGATGGATAGAGGAAGTCCTCTAGATACGAATAAAAAAAGAAAAAGTTGCACTTAATGCAATTTTTTTTTGCATAATTTTCAAAACAAAATTTTCCAAAATTTTATTTAAGAAATATTTTTATTACATTTATAAATATCCTAATTACTTTCGCTAAAGACTAAATTTAATGCATCTTCTGGAAGATTTCTGGATTTTTTTTTAGGGAAAGTTATTTTTACAGTTATAAAGGGATCCGAATTAATTAATAAAAAATTTAAAATATGTTTCATATTTTGTATTCGGCTGCATTTACGGGAATTCTGTTCTCGGTTTTTTTTTGAATAGTTTGTTTGTGGCTTCTTGAGCTTCTTCCGACATATCTGCTACTTAATTTTGAATTTTGTACAACTTTGCTGCTGTGAATTAAAAGGATTATGCTGTGAATAGTGAACTTATTTGTCACTAAAAATCGCTAACATGATAATATGTGGTTTACATACCGGTGTACTAGTCTTTAAAAACTTTTAAAGTGATACCAAATCCTCATGAGAGTTACTCTTCTTATCACGGATTTTTCCGTACAAATAGATTCCGTCTAATAATTTTGCAAAACTTATTTACAGGAATGTAAGACCAATAATGCATCAATCAATAGCACGTTCAGACATTATTTTACTAGTTTCTACTATTTTACTTATTACTTAAATCAATTCATTTCGCATTCAATAATTAGATTTTAAATAAAATATAAATATTTTCATAGCATGGAGTGTTAGAAAAGAGAGCGTAAATGCCGCAGAGGCAAAAAGAGGCAAACATTTTTATTTTGGTGTTATTGAGAAGATTTCAGAGTATTTTAGCATATGGTCGCTTAGAGGCCATAAGTGGCTAAATTATACTTTTTCACTTTTAAAAATTGAAAAAAAACATAAATAGCTATAAAAATTTGCATTTTAAGAAGTCGTTAATAATTAAGTCTCTGGCTGTAAAGATGATTTAAAACAACACCTTTTCATACATAACAATGGTATATTTGGTATCGAAAAAGAAAATTTTAAGAAATTTTATATTAAATGGTAGATTCGTACAAAAAATGTTATGGTATTAAATTAAATAAAAAAAATTCTTGAAAAATATATATAAAAACATAAACTTTGCTGCATCATCTAAAGGCCTATACAATAAAAAAGGGAAAACTAATGATAGCGTTAAATAGAATAAAGTCTTAGCTTTCCAGGCATATAAAATTTTTATCAAAAAAACTCATTTCTAAATATTTACTTTATGCCAAGTTTACTTAAAGGAGACCCCAATGTGCATTGTCTAACATCTTAGAAGTACAATTATCTTCTCGTGAATAATTTTTAGCAAAAGCCGCCAAAGTTATAGCGGTTTAAAGTTAATAGTTTAAAAAAAAAATTCCCAAAATTACGTTTTTACCTGAAACTCGAAAATATAAGCGTGGATATAATTCACAACGAAGTACCTAAAATACAAATTAATTTAACCCAAATATTTTAAATATTCGTGGATAAATTCGTTTTTTTAAGAGTTTTTTCAACCTCTCCAAAAAAATATTTTTTTATAAAACTAAGTACACATTTTTTATAGACTATTTAACATGATGTATTAATATATTAATTTACAATCATTAACTAAAAAAATTATGCATTTATGTGTGGTAGATTAAAAATTATGAGGTTTTAATTTATTTATGCATATATTCGAAATTGCATTAAATTCAAAATGGTTGTATTTTTTCAAACGGCTTATAGATTTTGCTATAGACCTCATTAATACCAACCTAAAAGAACATAATTTTATTAATTTTAATTCGCGGGAAGTTTTTCTAGTTTTTCTTAAATGAAAAACACTTCGTTTTCTGCACACGATAAACTTGTTTACAATTATCTTCTGCTTCCATTTCTGAATTTAAATGAGCAAATAATATAAAAACCGTTAAAATGAAAACCTATATATGACCGAACTTTTTTTAATGCATTTGATGAAAAATCGTATTTTTTTCTAACGGCTTATTGATTTTGGTATAAGCGTCATAGTCAGCTACCGATTAATGTTAAGTGTTACCAATTTTAATTAGCGGTTTAGGTGTGCTTCTTCGAATTATCTTGTTACTCAAGAAACAACGCGTTTTAGGCTAAAGAGAAATTTTGATGAAATTTCTATTGTAGTTAGCATATCCCTTCTTATCTACAATTAACTGCTTTTTTCATTTCTAAATCATTGTCAGCTACCGGTTGATGTAAAATGTTATGAAAGAAACCTCGCGTATTCAGTCCACGAAAGGCCTTGATTAAATTTTTTTGATGTAAACCAATTTTTCCATATAAAGATTGGTTACTGATAAAATTCAGAATTTAAAATTTGTTTATAATGCGGAAATTCGCTAAAGTAAAAAATGAAAAATTTGCAATTTTTTGTATTCGCTCTAAAATCTTTGCATGCTAATATTTTATCGCGGCATTATGATTTTAACATGTAAAATTTAAAAGTATTTCGATCACGCGATATTTTGGGTATATTGAAGTTACGATGTTAGTTAGAGATACCTTTTAGAGCACATTTTGGAGATATACATCAAACGAAGCGTATTTACAATGTCTACTTTTTCTCATTTATATATTTTGCATAACCTAAGAGCCGCAAATATTCTATCAAAAAAAGCAAAATTGTATAAATTTGGTTTCAAAACATTGCGACCAAGTAATTCTTTACTTATAAATGGAATAAGAATTAAATATGGACTATAGTCATTCAACAAGTGTATACAGCTTACATTAGTAAAATTGACTTTCTAATCACATTTTTGAGAAATTTTAACTTTGAGTGTTTATTTCTCCAACATGGAACTACTCTCGACCACAAAATTTTATGGACGTATTCTTTCAAGTCTTAATTTTCAAAACATTACACGAAAGAAATATTTAATGCATAAAGTTGATTTCTTAAAATCTAAAACAAACAAGTATTTCCCATATGCAGATCTTCGGGGCGGTGAAGAGGGTAGTTATGTGGTTCTAATTACCCCCACATATACGAATTTTTCCATTTGGCTTCTTTATGGCAACTATGGGTGCTGCCCAATCAGATTGACTGACAGGTGAAATTATTTCCAGTGATTGTAGACGGTTAATTTAATTTTCTATTAGTGGAAGCATACGCTACTGGCCGTTTTGCTCGAAAATTTGGTTTGGCATCTTTCTTAAGGTGTAGCTGGATTTTTAATTTTGCTGGAGTATCTTGAAATATATCAGCAAAATCTTGATGCATGATTTTGTTGATTTAAACAACATTTGATTTAGGAGAGCCTGATTTGCTCTTGTTTGAGATGAACTATTATTACCTGAGGCTTTACAGTATCCCTCTTTAAGACCAACAATACCAACTTGGAGTAATGCATTGAACCACAATTCCAACATGGAGTTTTTGAAATATTCTTATCATCTTGTTTGGATTTTTTAAAATTTGATCATGTTTAATATTCAAGTGTTGATCCACTCGCGAGTCACGTGTCGTCATCATCCTGCAATCGTGAGCAAAATACTACTACGGAGGTGGGTACCATGGCCTCCGTGGCGAACAATGCGTCAAGTGTACAGCATGCCATTGGTAAAAACATAGGGGTGAAAGAGAAGGATGTACTCGGAGAGAGCTATAAGCTACCTTAGCCTTTAAATATAGGTGAGGGTTCCGACTCTGAATCCTCAGATGATAATAACAACACCATTATAGCAAATCCCAAATAGGATGAAGTAGAGCAAATGGTTAAACAAGTGAGTGATAGCATAGCTAAATTACCTATTACTAAGAAAAGACTATCTGGAGCGCAGAGGAGGAAGTTTAAAAAACAGGGCAAAAAACCAATAGAGAGCGTGAGCTGCGAGTTCAGCATGGGCGTGATGTTGATGAGATTGGCATCTCACCAATGTGTTAGCACCCTAAAGAACTTGGTGGAAAGTATCCCTCCTCCCTGGGACGGCGCTAAGCTGAGACTGACAAAGAAGAGCGAGCTTCCGGTGCTCTTAAAGTCCACTGTCTATATAAAAGGATGGGGCAGTAAATTGGCTAATGAACGTATACTGGAAATTCTTGGTGGTCAAAATGCTGAGCTGGCCGTGGAAAAATGGGATGTCTTTTACAGGAAAGAATAACCTGAGGGAACTTTATTTGTAATAGGTATCGACCAGAAATCTATGGCTAGTCTTGCCAAGAATAAAGGTAGGGCTTAATTCGCCTCTAAAACTGTCATATTCAAAATTGGAAAGGTGCCGATTGGAAGAGCTGTTACAACAATCCTCGAAAAGGTCACTAAAATACCTAAGACCACAGCATCAGAAGCAACTATTGATATCGTTAAGGAGTCAAATCCTAAAAGCGAGGAAGCTACCACTAATCCGCCAAAAGAAGGTGCAGGTTCCCTTTCCAAAATTGGGGAGGCGCCGATTGAAAGGGATGTCAAAACAGGCACCGATAAGGACACTAAAACACCTAAGCGGGACCCAAAGCATCATTAGCAAGTACTGGTAATTTTGAGGAGTCAAATCCTAAAAGCGAGGAGGAAATCACTCACTCGCCAGAAGACAGAACAGCAGCAACTCGATGAAAGACAGTTTAAATGGATGACAATGATTGAAGTTATCCAAATAAACCTCCATCGGAGCGAGACGGCTACCAACGTTCTGATGGCTAAAATTAACACAGGTAAGATACATATGTATAGCAAACTATTTAACCGAAGATAAAAAAATTCCTATCCAAAACTCATGTCCAACCGGAATCTATGGTCCATGATACGGGCAGGAGGATATGGAGGAGACAATGAAACTCCTAATGGACTCTCATTTCCCACCCGGTATATCGAATAACATAGATGAACCGATATTGGAGGAAGGGTAGGCTAATACGGATATTGTAATTACATCTGATATGGTTAAAGGTGCAATCAAGAGCTTCGCTCCCTATAAAGCTGCAGGGCCGGATGGCATTTTCCCGGCACTCTTACAGATGGAGGTGGGACTGGTTTCCATACATCTGTCTCGGATATTCACTGCATGCTTGGAATTCACATATACCCCCATTAAATGGCCGGATGCAAGGATAATATTTACACTTAAACCAGGGAAACCTAGCTATGCGACACCTAAGTCTTATCGACCGATAAGTCTTACGTCCTTCCTACTTAAGACCTTGATAGTCGATAGTATGGTTAAAAGCAGTATACCCGACAAAGACCTAAAATTTAAGCAGCATGCTTATGTAAAGGGACGATCGGTGGAAACCGCTTTAAACCGCAAAGGATGCACCACTACTTAGGTGCATCCTTTGATAGCAAACTATATACACTGGTGGTATGCATTGACATCGAAGGCGCCTTCAATAACGTGCACACTGATACTCTTGTCCAATCCCTAGACCAGTTTTATGTTGACCGGGTGCTCCGTAACTGGATCAACCACATGCTAAGGAACAGATGGATAAGCTGCGAGATGTACGATATAACTATCAGGAAAAAGGTATTTCATGGTATACCACAGGGTGGGATTTTGTCACCTTTACTCTGGGTTACCACGATTAATAGCCTCCTAAGGACCCTAACCGAGAAAGGACTTAGACCTGTCTGCTATGCAGACGATGTCGTAATACTTTTAAAGGGAAAGGATCCAAATTACTTGTAGCTTATGCTTCAATAATCTGGTGGACTGCTTTAGACAAAAAGTGCAATATCAAACTACTACGGGGAGTTCAGGGTACATGCTGCTTGGGTATAAGTGGTGAAACGTTGCTAGATATTCCACCCATTGAAACATATTTAAGATATGAGGTGGCGCTTACAGCAGAATGGCTCTTTACTTTAGGCGAACTGGCCAAAAGCAGTTATAGGACACGTCATCAATGTATACTGGACACATTGGAAGGTTATACACAATCATCGGACGTGCCTGATCGTATACCAGACACAGAATATGTCGGAAACTTTGATAGAATGTCACATCATATGGGTACCAGCCCACTCGGAGTAGGCGGTAACGAAAGGGCGAATGTAATAGCTTTAAAGGGAAGGGAGCTCGAGGCAGTTAACCTGACAAACGCGAAACCATTCGGCATGAAATGGGGTCTTAGTCCTACTATGACAAATTGGCTTTATAAAAGTGTAATTAGACCAATTCTAGCTTATGCTTCTAAAATCTGGTAGACTGCTTTAGACAAAAAGTGCAATATCAAACTACTACGGGGAGTTCAGCGTACATGCTGCTTGGGTATAAGTGGTGAAACGTTGCTAGATATTCAACCCATTGAAACATATTTAAGATATGAGGTGGCGCTTACAGCCGAACGGCTGTAAGAAGACCCAGAAACAGAAATATACCACTGTTTACCAAATCATAACACAAGCTTCCAGGCAGAAGTACGAGCAATAACGGAATGCGTAAATTGGATTAGAATAAATATGGCGCCCACAGCGCTTAATATATTTACCTATAGCCAGAAGGCAACTAAGGCGATATCAGGCTGAATAATCTCCCAGAGGTAAGGTTCACATAATGTGGGTACCAGCCCACTCGGGAGTAGGCGGTAACTAAAGGGCGAATGTAATAGCTTTAAAGGGAAGGGAGCTCGAGGCAGTTAACCTGACGCAACAAAAGCTGAACTAAAAATATGGGTGAGAGAATCCCAAAAGGCCTCTTGGAATAATAAAACAGTGGGTAGAGCAAGACGAAAAATCAGCTCAAAATGAGCAAGTCTGAAATGATGGTACGTATTCTGAGTGGACACACAGGATTACGAGCACATCTATGCAAAATTGGACGTGCGGATTCAGACGAATGTAGAGCATGTGGAGAGGACAGTGAAACTCTGGAGCACTTTCTTTGCCACTTCCAGGCATTCGTCGATGTTAGATACAAGTATCTTGGAAGTGATGTTATTCCGGAAATAACATTCCTGACTAACACTGATTGGAAGATTCTTAGGAATTACGTTCAGGAAACTTAGTTTATGAATCACTGAGATAATTCATTCAGTTCCTTTTTTTTTTTTGATAAGGAGCGCACAACAGGCCCGATAGTGGCCTAGGTATATTTCTTCGGATTTGATGTAGTATACATCCTCCTATCAACCTACCTACCTACCTTAATATTCATCATTCTTTGAGCTGTTGTCATTAATTTGTTAACTGTCTGACTTGAAACATTGAAGCTGTTTCAATTGACAAAGACTTCATTCGAACTTCAAAATCTGAATGAGATTGACAAAAACCAGACATTTAAATTGATCAGCATTCATTTGTGATAATTTAAATTGTTCACATGAGTCATTTATACGAGCTGCATAAGATACGAACTCTTCTTGTGGGTTTTTAACAATTTGAAGGCACTGTTATCGCAAACTGAACAAAGATTCTTGTACACCATAAATGCTTTTTAGGATCTGCACTGTTTCAGCAAACGAAATGTCCCTTACATTTCTGGGAAGAATGTAGGCAGCATATTTTCCATAAGCGATAGTCTTCAATTTTCTCATTAAAAGTCTTACTTTGGCTGCGTCATCCAAATCCTTACCATCCACCAAGACTATGTCTTCATGACGTCTGTACCAAATACTGAATGTATTTGTTGCATCATAAATGA
Organism: Lucilia sericata; assembly: GCF_015586225.1. NCBI lineage: Eukaryota > Metazoa > Arthropoda > Insecta > Diptera > Calliphoridae > Lucilia > Lucilia sericata. The sequence goes on along the minus strand of NW_023994081.1, from coordinate 762,839 downwards.
ATTCGGAAATTGCCACAAATTTGTTATGGTTTGAATATTTCAATTCAAAAAGTTAACAAGAATAAAAAATATTTTCATACAAATTGAAAATAATGGAAAGTAATTTCAATGAAGTAAAGTTTATAATATATTTGATAAACAAGTAAAATTGTTTCAAGTGTTTTCTGCAATAGGTCCTACACCCACCTTATAGTATACCGATCTAACTGGATCAACTTCATGCTAAGGAACAAATGGAAAAACTGCGAGATGTACGATATAGGTTAGGTTGATAGGAGGATGTATACTACATCAAATCCGAAGAAATACATCTAGGCCTCTATCGGGCCTGTTGTGCGCTCCAATTCATGAAAAAAAATGTTGACTGAATGTATTATTTTTCCATGTTCAGAAACTCAGTTTCCTGGACGTAATTCCTAAGAATCCACAGTGGGGCAGAATGGAAATTTTTTGGAAATAAATCTGGCATTTCTAAACGGCTGATCCGATCGGGATGGCGTGAGCGTAGCCAAGGAGTATTCGAGTTCAAGTTTTGAAGATGAACCCTGCAGATGCCCCAGGGACGGCGCTGTGGCGGCTCAAAGTAGGGTACCTACGACATGTAAAATTTTTAAACTCGTGCCATTTTTTTGTTTTTCACCCAAATACAAAGATACAAAAATTTAGTGATACAAAATTTACCATACCTTGGTCCTCCTTTTTTTGAATACCGGGCGTAATTTTGGACCAAATGGACTCAATTTTTTCTTGTTAGTTAGACAACAAAATTTCCAATAATATACAATTCAGATCAATATCATTTACAGATCCAAAAATATACGTTTTTTAATTTAAAAATTCAAAAAATTTTAGATTTTTGCCGTTTTTTGCCAAAAATGTGTCTTAACTCTTTTATTAATAAAATAAAATTTTCTTTAAGAACATATAACAATTTTATAGTTTTCTAAAAGGTATCTTTACGCAGAACGCTTTGGCGTAAAAAACTTGTCCTATTTTTTGAAAATGTTGCCACTGCGTCCTTCCGAATATGACCTATTTTTTATCAAAACTTCAATTTTGGGCGACATGTTCTAAAATCCCAAAGCTGGGATCAGCAAACTGAAAGCAGTTTTGGAAACCTCAATATGTTTTCTATTTACTCCAAAAGTATTTTCCCAGCCCTGAAAGAAATGTGGACCCTATGGGCAAAAAAGTAAAAAATCCCATTTTTGGGATTTTCATTCCTATTTTTGGGAATTGCGGGATGCCCTTTGACCTTTTCAATTTTCTTATTTGAAATGACAAATTTAACAAGCGTTGAAAATTTCATTGAGTTTTGTTCATAAATAAAGATTTTGTCATATATTACATATTTGTTTAATTTCTAAAACTAATCCATCATCGTCAAGCATCGGAAATTCATTTGAAGATATATGGATCAATACAACTCCGGGTTCAAAAAATTTTTGTAGACCCATTGGATTTGAATATATAAAGGAGTCAAAGAAAACAACAAAAGATTTAGTGGAATATTTGAAAGATGAAATAAATGCACTGGAGCCCATTTGCATAAAAATAAAGGAATTTTCTATTAACGTATCATATCAGCTAAGCTTAAAAATGATTGATGGAAAGGTCAGCAATGCCATAACAGAAACTTCTTCCTTCTGGAGATGCTCAATATGTAATGAGAAAAAGTCGCAATTCTCAAATATAAACAAAAGCAGAAGTATTAATGAAGAAGTCCTGTCTTTCGGAATTTCACCACTTCATGCCAGAATACGATTTTTGGATTACTTTTTACACATAGCATACGACCTCAAATATAGAAGTGTGCCAGAGAATCTTACTAAATCAACAAAAAAAAAAATGAAGAATTGAAAAAACTGAGAGCTGCGGAAAAAAGCAGAATCCAAGATGAATTTAAAGTTCAGATGGGATTAAACATCGACAAACCACTTCCAAGTTGCGGTAGTACAAATGACGGTAATACGGCGAGAAGGTTTTTTCGTGATTTTGAAATTACTTCAAAAATAACTGGAATCGACAAGGAGTTGCTTCGAAGAGTTAACACTATTTTAATGGCACTGAATAGTAAACATAAAATTAATGGAAATCGATTTGGGGAATATACATCTGAAATTTCTAAATTACTTGTATCTCTGTATCCATATAGAGGGAACTAACACCAACAGTACACAAAGTATTGTGTCATGGTCAAATAATAATTGAATCGGATATTCTTCCACTTGGAGAGTTAACAGAAGAAGCCCAGGAAGCGAGGATTCGAGATTTTAAGCATGTTCAACTATTCAGCTCAAGAAAATGCTCCAGGCAATCACAGAATGAAGATATTTTTAATAGTTTACTTCTATCTTCTGATCCTGTTCTTTCAACTATGCGAAAAAGATGGATTTGTTATGAAACTATCATCTCAAAACAAGGAAGATTTAAAGGACTTATATTACCTTCTGGATATGTATACCGATATGACAGATTATTTTATAGAAAATAAGTAGTGTTAGGAATTAACTATATAAGTAGGTTGTAAGAATTAATTGTATTATGTTTAAGATAAACAGTTCAAATAAAAATAGCTATTATACTAACTGATGATATTGTATTAAATTGTGTTTTATGTTTCGGTGGGCGGGAAAGGTGGTTTGTGTGGGGTGATTTAGGTGTTGTTGTGCGTGGCTCATAATAAAATTATAATTTTTTTATTGTATATACAATGTTATAGTCTTTAATAAAATAATTAACTAAATAATTTTTAAAAATTGTCCAAATATTTTATTCAACACCAAATGCATGTTCCGTCATACTTAATACTAAAATATGAAAAAGATGAAATTAAAGGACACAGGTTTAAATGAACATATTTTTGAATGTAATTGAGATATTGGCTTGAAATTTTTTGTAAAGGGTCGAGAATTTCCATATCTAACTAAAAAATGATATTAAGGGATAAATATGGACTAAATTGTTGTAGCTATCTGCGACCCTATTAAAATTTTGATATAAATCATAGTTTTAGAAATTAAACAAATATGTAATATATGACAAAATCTTTATTTATGAACAAAACTCAATGAAATTTTCAACGCTTGTTAAATTTGTCATTTCAAATAAGAAAATGCAAAAAAAAATTGAAAAGGTCAAAGGGCATCCCGCAATTCCCAAAAATAGGAATGAAAATCCCAAAAATGGGATTTTTTACTTTTTTGCCCATAGGGTCCACATTTCTTTCAGGGCTGGGAAAATACTTTTGGAGTAAATAGAAAACATATTGAGGTTTCCAAAACTGCTTTCAGTTTGCTGATCCCAGCTTTGGGATTTTAGAACATATCGCCCAAAATTGAAGTTTTGATAAAAAATAGGTCATATTCGGAAGGACAGTGGCAACATTTTCAAAAAATAGGACAAGTTTTTTACGCCAAAGCGTTCTGCGTAAAGATACCTTTTAGAAAACTATAAAATTGTTATATGTTCTTAAAGAAAATTTTATTTTATTAATAAAAGAGTTAAGACACATTTTTGGCAAAAAACGGCAAAAATCTAAAATTTTTTGAATTTTTAAATTAAAAAACGTATATTTTTGGATCTGTAAATGATATTCATCTGAAATTTTTTGTATATTATTGGAAATTTTGTTGTCTAACTAACAAGAAAAAATTGAGTCCATTTGGTCCAAAATTACGCCCGGTATTAAAAAAAAAAGGCGGACCAAGGTATGGTAAATTTTGTATCACTAAATTTTTAAATGCCTATAACTCGGATATTATTAGAGATAAGTAGTATGTCCAAGCATGTTTTTTCAAGATCTCGTCGAGCGCTTTCACAAAATATAAAATATTTGGGTGAAAAACAAAAAAATGGCACGAGTTTAAAAATTTTACATGTCGTAGGTACCCTACTTTGAGCCGCCACAGCGCCGTCCCTGGGGCATCTGCAGGGTTAATCTTCAAAACTTAAACTCGAATACTCCTTGGCTATGCTCACGCCAAATTTTATCCCGATCGGATCAGCCGTTTAGAAATGCCATCTTTGTTGCGTCGAATGGTTTTGCGTTTGTCAGGTTAACTAGCTCCCTTCCTTTTACGATATAGGAAAAATTTATTTCGCGGTATACCAATGCGTGGCATTTTGTCACATTCACTCTGGGTTACCACGATTATTAGCCTAAGGACCTAAGGACCCTAACTGATAAAGGACTTAGACCGGTCTGCTATGCATACGATGTTGTAACACTTTTAGACCGGGTTTTCGAGTTGGCAATCAAATGCCAATTAATAATCAGATTAGTTAATTTAAAAATAAATTTAATCCGATGTTAATCCCATTTGATGTTTTTGAGTACAAGATTAAACTTCGTAGTGTTGCCATACAAAACAACAGAAAACGTCATTGTTTGTTATCATATTTTTTTAAGAAAGAAGAAACAATTTAAATTTAATATGAAAATTAATGAAAACTTAAATTTAAAACCAAAAAATGTATTTTGAAGTGTCCGTAATTCATACTATCAATAAATAGAACATTTTAATGATTATATTTATAAAAATTGTATTAATTTAGCTGTTTACACTTTTCCATTTCATGCTTAAGATTAAACCACCTCCATTGCAAACAAAATTAACTAATTGAGTACTCAAAAACAACTTTCGAGGTTTAATTTTATTTTAATCGCTAATCTTTCACCTAAAGATTGGCTCTTAAAGGGAAAGGATCCAAATTACTTGTGTAGAAGAGCTAAGGAGGCTCTGAATACGGCCTTGAGATGGGCTCAGCCCATCTCCTGGCGAAGACGGAAATCTGTCTTTTCATAAGAAAGACAAAAATTTCTACGTATACTGAACCCTGCTTCCTGGGCAAGAAGATACCGGCGACAGACAAAGTTAAGTATTTAGCTGTAATCCTTGACCGGAAATTATAATGGAGACACCACATTGAGGATAGGATTAACAAGACACATCGGTGCTGGGCGATATGTAGGAGAAATATAAGCATAAAATGAAGTCTTAGTCCTACTATGACAAAGTATGATGGTACGTATTCTGAGTGGACACACAATATTAAGAGCACATGCAAAATGGGACGTGCGGATTCAGACGAGTGTAGAGCATGTGAAACTCTGGAGCACTTTCTTTGCACTGCCAGACATTCGTCGAAGTTCGATCCAAGTATCTTGGAAGTGATGTTATTCCGTAGATAACATTCCTGACTAACACTAATTGGAATATTCTTAGGAATTTTGTTCAGGAAACTGAGTTTCTAAACACTGAAAAATAATATACTCAGTGAAAAATTTTTTTCATGAAAAGGGGCGCACTACAGGCCCGATAGTGGCTTAGGTATATTTCTTCGGATTTGATGTTAAAGGCCCCAATTTTCAAGATATTTTGATAAAATTTGAACCATACGAGTTTTCGTCACAAGGACGACGGCTATTGAAAATTGTTGAAATCGGTCCATTATTTCAACTAGCCTCCACCCCTTCCTATTTAGGGCTTTTAACTCATAGCTACGTCAAACATATTACTATCTCACCAAAAATTTTATATAGGCATAAATGACCATGCGAATTTTTATAACGATCGGCCGTCGTTTGACCCTGACCTCCATACAAACCCCCCTTTAAAAAATATCTTAAACATCCAAAAATTTACTTATAAACATTAGTATCGTGATGAAATTGCTTTTAGAAATTTAGTTTTTCACCAATAAATTGCATTAATACATCGGAATTAAGGTAAAATTCAACATAAAAGTTTCTTTATGAAAAATAAATAATTTTTAAAATATACCCATATACTTATTTAAATCATACTGAAATAACTGCTAAAATATCTTTTTTGTACAACTACCGATAACGCTAAAATATCAATACTAAAATAAGCCAAAATACCGATAACGCTAAAATACCAATACCGAAATAAGTCAAAACTTGTCATATTTGTTAGTTATTTAAATCATACTGAAATTACTGCTAAAATACCTTTTTTGTAAAAAGTGAAATAAGCCAAAATACCGATAAAACTAAAATACCAATACCGAAATAAGTCAAAATACCGATACCGCTACCTTATCACCGTTTCGAAACGGTTGTTGTTGTCGTAACAGGTTAGCTGTAACTGGATGTTCTTCCCTGGGGAAAAAACTTCCGGTTGATACAGCTGTTGCTGAGTTGAGAATCGGATCGTTCCGGAGCGGTGATCCAAATGTCGTGGGAACGAAACGGTTGTCAACCTTGCCAAAAAGTATTAATGAAATTATTATAAGGATTTTTAAATGTCCAAGGTCTTGTGACTCTTGTTTATAAAGGATGGCTCTGTAAGAGCCAATCTTTAGGTTAAAGATTAGCGATTAAATTAAAATTAAACCTCGAAAGTTGTTTTTGAGTACTCAATTAGTTAATTTTGTTTGCAAGTTTAAGCGCCCAATGGAGGTGGTTTAATCTTAAGCATGAAATGGAAAAATGTAAACAGCTAATACAAAAAAAATTAATACAATTTTTATAAATATAAACATTAAAATGTTCTATTTATTGGTTAATATAAATTACGGACACTTCAAAATACATTTTTTGTTTTAAATTTGAATTTTCATTAATTTTCATATTAAATTTAAATTGTCTTCTTCTTTCTTAAAAAAACATGCATTGTTTTGATAACAAATAGTGACGTTTCCTATTGTTTTGTAGTTTAATCTTGTACTCAAAAACATCAAATGGGATTAACATCGGATTAAATTTATTTTTAAATTAACTAATCTGATTATTAATTGGCATTTGATTGCCAACTCAAAAACCCGGTCTAAGTTATCAACTGAGAGTACTGGTTTGAAAATAACGAAAAACTCTGGAAAATTTCAAAGCATTTTTTAGTTTTTAAAATTTTAAATGTTCATAAAGTTAAGAGATAATAAGGTAGTGGTCTGCAACACAAAGTATACAGAGTTGTCACCTTTAACGTTTAAAAAAGTCTAAAATCAGATGTTGTCTAGCTTTTGTGAAACTTGTGCATGAAGATATATAAACTACAGCTAAAAAAAATAGTGTCAAACTTGCGATGAAAGAGATAGAAATAGTTTTTTGATCGTGACGACTCTGTATACCCTGTGGTCTGCAATGTTATCCGAAATATATCAAAACGTTTACTTTTTTAAAATATTAACAAAATTCGAGGCATTTTAATTCAGTTTCATCGATTCTCAAACATTTTTTGATTTTATTCATATAAGTCTGTCATTCCGTTTGTAATTTCCACAATATCATTTTCTGACTCTATAAAGTATATACATATGTATATTCTGAATCCTTATAGATAGCGGAGTCGATTAAGGCATGTCCGTCTTATTTTAAACACACTATAGTGCATAAGATTCGGCAAAGGCGAATATTGTTTTTTTTTTTTTTTTTTTTTTTGGTCAGAAGGAAGCTTATACAATTTCATTTAAGGGCTTCATAGTCGCTAAATGGGATGCGAGTGGGATATCTATCAAAATCTATCATCAATTTCCACACCAGAAGTAGATTTTGTTCTATTATTATTCTACTACTGTATATTTAAATAAATTATTTGTTTGTTGTATATTTTAATGGAGTATTTATTTTATGAAAGTTTTCTATTTGTTTTTACCAATATTTTTACGTAAAATACATGTATGCTTGCATATAACATTGATACCATATCATGAGAAATAAATAGTTAATAGAATAAATTGTTGCGGAAATCAACATGTAGTCTCCAAAAGACAATCTGATGATTGTTGAGTTTTATTAATGACGATCGGTTGGTTAATTTGTGTTTTTGTATGTTTGCTTTTCTCCATCCACAAACATGCTTTTTCTTTATTAACAGCTGCTTTTTTGGCTTCACTGCATCTAAATTGCTCCAAATACTCCGAGAAGTCAGCCCTATTTATTGCAATGTTTGGCTGGTTTGTGTGATTTGCAAAACATAATGCTTTATTTTCATCTTTTCGATTTTCTCTAACATTGCGATCACTTGAAAATGTTTTAATGGAATTGGTAAGAATTGTATCTGCACGACGCATTTGATCAGAGAGACGTCGTATATTAAGTTGCAATTCTTCTCCCTGTTGCTTCTCAGAAACGGAGGAGAAACTGTGTCTAGCATTTAAAAGTAGTGGATTAAACACATTCAAAAATTCGTAATTCGTAGACCGAATATTTAATTTTGATTTACTTCTGTTTTGCTCATCAATAATTTCGGCAGCAACTGATATTGAGGGCGGAGGTGAGTTAGATTGATGTAAAGTATAATCCATGAAAGGATTATGGTTGTCCTTTATTCTTGCAGGTGAAAAACTAGACGATCGTGTAGGAGTTTTTTCGTTAAAACTAGAGTTAGTTGGATATGTAGTCGATGTGAACATATTTAATGGCGCTGTTAAGAATTGAGGAGAAGACGGAGCTGATCGCAACTGTTTTTTGACGTCAATTGCAGAAGTTGCATTTTTTTCATAATTTAAGTGACAAGGAGATTTTTTAGTACTATTCAACAAATATGGATCTACATCAAATTTAGAGACCGAAAATGACTTGCTTTGACGAAATAACTCATATCTAGAAGATTTAGGCGGTGATTCTATATCTGCCCTTTTAACCCAAGGATCATCATTGTTTTTTATGACTGTGCTAGCGGGATGAAATCGTTTTTCCTTATTTGCAGACAAAATAGAAGATGACATATTGTCGGCACTAGTTATTTTTAACCAAGGGTCAGAAAATACGTTACCCAAGCAACCAGTACTACGATTTGTTGATTCATTGTATGAAAATTGTATCTCTGTACCATCCATTACATTGGGAGATGACTGTTCAGATCGACACACTTTGCTGATTTGTTGTTTATTTATGCGAGCGTTAGTTGAGAATAATCGAGGAAATTGAACATCAACGTTTTTAGATTCTGATACTAGTATGGCATGTTGATGCCGTATGGGTGGTCTTGGTGACAGTGAACGTGTGGTTCGAAGAAGTTTTATAGCTTTCGATTCACCAATAGAGTTGAGTTTATGTAAAACTTTTTTATGATTTCGCTCACCATCTATTTTTGTAGCATTTTGGATTTTTGATTTATTTTTTTTACAATCTGTCAACTTAAAACACAGTTCATTTGTTAAAGAGGGGGAGGGTGTTACCGTAGTCATACTACCCAGTTTCCGTATGTCCAAATGTGGACTTGTGGCTGCATTGCGTGTAGGAACTAAACGTTTTGCTACACCCGAATCTACTGATATTTTTTTATTAGAAGACTCTAAAGATTCCTCTCCTCTTTTTTCACAATAACATATTAGTTTTGATGATATTTCAGTACCAAGCTTGGAATTATCGTTTGCGGCATTAAAATTTGTATTATTAATATATCTGGCAGACAATTTTGTCTTTTTTAAATGATAATTGGTAGTCTCGTCAGTTAGCAGTGGTGAGTGTGGAGAATGTATGGGTAACGTTGGTGCTATGGAATGCTGTTGAATATGATCGTCAAATCCTAATGAACAACTTGCGTCTGTGTTTACAGATCTAATTGAAGATGATTGATTTGAAGTTAGTTCTTTCTTATCTGTTGTTGATTTTTTATTTTCAATGGAAGATGGGTTTCTCTTTATATACTGGTATAAATTATTTTTTTGTGAAGATGATACAATGTTTACATTCAATTGGACTTCATAAATGTTTTTGTCAATTTCACTCATTTCTTTTTTATTGATTTTGGCGAGTGAGCCGGGTAGTTTTTGCTAGAGAAATTTTTCAGCCAAAGCCTTAGTGGAAACTGAACTTGTTGACGATATAGCTGAAAGTAAACAACATATATTATTATTGTTATTTGTTGCTAAAGTTATTCGCTTGTATTTATAAAAAAAATCTTATTTTGCTTTTAAAATGAAAGGGTTAGTTAATGCACACAATAGTTAAAGCAGACTTTAGCCTTAAAACCATGAATAAAATTTGTATATTCATAAAAAAAATAAAAAACCGTTATTAACTATTAAGCGACACGGCCAAGTTTTTTCACTAACACAATAAAAAAACTTACCGTTTGAGTCAAACAATTTGATGTGTCGCCAAGGCGCTTTATGCTGTTTTATTGACGACAAAGTATACAGAGGTGTCATTTTGACATTTACAAAAGTCTAAAATCAGCTTTTTAGCGGCTTTTGTAAACATTTGTGGGAAGAGGTATATAAAATACAGCTAATAAAAATTTAGAGACATACAAATAGTTATTTTGCTCGTGACGCCTCTGTATACCCTGCAGTGTTGAAAAAGTATATATATACTTTTGTAACTACCCACCATTGGGGACTCGAAACGCGAGTGTAGTATGGTGAACTTGGTTGTAGTATGGTGAACCAATGTACAAAATGTCCACAATAACATAAAAGTACATTGAGTCCCTGATGTCTAATCTAAGAGTTTAAAGGTCATCAGTACATGTCAATGTTTAGTTTTTACGAATATCTCCCATATTAATGATATAAAATATTATTTTATTAATGGTAAAAAGAGTTTTTTGATTACACTTATTTATTGAATAAATAAACTTTTTTTCGCTCGGTATATATTTTGGTAGTGACGAGTTTACTTGATTTTGATGATTATACGAAATTTTTGATATGAAAGTCTTTTTGACGATTTTGTATTAGTTTTTACTAAAAACTAATACAAAATCGTCAAAAACTAAAAATTTTTTAGTTAAAATAAATCGAGACATTTCAAAAATTCTTGATTTTTTTAGATTTTTATGAAAATTTGATTGCTTATAGTATACTCATCAATAAACGATTAAAATCGGATAAATAGTTTAGAAAATATAAGATGTCAAATTTAATGCTTATTGAAAAAATCTTAAAAATTTTGAACTTTGAACATTAATAAAATCTAAACCGTGAAGAATTTGGTAATTTTGGAGAACGTTAAACTTCGTATTTATAGAAAGAATGGGTGTACCAAGTTTCATCAAAATCAGAAAGGGTAAGGTGCAAAACCTGTTCGAAAATTTTTGAAATGCCCCAAAGATATATAATAACGTCATTAATTTAGAAAATATACCATGTCAAAATAAAAGCTTGTTGAAAAAAATCTTAAAAAATATGAATTTTAACATCGATAAAATCTAAGCCGTAAAGTATGTATTTTAAAATTTTGGAGAACTTTAAATTTCGTATTTGTACGAAGAATGATTGTACCGAATTTTACTGAAATCGGAGAGGGTCATGTTGAAAATCTCAGTTTTTCGATTTTTTTCTAAATTACCCAACAGACAATATAAATTTATTTGTTATAGATAGCAGTTTTTCAAAATTTATTTCAAATGGTCTTTAGCGACTGGACTTTTTACAATCTTTGCGAAATTTAGTGAATGACCGTTTAAGTCCACATGCATGCAGACCCCTATGTAAGTACGTCTGTTAAATTTTTACGGATATCATGCGGATAAAGACCATAATTTCTTCAAAATTTTAACTTATAAAAGGTAAATGTATTTACAAAATTTTTTATTTAATTTTATTTTTTATAAATAAAACAATATACAAATTAATTTTGTAGTATTTTTTACTTGGAACCAAGTAGGAGGATTGCAAAGGAGTAAAATTACCAATTATGAGGACTTTTTGTTAACATTAGAACTAGTAATTAAGTGGTTCTAAAGCACCCAATTGGGTCTGATTGTACTAGTATAAGTCTAGAATTAGTAATTTTTGAAACACACTCAATGTTAATTTGAGCATTAAGATGGTATAGGAAAGTTTACAGTTGGGAACTAGTACTGCTGATTTTTGTATTAGTAATATACTAGTTTGCTACTAGTTCCATTTCCTGCAGGGATATTATTCATTTGAATTTCAGAAAAGGACTGTGGAATGTTTCATTTATTTCGAAACAAAACAGTTTGAAATTAGGACAATTTTAAATGAAAAAGCAGGAAATAATAATGGAATTTCGAATGTAAAGCAAAAATTTTGTTAAATACGGTATCTTCGAATTTTAGTAAGGAAAATCGACACCTCTTATTTTCTCCAGACAAACAGGACCACTCCAATAGCGACTACTATAAAGGATTTCGACAGTATTCTTTATGAACTTTGAGGATTTTTAATAAAAATACAATACATAAACAATTTATCTAAGTAAAAACTTTTTTAAGGAAATTAAAATTTTTGCAGCAAAGTTTCAATAATTGTTATTATTTTTTTTTTTTTTAATTTTATAAAATCTATTGAAACAAACAAAATTATTTTTTTTCTTTCTGTGGAAAACTCGTTATGGTTTTGTCCGATTCTCCCTTAATTTCAACGAAAGTTTTCTATTTAGAATTCTACAAAAGTTCAAAATATAATGGCAGATATAAGTCTACAGTTTTGCATATGTTTCCGACAAATTATTAAATCTTGCTGCAGTTTTCAATACTTTTTATTTTGATTTTTCAAAAGCATTAACTTTTTGAATAAGTAAACTTTTCGATATTTCCTTTTCCGTTTTCCTATTTTCGTTTTTCAATTTCCTTTTTCTTTTTTTCTTTATTTTCTTTTTTTCTTTTCCTACTTTTTAAATTTTGTATTAAAAATGTTCGTTTGAATTAGATTTTTGATAATAAAAACGAACTTTTAAGAAAAATAAATATGTATATCCTTTATATGCTATAATAAATGTTTATTTAGTTCTGATGTATAAATAGAACACATAATTTTTAATTATTATTAAAAGTATATGAATAACGGATATTTTGCGACAAAATAAACATCACTATTGCACATTTTCTTATTTTTACCAGGGATCGAAAATAATAATTATCTTTGAATTTTTAAAGAAAAAAATCAAATACAATAAAATATTGGAGAACAAATTCAAACATACCATTTTTATTAAAAATAACCGTCAAAATGTATTTAATTTCACTTAAAATTTCACATTTTTAGAAAATATTTGCACATTTTGATAATATCATTCCTTCTCCCGGACATAATCTTCACTAGAACCCACTAGAAATTTCATGACATAAATTTTAGCTTTAAGGTCATAAATTGGCAAAATTCTTGGGGATTTATACTTTTATTTATTGCTTCATAAATGTTTAAGTGATTTTGTTGCCAGATGCATTTTGGTAATTGCTATTTTTAATGAATAATACTACTTTTAATAATGTTAGAATGTTATGCCAATTTTATACATATTTGTTGAAAGATTCTAACGAGTAAACCGTTAACAGGACTTAAATATTGTTTGCCACCAAATTAAGCTTTTAAAACAGTGTTGCCCATACAAATACTGTTACACATTAATTTGTATTGGTAAAGCAGCAGAGAACAAAATGTAACCCAAAATAAAACTGTACTAATAAAATGACTGCAAACTAAATAGTATATTCTAACTGTCAAATTGATATTGTGGATTTTGACAGACAGCGTACATTAAAGTTCATATATAAAAAACTATCAGCTGTGCTCTCTCATTCACCTACATAAATTCGGCTTTCTCACAATTTTGTTGTTGTATTTCTTTGTGGATTTTAAAAAAGTTGCGTACAGATCTTACTTCGACAAATGCTGATCAGCAACTGAGTTGATTTTGTTTTGCAAGTTGATAGATAATCAACTAACACATGCTCAAATAAGAAAATACACAAGTAAGCTTATAGTGTAGGTGAGTCAACGCAACGTCAGCAGAAATTTCTTGCCCTATCTCGCGTGATATGGAATCGCGATTTTGGGCAACAATGTTTTAAAATATTTTTAAAAGAAACATATGAAAATACTTGTATGTTGGTACATAAGCAACTAAAACTTTTATTTGGGCTTCCTTCCTTTGGCGTTTTCTATATATAACGTGCCCACTGATAATTGGGACCCAATTATCATTTTCATATGTATTCAGCGTCTTCCTAGTTCTACAGTTATTTTATGGGAACGGGGTTTAAAGGACAAATCTGTGTTGTCTTATTGGCATGATTTTGATATCTTTCTGACGAGAAGAATTCAAACATTGCAATGTCTTCACGACCTTAAAGGGACCAACTCTACTGATGCGGAATCTTCAGTACATTCTTACATTCCAAACCAGTCCCATGTGTCCCAACCCGTCCCATTTTTTGCGAAATTGTTGAAAGTTTAAAAATCTTTCAATAATGAAAAGAATTTCTACCGTAAACAAATATGATTGCTGTTCTAATTGCCTTTCGAGGACACATAATGTCAGCAATTGTAAAGTTATTAGTAATTGTTTTATTTGCAATAATCGGCACCATTCTATGCTTCATATTCAGCATACAGAAATGCCTTCTACTGAACGGAATTCAGATGCGGTTCTACGAACCACTAACTCGCCACAAAACTATCCAACGAATACGTCGAATAATATTACGTCAAACCGTCAAGTATTTCATACTCGATATAATCAGTCCATAGTCTTAGGGACAGCGACTGTTAATATAAAACATAATAGCAATAAGTATAAGTATCAAGCATCCGGGTTCGGAATGCTCGTTTATTACTGAGCGATTACGACAAAGTTTTAACCATAGAAAAATAAATAGAACTGAGACTGAGAATAAGAAATATTACTCTCTCACATGTACAGATTCTGTGTGAATTTAATGCAATTGTATGAGTATTTTTATTTTTGTTTACATAAAATAACAAAAATATGAAAGTACAAAATGTATCCGAATACATCATACCCTACCACATTGCGAGTAAGTAGCAATAATTTATTTAGTATTTTTTAATGTACAAGTTATATTCAAGAGATTGATGTTTGCTTAATTAATGAATGTACTACTCATTATAACAATATATAGTCAAAATTTCGTATATATAAAATTCGTTGAGTCGAATTTTATAAATACCATATTCTTGTATAGCATGTACCGCTTACAAAAAAGTTCAATAGGCTAATTTATGGACGGATTATATCATTACATCTACGCAGGTGTTACAACTTTAAGACATAAACAAATGCCGTTCCCATTAGCGTGGTGTAGGGTGTATTTTGACTGCATTTTGGCTGCTTTGAAATTAACAATAATCGTTCATATCAAGCGTTAATTTTAGCATTAGCACAATTCCTTTGGCAAAATAGCCCCCGCTGCTGCAATAAACACTGCTAAAAGTTATGTTTTTCCTATAAAATTATTGAAAACATTTTAAGAAAAAAACAAATTTTTCAATCGTTTTTATTTTTTTAATATAATTTTCAAGTGTCAATATTGACTTAACCCAGCAAACACAAAGAGTTTATTTAAAATTAAGAATAATTGATAATGAAGATCTTTCTTACATTGGTCAACTGATATTAAATAAAAATAGCTAATTCAAAACATTATTTCATAAAATATCGAAATATAATATCAAACAAAAATATAAAAACTTTTTAAACGAAAGAGTTTGTGTTTGTTGGATTACATATTTTTCAACTAATACATTCTCACGACTTAGGTTTTTGACAGCAGACTTAGGTTTTGTCATACTCAGTTTCAGTTCTATGTATACCTTTTCTATGGTTTTAACGTTTCCTCGCGTTCTACGAATGTTGAAATTTCTGGTGTCAATAATACTGCATCTGTAGTATCAAGAAATATTTGTTTTTTGAAAATCGGATCTATCTTTGATTCTTCCATAGAACTGAATATGAATGCATTTGTTTTACAAGAAATATCGACAAATTTGCCTACGTCTTCCGTTAACGCCGACATTCCTAAATTATCGCCAAGTCTTCGTTTGGCGGATTTTAATCCTTTTATAGCCGTCCTATTGATATCCTTATTGGCGCTGATTTGTATCCTTGGATTATTTTACCGGATATACAGCAAAACGTAATATGGGCCATTATTAGCACAAAAGACAATTTGCCTAATATTTAAGTATTTAAATTTATACAGTATCTGTACATAAAACCATGACCGCAAGTGTCAATTGACGGATCTGTACACAAAACCGTGTCCGCAAGGATCAGTTGATGGATCTGTACACCAAACCATCTCTACGAAATGTTGCAACTCTTATGGGCCATTATTAGCACAAAAGACGATTTGCCTAATATTTAAGTATTTAAATTTATACAGTTGATGTATCTGTACATAAAACCATGCTCGCAGAGGTCAATTGACGAATCTGTACACAAAAACATGTCCGCAAGGGTCAGTTGATGGACCTGTACACCAAACCATCTCTACGAAATGTTTGTTGTGAGCTGCATTTTGGTAATTGCTCCTTTTAATGAATAATACTACTTTTAACGACGTTAGAATGTTAGGCCAATTTTATACATCTTTGTTGGAAGATTCTAACGAGTAAACCATTAACGGAACTTAAATAATGTTTGCCACCAAATTAAGCTTGTTTGTTTTACACAGTCGTAAGATATTGATTGAGTACTAGGTGCAATTTATCTTTAAAATAAAAACCTTTTAACCTTCTACGAGGTAATCTTTTGGTTTTTAAATAAAAAGAGATCTACGTCTCATAAAACTTTATATTGTTTTATTTTCATAAAAACTTGGACAAATTGGATAAACAATATCATTTTATATGTTCTCTGTAGGATTGGGATCGAGAAATTATACTGGGCACTGCAAACATGTCAATCCCGCTCGCTTACGAGCAGCTCATCTCTGCACTTTTAGAATATTTACGGTCGTTATCGACCAAAAAAAGGTGGGCGGGATTGTCATGTTTGCAGTGCCCAGTATAATTTCTCTTTCCCAATATAATAGAGAACATTTAAAATGATATGGAGCAACAAATAAAAGTAGAAATCCCCAAGAATTTTGCCAATTTAAGGCCTGAAAGTTAAAATTTATGTTATGAAATTTCTGGTGATGATTATGTCCAGGAGAAGGAATGATATTATCAAATTTTTATATTTAAGCAACAAACTTTGAAAAAGGTAAATCAAATGATTTTGACAGACGGGGATTTCCAAATTGCTTAAAAATAGTGCTGGCCAATTGGAATATTGTCAAATATTTATGCATTAATCCAATAATGCCTAGATTTGAGTTTTTTCCCAAAATATAATCGTTTAAAATTTTTGTTGAATTTTATTTACAAATTTGTAAACGTTAAAATTAGAATTTTTAGATTTTATTTTAAAAGAATCCCTAATTATGTTTCGCTATCAACCTAAATTACCTAAAAAAGCTTTATCTGAGAATTGCTAAATGATAGAAATAGGAACAGAAAAACGTTTCCATCTAAAACACATAAAACCGATCATTTCAAAAAATTTTAAAAAAATAAGTCAAAATTACCTTGAATAACTATGATTTTTTAAATATTTCATAATTTCCTAGAAAAAAATTATAAAAGTTTCTGTTTCGATGTTAAATTTAGGCCACTAAAAAAGCACTAGGCACTAACTCGAAATTTTCGCGTCGAAAATGTTTAAAAGCACTAAAAACAGTGCAGAACTAAGTTGACAACGCTGACAAAAAACCAAGAATATCACTTCCACAGAAGGTAAAAAAATTCACTTAGTGCTACTTTTGAAGTAGTGAGAAATGTTATTCTTTTGGAAGTACTTCGTTTTATTTTTGCTGGGTAGAGTTATTCAAAGATTATTTCGTGGTAACATTTAAATAAATTGTAAACCGCAAAAAGTTTTGAATAATATGTAGGAAATGGTTGTTTCGAACAAAATGTAAGTTCAAAATTTGGAATCATCAAATAGAACGAACTTTTACTTGTTAGAAAAAAGCTCAATAAAGTTATTAGTTTAGATAGAATATAGACTAGAAATTATAAAAACAATGAAACATAATGTTGTTTAGAATGAAAATACATTGTTTTTGATCAAAAAATATAAATTAGCTTAAAATTGCAGCGACAAAACTAAAGCACATAACTTTGAATATATAAAATTTTAGTGAATTTTTAGCAAAAATTGCTATTGAATTAGTAAATCATTTTACTTGAATACATTTTAAGAATAAATTTAAGTAATATAAAGTAAATTTATACGATTTTATAAGTATTTTTTGATCATTCGCCTTCGTAGTGCACTTTTGTGCAATTTAATATCCAAAATGGCTCCTAAAGAGTTTTTCTTGCTATTAAACCAAAAAAAATTATGGATGATTTAATAAATGTAAATCAGAGACACAAATTTCTTAAAAAATTATATCGATTAGTCTATAATTTTGCAAATTATAAGCCGCTGAGGAAAAAGATTTCCTGTTGATCTCTTCATTTTAGAGGCACAGTATAGTACAGCTTTATATTGTGCAACCCATTTTCATACATAAAACGATCCTTTATTCCATTTATTTACTTTATATTGATAAAATTCAGCGATCACATTACATGGAAAACATCCGTGTTTTATTTTTACTACAGTATACCGATAATTACACTACTGGCCTAGATTCTAAGAGCGGGTTTTTGAGTTGGCAATCAAATGCCAATTAATAATCTGATTAGTTAATCTAATCATAGCTTTAATCTGATGTTAATCCCCTTTGATGTTTTTGAGTACAATATTAAACTTCGCAGTGTTGCCATACAAAACAAACAAAATTAACTAATTGAGTACTCAAAGACAACTTTCGAGGATTAATTTTAATTTAATCGCTAATCTTTCACTTAAAGATTGGCCCTAACTAATTCATCAAAATCATTTTAATTTTGCTTCGATTCATCAGAAAAATGTTCATTGTATAAAATTTCGGTCGAAGTGCCCTTCTGTCAAATTCATCCTAGCCAGTTCGAAATATAGGCAAAGTAAAGGCCTTTTTACTTCAATATGGCTTTGAGCAACCTTCTGCAGTTCTTCTCTGGAAAGTTCTGAACATAATATTTCATAGTAATTGAATTGCAATGTACCTTGTTATTGTAATATAACCATTTTAATATCCAAATTCGATACTGGTCCTCCCGTTTGAGGGATTCTTCTGTGTCCCCCACTACAGCCAATATGTCTGATGATTGAAAGTGGCCTATATTTGCGAAATTATAGTGTGATAAATATTAATTTTTCTGATGATTGAAAGTGGCCTATATTTGCGAAATTATAGTGTGATAAATATTAATTTTTTAAGAAATACGTGTCACTGACTGACATTTATTGAAATCATCCATAATTTTTTCTTTTAATCGCAAAAAATACCTTTGAGGAGCCATTTTGAATTTTAAATTGATGGAAAGCGCATTGCAAAGGCGAATTGTTGTGTTGTTGAAATAATACACTTTGCTTTTTTGTTTTCTAACACTATTTAAATTCAATATATTTATTTTATTATGAAAACACGACTAATTATTTCATTTTACAAAAAGAAAAAGGAATGGCAAAGTTTTACATGTGAGCTTACAAAATTAAGAAGAAGGGATGAATAAGTATGAAAAATGTATTAAAGAAGATGATACAATGAAATGTCAAATATCGAAAGGATTGCCATGTTCTCAATAATGACATTACACGAATGATCAAAAATTACTGTAAAAATGTTATGAATTCACTTCATTTTACGTAAGTTTGCTCTTAAAATGTCTACAACAGATAGTATTTCCTTATTTAACAGTAAACTTTGTTAACAGTTTCCTATAATTCCCTAAAATTTAATAGTAGCTTTAGTTTTGTCGGTTGAATTTTTGGATAATTTATGTAATTTATCCAAAAATAATGTATTTAAGTTTTAAACAACATAATTTTTCATTGTTTTTATAATTTCTAGACTATATTCTTTCTAAACTAATAACTTTAATTACAAAGTAACCAATTTTTTTAATTTTACTAGCTTTTTTCTAATAAGTAAAAGTTCGTCGTTTAGTTTTGTCCGACACTGTATATAGGTGGAATGTTATTCCGGTATAATTTCATTGGTTGAGCTTATATTACATTCGGCATAACATTCACGTATTGAGAAATATCTATGAAACTCGTATGAAAAAATATAAAATTTCATAGGGCAAAACATTTTTAGTCTTGAAGCCAAGCTATACTATTAAGGATTGAATTTCGATTAATAAAGGTAAGACAAACATGACACAAAAACGTGATGTTATTAAAAAAAATCAAATTCGAATTTTGAGTGGCAATTCTACCTTTCCACATTTTTAAAATTTTTGTTGGCCTGTGTTTTTAAAATTCAATATAAATAAAACTTTTTATACAGCATATTTCGTATGTTCTGACTAAAATCTGATATTTCACTATCAGTTGAAAAAATAAAAAAGGGAACTCCTTAGTTCTCCTGTTTCTTAAATATTAGTGCGTTTTGAGGTTTAAATACTCAGTCACTTTAAGTGAGGATAAATTAAATTCACACTTGTCATAAAATTGGATTGATGTTTTTCTTGTAACTCACTCAACAAAAAGCACAACTTTGTAGGTTAAAAGTCACTGGTCCAAAAAGTTAATTTTCACTAAAAATATGATTATTATTTAAAAGTGAATGTCTATATTTACTGTTATGTAACAAAAAGCGGAATTCTTTGTTAAAAAGCGGGATTGAAATCTAAGTCGGGATTAACCTTTAAAAAGCGGGATAATCCCGCTTTTGGCGGAGTGTCTGGTCACGTTACATATAGAGGAATACCAAACCAAACGTTGGTAGTACATAAAAAGGGCAATTTTGAACAAATTCTATTCAGATGTATTGAAAATGTTCAAGTTTTTCATTTTATTTTAATGCATGCGCAAATGAAGATTTTTCTATAAAGACTCAGAATATGTATATTTTATACGGTCGGAAAATTATATTTTGGAAATTACAAACGGAATGACAAACTTATATATACCCTTCTTACGAAGATGAAGGGTATAAAAAACCAAAGGAGGCAATTTTACCATGAGATGTTAAATATTTCCTCCTTAGTTTTACATAGAAGACTTTGTTAAAAAATATGGCAAAAATAGTTTTTTGTTGAATTTTTACGAAGACAAAAATTTTTAAATTTAATTAAAAAGTCTATTTATGAATATTTTTTACAGTTATATAGACTTTCGCATTAAGAATGTAAAACTAAAAAGAAATTGTAAAATTTGTTATCACAAATCCCTAAAAAAAAGTTTTGAAAAATCCCACAAATAGGATTTTTTAGTCTTTTGGCTATACTATCCACACCAGGCCCGGGGTTATCGAAACCCTTTGGAAAATAATTAAGAACATATTAGGTCATCTAAAATAGGCTACTATATTTTGATATCGACTTTGCGATTTTCTTTTTTTATTTAATAAACACATTTGTTGTTATCTGGAAATATTTGGACCCACGGTTAGCAAAAAACTGGACAAATGTGGGTAAAAAAGTTGAAAATTTAATTTTCAAATGCGAATATCTCCTAAGCAATAAGAGATAATTTATAGCTACGTTTTTTGTAGTACTCATCGAGCAGATTTTATGTATAACAATTCTTTTGAAATCGGACCACAAACGAAAAAAATTGTACAAATGGTGATCTCTGGCCGCTCTCCCGGTAGGCCCATGAAGTTCAGAACTTAACTCGAGAACTTAAACTCGACAACTCCCTCCCTCCACATGTAAAATTTCATTCAAATCGCACTAACCCTTTAGAAGTTACAGAATTCTTTTCCTGTATTTTTTTCTATACCACTGTGCGACGTTATATTCTTTGATAAGAGCATATTTAGGTTATATATTTGAAGTCTCGGAAAAATAATGGTGTGGCGGAAACCAAATGAAGAGCTGAATGGAAAAAACTTTACTCCCATAGTAAAACACGGAGGAGGACATGTGATGTTTTGGGGCTTTGTACAGTGTTGCCACTTTGATTTTTATTAACCAAAATTGTTTTTTTTTATTTTGCATGTGTACATGTGAATTATTTTTTCGTTTTGGTTATTTTTTGCAAAGAATTGAACTAAATGCTGTTTGCTTTTATTCTAAAAATAAAATTAAAAAAAAAAAACTTCTTTTATCTCAAATCAACTATGCACAGTGGGGCAGAATGGAAATTTTTTGGAAATAAATCTGGCATTTCTAAACGGCTGATCCGATCGGGATAAAATTTGGCGTGAGCGTAGCCAAGGAGTATTCGAGTTTAAGTTTTGAAGATGAACCCTGCAGATGCTGTGGCGCCGTCCCTGGGGCGGCCATTTTTTTGTTTTTCACCTCGAGACGAGATCTTGAAAAACATGCTTGGACATACTACTTATCTCTTATAATATCCGAGTTATAGGCATTTAAAAATTTAGTGATACAAAATTTACCAGAACGCTTTGGCGTAAAAAACTTGTCCTATTTTTTGAAAATGTTGCCACTGCGTCCTTCCGAATATGACCTATTTTTTATCAAAACTTCAACTTTGGGCGACATGTTCTAAAATCCCAAAGCTGGGATCAGGAAACTGAAAGCAGTTTTGGAAACCTCAATATGTTTTCTATTTACTCCAAAAGTATTTTCCCAGCCCTGAAAGAAATGTGGACCCTATGGGCAAAAAAGTAAAAAATCCCATTTTTGGGATTTTCATTCCTATTTTTGGGAATTGCGGGATGCCCTTTGACCTTTTTAATTTTTTTTTTTTTTGCATATTCTTATTTGAAATGACAAATTTAACAAGCGTTGAAAATTTCATTGAGTTTTGTTCATAAATAAAGATTTTGTCATATATTACATATTTGTTTAATTTCTAAAACTATGATTTATATCAAAATTTTAATAGGATCGCAGATAGCTACAACAATTTAGTCCATATTTATCCCTTAATATCATTTTTAGTTAGATATGGAAATTCTCGACCCTTTACAAAAAATTTCAAGCCAATATCTCAATTACATTCAAAAATATGTTCATTTAAACCTGTGTCCTTTAATTTCATCTTTTTCATTTTTAGTATTAAGTATGACAGCACATATTTAAATCTTATATTTACCTATTTTCTATTTGTTTGCTTATCCTTATAATTGAAAGGTCCTATTATGCTTAAATTTTCAAAAATTTATAACTATTTTTTACCTAAATTTTTTCGACAGATCATTTCGTTCTGTTTCGTTTATGATCATGTAGGTAAAAATATACAGGTAATGATAATTTCGATTCATTCACTAATAAGAAATATCAATGACTGAATTACAGGTTATAGTAATATAGTCCTAAATGTTAATAGGTAGACAATTCGTAATTTTTTACTTTGGAATACCTGTATCGGAAATGACAAGAATTGGTATATAAGTAAACTTCTCAGATTTTAAGTACCATATTTAATAAATCTACAATGAAGATTACATTAAAGTACGACGAGTTGTGTTCCGTTTTATGGAGTATATCTTCAAAAGGGCCAGAAAGAATTGAAGACATTTCAAATTATATAAAAACTACATATAGTAGAAAAGTAGACAAAACAGGCATATCAAAAATTGAAAACTTTTTAAAACTTTTTGATGTAAAAAGTAAGTCTGTGGATGGAAATCAAAAGAAATTTCGATTAAAATTTTGTAGTTGGATGGAAACTACTACGGAAATCTCAACTTACAACACATCAATAGGAGCGCCTTGCAAGTCATACGAAGACTTATGTTCAAGGTAAAAAAAAGAGGGTCACACAAAAACTTTTTTCAATCTCAAATGAGGAAATTGCTGATACATTTAACGAAATGCTGAAAAAGGAAAACCAACATATGGATGTCGTACATATTGCAACTATTCTTCCTAATGCATCACCAAAACGACTTAAGCGAATTGTGGAAAGTATACCAACTCCAACATCATAATCAAATTTTACTGAAGGGGAAGCAATAGCGCTTATGTTGGAACTGGGTCTCAGTCGAAATAAGTACCAAATATTAAGGAAAGCTCTGCATGAAAAAGGACACAATATATTACCATCATACAAGGCGATCCAGGAAAAAAAAACAAACTATCCTACTAAATAAACAAAAAATAATGAAGAATTGAAAGAACTGAGAGCTGCGGAAAAAAGCAGAATCCAAGAAGAATTTAAAGTTCAGATGGGATTAAACATCGACAAACCACTTTCAAGTTGCGGTAGTACAAATGACGGTAATACGTCGAGAAGGTTTTTTCGTGATTTTGAAATTACTTCAAAAATAACTGGAATCGACAAGGAGTTGCTTCGAAGAGTTAAAACTATTTTAATGGCACTGAATAGTAAACATAAAATTAATGAAAATCGATTTGGGGAATACACATCTGAAATTTCTAAATTACTTGTATCTCTGTATCCATGGAGGGAACTAACACCAACAGTACACAAAGTATTGTGTCATGGTCAAATAATAATTGAATCGAATATTCTTCCACTTGGAGAGTTAACAGAAGAAGCCCAGGAAGCGAGGAATCGAGATTTTAAGCATGTTCAACTATTCAGCTCAAGAAAATGCTCCAGGCAATCACAGAATGAAGATATTTTTAATAGTTTACTTCTATCTTCTGATCCTGTTCTTTCAACTATGCGAAAAAGATGGATTTGTTATGAAACTCTATCATCTCAAAACAAGGAAGATTTAAAGGACTTATATTACCTTCTGGATATGTATACCGATATGACAGATTATTTTATAGAAAATAAGTAGTGTTAGGAATTAACTATATAAGTAGGTTGTAAGAATTAATTGTATTATGTTTAAGATAAACAGTTCAAATAAAAAAAGCTATTATACTAACTGATGATATTGTATTAAATTGTGTTTTATATTTCGGTGGGCGGGAAAGGTAATTTGTGTGGGGTGATTTAGGTGTTGTTGTGCGTGGCTCATAATAAAATTATAATTTTTTTTATTTTATATACAATATTATAACAAAATAATTAACTAAATAATTTTTAAAAATTGTCCAAATATTTTATTCAACACCAAATGTATGTTCTGTCATACTTAATACTAAAATATGAAAAAGATGAAATTAAAGGACACAGGTTTAAATGAACATATTTTTGAATGTAATTGAGATATTGGCTTGAAATTTTTTGTAAAGGGTCGAGAATTTCCATATCTAACTAAAAAATGATATTAAGGGATAAATATGGACTAAATTGTTGTAGCTATCTGCCATCCTATTAAAATTTTGATATAAATCATAGTTTTAGAAATTAAACAAATATGTAATATATGACAAAATCTTTATTTATGAACAAAACTCAATGAAATTTTCAACGCTGGTTAAATTTGTCATTTCAAATAAGAATATGCAAAAAAAAAAAATTGAAAAGGTCAAAGGGCATCCCGCAATTCCCAAAAATAGGAATGAAAATCCCAAAAATGGGATTTTTTACTTTTTTGCCCATAGGGTCCACATTTCTTTCAGGGCTGGGAAAATACTTTTGGAGTAAATAGAAAACATATTGAGGTTTCCAAAACTGCTTTCAGTTTTCTGATCCCAGCTTTGGGATTTTAGAACATGTCGCCCAAAGTTGAAGTTTTGATAAAAAATAGGTCATATTCGGAAGGACGCAGTGGCAACATTTTCAAAAAATAGGACAAGTTTTTTACGCCAAAGCGTTCTGCATAAAGATACCTTTTAGAAAACTATAAAATTGTTATATGTTCTTAATAAAAATTTTATTTTATTAATTAAGACACATTTTTGGCAAAAAAACGCCAAAAATCTAAAATTTTTTGAATTTTTAAATTAAAAAACGTATATTTTTGGATCAGTAAACAATATTGATCTGAAATTTTTTGTATATTATTGGAAATTTTGTTGTCTAACTAACAAGAAAAAATTGAGTCCATTTGGTCCAAAATTACGCCCGGTATTCAAAAAAAGGCGGACCAAGGTATGGTAAATTTTTAAATGCCTATAACTCGGATATTATAAGAGATAAGTAGTATGTCCAAGCATGTTTTTTCAAGATCTCGTCGAGCGCTTTCACAAAATATAAAAATCTTTGTATTTGGGTGAAAAACAAAAAAATGGCACGAGTTTAGGTACGAGTAGGTACCCTACTTTGAGCCGCCACAGCGCCGTCCCTGGGGCATCTGCAGGGTTCATCTTCAAAACTTAAACTCGAATACTCCTTGGCTACGCTCACGCCAAATTTTATCCCGATCGGATCAGCCGTTTAGAAATGCCAGATTTATTTCCAAAAAATTTCCATTCTGCCCCACTGTGCACTGCAATATAGCAACAAAATTCAACATAATCAAGTTTTAAAGGAACTAAAATATCTCTGTCAGATATTATGAGAATTGGTCCATAATTGACCATACGTCTCATATAAGATCCCGTACAGAAAATTACATTAACGCTCATAACGCTCATTTTAATGTCCAAATGTAAACATGAAACAAATAAAAATGATTTTGTTTACTTTTTCCTTAATTTTTTATTCGAATTTTGGTTAGAAAAAAATTTTGTTGTTGCAACACTGGCTTTGTATTATCAAATGGAGTCGGAAACCTATCTTTTATCGACATTAACATAAACAAATATGCCAAATCGTCTATCTGAAGTTCCAGAAATTAATTTTATTTTTAAAATCATATTTTAAGAAATTATGTAACATGTTAGAAAAAAACTGAATAGTAAATGAAGCTTTAATTTTGGTAAGTTATATTTTTTTTGCTGTTTTATTTGTTTTTATCGTTAATTTTTTTTTTCTCAAGAATAATTTATTTTGAACTCTTCTTCTTCATTTTCATTTAATTATATACATTTTTTTCTTAAAATTCCTGCTTAAATTTCAATATCAATATATCGCAATAAAAAAACCGAATATTGATGACAGTCACTGTATATTTATTTTCAAAGAAGCAACAGGAACAACATGTCGCGTTCGAACATGATTAAAATTAAATTAGAAAAAAAAATATAAATAATTATTGGGTAAAATAATAACCATTTTAAGGACACTTCAGTTAACAACATTTTAAAATTTACAAAAATTTATATTTTTGTAGCGTTCGGAATGAAAAATTGCCCAAAATCAAACTTAGCACCAATTATAGGGCTAATTAAAAGTTATAAGTAACGCCTATTGCCAAAATAAATATACTATCTAAATTTTGCATTCATACGGCGTAAAAAATAAAATTTTTAGATGACAAAGGGACTTGTAGTCAAATATTCCTTTCACATTATCCAATACAAAAAAATCGGGAACGACATTTCTACCACATTAATTTTCTTAAAGTGGAAATATTAAAAGTTTTACAAAATTTCAAACCCCAACTTTCGTTAACTTTACAAATTATTAGACAATTTAACAATACAATTTAGATGTAATTTGGCATAACATTTCTGAAGGTTGTGACGAAATTATAGAAACTATAATGACTCCAAAAAATTATGTGAACTGCTTATTTATCATAAATACTAAAATATACTATTTTTGTTCCATCATCCCAGATTTTTTGTAACTTATGATAACATGTCAGAAAGGGTTGCTAATAATCGCAATGCTTTGCAATATTTGTATAGAATTGACATTGCGGCCTCGTTTTGGAATGTTATGAGAATATTGTCTTCTTGGTTGCTTATCGGGACGAAACTATATCACAAATTTATTGTACCACTTTTATAAAGTAAAATATTACGTATTTCCGACACAATTAAATAAAACATCGATAAAGTCGAACTTTCTTATATATTTTCACATTAGCATACATACTCTACTCCTCCTCTGTAATCACAACATATTGAGATGAGGAGATTCATTAAGCACCAGTCGAGAATATTTGAAGAAGTCAAGTGACCCAACTTTAAAAATCGATCGATTTTGATGAAATTTGCACCAAGTCTAGTACTATTGGATAGTTTTCTTTATTGTTTCCAAAAAAATTGTTTTTTTAATTAATTTTTTATAAACTTTTTTTTTTTTAACTCTCTTTTTTGCTTAAAAGAAACCTTATATAATATCCATTAAAGGCTTAATAGCCCCATAATGGGATGCGAGTGGGATATCTATCAAAAACAATATTTTTTTAACCTAAGAATAAGATTTTTTTCAATATTTGCAACTTAATTTTCCCCTATTCCCATAGCTTTGCAAGGTAATGATCTAAGCTTTCCTTTGAGTAAAAAAAAGGCAACAAAAACATCCATTTTGAAAAATAGGGGAGAATGAAGTGGCAAATATTGAAAGAAATCTTATTCTCAAGTTAAAAAATATTTGTTTTGATAGATATTCCACTCGCATCCCATTATGGGACTACAAAGCCTTTAAAGGAAATTGCCTAAGCTTTCTTTTGAGCAAAAAAAAAAAGATTTTTTTGAAAAAAACAAAACCCTTAAAAAATCTTAAATTTTTTTGGAAACAATGAAGAAATAGCTCTCTGAACTCCTTTGCACAATTTTTCTACCACAAATAGGTGAAAAGTTACACTCATTTGAATAAACCCCTGTATGATCAAAGTGTCCAACATTGACCCCTCTAAGTTCGGCAGTTCTGGACCGATACTTAGCGCTAAAAATTTGTGTATGGCTACTATCCAATAGTACTAACCTTGGTGCAAATTTCGTCAAAATCATTTTTTTTTTTTTGAGTTGGGTCACTTGATATGAAATTGCCCATATATTTTCCGAAAGCTTCAACATATTGTAGAAAGGAGACTCATTAAGCACCAGTCGAAAATATTTGACAAAGAAACCTTTTCGCTACTTTGACGAGAAATTAACGAGAAAATTATAGTTCTCACGATCATAAAATTAAACATCATGTTATGTAACATTTCATCATAGAACACTTTGTGTAAAATTATTTTATTAAAATTCCAAAATTATTTCAAAAAAATTTCCATAGTGCTGTTAATGACCTTTATAATAACCGTTCCATATAGTGGTATACGTGTGCATTTCAATATTTCTCAAAATTGGACACCAATCCTTTAGAGAATTAAAAAAAAATTATTGAAATATTGATTTTTTCTTTCAAAAAAAATTTTGTATACTTTTTTAAGTTCTAAAATTTTCGTTTTTCATTTTCTCACTCGGGGGAGTGAGAAAAAACAAAAACAAACATGTAAAATAAAAATAAAAAGACAAAAGTTACGGTGCAGGGTCTAAATAACCCAGTATCGACGGCAAGTGTTGATCTACTCGCGAGTCACATGCCGTCGTCATCAATGCAATTGTGAGCAAAATACTACTACCTTGGCCTCCGTGGTGGACAATGCGTCAAGTTTACAGCAGGAAGAGAAGGATGTACTCGGAGAGAGCTCTAAGCTACCTCAGACTATAAATATAGGTAATGACTCCGACTCTGAATCCTCAGATGATAATAACAACACCATTATAGCAAATCCCAAAAAGGATGAAGTAGAGCAAATGGTGAAACAGGTAAGTGATAGTATAGCTAAACTATCTATTACCAAGAAAATACTATCTGGAGCACAGACAAGGAAGTTGAAAAAGCTGCTTCAGGAAATCATAGTCAATCCAACGACACTCTAACGGAAAAATCCGATTCTCTCACAAGATCTGAGGCAAAGAGGATCAGGTCTCCCGAAGAGTTGACAACTGAGAATAAACCTAAGAAGAAAAAAAGCTCCCCGTCTTCTAACACATGGTCGAAGCCAAGCCATACTTCACTCAAAGGAAAGGTAAGGGTTTCTCAAAAGAAGCCCCGAAAAGCGAGGAAGGAGATGCTAGACAAAGGAAAAGAGCCGCCAGAAGAAGACACCGGGACGATCTCTGATATGCAGTTTACGATGCCGGTAATCCGACAGGCAAAATTACAATAGACCAACAGAGTATAATAGAAGACCTGGTCAACAATAACATAGTGGACCACGCAATCGCTTCAAATGGCAAACAACCAATAGAGAGCGTGAGCTGCGAGTTCAGCATGGGCGTGATGTTGATGAGGTTGGCATCTTACTAATGTGTTAGCACCCTAAACAACTTAGTGGAAAGTATCCCTCCTCCCTGGAACGGTTCAGTTCACTGTCTACACGAATGGATGGGGAAATAAACCGGCTAATGAACGTATACTGGAAATTCTTGGTGATCAAAATGCTGAGCTGAGAATAAAGGTAAGGCTTTCTTCACCTCTAAAGCTGTCATATTTAAAATTGGGAAGGTGCCGATTGGAAGAGCTGTTACAACAAGCCTCGAAAAGGACACTAAAAAACCTAAGACCACAGCATCAGTAGCCACTACTGATAACGTTGAGGAGTCAAATCCTAAAAGCGAGGCCACTAACTCGCCAAAAGAAAGTGCAGCTGCTCTTTTCAAAATTGGAAAGGAGCCGATTAAACGGGCTGGCAAAACCTGCCCCGATTAGGACACTAAAACACATAAAACGGTACCCAAAGCATCATTTGGGAGTACTGGTAACTTTGAGGAGTCAAATCCTAAAAGCGAGGAGGAAATCACTCACTCGGCCGAAGACAGAACAAAATTGGAAAGGTGTCGATTAAAAAGACTGTTATTCCTATGCTTGATAAGGAGACCGCAGTGCCATCAATAGAATCCACTGCATTAATAGCTACTTCAGGTTACCAGGAGGAGCCAAATCCAACGAGCGAGGAGGTGATCACCATTCGCTGGAAGACATTTTAAACGGATGATAATGATTGAGGTTAGCCAAATAAACCTCGATCGGGACGAGATGGCTAACAACGCTCTGATGGCTAAAGTTAACAAAGGTAAGATACATAAAGCATTAATCCAGGAGCTTTGGACGATTCGCAACAAGGTTTCTGGATTAAATCACCTAAATTTCCAATTTTTCTACGCTGATACAGGTGCTTGACCGAGAACATGTATCTTATGAAACAAGAACTCATGTTTTCTCCTCTCAACAGGCTTATTCACATCGGATGCAACGGTGCTGAAGGTCGTGGCAATATATAACTTGCATCTGTTTACCTCATACCATCACATTGAACTTAGGTAATAAAGCTACCTTCGTCAATAGAATCAGAGAAGAAGTGTTAGATATAACTATATGTTCAGAAGAGCTTATAAACGAAATTCAGGATTGGAGAGCTTCGAACAAGCACTCCTTTCCTGACCATCGATACATAAGATTCAAAATACTACGGCCGCCACCAAAGCCGATAAAGTTTCTGAATAAGTCTAAAACTAATTGGACAATGTTCGGTTCCTTACTAAAAAAACCGTTTATGTCAGGACACTTTTCAATGTCGAAATAAAGAGGACATAGTAGAAATGCTCACAAGTGCCATGGTTGAATCATTCGATTCAACCGCTGCCCTCTGCGAGAGCGGAGATCTGCCCAGGAAAAACCCTGGGTAACTGGGGAGATCTGGAACCTTGGTAAGACTCTTCGCACACTATTTAACCGGGCACATCGTAAAAATAGCGCAGTATACTGGGATGAGTATCGTAGTAAACTTGGTGAATATAACAAAATTGTTCGTAAAGCCAAACGAGACTCCTGGAAACTTTTCTGTGAACAGGTAGACAGCGTAAATGACGTATCGAAGATAAAAAATTCCTATCCAAAACTCATGTCCAACCAGAATCTATGGTCGATGATACGGGCAGGAGGCTGCAGGATATGGAGGAGACAATGAAACTTCTAATGGACTCTCATTTCCCACGCGGTATATCAAATAACATAGATGAACCGATATTGGAGGAAGGGAGGCTAACACGGAAATTGTAATTACATCTGATATGGTTAAAGGGACAATCAAGAGCTTCGCTCCCTATAAAGCTGCAGGGCCGGATGGCATTTTCCCGACACTCTTACAGATGGAGGCGGGACTGGATTCCGTACATCTGTCTCAGATATTCACTGCATGCTTGAAATTCACATATACCCCCATTAAATGCAAGGATAATATTTATACCCAAACCAGGAAAACCTAGCTATGCGATACCTAAATCCTATCGACCGATAAGTCTTACGTCCTTGCTACTTAAAACCTTGGAACGGATCCTCGATAGTATGGTTAAAAGTAGTATACCAGACAAAGACCTAAAACTTAAGCAGCATGTTTATGTAAAGGGACGATCGGTGGAAACCGCTTTAAATGAAGTTGTCCACTTCATAGGTGAACCCTTTTATAGCAAACTGTATACATTGGCGGTATGCATCGACATCGAAGGCGCTTTCAATAACGTGCACACTGATACTCTTATACAATCCCTAGACCAGTTTTGTGTTGACCGGATGCTCCGCAACTGGATCAACTACATGCTAAGCAACAGATGGATAAGCTGCGAAATGTACTATATTGCTATCAGGAAAAAGGTATTTCGCGGTATAGGATCAACAAGGCACATCGGTGCTGGGCGATATGTAGAAGTATAGGCATGAAATGGGGTCTTAGTCCTACTATGACAAATTGGCTTTATAAAAGTGTAATTAGACCATTTCTAGCTTATGCTTCAATAATCTGGTGGACTGCTTTGGACAAAAAGTATAATATCAAACTACTACAGGGAGGTCAGCGTACATGCTGTCTTGATCAAGCGGAACATTAGAGCAAATACCAGTAGGAATCCGGTGTTATACGGATGGCTCAAAATTGGGGATAAAGTGGGCCAGGGGTTCTATATTGAAGACCCAGAAACAGAAATATATCACCGTTTACCTAATCACAACGCCATAATAATAATAAATATGGCGCCCACGGCCCTTAATATATTCACCGACAGCCAGAAGGCAATCTAAGGCCGTATTGGGTACCAGTAAACTCGGGAGTAGTAGACAACGAAAGGGCGAATGTAATAGCTTTAAATGGAAGGGAGCTCGAGGTAGTTAACCTGACGAACGCAAAACCATTCGACGCAACAAAAGCAGAATTAAAAATATTGTTTAGAGAATCCCATAAAGCCACTTGGAATAATTAAACGGTCGGTAGTATCACGAAGATCCTATAGGGTGACCCTGATGAAAACAAGACGAAATTCGGATTCAAGCGAATGTAGAGCATGTGGAGAGGACAGTGAAACTCTGGAGCATTTTTTTGCCACTGTCAAGCATTCGTCGAAGTTAGATCCAAGTATCTTGGAAGTGATGTTATTCCGGAGATAACATTCCTGACTAACACTGATTGGAAAATTCTTAGGAATTACGTCCAGGAAACTGAGTTTCTGAACACTGAAAAATAATATACTCATTGAACAATTTTTTTTTTCTTTTTTTTTATTCATGAAAGAGCGAACAACAGACCCGATGTGGCATAGGTGTATTTCTAACCTAACCTATCCATGAATTTTTTAAATGTTTTCGGAAGATATTAGCTTTTTTTAGCATGTACTGACACCAAATTCTAAAAAAGTACTTGAATTTATTTATAAACTCTAAATAACGCTCTGACATGTATTTATTTTTTTATTTTTTATTTAGCTTACTATTGCAAAGATTTGTTGCAATTATTGCACAATAAACAAACTTGTATTTTTTATCCATATTGTAGAGCGATCATGGAGCAATTTGAGAAATTTTAAGTAGGCTTTTGGCTAAATGCATATCATTGAATTATGTGAAAAATTGCGACCTGTGCATAAGTTTAACATGGCTTAATTGACTTTTAAAATCTTGATTTGAATTTAGCACTTTTTTCAACGAATTGCACTTTTTGACTGTTATTTTGCACTTTTTTCTGAAAGAGTTCTGGCAACACTGATTATATACCGGCGTATAGACAGGCAGATAAAACAAATCACCACTACACACACACGATTGGTATTTTTTCAATGAAATTGCACTGAAAAAAATATTTGGCTATTTTCAATTTTGAAGGTTAAATTGCATTACTATAAAATGGGAATATTTATAAACAAAATTTAATCAATGGACATAAGAATGATAATTTATTCACATAGAAACAACATTTCAAATTAAAATGTACAAAAAAGTATTAAATAAGAATGATCTTATTTACATTCATTGTTATGCATTCTAGAAAATTATTTAGGGTGTAGGTTGTTTTTGTAAATTATGCTTTTGTTTTTATACCCACCATCAAAAAAGATGGCTATTGTTTTGTAAAATGTCTTCTTACACTTATATCAATACAATACAATTTAAATCTGCATAGTCCGATTTCCTAAAATACATTTTTTTTGGCCATTAAATGAAGCTGTTTTTTAAACGTTTTTAAAAAGCACTTTTTAAGAAGTAGTCATAAGTGACAATTTCTTAAAACCTGAATATAAAATACTTTTCAAATTCTTTAAAAATACGCAATTATAAATATAAAAGTCTTAAATTTCATCTAAAAGAAAAAAATTAAAACTAAAGTTAAATATGATAATCAAAAAAATGCCTAAAAACATAGTCTATTGTAATGTCGAATATATTCGACAAAACCACTACATGAAAAGAAGAATCTTTTTGTATCAGTTTAAAGTTGATCTTTTGTAAGTGAAGTTGTGTTTTGTTAAAAAAGTTATTTTATTGTAAAAATTTAAAATAATTGTGGTGCTCTAAATGGCAGAAATGGATTTAAAAATTGGGGTAAATTTATTTCATACATTCTAGTTTTAATACTGATAATTTCCTCTTGATTGATTACAGGATGATGGCCGAAACTTTCAAAAGAAAATTAAGATTCATTTCGTTTATCTTCGTTAAAATTGTTTAATTATATTTTTATTGAATTAACTATAATACATGTTAATTATTTGATAATAATTTTTAAATAAACTTGATAATTTTATAATAATTTTAAATTAAATTTAAAAAAATATATATTTTTCTATAACAAAAAGGGAAGACATGGTACTTTAACTTACAAATGCAAATAGGATTGTAATCTACATACATTACATTACTATTTGCAAGCGTTTATAGGCGTCTCATTAATTTCGCTTAGAACTCCACACATTATGTAACTAAAATTTTAATCTGTCCTAATGATATTGTGGCTTACATTCTAAGCGAGAGCACATCGAAGAGGCAGCCTAGGACACTTTTATGTTAAATCTAAGTGAAAGCATAACCACTGACTGCCACGAAATATCACTTAGATAAGCGGGTACATAATGCGTATTTTTACCGTTGGGGGGTTAAACAAACAGCCATGCACATTTGTATTATTGTCGAGTAAAAGCAATGCAAAAAAAAATAATTTGCGAATAGTCAGAAAATGTGAATGGTCTTCTTTTTATTCTTTGACAAATGACATCAAATTTGGCATTGTTTAATCAGTAAAAAAAAATGTACCCAGCAAAAATAAAACAAAGTACTTCAAAAGAAATAACATTTATCACCACTTCAAAAGTAGCACTAATTGAAATTATTTACCTTCTGAGGAAGTGATGTTTAAAGACTTCCGAAGAAGCGAAAATAATTATATTTTTTCAATGTTGAAGATATATTTTTTGCACTTATATTTTTATGGGACAAAAAATACATATTATATTTGGGCTTGTACTAAATGTGTCTATTACCCTAAGTAATGTTAATATTATTTAACTCAAATTAGTTGTAATCTATAATAATACAATTTCACTTCTGAATATCTTCCAAAAAAAAGAGCATTAAAATTACTTCTTGAGAAATTCTTCAGAAGTAGTAAATTTGGAATCAAATAAAAAAAGGACATCCCTCCTATGACAAGCCTGTGTTAAAATCATCACTTCTTCAGGTTTTTTTTAGTACTTCCATGGAGTAAATTCAACTTTCTTTTCGCTTCTTTGGAAGTTCTTTTTTGCTGGGTACTTTTTAAAACTTTGAAGTCCTTTAAAAAGGACACAGGAGCACGAAATGAAAAACTAAAATCGTAGTTTTTTTCCATTAAATTTATAGTTTCAGACTAGTGTTTATAAACCGGTTAACCGAAAAACCGGTTTTTATTGCACATTTCGGTTTTTCGCAAATCGGTTTTTTTAAAAACATTGGTCGGTTAACCGGGTCATCCGCTTTTCAAGCCTCGGTTAACCGGTTTCAAAAAATCTAATTTTTAGTACAAAATTGTATGTTTTCTTTGATTTTTGTTGTGATTTTTAAAAATTTTAGATAGATAATTCTAAATATTATTTTCCGTTTGTGCATATGAAATGTTAGGAAATGTTAAACATATATTATGTATGTATATAAATGGAGATTTACAATTTCAGACAATCAGTAAAAAATAAATAAAACC
The DNA here is from genome assembly GCF_015586225.1 of Lucilia sericata. NCBI lineage: Eukaryota > Metazoa > Arthropoda > Insecta > Diptera > Calliphoridae > Lucilia > Lucilia sericata. The sequence continues at coordinate 726,912 of NW_023994081.1, read as the reverse complement.
AATAAAAAATTAACTATTTAAACAAATTACATAATATGAAGAAATTTGTTATTTATTAAGACGAATAAATAACTTTGATGATAAAAGGCAGGATGCACTTACTTGTTTACTGCGTGAGTAAATAAAAATCGAGAAGTTTCTACAACGTTCTCAAATCGGACTTTATTTATCGACACATAAGGATTGTTGTTGCTGTTCGAGAATTTATGCTGCTGGGGTTTTTCACAAACTGTTGTGGCGCTTAGGTTAATTGACAGGAAGTCAGAATGACACCTGTCAATATTCCTAAGCGTCATTCACATGCGTACACAGAAAAAAATATGCACATTTTTTTTCTTAACAATCGTTTGCTTAAATTTAATTTCGATTTTTATAAAAATTTTTATTTGGTTTTATAACGAATTTGTTTGATTTTCAAGCAGAAGGAAAATATTATCTAACAAACACTTTATTGAAATAAATTTAATTTTCAGTAAATATTTTTACTGGTTCTATAAATGTTTTTGTTTGAGTTTTATTTATATGTCAGCATATGGAATACAACAATAAAACTAGTTTTGGAATGTACTAAAATGAATTGATATAATTCTTACTTGGTTTATAACATTTAATGTATAAGTGTTTCAGTTTTCACAGTACAAATAATAGTTTCTAGAATGTGAAATAAATTTGTTTTAAGTATATAAGTACTTTTTTTATACAAATTTTAATTTTATAGAATTAGTAAAATTTTTGTTAAAATTCAATATATATTTTTTTAACAAAATTTTTATAGATTCAATAAAAAATTTTGCTTATTATTATTGCCAAAATACAATAAATAATTTAACTGTTTCAGATAACCTATTTGCTTGAATTTCAGTACAAATACTAATAACTTGTGTTATTGTTTCAGTAAAATAATTGTTTGGAAATGTTGCGATTATTTATTAATGTTTTTCGTAAATAGTATATTATTTTAATAAGAAAAATCCTGAAATTTTTTCAATAAAGAATTTACCAATTTGAGTACTTGATTTTACGAATTTCGTGATAGGTCCTATTTTAGTTAAAAAAATACTTGGCTTTATGAATTTTTTGTTTGATTTTGAATTTCATTTTTTTCTGTGTAGCGAGCGGAGAAAGGTCACAATTAAAGCAGAGACTCAATGTCTATGTCGAGACAGTCGTCGTTTACTTCCGTACCCGATGAATCGTCTATTATAGTCCTGGACATACATGATAGTCCTGGACATACATTTTTTTATTGATATAGATTCATTATATATTCAATGGTCAATTTATCCCTCCTATGAGAAGTTCCATATACTTAACGAATCAATATTATCTTCAGATCTTTATAAGTTTGATTTCTTATCCTATATTAATGTACATATATATACTAAAAAGTGCAAATATCTTATTAAGTAATTCATAATATTTCGCAAAATTACATCTTTCAAATAAATATTATAATATTTCAAAGATTTCCAAACATTTCGGTTAACCGGTTTAACCGTTTTTTTATACTCGGTTAACCGAAAAACCGGTTTTCTAGAAATGGTCAATTTTCGGTTAACCGAAAAAACAGTTTTTCCAAAAAGTCGGTTTTTTATAAACACTATTTCAGATGTATATCATCCGGTTCGTGTCTAATTTTGAGTGTCGGACGGTGTTATATGTACATATCGCACACCCAGTACAAATGTGACTCAACTCAAAATATTTTTTTCAGAAAAGGGAAAACATTTTTTACAAATTCTGATACATAAAGGAAGACAACGTTCTTTTCTTCGACTGTTAACAACAAAAAATACACTAATATTTTTTAGAGATAAACAAGTATCTTGTGCATAGTTTAAGACTTAAACTTAAGGCTAAATAAATATAAAAAAAGCAAAAATAAAATTTTGAGTTGAGTCACTTTTGTACTCGGTGTGCGATATATTGTAGACTAGAAAAATACAAGTAATTTTTCCCAACAAAGTTTTTTTTTTATAGTGTTTCGCTACACTACTTTTTATACTTACATTTTACTGGAAAACCCACTCCTATTTCTCTAGTAGGCAAACGGTGGATCAGAAATTAATTTCATCGACCAAAAGTCAAATGTTTTGCTAACACTGAATTCTATAATTTTATGCCTTAGTAAACACATTAAAACTAAGGTATCTAAGGTTCTAATGGAACTTATTGTACATATAATTTATAAAGTAAGAACCTGTTCACAAAATCATCGTGGGTTTTTTGTTAAAAAGTGATTCTAGTAGAACCGCTTCTAAAGGAACCGTTTATAGTGAAAAATGTTGCAGAATTGATAAATGGCGAAGCGTTTGGGAGATTTACCGATCGCTACTATCCATTCAAATGTTCATATGGATTACATTGTTGCCTGTGCATAATTTGAGATTTCTTTACGAATTTTCGTATTTAATTCATATGGGAGGTGCGATGCCCCCTATTGTTTATTCGCCAATTTATTAACCAAATATTTACATGGATGCCAAAGTTTTTCGTACAACATTTGAGGATTTCAGTTCCTATATTTTCCTAGATGTAAAAATGTAATTTATATGGGAGGTTACATACCCCTATTGCTAGTCCGGTTATTTTTCCGCAAATTTATATGGAAGGTATAGAAATCTGGTAGTCCGGTTAATCCGCAAATTGTTCACACGGATTTCAGTTTTGGTCGTGCAAAATTTGAGGATTTTAGCTCTAATGGTTTCCCCGATATACATTTTTTTATTCATATGGCAGTATTACGCTCCCTTTTTCTTGTCAGCTCATATTTGTCTTAAATATTCTTATTGATATCAAAGTGGTTCGGACGAAATGTGAGCACTCCAAATGTTATAGTTTCCCAGATATACGAATTTTGGTACTAACTTTATATGGGGGGTGACACGCCCACTATTTCTTATCTGCCCATTATTATAAACAATTTTCGTATTGACACTAATGTTTATCGTACAAAATTTGGAACTGAAGCTTTAATAGTTTTCAAATTTACGTCATTTGGTATTGGCGTGGAATGTACCACACCCACTATTACTAGTTCGAATATAAAATGAATTATAAAATTCAAAAAAAATTATTATTTCTATGTAGTTATTTCTTTTTTAAAAATATATTTTTTTTTGTATGATGCGCTCAAAAAAAAAAAAAAAATCAATATATTAAAATTAAGGCTCACCTGAATTAATCACCATTTTAGGTGACATCGAACCCACCCTTATTCTCATCAATGCTTCATATTAATTATTGAATATTCTTCAGCCTTGAGTTCGAGCCCCAATGTATCTCCAACATTTTTTCAAATCGGAAATGATATTTTTATAAGAATACTGAAAAATTTAATTTTATTACACACAACAGAAGAATGCGCCCGCCAGAAATCTCCTTGTGCCATATGTTATGTCACTTTTAAACATCAGCTATTTAACTAACAAATGAATTTAGTAATCGATAGGTTAAGGATATATTTTTGTAAAACACAAACTATGTAATTCTTATCAGGATATTTAAAGTGTTTAATGTTAATTATATACATACATACAAATATTTAATTTTAGTTAACAATTGGATCTTACCATCTAGTTCATTTTTATCAGATTTTGATTTTGTCCTTGGTGATGACGATACTTTTAATGAAGTTGAAGCACCATGTGTTTCTTGTATACTTGGAATGGCAGAAGTTGAAGCAGCTTGGTTTTCTGAAGATATCGTTGCTTCGGGCATTATAGTTTTATTTGTTACTTCTGCCGAAGTCTTTAATTGTCATTTGACCAATTCGACCGTCAAAAATCTTTTTAGGCGCTCAAAATATTGTGAATGCAGTTCTACATCATTATGTCCAGCTCCCTGTAAAAATAATTTTATTAAACTCAAAAAATATATCTAACTATTTGCAGTTTTTAAGTTAATTATAAAAAAAACGGAAACATTCAAGAGTTTCTAAAGAAAAAAAGACTAACAGTCTTATGCAAAAAAAACCTTATTATGACCTTAAAGTGTACATTAGTTAACAACGACTTTTAGCTTAATAATCCATTATTAAAAAAGTATATGAAAAACAGTATTTTAACAAAAATACATTTTAATGTTTTTTAGATTTGATGCTGGCAATACCATTATTTTATTCTGTCAATATTTTCATAATGTTGTATATGAACGATTATTAGTTCATTTGGTATTCGTGTCTAATATTATTTTTTTATGCTTTTATATAAAACTAGCTTACCCTGAGTGCTTCGCTACCCAATCAAGATACAAATAAAAAAGTACCAAAATGTCTCCCATATAGAATATTATTCATTAAGCACTGTGTATGTTTAGTTTCTTTAGTTTACTTTTTGAATATACATAGGAACATTCAAAAAGTTTCATATGAACAACAAAAAATACCAAAAAGATGCTTCTTGTAGATACTGTTTTATTCAGGTCTCTATATGTTAAATTTCATATTTCTATGGCCAATATTATAGAAAATTCAAAAAGTACCATTTGAAGAACAAAAAAGTTCTAAAAATGTCCTTTTTATAAATTTTTATTTAAAAAGAACCGTGATTTATGTTTTTCGGAAATTCAAAAAGTAACATTGAAAAATGTAAAAGTACCACATTTAATCATTTTTAATCAGTCAGGAACATTTTGTGTTTTGTCTTCATATTAGAGAACATACAAAAAGTACCATTTGAAGAACGAAAAAGTAGCAAAGGGTCACCTCTTATGGATTCTGATCAATCATGTTAAATTTTATGTTACTATGTTCAATAAGAAAGAAAGAGAAAGTACCAAACATTTTCCTCTTATAGATTAATTATTCCATCAGATTCAATATAGTTGAATCTAGCTCTACATAAATATTGTTAAAATTCAAAAAATTCAATTATTTAGAGCGATGAAATAGTGGATTAAATTCTGCCTTTGTGGAAATTCTAATAAAAAAGTACCATTTTTCCCCACTTCTCCTAGGAATACACTTTTTCGAAAATTAAGCTCATAAAATATTCCGTGTTTAAATCTATATATCACAGATATAACTCAAACGATTCAAATCTACATTCATTTGTTCCGGAAAAATTGTGCTTTCAAAAAGTACCAAATAATTTTCTATGGTCCTATATAGGCCTTAGTACTCGAATTCAAAAATAATATACCAATAGCTTATTTTGTGTGACTAAATAAACTACTTTTTCAAATTTTATAAAAATTGGCTCAATGTGTTGAATAAAATTAAATTTCCCGTTTTTCCCTTTTAGGTACTTTTTCCCCAGTGAAATAGCAAAAATTTTGTTTCAAAAATATTACAGAGTTAGTCCGTAATTTAATAGGAATACTTCAATAAATCGAAAAAGTTTTCTTTTCTTTCTGCTAAAAAAAAAAGTACCAAAAATACTTCTTTCTCCCTTTTACACCCAAAAAGGGCTGAATTTTAAAAAAGTACGAAACAGGTGTCTCCTAATTTTTGGAGATATATTAGTAATATTTACAAAAATTGTATTTTGTTTATTAGTTAAAAAGTTATAAAGGGCCAAAAAAGGTACCTTTGTTATACATTCTCACCCCTTAAAAGTACGAATTTCAAAAAAGTCCCAGACACCCATCTGTTTATTTTAAGAGTAGATACATGTGCATCTAAAATTTTTCTTGTATCCCTAATATTAGGTAAGATAATTAAGAAAACCTGTTTTACCCGTTTTTTTCCCTCCTTAGCGGATCTATATATCCAAAAACACATCTACTGTAAAAATTTCATGATTCTAGGTTCAGCCGTTAGGGCTGTGCGATGATGAATCAGTCAGTCAGTACCGCTACTCTTTTATGTATATAGAAGATAATTGTTTTTAATAACATAAAAATGGGGTTGTATTTGTTTATTTAATAAAAACAACGTATAAATCAAATAAAACAACTAATGTAATTGCAATATTATATTTTGATTAAAGAAAGTAATAGAGTAACATTTTCTTTAAATTTGCATTGATATTTTACACATCACTAAAGTATTTTATAAACAAAATTTATATTTTTGGCAAAAAGAAAAGAAAAAATATGGAGACAAAGCCTGAAAATAAATGGAAAAGTGTATCCATATTGTTTTTTATTTATTTATTTTTTTATAATTTATTTAAAAAATTAACACAACAATATTTTTCACAAAACGTCAACAGTTATAAATTGTAATAAAATAATGACATTTGACTTTAATATAGGTTTAAAGTACGGTTGAACCATTATTAACTTTCGTATATTTAACAATGGTTTACTACAGGTATTTTAAACTAATTATCGATTTTGGATATACTTTTATCGAATTTAGCTTAACAACGGTTAGTAAGCATGTTGTAAGTTTTTTTGCATAAGACTGTAAATATTTACAAATCTTAGCTTAACTTAAGCTACGTCCAGACCTGTAAAATATTTGGTCCTAATATTTGTCATAAAATATTTGCGTCAAACGAACGCAATATTTATTTTATGTTCACACAGAAAAAAAATGTGTACAATTTTTTTCTTAACAATCGTTTGCTTAAATTTAATTTCGATTTTTATAAATATTTTTATTTGGGTTTATAACGAATTTGTTTGATTTTCACACAGAAGGAAAATATGTTCTAACAAACACTTTATTGAAATAAATTTAATTTTCAGTAAATATTTTTACTGATTCAATAAATGTTTTTGTTTGAATTTTATTTATATGTCAGCATGTGGAATACAACAATAAAACAAGTTTTGGAATGTACTAAAATGAATTGATATAATTCTTACTTGGTTTATAACATTTAATGTACACAGAAAAAAATGGATTTCAAAATCAAACAAAAAATTCATAAAGCCAAGTATTTTTTTTTTACTAAAATAGGACCTATCACGAAATTCGTAAAATCAAGTACTCAAATTCGTAAATTCTTTATTGAAAAAATTTCAGGATTTTTCTTATTAAAATAATATACTATTTACGAAAAACATTAATAAATAATCGCAACATTTCCAAACAATTATTTTACTGAAACAATAACACAAGTTATTAGTATTTGTACTGAAATTCAAGCAAATATGTTATCTGAAACAGATAAATTATTTATTGTATTTTGGCAATAATAATAAGCAAAATTTTTTATTGAATCTACAAAAATTTTGTTAAAAAATATATACTAAATTTTAACAAAAATTTTACAAAAAATATTTAAAACAAAAGTAGTAAAAAAATTACATATATACTTACAATATTTTTAAGAAAACGCTTCTAATTCTAGAAACTATTATTTTGTACTGTGAAAACTGAAACACTTATACATTAAATGTTATAAACCAAATAAGAATTATATCAATTCATTTTAGTACAATCCAAAACTGGTTTTATTGTTGTATTCCATATGCTGACATAAAAATAAAACTCAAACAAAAACATTTATTGAATCAGAAAAAATATTTACTGAAAATTAAATTTATTTCAATAAAGTGTTTGTTAGAAAATATTTTCCTTCTGTGTGAACATCAAACAAATTCGTTATAAACCCAAATAAAAATATTTATAAAAATCGAAATTAAATTTAAGCAAACGATTGTTAAGAAAAAAAATTGTGCATATTTTTTTCTGTGTATAAGTGTTTCAGTTTTCACAGTACAAAATTATAGTTCCTAGAATGTGAAATAAAATTGTTGTAAATATATAAGCACTTTTTCCTACAAATTTTAATTTTATAGAATTTGTAAAATTTTTGTTAAAATTCAAAATATAATTTTTAACAAAATTTTTATAGATTCAATAAGGAATTTTGTGTATAATTATTGCCAAAATACAATAAATACTTTATCTGTTTCAGATAAAATATTGACTTGAATTTCAGTACAAATACAAATTATTTACGTTATTGTTTTAGTAAAATAATTGTTTGGAAATGTTGCGAATATTTATTAATGTTTTTCGTAAATAGTATATTATTTTAATAAGAAAAATCCTAGAAATTTTTTCAATAAAGAATTTACGAATTTAGGTACTTGATTTTACGAATTTCGTGATAAGTCCTATTTTAGTGAAGAAAATACTTGGCTTTATAAATTTTTTGTTTGATTTTGAATTTCAGTTTTTTCTGTGCAGATTTGAACAAATATTTGATGTTATTGTTTTATCAAACAGTGCAGAAATAATTTGGTTCAAACACACACATGTTTTGCAGCCACAGTATATCCTATATTTCCATGCTAGAAAAAAAAACAATTTACCAATTTGTTTTAACTTTAACTAGTGTACAGTGTTACCATATGTCAAGTTTTCCCTTTTTTTGCAAGTTTTTTGAGATTTAAAAAAGTTTTCAAGTTTTATTCCAATAAAAAAAGTTTTTTGAAAATTTATACAGTTTTTCAGTTTTTATTTTATTTAATCAATAAATAAGTTTAAAATAAAAAAACAATGTTTACCATTAACAAAATAATATTTTATACCATTAATATTCGAGATATTCCTAAAAACTGAAAAAAATTGACCGGTGTTGATGACCTTAATCCCTTAGAATAGACGTTAAGGACACAATGCACTTCGACCATATTGTAGAGATTTTTTGCAGCCCATTGGTTCACCATACTAGGCCAAATTCGAGCATGAAGATAAATGGATTAATCGGTGAGTGTTTGAAGATATCATCTGGGTCTGGGTAAGACAAAATCTTCGTGTTTCGAGTTCCCAATGACGGGTAGTTACAAAAGTTCAGAGGTTTCCTCTTGTAGTACACAGAATCTACATAGATTCATCATGACATTTCAAGTGTAAATTTATGGTGTCTAAGACCACAATATCCAGTAATTCCTTGCTACTGATGTGAAGGAAAATTTCTGTACCAATTATCATTAAGCTATTTAAAATTCTTCAATTTGCTAATTTTTCTTGGGTATTTTATAATTTTAGTACAAAAAAAGTTTTTTTTTGTTGAAAAAAAGTTTTTTTCATAAAAATAAAAAGTTTTCTTCAAAAAATATATGGCAACACTGCTAGTGTATAATATTAATATTAACACGTTTGAAAAAACTTTATTTGTCGAATCTGAATATAAAAAATTTCATGTAAGCAAACAGCAATGCGGATGATTTTCATTAAACAAATTGATTTGCCGGCAAATAATTATATTTTCATTGATTCATCAATGTGAACACCAGTCAAATAAATTACATCATTTTGGTAAAATAATTATTTTATCTTACAAAACAAATAACAGCTGTTCATGTTGATTATCTGACAAAGAAAGTAAACAATTTTTATCAGACATGTCCAATGTCAGAAATTTTCTGAAATAATTCTTATACTTTATTAGATTTTTTAACGAATTTCTAAATTTCCTTTAGACATTTTACAGAATAATCGGCAAACTGTTTGTTAGACTTTTCTGCACATTTTCTGAAGTATTAAACGATTAATATCAGACTTATCTGCACATTGTCGAAAGGGAATTTCAGTGTTACGACAATTATGAAACTAATCTGCACATTGGCGGAGGACAATTTGTTTTTTTATTCCTATATTATTTTTTAGACATAATGGAGAATAATACATTTTCTGTATTATACATTTTCTGAAGTAAAATATAAAATGGCTTAAGAATTATATCCGATAAATCTGCACATAATCTGAAGAGAATTGTTTTTGTAACTTCGTCAGACAATTAAGCGAATAATATAAATTTCCTTTAGATATTTAACAGAATAGTCTGCACATGTTCTGATATTTTTTGCTCGGTCATTTTGTTCCCATTTTTAGTACTTTTGTAAGAAAATTTGCGACAACTCTGCACATTATCTGAAGGATTTTTTTTAAATAAAAATCATGCACAAACCTGTTTATATTTTGAAATTCGTCAACTGTACTTTAAAAGGGAATTTAATTTTGTATTTTCTTTTATTTTCTCAGTTGGCCTTTGGAAATCAAATAAACAACATCTGCATATGTGATGATTATTGTTTAAATTTCTTTAAACTTTGTTAATACACAAAAATTACCAAAAAAATTTAATCTTTTTTATGGTTTAATTTTATAATTTTAAATAGATGTATATAATGAACTCTATTTTCGTATATAATATGTAAGTAGTATGGTTTAATTTTATTTATTTTAAAAATAATCTATGAGTTTCTATTATTTGTTTATGCACCTTTTAGAAGTCATGAATAATGGAAGCTTATAAATTATTATTAAAATTAAACCATAATAAATTATATATATGAAAATAGTTTTCATCAGACGTTGATCAGAATAGTCAGGCCATTTTCTTATACTTGATCAAACTTTTGTACGAACTGTCGGACATTTTATTAGACATTTATCCGACATCTATCAGACTTTCCTATACTTGATCAGACTTTTGAACGAACTGTCGGACATTCTATCAAACATTTATCCGACATCTATCAGACTTTCTTACAATTGATCAGACTTTCATACGAAATGTCGAAAGAATGTCAGACATGGTATCAGACATTTGTCCGACTTCAATCAGATTTGTCGAAAATTCCTTCAGAATTTCCCAAGGAATTTACATCAGATTTTATACCGAATACTGACCGACAACTCTGCAAATTTTTCCGAATTTCCTCAGACAAAGAGTTCCGAATTCCGAGCAACCTTTCATACGATTTTCGTAACAAATTCTGACGGAATTTGGATAGGAAATCGGCAACTTGAAGGGATTTTCGACAAATCTGATTGAAGTCGGATAAATGTCTGATACCATGTCTGACATTCTTTCGACATTTCGTATGAAAGTCTGATCAAATGTAAGAAAGTCTGATAGATGTCAGGTTAATGTTTGATAAAATATCCGACAGTTCGTTCAAAAGTCTGATCAAGTATAAGAAAGTCTGATAGATGTCGGATAAATGTCTGATAAAATGTCCGACAGTTCGTACAAATTCTGATCAAGTATAAGAAAATGGCCTGACTATTCTGATCAACGTTTGATGAAAACTATTTTCATATATATAATTTATTATTGTTTAATTTAAATAATAATTTATAAGCTTCCATTATTCATGACTTCTTAAAGGTGCATAAATAAATAATAGAAACTCATAGATTATTTTTAAAATAAATAAAATTAAACCATACTACTTACATATTATATACGAAAATAGAGTTCATTATATACATCTATTTAAAATTATAAAATTAAACCATAAAAAAGATTAAATTTTTTTGCTAATTTTTGTGTATTAACAAAGTTTAAAGAAATTTAAACAATAATCATCATATATGCAGATGTTGTTTACTTGATTTCCAAAAGCCAACTGAGAAAATAAAAGAAAATACAAAATTAAATTCCCTTTTAAAGTACAGTTGACGAATTTCAAAATATAAACAGGTTTGTGCATGATTTTTATTAAAAAAAAAAAAACAAAATTTCCTTCAGATAATGTGCAGAGTTGTCGCAAAGTTTTCTTACAAAAGTACTAAAAATTGGAGCAAAATGACCGAGCAAAAAATATCAGAAAATGTGCAGACTATTCTGTTAAAATCTAAAGGAAATTTATATTATTCGCTTAATTGTCTGACGAAGTTACAAAAACAATTCTCTTCAGATTATGTGCAGATTTATCGGATATAATTCTTAAGCCATTTTATATTTTACTTCAGAAAATGTATAATACAGAAAATGTATTATTCTCCATTATGTCTAAAAAATAATATAGGAATAAAAAAACAAATTGTCCGCCGCCAATGTGCAGATTAGTTTCATAATTGTCGTAACACTGAAATTCCCTTTCGACAATGTGCAGACAAGTCTGATCGTTTAATACTTCAGAAAATGTGCAGAAAAGTCTAACAAACAGTTTGCAGATTATTCTGTAAAATGTCTAAAGGAAATTTATAAATTCGTTAAAAATTCTGATAAAGTATAAGAATTATTTCAGAAAATTTCTGACATCAGACATATCTGAAAAAATTGTTTACTGGGTTACTATATATGCTTATACTACAGTCTAGTATATATTATAGGCTAGTCTATAATCTAGTCTAAATTATAGTCTATAGTCTTGTCTAGTTTATAGTTTTGTCTATATTCTAGTCTATAGGCCAGTCTATACTCTAATCTATATTCTAGTCTAGTTTAGTTTATATTCTAGTCTATAGTCTAGTCTATAATCTAGTCTAAATTGTAGTCTATAGTCTATTCCAAAGTCTAGTCTATAGTCTAGTCTATAGTCTAGTCTATAGTCTAGTCTATAGTCTAGTCTATAGTCTAGTCTATAGTCTAGTCTATAGTCTAGTCTATAGTCTAGTCTATAGTCTAGTCTATAGTCTAGTGTATAGTCTAGTCTATAGTCTAGTCTATAGTCTAGTCTATAGTCTAGTCTATAGTCTAGTCTATAGTCTAGTCTATAGTCTAGTCTATAGTCTAGTCTATAGTCTAGTCTATAGTCTAGTCTATAGTCTAGTCTATAGTCTAGTTTATAGTCTACTCTATAGTCTAGGCTATAGTCTAGTCTATAGTCTAGTCTATAGTCTAGTCTATAGTCTAGTCTATAGTCTAGTCTATAGTCTAGTCTATAGTCTAGTCTATAGTCTAGTCTATAGTCTAGTCTATAGTCTAGTCTAGTCTATAGTCTAGTCTATAGTCTAGTCTATAGTCTAGTCTATAGTCTAGTCTATAGTCTAATCTATAGTCTAGTCTAGTCTAGGCAATGGTCTAGTCTATAGTCTAGTCCATAGTTTATTTTACAGTCTAGTCTCTAGTCTTGTCTATACTCTAGTATATAGTCTTGTTTTTTAATTTATTACTCTATTTAAACAATTATTTATTATATTAATGGATATTAAAATATAGTAATAATAAACAATTCTGTATAATTTTTAATTTTATAGATAATTTAATGAAAATTATTTATAATTTGGTTTTTCCCGGCTTATAGCGATTTTTTTAATCGCTATAAACCGTTCCAAACAACCAAGGTTTTTCGCTACATTGACTATACTAAATAGCTACAACATGACAGTGAAGGTCCACCATTTGTATTTTTTCCACTTGCACAAGGTATTGAAATGTAATTTGTATTTTTTGTTGTTGTAAAATTTTGATGAAAAACAATATTAAATGAAATTTTAGAATACATATAAGTTATTATTCAATGATATATCTTTTTAGTAAATATAAACACATATATTTTTGGCTTTTGGTTTGGTTGCGTATAGAGTTTGTGAATTCCCGGACTTTACAATTTCCCGGGAAACGGGAATGAAAAAAATCATTTCCGGGAATTTATATAAAACTTAACAATAAGAATAGGGATGCCAAACGGGAATTCCCGATTCCCGAAAATCCCGGGATTTTCGGGATTTGAAAGTACCGAAAACCGGGATTTTAAAAAATGTAATCCCGGGAAATTTCGGGATTTTAAAATCCCGAATTTTTAAGTATTTTTCCGCTATTTTATACATTATAAAGTACTAAATAAGAAAATTTAAAAAGTTTTTGGACTTAAGATGACTCTACTAACTTACAAGCTGAAATATCAAAAAAAAGTAAGAGTGGTATATTCGGCTATGACGAATATGCTTTTCTATAAACATCAGGGTGATATTACTCATCAAATTTACTGATAGGACCTTATATGAGAGGTAGGGTGAATCATTGACCGTTTTTATAAAATTTTTCATAATTTTTTTAAGACCAATTTTGGTTCATACACTTTCCGGTAGGAAGATTTACGTTCCTATAAAAGTTTCTTAGCTTTTGGCGAGTAAGAAACTTACTTATCTCAAATTTCATCTCTACACTCGTACTTGTAAGCCAGTAATGAGCGTTAAAGTATTTATCTGGATGGGACCTTATGTAGGGGTAGGGTCAATTATGGACCGAAACACATAAAACTTGGTAGAGAGATTTTGACTCGCATGAAACATATGTGTATCGAATTTCATCGCTATACTCGTATTTTTAAGCCAGTAATGAGCGTTAAAGTCATTTTTTTAACGGGACCTTATATGGGGGTAGGGTCAATTATGAACCGACCCACATAAAATTTGGTAGAGAGGTTTTGGCTCGTCAGGGATTTACGAATATCAAATTTCATTGCTATACTAAATAGGCATAGATACTATCGGATATATAAAAATAACAAGTACGAAATTATAGGCGGGCGAGGCCGACCATATAACCCCATACACCAGTTATGAGAGTAAAATGTAATTTAGTTTTCATAATAAAAGTATACCTCGCCTCCGATATATTCTAGCACTTTATTGTTAAAAAACTATTTTTCTGAAATATGCTTGGGGGAAGGACGCCATCATATGAGTCGATCCTCATAAAATTTGGAGGGCGAATTTACGGTTACATAAAATGTTTTATGCTGAATTTCATTGCGACAGTTCTCTTTTTAAGCGAATTGTGGACACTAATTCTTTTTTAAAGCTGTGTTTTGTATGGGGGCTCGGATCAAAAGCCCGATCATTTCAAATTTCATCAGCGTATTTTAGGAGAGTATAAAACAAAAGCACTACTCCGGAGAAACCCAATATACCATCCCTACTAAGGGTATAAAAAGGGCAATAAATAGGCATTGATACTATCGGATATCTATAATGGAAGTCAACCTGTCAATAAGATGGCGAGAAGATAATTCCCTTGGTTAGTGAACACGGGATATAAGGTGGAGGAGATATAGGTGCAGTACAGGTGCTCTATGTAGCCTCGTATGGATCCCCATTACACATACTATTTAAATATTATTTGGAAACCATTGTAAATTTGGATATCATGGGTATTATTTCAGGTTTTTATTCTACTATTCAGTGCCTGGGATGGAAAGATTTTTATTCTAAGTATGTACTTTGAATTAATTTGTTTTTCTTTTCACAAAATGCTTATTGGAAAGTAAACACCTACTAAGAGTATTCATATTGCAATATGAAATAAAACATTTTATTTTTGTCGGTAAATTATTAAGATTTTTTGAATTTTTTTTTATATTTTTCGGGATTTAGAAATCCCGAAAATCCCGATATCGGGATTCCGGGATTTATTTAAAAATCCCGAATTCCGGGATTTCTAAAAACCAGTCCCGATTGGCATCCCTAAATAAGAACAACATTTTTAACAAAGACAGACAATTTTTTTATAAATTTAGCGATATCTAAAATTTAATTTTGCCAACGAAAGATTTTAAATCAAGCCTGTAGGGTATTACATGATCTCAATATTCGCGGTAAACATAGAAATATTCTTCCACTAAACTCTTATACCACTACTTCCCTATTATTTAGACAATGTAAGAATGATCTGTCTTTGTCTTTGTTTGGATCCCTGTGCATAGGAGATTTTAGATTTTACCTAACTCTGTTAGGTATTATAAAGATCAGTATCCTCACATTCTTTCTTCAGAAGATATATGAAAGGCATTGTGCCCTTCAATGACACATTATAACCCGAAATACGCAGTTGATAGCAGTAATAACAAGACACTGAGTGCTAGGCAGATATGCAAGTCGGCTTGGGCTACCCTGCAATGAGTACTGTCGCAGTCGAAGGGAAAAGGAAGAAACTGCCTTACATTTTCTCTGTGAATGTCCTGCTCTAGCCACTAAGAGAAACTGTTTTTTGGCTGTTACTTCATAGCCAACCTTGGTGAGATAGTTTGCATACCATAGCACTACTAAACAGATCATATACTCAATAGGTAGAGGAATATTTAAGTATTAAATTAATAAGATTCATTCATACTTCATACCAGCCCGAGTGGGCTGGTACCCATATGATGTGAACCTTACCCTACCAAACGCTCCACATAATAATCAGCACGATAAGACTGCTGACACGCATTTTTTACAAGTATATATTGAATAAAAATTTCATTTTTGGTAGCATATATCTCAAAACTTTTGCAATCGATTTTGAATTTTTATATATTTTTAGAAAGACAATTTTATACAGATTGCTATTTATTTATAAGAAAATGCAAAATTTAAATATTTGTAGCACAGTCTCTGCAAAAAGTTAATTAAACCCATTTTCCTATTTAAACACATTTTCAACGTTTAGATACTGTTTGAATCGGGTTAGTATTATCCGATTTGTCTCTGCTCTGCATTGCAGTTTTAGAGAATGCTCTTCTATAATTTTTAAAAACGTGATTTATATATATATATATATATATATATATATATATATATATATATATATATATATATATATATATATATATATATATATATATATATATATATATATATATATATATATATATAGGGTAGGTATATATATATATATATAGGGTAGTCACTCTTAGAAATTTTTATCAAATTGTACAAATATTTGCAGCTAATTGAATACAACATTAACAAACAATTATACTCTAATTAAAATTTAAAATAAAATATAAATTCCGCAGTTTTTACAAAGAAAAAAGTAAATTTATAATCAATGAATTTAAATCTGGAAATAAACAGAAAATTTGACTTTTTAAATAAAGCTATGACACCTGAGTGGCTTAAGTAATTGTTTTTTAAAAGCAGTAATTGTGGGCTAATACATGGTGCCAAGGCCAAAATTTATGTATACCCCTAACGTGAGTTTACACTTAATTAAAAAAAAAACATTAAATTCTATAGGACACTCTAATTTTTTTGAATATCTATGAAGATCGCAAAAGGTCGCAGCCAATTTTCATATATATGTTTCTATAGAAAATTTCCTATGCAAGGGTTATAATTAGATAACTGCAATTGGCTGCAGTCATTTGATCTATTCCATTAAAAATATAATTTTTAAATATATTTTTATTATTAATATTATTTTTCCTTAGAGTTAAAAATAAAACCTTCAAAATTGAACTTTTGTCTAAAAAAATCATTGCAGAATAATTCCGAAGTATTAAATTATAACACACTGAAGAAACTATGTATATGAATATCTGAAATATTTACCAAGATAGACGCATTCAAAATTAATATGCCGCTTCAGGAATATTACAAGAAAATTATTTTATTTTTAAAAGTAGCAACTTTGAGCACCTATATTCCGGGTTAAAAGAACTCTGCAATATTTTTAGTTATTTTTCTATAGTATATGGAATGTTTACTGTTAACTATAATAACAAGCAAGACAATTGGAAAGCGTTTAATCTTTTATTTTTGTCGTTCTAAAAGTGCCAAATGTCTCACTGTGCTCTGGGAGAGTACTCAGTTAAAGCTTTCTTACAATCCAATACGGTCTTAGATTTAGTTCTATCGCCTGATATCGCCCTAATTGCCTTCTGGCTATCGGTAAATATATTAAGCGCTGTGGGCGCCATATTTATTCTAATCCAATTTACGCATTCCGTTATTGCTCGTACTTCTGCCTGGAAGCTTGTGTTATGATTTGGTAAACGGTGGTATATTTCTGTTTCTGGGTCTTCAATATAGAACCCCAGCCCCACTTTGCCCCCCAATTTAGAGCCATCCGTGTAACAACGGATTCCTACTGGCATTTGCTCTAATGTTCCGCTTGACCAAGACATTCTATCTGGGATCAGCGTTTCAAAGTTTCCGACATATTCTGTCTCTGGTATACGATCCGGCACGTCCGATGATTGTGTATAACCTTCCAATATGTCCAGTATACATTGATAACGTGTCCTATAACCGCTTTTGGCCAGTTCGCCTAAAGTAAAGAGCCGTTCGGCTATAAGCGCCGCCTCATATCTTAAATATGTTTCAATGGGTGGAATACCTAGAAAAGTTTGCAGAGCCTTGGTTGAAGTACACATGGCACCACTTATACCCAAGCAGCATGTACACTGAACTCCCTATAGTAGTTTGATATTGCACTTTTTGTCTAAAGCAGTACACCAGATTATTGAAGCATAAGCTAGAATTGGTCGAATTACACTTTTATAAAGCCAATTTGTCATAGTAGGACTAAGACCCCATTTCATGACTTTAGTTCTCCTACATATCGCCCAGCACCGATGTGCCCTGTTGATCATACATATATAAAATACTGCTCAAAAATATAGCGCACTCTCTGGTTTTTATACCATTAAAAAAAAAAATTAAGATACATTTTTTTTGTGGTAAATTGAAGCATATAGTCCTGTTTATTAAAAAAATATTGAAATTTATTTTAAAATAACAAAATAACTGCGCTAGAAAATATTTTACGAAACAAGTCCTTAAATACACAGTGATACACGGAAAAAAGGCAGGGGTTCTCAAATACCAATTCCATTTCGTTATAGTCTATAAAGTACAAATATACTTTTACTTTTTCCCGATCACTTCGTTTAGTTTTTTAAAATTTTATATTTATTTTCTTGGATTAAAATAACTACCAAACTTATGATTTTTCAAAATTAAAACTTCAAAAATGGTTCCTTTTCGCATCTTTTGTTCTTAAAAAGTTAGTTAACGAAGTGATAGGAGAAAACTAAAAATATATTCGTACTCTATGGACTATAACGAAATGGAATTGGTACATGAGAACCCCTGCATTTTATTCGAAACCGGTTTTTAAAAATTAAAAAAACCGGCTTATTCGATATTCGAAAAATAAACATTAAAAAAAAAACCGACACTGATAAAGTAGAAAAAAGTTTTTTAATTTTAGAGTTAAAAAAATCAGAAAAAAAATTTTTTTTGATGTCACATTCAAAATATTTTGTGTGAATATAAACAGACCCTAATACGTGATGAATCCGTTCGCGTTAATCATTTTGATCGAGGGGCGCAAAAGTTATAGCGGTTTTCACTTAAATATTTAAAAAAATTCTTAAAAATAGTATATATATATATATATATATATATATATATATATGTAATATTAGAAAAAAAATTGCACATAATTGTCAAAATAATTCAAATTTAGCGCATTAAATACATATCATAAGATTTATTTAAAAAATTTTAAAAATACACAGTAAGAAATTTTATTTCAGTAATTTCTTAACTTGTTGCTTATAGTTTTTGAAAAATCGCGAATTAGTAAAATTTAAGAAAAAAACTGTTAATATCTGAATTCTACGAACTTGATTTATAAGGGAATGCGATTAAAAAATTATAGTTCGAAGGAATTAAATTTTTATAGAGTGATGCTTTTTGATGCTAGGTACATTTTATTTGGCCCACAAAAACTACAATTATTTAACTTTTTTGATGCGCCCCAGTTTTACATTAAGTGTTAAGAAAACTTGCAAATGGCGATAATTTTGACGAATTTTAAGCATCATCCATCATCCTTCGCGACGGGTAGTCACCTTGACGCGATGCGAAGGCTTATGTGTGATGACCCATGCAGGCCGTGCTGGTAGGGCTACCCATGCCAGAGGGGCTCATGACGAGCACATACTAAGAACTACCCTTCCCACGACTGGTAGCGTCTGTTTCTCCCCGATGGGGCGGCTACCAGTCCAAGTACTTGTCAGAAGATCTCTACTCATCCTTCGGATGTGTATCTTTTGACAGTACAGTCCGTTCGGGATCTTTAGATCCCAAAACTCCACGACGGTCCGTCTAAATCCACCAGCGTCTGTTCCCACATTGGGCGGCTTGGTGGTCTGCAAGCACATCATATGCAGAATCATATACTTGGCAGCAAGTATAAAATGCACACCGTTCTAATGTCCAATGTCCGACAAGAAACCGTGCCCCGCGTATCCGGTAAGGGGCCTAATAATCTCCGGAGACCCTACCCCCACGGCGAAGGCGACATGCTGTGGAGAGTCGAGTGCTACTGCCACCCAGGTTAGTCCGACGGAGACACCGGGTCGGGCTAGTCTGAATGCTACCGGCGCCAAACCCAAAACAAAAGCGTCTGCGGATTTAGGGAAGCCTGGATCCTGCAGTCGCAAAACAATAACAGCATCTGGCTCCAAAGCTGGATGCAGCAAAATAAGCAGCGAGGCACCTCTGGACGTCACCCCAAGTACCTCAAAAGCAGCTCAGGTCCGTATTGGCAAAATGCCGATAAAACCCCCTGTTTCGGGGACTACTAAGGCCACCAAAACCAAGGTAGCAACCCCAGTGCCGGTTATGCACGAGGGAACTGCGAACAAGATTTCGGGTTCTCAAACGGCATCTCCCAATGCCAGCACGGCGAATAGTAAGACCCCCAGGCACGTAACACCAGCAAGAAGGGCCTTCCTACAACGGCGCTCCGCCGCCAAAATTCTAGCGCGCTTAGCTGGCAAGCCAGTTGAGTCGCTAAGTAAAGAGGACAAGTCCTCTCTAGAATGGGCTAAGGGAAAATTGGCCGTTCTGGAGAAGAGTCCCCCCCTCACGTCTAAGGACGCGCCTAAACGGCAACGTTCTGAGGAGGAGACTAATCTTCAGGGCCAGCAGCCCGGGACAAAACGTCCGAAACCGTTGCCCCCCAAGCCGCATGACAGGACCTCCGGTGAAGTGGTTGAGAACCAATTCACGCGTGCTGTCATCGACAGGGGTGACATAGATGGCGCTATGTCTCCATCCAGATGGGACATAGTGCGAAAAAAGCTGATGGGGGTGTTCTGGGAAGTTCTTAAACAGAAACCTGGTCCCCCCCCACAGTGTGAGGACGGCGGTTTGCTTCACAACAGAGTGAAGCTAATGGCCTGTTCCAACGAGCGCTCAGCTTTGCTCCTGAAGCAGGCTGTGTCGCTGATAAAGGATCCGTGGGAAGGTGCTAAGCTGGAAGTGGTCTCTGTGGACGAGATCCCACGAAGGCCTAGATCCACCGCCATAATTCCTGCGGAACCACATTAAAAGGCAGCGATACTGGAGCTTCTACAGGTTGGCAATCCGGATCTTCCAACTCAAGATTGGAAGGTCGTCAGGGTTTCTCAACCTGTAGGAAGCTCCAGAAGGATTGTTGTGATCCTGAACCAGGAGTCTTTGGCGCCGCTTCGCGAGAAACAAGGGAATGTCTACTACGGCTTCGAGTCGATCTTCCTTCGTGTCTACCGAGGCGATGACAAGGGACTATTGGAACAGGATGATCTTGCGACGAGACTGACCTTTCGCTGAGTCAATCAACTTCTAAGTTGGTTAAGGAGGGGGAAGAGTCAGTTGACGAGGACGATCTCCTTGCCTCTGACAAGGAGGACGCCAACGTCACAGTGTTGCGTAAAGACAAAAAAGGAGATGGTGAGAGTAACCCAAATTAATCTCCACCACTCCAAAGCAGCCTCGGCTGCACTGCTCCTCCGAATGGGTGTAAGTGGGGAGGAGCTCGCCCTAGTCCAGGAACCCTGGATTCACCAAGAAAGGGTGAGTGGACCAGGCATGAAAAGCTTTAAGCTATTGTACGCAAAAGGATCTGGTAAGATTCGATCCTGTATAGTAGCCAAAAGCAGTCTCAACATATTCATTCTTTCTGATTTCAGTGATGAAGACACCGTAGCAGCCATATGGGAGACCAGTGTAGGTGCTATATTGGTTATCTCGGCGTACATGGCTCACGACCACAGCGACCAGCCACCGAACAACCTGGTCTGCAGATCCATAGAGATGGCAAACTCGAAAAGCATGCCGATCATCATGGGGGCTGATGCCAATGCCCATCACACTGTCTGGGGAAGCTCGGACATAAACGCTAGAGGTGAGTCAATCTTTAACTTCATTCTAAGCAATAATCTTGATATTTTAAATACAGGATCCGAACCGACCTTTATTGTTTCAAACAGAAGGGAAGTTCTTGACATTACGCTGGTTAGTTCTATGCATCATGATAGGATAAGGGGATAGAGAGTCTCAAGTGACTGCTCTTTCTCTGACCATCAGTACATCGATTTTGAAATCGTAGTTGACAAAGTGGCCCCAAAGCCCTTTATAAACAGGAGACGAAC
Source organism: Lucilia sericata (assembly GCF_015586225.1). Classification (NCBI taxonomy): domain Eukaryota; kingdom Metazoa; phylum Arthropoda; class Insecta; order Diptera; family Calliphoridae; genus Lucilia; species Lucilia sericata. The sequence continues at coordinate 705,138 of NW_023994081.1, read as the reverse complement.
AGATTGGGAAATGCAAATGGGGCTAATCTCACGTTCACTCCAGGATGTACCGATCATCGAAAACCGATCGGACATAGAAAACGCGGTTGAAACCATAAATCAAGCTTTCAAACACGCGACTTCACTGTCTTGTAAACAGAATATGCACAAAGGCAGATGCAGGCCCCCATGGTGGTCTGCGGACATTGCGAAATCTCGAAAAGAGACGCGCAGACTGTTTAACGAGGCAAAGAAAACAGGAAACTGGATTTCTTACAAGACCTCGGTTAATCGTTTCAAGAACCTGGTAAGAAATGCAAAGCGCAAATCTTGGAAAACCTTCTGTAGCGGCGTGGAAGGTTCTTCTGAGACCAGTCGTCTGCGCAAAATCTTATCATCTACTCCTCCTGTTCCAAGTTTCATTCAGAAACCTTGTGGCAGTTGGACGACCAGCAGCCAAGAAACCTTAGAAGTTTTAATGGCCACTCACTTTCCAGGCTGTCAATCTCCGGAAAACGGGACTGACATGCAGTTTACAGATCTCCCAGCTGATACAGGAATATCCATAAATGAAGATAAAATCAACTGGGCGATAAACAGCTTCGACCCCTACAAATCACCGGGTCCTGACGGTATAATACCTGCGGATTTGCAATACAATGCTGTCCATCTTATGCCTTGGCTAACGCGGATATATGATGCCTGTTTAAAATGGTCTTATATACCCGAACCCTGGACCAAGTGCACAGTGGTCTTCATTCCGAAAGGAGGAAAGACCTCTCACACGAAGCCAAAAGATTTTAGACCAATTAGTCTATCCTCCTTTCTTCTCAAAACTTTGGAAAGGATAAATGATCTGCATCTCAGAATACTTATCAAACCTGACCATCTATCAGCATCTCAACATGCCTACATGAAGGGAAAATCTGTTGAGACTGCATTACATTCGCTAGTTTGTCACATTGAAAAGACAATAGCGCAAGGGGAATATACACTGGTTGCCTTCTTGGACATCGAGGGGGCTTTCAACAATGTTCACCCTGGGTCGATAACAACGGCCCTAACTGGCCTGGGTATAAACCAACCAATAACAGCTTTCATCAAGAGATTACTGACTCAACGAATCATTATCTCCGAAATGGGAGCAGCAAATGTCACAAAAGTGGCAAATCGCGGTACCCCACAAGGTGGAGTTCTATCTCCACTTCTGTGGAACCTAGCGTTGAACCCACTTCTTATGGATCTTAGATCTATGGGATTTAAGGTAATAGCATATGTAGACGATGTGTCTGTAGTAGTATCTGGCAAATATCAGGATACTTTATCGCAAAGGATGGAGATTGCACTCAAGACACTCAGTACGTGGAGCAACGTCAGTGGCCTTGGTGTAAATCCATCGAAAACGGAACTTGTTCTCTTCACTAAGAAGTACAAGATACCCACCTTCACTCTCCCACGACTGAATGGGATAGAATTGAAGTTATCGGATAGTGCTAAATATCTGGGAGTAATCCTAGATTCAAAACTATCATGGCATTTGAACACTCAATCTAGAGTATCAAAAGCGGCTGCGGCCTTATACTCGTGTAAGAGAGCAATTGGCAAATCATGGGGCATAAACCCCAAGAATACCAAATGGCTCTTCGACATGGTAGTCAAGCCCATACTATTGTACGGTGCACTTGTATGGTGGAAGTCTGTACAAAAGGACTCACACCGCAAACGTTTTGAGGGAATCCTTCGTACATCAGCTCTGTTGATAACGGGGGCTCTCCGCACCACCCCATCAAAGGCTCTCTTTGTCATGATGGGATGGCTACCTATTGATCTAATGGCCCAAGAGGTTGCCCTCAACGCGGCTATTAGACTCAATACAATTGGTATGTGGCATATGATTCAGTCAGGTCACTCCACCATTCTCAATTGTCTAGGAGAGATTCCTGGCAATATCGACTATTGCATCGCCAAACCGTCTTTTGATAGAAGCTTTTCGGTGAATATCCGACACGACCCAAATGTGATGGAAACAATCCTCCATGACGGATCGTATAAGGTTTTCACTGATGGCTCAAAATCAAACCATGGTGTAGGCGGTGGCTTTTACATAGCACATTCGGGAACGGAAGTATCATTCAAGCTTCCTGACCAATGTAGCGTCCTTCAGGCTGAACTATCAGCCATTAAACGGGCTGCAAACTGGCTCAGGTTTTATCGAATATACGGTGTTAATATTCGAATTTATACCGACAGCCAGGCAGCCCTTAAGGTTCTAAGTGGTGTCTACACGAAGTCAAACTTAGTCCTAGAATGCCGGGCATCCCTTAACGAGATGGCGAAACATTCCACAATAGGACTGTATTGGATTCCAGGACATCAGCAAATTCCTGGTAATACCATCGCGGACTCTCTTGCCAAGTTAGGCTCCTCGCTTGCAGGAGAGCATACCGACCCTTTTGTCGGTATACCGCTTTCAACCTGCAAACGCTCGATACGTGAAAAACTATATGAGCTTGCGCAATGCAGATGGTCGACTGAAGCCACCTGTAGACAGGCAAGGATCATGTGGCCATCTTACGACCCACAAAGATCCCAAGCCCTTTTCTACATTTCGAGAGTTAATCCACGGAACTTAACGGCAGTGGTAACTGGCCACTGGCCTTTCGGACTCCATGCAAGAAGACTGAACTTACCCAGTAACGACTTCTGCAGGAGCTGCCAGGATGAAGAGGAAGAAGAGAGTATAACTCACTTCCTCTGTCATTGTCCTGCCCTAGCTGATCACAGAATGGGTCTGCTAGGTAGCTATTTTCTGCATGACTTAGCGGATCTATCGGAGGTTGATATCCGAAAGATAGATTCCTATATTCGTGCGACAAACTGGTTCGGTGGAAACCAGAGTGATTAGGTTGAAGTGTACTAATACGCCGACCGTTCTCTCTCGTTTCAGGTATCACAAAGGGATCAAAATTCTGGACCCCAGTGTGTCCCCAGTGATGACATCGCGAGGACGACCTGCCTACCTAACCTAACCTAAGCATCATCCATGATGTGCCTAGGCAAAATGTGTTTAAATAAAAGTGACGTCTTTGTAGCTTACAAGAACATTTTAAATACATTTATGATCCCAAACCATTGTGTTTGTCATTATCTTCATGCCTATTGATTAAATGTTTGTATAAGCCAATGTTTGATATATAAAATCGCAAAAATAAAAAAAATGAAATTTTTAAGGGGCGTCAGCGCCCGGTCAAAAAAAACTGTTTGAATTTTTCAAATTGGAAAAAAAAACTAAAGACAAATTTCAACATCTAAGTTCTAATACGTACAGTTACTTTTTAATTTTTTAAACTTTCAAAACCGATTAAGTTTAGAAAGAAGACCTAGAGTTTTACAATTTTGCACATAATTGTCAAAATAATTCAAATTTAGCGCATTAAATACATACCATAACATTTATTTTAAACAATTTTAAAAATAATCTATGGTCTAGTCTAGTCTATAGTATAGTCTATAGTCTAGTCTATATTCTAGTCTATAGTCTAGTCTATAGTCTAGTCTATAGTCTAGTCTATAGTCTAGTCTATAGTCTAGTCTATAGTCTAGTCTATAGTCTAGTCTATAGTCTAGTCTATAGTCTATAGTCTATTCTATAGTCTAGTCTATAGTCTAGTCTATAGTCTAGTCTATAGTCTAGTCTATAGTCTAGTCTATAGTCTAGTCTATAGTCTAGTCTATAGTCTAGTCTATAGTCTAGTCTATAGTCTAGTCTATAGTCTAGTCTATAGTCTAGTCTATAGTCTAGTCTATAGTCTAGTCTATAGTCTAGTCTATAGTCTAGTCTATAGTCTAGTCTATAGTCTAGTCTATAGTCTAGTCTATAGTCTAGTCTATAGTCTAGTCTATAGTCTAGTCTATAGTCTAGTCTATATTCTAGTCTATAGTCTAGTCTATAGTCCAGTCTATAGTCTAGTCTATAGTCTAGTCTATAGTCTAGTCTATAGTCTAGTCTATAGTCTAGTCTACAGTCTAGTCTATAGTCTAGTCTATAGTCTAGTCTATAGTCTAGTCCATAGTCTAGTCTATAGTCTAGTCTATAGTCTAGTCTATAGTCTAGTCTATAGTCTAGTCTATAGTCTAGTCTATCTATATCTAGTCTTCTTCTCTATTCTAGTAGTCTAGTCTATATCTAGTCTTAGTCTAGTCTATATTCTAGTCTATATTCTAGTCTATAGTATAATCTATAGTCTAGTCTATAGTATCTCTATCTCTAGTCTATAGTCTAGTCTATAGTCTAGTCTATAGTCTAGTCTATAGTCTAGTCTATAGTCTAGTCTATAGTCAAGTCTATAGTCTAGTCTATAGTCTAGTCTATAGTCTAGTCTATAGTCTAGTCTATAGTCTAGTCTATCTAGTCTATAGTCTAGTCTATAGTCTAGTCTATAGTCTAGTCTATAGTCTAGTCTATAGTCTAGTCTATAGTCTAGTCTATAGTCTAGTCTATAGTCTAGTCTATAGTCTAGTCTATAGTCTAGTCTATAGTCTAGTCTATAGTCTAGTCTATAGTCTAGTCTATAGTCTAGTCCTATAGTCTAGTCTAGTCTAGTCTATATTCTAGTCTATAGTCTAGTCTATAGTCTAGTCTATAGTCTAGTCTATAGTCTAGTCTATAGTCTAGTCTATAGTCTAGTCTATAGTCTAGTCTATAGTCTAGTCTATAGTCTAGTCTATAGTCTAGTCTATAGTCTAGTCTATAGTCTAGTCTATAGTCTAGTCTATAGTCTAGTCTATAGTCTAGTCTATAGTCTAGTCTATAGTCTAGTCTATAGTCTAGTCTATAGTCTAGTCTATAGTCTAGTCTATAGTCTAGTCTATAGTCTAGTCTATAGTCTAGTCTATAGTCTAGTCTATAGTCTAGTCTATAGTCTAGTCTATAGTCTAGTCTATAGTCTAGTCTATAGTCTAGTCTATAGTCTAGTCTATAGTCTAGTCTATAGTCTAGTCTATAGTCTAGTCCTATAGTCTAGTCTATAGTCTAGTCTATAGTCTAGTCTATAGTCTAGTCTATAGTCTAGTCTATAGTCTAGTCTATAGTCTAGTCTATAGTCTAGTCTATAGTCTAGTCTATAGTCTAGTCTATAGTCTAGTCTATAGTCTAGTCTATAGTCTAGTCTATAGTCTAGTCTATAGTCTAAGTCTATAGTCTAGTCTATAGTCCTAGTCTATAGTCTAGTCTATAGTCTAGTCTATAGTCTAGTCTATAGTCTAGTCTTAGTCTAGTCTATAGTCTAGTCTATAGTCTAGTCTATAGTCTAGTCTATAGTCTAGTCTATAGTCTAGTCTATAGTCTAGTCTATAGTCTAGTCTATAGTCTAGTCTATAGTCTAGTCTATAGTCTAGTCTATAGTCTAGTCTATAGTCTAGTCTATAGTCTAGTCTATAGTCTAGTCTATAGTCTAGTCTATAGTCTAGTCTATAGTCTAGTCTATAGTCTAGTCTATAGTCTAGTCTATAGTCTAGTCTATAGTCTAGTCTATAGTCTAGTCTATAGTCTAGTCTATAGTCTATCTATAGTCTAGTCTATCTAGTCTATAGTCTAGTCTATAGTCTAGTCTATAGTCTAGTCTATAGTCTAGTCTATAGTCTAGTCTATAGTCTAGTCTATAGTCTAGTCTATAGTCTAGTCTATAGTCTAGTCTATAGTCTAGTCTATAGTCTAGTCTATAGTCTAGTCTATAGTCTAGTCTATATTCGTCTATAGTCTAGTCTATAGTCTAGTCTATAGTCTAGTCTATAGTCTAGTCTATAGTCTAGTCTATAGTCTAGTCTATAGTCTAGTCTATAGTCTAGTCTATAGTCTATCTCTATTCTAGTCTATTCTAGTCTATAGTATAATCTATAGTCTAGTCTATAGTATAATCTATAGTCTAGTCTATAGTCTAGTCTATAGTCTAGTCTATAGTCTAGTCATAGTCTAGTCTATAGTCTAGTCTATAGTCTAGTCTATAGTCAAGTCTATAGTCTAGTCTTAGTCTAGTCTATAGTCTAGTCTATAGTCTAGTCTATAGTCTAGTCTATATCTAGTCTATAGTCTAGGTCTATAGTCTAGTTCTATAGTCTAGTCTATAGTCTAGTCTATAGTCTAGTCTATAGTATAGTCTATATAGTCTAGTCTATAGTCTAGTCTATAGTCTAGTCTATAGTCTAGTCTATAGTTAGTCTATAGTCTAGTCTATAGTCTAGTCTATAGTCTAGTCTATAGTCTAGTCTAGTTAGTCTATGTCTAGTTAGTCTATAGTCTAGTCTATAGTCTAGTCTATAGTTAGTCTATAGTCTTAGTCTATAGTCTAGTCTATGTCTAGTCTATAGTCTAGTCTATAGTCTAGTCTATAGTCTAGTCTATAGTCTAGTCTATAGTCTAGTCTATAGTCTAGTCTATAGTCTAGTCTATAGTCTAGTCTATAGTCTAGTCTATAGTCTAGTCTATAGTCTAGTCTAGTCTAGTCTATAGTCTAGTCTATAGTCTAGTCTATAGTCTAGTCTATATATAGTCTAGTCTTATCTACTATTCTTCACAGAATCTAATACAGCTATTACAAAGTCTAAAGTCTAATATCTAGTCTATAGTATGGTGGTGCCTGTTAAACTAACACTTCACATAAACACTTTACAAACAAAAAAATATGGTAAAAAATAAATTATTTGAAACAACACTTTTCTTTGAATTGCAATAAAAAAACGAAAAAATAAATTTCAATTGCCTTGACAAATGGAAATTTCACGAGTCGCGGTTAAAGCTCCACCATTATTGGCGTTCAGAATCCATTGCTTTGGTTCAAACAATGGAACCACAGTTCATAATGGCAGGCATAACCAAGACGCAATCGAAATTCCACACCATTGTGGCATCAATTGAAAGCATATCCTTGAAAAAGTGCAAGATATTATTATAAATCCTCCAGCTATCAACATGTATGAAGCCTTAAAAGCTAAGCTAATTTCTTATTTTTCTGATTCCGAAGAAAAACGTCTCAAGAAGCTATTGACTGAAGTTGAATTATCGGATAGAAAGCCATCGGATTTGTTGAGTCAAATGTGTTCTCTATCACAAAATAGAGTTTCCGACGATATTTTAAAGCAACTATGGATGCAGCGACTACCATCACAAATGAAAGCCCTTCTATCTGTCAGTGAAGACCGCCTAGAGAAGCTTGCTACCATGGCAGATAAGATTTGTGATTGTTCCGATAATGAAATCAATGCCATTGTATCATCAACAGAATCCCGTTTGAGCAGACTTGACAACATTGAACGTCAACTGAAAAGTCTATGCAACAAGATGGAATCGTTTGGTAGATCCAGGAGTAAGAGCAAGACAACAGGTAACCGTAATCGTCCCAAATCTAGATCAAACAAAGAGAAACCTCTAGTTGGTTCCATTTCAAATTTGGAAAGAAGGCTAAGAAATGTGTTACCCCCTGCAATTTCAATCAATCAAATCAGGAAAACTAATTGGCGCTCCATTTTCGGTGACGGATGGTAGCAGCTAAGAACTATGTCGCCTGTTTATTCGTGATAATAAATCGAAATCCAGGTTTTTAGTTGCTTCTGGAGCGAATCTTTCAGTAATTCCAGTATCATCAGTTCAACGCAAACAACAACCCATTTTATACGCAGCAAATAACTCAGCAATTAAGACAGCTTACTAAGGCTTACTTATTGATGTAAGAAACAGTCTTATTGATCCAAAAACCAAGTGCACTTCAAAAGGTAGTATTGTTAATGATCAAAACATTTCAATAAAAACCTTATTGCCATCACCTCTATTCTACCCACTTCTAATGGAATACAATGATTTGTCAAAAATTTATTTCCATTCTAAAGCAAAGCATGCAGTCCAACATTTTATAGAAACTACAAATGGTCCTCCCGTATTTTACAAGCCAAGACGTCTATCTCCTGAGAAATTGCTGGTAGTAAAAAAAGAATTCAATGAAATGGTACGTCTTGGAATTTGTCGATCCTCGGATAGCAACTGGGCCAGCCCACTACATATGGTCAAGAAATCAAATGGTGAGTGGCGTCCCTGTGGTGACTACCGCAACCTCAATGCTCGTACCATACCAGATTGTTACGCTGTTCCTCACATCGATTTGGTGAAACCATACACCACATCCCGGTCGCAGAGGACGACATTAAGAAGACCGCAATTACAACACCCATTGGAAACTTTGAATTTGTAAGAATGACATTGCACGTTTGTGCAATGCCGCACAAACCTTCCAACAGTTTATGCACGAAGTTACAAGAGAATTGGATTTTGTTTACGTTTATATTGATGATTTGCTCATTGCATCAGAAAACGAACATGAACATCAGAAGCATTTAAGATGTTTATTTGAAAGACTGCGTCAATTTGGTCTTACCATAAATTTTGCCAAATGCGTTTTTGGAGTTTTCCAACTTGAATTCCTTGGTTATCTAGTTACGGATAAGGTCCTGAAACCACTTCCCAGCCGTGTTGAAGCAATTTCACAGTATGCACTGCCGAAAACCGTTAAAGAACTCAAGTGTTTTCTAGGTATGATTAAAATATACCGTCGTTTCATACCTCAAGCCGCAAAACATCAAGCAATATTACATGGAATCCAACAAGGTAATGTAAAAAACGATAAACGTCCAATTGAGTGGAATGAGTCCAGGAAGCAAGCATTCGAAGAGAGTAAAAAACAACTTGCCAACTCAGCACTTTTATCTTATCCAAAAGAAAATGTGCCAACTCCCTTGTGTGTAGATGCCTCGGACACAGCTATGGGTGGCGTTCTACAGCAGTTTATAGAAGGTGAGTGGAAACCATTAGGATTTTTTTCTAAAAAGCTGAATAAAACCCAAATGAAGTACAGTGCCTATGACCGCGAACTTCTGGCAGTTTATTCCACATTGAAGCACTTCCAATATTTTTTAGAAGGTCGTCAATTTTGCACTTTTTCTGACCACAAGCCACTTATATATACGTTCAAACAAAAGCCAGACAAAGCCTCTCCCAGGCAGTTAAGACAGCTGGATTACATTGGTCAATACACCACCGATATTCGTCACATCAAAGGAAAAAACAATATCGTAGCTGATACTTTGTCCAGGATTCAAGCAATCGATATGCCTTCGAATCTAGATTTCCACAAGCTGGCTGAAGAACAAAAGGTGGATGAAGAGTTAATGTCACTCGTAAACAACAACAATTCTTCCCATAATTTAAAACTAGTGAAGAATGGCGAACACAAGATTTACTGTGATATCGCTAGTTCAAAAATAAGACCTTATTTAACAAAATCTTTTCGTAAACTAGTTTTTGATAACATTCACAATCTATCCCATCTAGGATCTAAAGCTTCAGTAAATTAGGTTCGATTCCGATACGTGTGGAAATCCTTAAGGGAAGATGTTTCTAAATGGGCTAGAAGTTGCAAGGCTTGTCAAAAATCAAAGGTAAACAAACACACCAAAAGTCCTTTGGGCGAATTCAAGTCACCAACAGAACGTTTCAAACATGTCAATATAGACATTGTTGGTCCATTAGCAAGTTGCCAAGGCTGTCGATAGGTTTACAAAATGGACGGAAGCTATTCCATTGGCTAACATTAAAGCAGAAACCGTAGCAGCTGCTTTTACAAACATTTGGATATCCCGGTTTGGTGTACCAAAACAAATAATAACCGACCAAGGTAGACAATTTGAAAGCAAATTATTTCGAGAACTTTCCAAAATATTCGGCTCAAGAGTAACACACACAACATCTTATCACCCTCAATCAAATGGGCTAATAGAAAGGTGGCACCGAACTTTGAACTCCGCCTTGATGTGCAATGAGAAGAAAGATTGGGTAAGTTTTCTACCACTTGTTATGCTTGGTTTACGTACACGAATTATTACGGTCTCCAAAGTGTCTGCTGCCGAAATGGTTTATGGAACAACGCTAACATTACCAGGTGAACTAATTGAAGAAAATTTAGCAAACAACACTGATACAGAATGGATCAAATTATTTCGGAATCACATGTCAAATATCAAACCTTTAGTTACCGATTGTCATAGCAACAACAAAACATACGTAAATGATCAGCTGAAGACTTGTGAATATGTATTTGTCAGATGTGATGCAGTAAAGAAACCACTGTAATCACCATACAATGGACCGTATCAAGTTATTTCAAGAACCGTCAAAATTTTCAAACTTTTAATAAACGGAAAAGAAACTATAGACTAGACTATAGACTAGACTGTTGGGATTGTGTTGTATTTTATTAAAAACACCAACAATTTATATATTTTTATAAAAAAGTTTTATTAAATTAAATTTTACAAATCAAATCAAAATTCTAAACGCAATTGAAAATTATTTTTTCGTTTTTGTTATTACAATTTCAAAGAAAAAGTGTTGTTTCAAATAATTTATTTTTTTTAAAATTTTTATTTTTTTTTTTGTTTGCAAACTGTTTGGATTGGAATTAACATCTGGGGAATCTGTAAAACTTATGCAAGTTTTTAGTCTATCTATAGTTATAACTATTTCTTTTCTATTTAGTAAAAGTTTGAAAAATTTGTCGGTTCATGAAATAACTTGATACGGTCCATTGTATGGTGATTGAAGTGGTTTCTTTACGGCATCACATCTGACAAATACATATTCACAAGTCTTCAGCTGATCATTTACGTATGTTTTGTTGTTTCTATGACAACCGGTAACTAAAGGTTTGATATTTGTCATGTGATTCCGAAATAATTTGATACATTCTGTATCAGTGTTGTTTGCTAAATTTTCTTCAATTAATTCACCTGGTAATGTTAGCGTTGTTCCATAAACCATTTCGTGATAAGATGTTGTGTGTGTTACTCTTGAGCCGAATATTTTGGAAAGTTCTCGTAATAATTTGCTTTCAAATTGTCTACCTTGGTCGGTTATTATTTGCTTTGGTACACCAAACCGGGATATCCAAATGTTTGTAAAAGCAGCTGCTACGGTTTCTGCTTAATTTCAGCCAATGGAATAGCTTCCGTCCACTTTGTAAACCTATTGATACATGTCAGAAGATATCGATAGCCTTGGCAACTTGCTAATAGACCAACAATGTCTATATTGACATGTTTGAAACGTTCTGTTGGTGGCTTGAATTCGCCCAAAGAACTTTTGGTGTGTTTGTTTACCTTTGATTTTTGACAAGCCATGCAACTTCTAGCCCATTGAGAAACATCTTTCCTTAAGGATTTCCACACGTATCAGGATTGAACCAAATTTACTGAAGCTTTAGATCCTAGATGGGATAGATTGTGAATGTTATCAAAAACTAGTTTACGAAAAGATTTTGTTAAATAAGGTCTTTTTTTGAATTAGAGATATCACAGTAAATCTTGTGTTCGCCATTCTTCATTAGTTTTAAATTATGTGAAGAATTGTTGTTGTTTACGAGTGACATTAACTCTTCATCCACCTTTTGTTCTTCAGCCAGCTTGTGGAAATCTAGATTCGAAGGCATATCGATTGGTTGAATCCTGGACAAAGTATCAGCTACGATATTGTCTTTTCCTTTGTGACGAATATCGGTATTGTATTGACCAATGTAATCCAGCTGTCTTAACTGCCTGGGAGAGGCTTTGTCTCGCTTTTGTTTGAACGCATATATAAGTGGCTTGTGGTCAGAAAAAATGCAAAATTGACGACCTTCTAAAAAATATTGGAAGTGCTTCAATGCTGTAGAACGCCACCCATAGCTGTGTCCGAGGCATCTACACACAAGGAAGTTGGCACATTTTCTTTTGGATAAGATAAAAGTGCTGCGTTGGCAAGTTGTTTTTTACACTCTTCGAATGCTTGCTTCCTGGACTCATTCCGCTCAATTGGACGTTTATCGTTTTTTACATTACCTTGTTGGATTCCATGTAATATTGCTTGATGTTTTGCGGCTTGAGGTATGAAACGACGGTATAATTTAATCATACCTAGAAAACACTTAAGTTCTTTAACGGCAGTGCATACTGTGAAATTGCTTCAACACGGCTGGGAAGTGGTTTCAGGCCCTTATCCGTAACTAGATAACCAAGGAATTCAAGTTGGAAAACTCCAAAAACGCATTTGGCAAAATTTATGGTAAGACCAAATTGACGCAGTCTTTCAAATAAACATCTTAAATGCTTCTGATGTTCATGTTCGTTTTCTGATGCAATGAGCAAATCATCAATATAAACGTAAACAAAATCCAATTCTCTTGTAACTTCGTGCATAAACTGTTGGAAGGTTTGTGCGGCATTGCACAAACCAAATGTCATTCTTACAAATTCAAAGTTTCCAATGGGTGTTGTAATTGCTGTCTTCTTAATGTCGTCGTCTGCGACCGGGATGTGGTGGTATGCTTTCACCAAATCGATGTGAGGAACAGCGTAACAATCTGGTATGGTACGAGCATTGAGGTTGCGGTAGTCACCACAGGGACGCCTTGACCATATGTAGTGTGCTGCCTCAGTTGCTATCCTAGGGTCGACAAATTCCAAGACGCACCATTTCATTGAATTCTTTCTTTACTACCAGTAATTTCTCAGGAGATAGACGTCTTGGCTTGCAAAATACAGGAGGACCATTTGTAGTTTCTATAAAATGTTGGACTGCATGCTTTGCTTTAGAATGGAAATTAATTTTTGACAAATCATTGGATTATATTAGAAGTAGGTAGAATAGAGATGATGGCAATAAGGTTTTTATTAAAATGTTTTGATCATTAACAATACTACCTTTTGAAGTGCACCTGGTTTTTGGATCAATAAGACAGTTGTTTCTTACATTAATAAGTAAGCCATAGTAACCTAGGAAATCCGATCCAATGATAGGTTTTTCTATATCAGCCATAACAAAATTCCATGTGAAACTGCGCTTGAGTCCGAGATCAACTGTAAGGGTTTTGCTTCCGTATGTCTTAATTGCTGAGTTATTTTCTGCGTATAAAATGAGTGAGCTGGGTTGTTGTTTGCGTTGAACTGATGATACTGGAATTACTGAAAGATTCGCTCTAGAATCAACTAAAAACCTGGATTTCGATTTATTATCACGAATAAACAGGCTACATAGCTCTAAGCTGCTACCATCCGTCACCGAAAATGGAGCGCCAATTAGTTTTCCTGATTTGATTGATTGAAATTGCAGGGGGTAACACATTTCTTAGCCTTCTTTCCAAATTTGAAATGGAACCAACTAGAGGTTTCTCTTTGTTTGATCTAGATTTGGGACGATTACGGTTACCTGTTGTATTGCTCTTACTCCTGGATCTACCAAACGATTCCATCTTGTTGCACAGACTTTCCAGTTGACGTTCAATGTTGTCAAGTCTGCTCAAACGGGATTCTGTTGATGATACAATGGCATTGATTTCATTATCGGAACAATCACAAATCTTATCTGCCATGGTAGCAAGCTTCTCTAGGCGGTCTTCACTGACAGATAGAATGGCTTTCATTTGTGAAATAGTCTATAGTTTAGTCTATAGTCTAGTCTATAGTCTACACTGAAAATAATCCCTGCTCAACTTTAAGAAAAAAATTTCGTAACTTATATTTTCGTAATATTTACAAAAATTTCGTGTATAATACGATAATTACTTAATAAAACCCTTATCTATTTTTACGAAAGTACGAAAACCTTTCGTAATATTTTTTTCTTAAATTTTAGCGAAATTAAACATAATGATATGTAGTATATTATCATTGAATAAAACTACAATATTTTTATAAAATTTAAGAAAAAGTATAATATAATTGACGAACTATTTGCATAAAAAAAATTAAAAATTCGTGTGGAGAATAATTTTGAACTAAAATTAAAAAAATTATTTTAAAATAAACAAAAATGTTTGCATAAATTAATATTTCGTAAATTTTATCATATTTATTCAAAATTCACTTTATTCAATTTATGGTAATTATTTTTTCCAAGATTATTTTGCATTATACTAAAATATTTCGTACAATTTCGTACATATTACGAAAGAATTTCGTGGTGCGAAACAACGAATGACTCGTACAATGTACGAAATTTCTCGTATATATTAGGCATGGATTTTTTTCAGTGTAGTCTATAGTCTAGTCTATAGTCTAGTCTATAGTCTAGTCTATAGTCTAGTCCATAGTCTAGTCTATAGTCTAGTCTATAGTCTAGTCTATAGTCTAGTCTATAGTCTAGTCTATAGTCTAGTCTATAGTCTAGTCTATAGTCTAGTCTATAATCTAGTCTATAGTCTAGTCTATAGTCTAGTCTATAGTCTAGTCTATAGTCTAGTCTATAGTCTAGTCTATAGTCTAGTCTATAGTCTAGTCTATAGTCTAGTCTATAGTCTAGTCTATAGTCTAGTCTATAGTCTAGTCTATAGTCTAGTCTATAGTCTAGTCTATAGTCTAGTCTATAGTCTAGTCTATAGTCTAGTCTATAGTCTAGTCTATAGTCTAGTCTATAGTCTAGTCTATAGTCTAGTCTATAGTCTAGTCTATAGTCTAGTCTATAGTCTAGTCTATAGTCTAGTCTATAGTCTAGTCTATAGTCTAGTCTATAGTCTAGTCTATAGTCTAGTCTATAGTCTAGTCTATAGTCTAGTCTATAGTCTAGTCTATAGTCTAGTCTATAGTCTAGTCTATAGTCTAGTCTATAGTCTAGTCTATAGTCTAGTCTATAGTCTAGTCTATAGTCTAGTCTATAGTCTAGTCTATAGTCTAGTCTATAGTCTAGTCTATAGTCTAGTCTATAGTCTAGTCTATAGTAGTCTATAGTCTAGTCTATAGTCTAGTCTATAATCTAGTCTATAGTCTAGTCTATAGTCTAGTCTATAGTCTAGTCTATAGTCTAGTCTATAGTCTAGTCTATAGTCTAGTCTATAGTCTAGTCTATAGTCTAGTCTATAGTCTAGTCTATAGTCTAGTCTATAGTCTAGTCTATAGTCTAGTCTATAGTCTAGTCTATAGTCTAGTCTATAGTCTAGTCTATAGTTCTGTCTATAGTCTAGTCTATAGTCTAGTCTATAGTCTAGTCTATAGTCTAGTCTATGGTCTAGTCTATAGTCTAGTCTATAGTCTAGTCTAAGTCTAGTCTATAGTCTATTCTAGTTAGTCTATAGTCTAGTCTATAGTCTAGTCTATAGTCTAGTCTATAGTCTAGTCTATAGTCTAGTCTATAGTCTAGTCTATAGTCTAGTCTATAGTCTAGTCTATAGTCTAGTCTATAGTCTAGTCTATAGTCTAGTCTATAGTCTAGTCTATAGGTTAGTCTATAGTCTAGTCTATAGTCTAGTCTATAGTCTAGTCTATAGTCTAGTCTATAGTCTAGTCTATAGTCTAGTCTATAGTCTAGTCTATAGTCTAGTCTATAGTCTAGTCTATAGTCTAGTCTATAGTCTAGTCTATAGTTAGTCTATAGTAGTCTATAGTCTAATCTATAGTCTAGTTCAAGCTCACATACTCAATGTGAGCTTGAAATTCAATCTAGCGTCTATTATAATCCCAAGGTACTTAAGATGAGTATTTGATCTAACCTGATATTCTCCTACGGTTATTTCTATATTTTCTCTTTTCCGACGGCTCGTCGTCAGCACTACTTCAGTTTTATGTTCTGCTAGCTCCAGGCCAGCACTTTTCATTCAGTTTCTTACACATACTCAATGTGAGCTTTGAAATTCAATCTAGCGTCTATTATAATCCCAAGGTACTTAAGATGAGTATTTGATCTAACCTGATATTCTCCTACGCTTATTTCTATATTTTCTCTTTTCCGACGGCTCGTCGTCAGCACTACTTCAGTTTTATGTTCTGCTAGCTCCAGGCCAGCACTTTTCATTCAGTTTCTTATAGTTAATATTACCTCGTTAGAGATTAGTTCTACTTCATCTTTAAATCTTGCTAAAACAGTTACCGCGATGTCGTCGGCAAAGCCTATTATATTTGCTTTTTCTGGAATATTCAGCGTTAATACATCGTTGTACATAACGTTCCATAATAAGGGGCCAAGCACCGAACCTTGTGGAACACCTGCGGTGACCTTGTATATTTTGGTACCGTCATCAGTGTTGTAGCACAATATCCTATTTGTGAAGTAGCTTCTTATCATCAGTGTTAGGTAATCCGGTATGCCAAGTCTACATAATTTATTAATTATTAGTCCCCAATTTGCGGAGTTAAACGCGTTTTTTACATCAAGTGTAATTATTGCACAATATTTTCTGTTTGCGCCTTTGCCTTCAATAGCCGTTCGTGCTGTTTCAACTACCATGTTAATCGCGTCGATGGTTGACCTAGCCTTTCGAAACCCGTATTGTCGGGTTGATAAACCTCCGTTTTCTTCCACAATTGGTAGTAGTCTATTGTATATTATTTTTTCAAGTATTTTTCCACTTGTATCAAGGAGGCATATTGGCCTATATGCTGAGGGGTCTCCTAGACGTTTATTAGGTTTTGGAATCAAGATTAGTGATTGTTTCTTCCATGCTTCAGGGAAAACTGGCTCTTTGAGGCATTGGTTAAATAAATCAACAAATGTTTTAGTTGATTGTTTAATTGCCAACTTAAGAGCATTGTTTGGGACGCCATCAGGTCCAGGTGCTTTGTCATCTCCGATTTTATCTACTATTGAGATTAGTTCTTCTTCCGTTGTTAACTCTATGTTTTCTGCGTGATATGGACTTCTTGTTGTAAATACGGAGCTTATGTGTTCTGGAAACAAAGTCTTAACTATTTTATCAAGTAGCTTAGGACAACTGGGTTGGGGGGTTTTCTTTCCCTTAAGGCGAGAGGTGACCACTTGGTAAGCCTTTCCCCATGGATCTGAATCTGCTTCTAAGCATATCTGTTTGAAGCTGTTCTTCTTACTTTTTAGAATTGCATGTTGGAATTCTCTCCTTGCGTATTTGTATTCGCAACACGCTTCTTCAAATCCTGGTCGACCTCTGAGCCGTTTAGTCTTTCTTCTGGCTCTTAGACAAGTGGCTCGGAGGTTGCTGATCTCTGAGTTCCACCAATAGTTTGGAGGACGATTCTTTGTTATTCTTCTCCTTGGCATTGCAGAATCACAAGCTCTTCTAAGCCTTAATGAGACCTGTTTCGTCATTTCAGATGCTGTTCCCTTCAGTTCTGTATAATTCAAAAATTCTTGAGTAAATGCTTCTTTGTCAAGTCTCTTAGAAGCCCATCCTGTATAGTTTACGTTGTTCTCCTCCCTATGGGATCGTCTTCTTTCTAAGCTACGAGTAGAGAATATAATAGCCTGGTGGTCACTGTGGGTGTAATGTCCACTTACTGACCACTCCATAACTCTTGCTAAGGAATTACTTGTAAATGTCAAATCCACAATTGAATTTCTTTCTCTAGCGGTAAATGTCGGTGTATTACCATTATTGGCTAGCACTAGGTTTCGTCCCGAAAAGGCTTCGAGTAGAATGCTTCCTCGGGTGTTGGTTCTTTGGCTTCCCCATTCAACAGCCCACGCGTTGAAATCGCCAGCTATAATTTTTGGGTTATGATGATCTGAGTCCCTTAGCAGATGGTCTAACATCAGTTGGAACTGCACAATTGTTGAGCTTGGAGGAGCATAGCAGCTGTAGATATGGATGCCTCCTATTTTAGCTCTAATAAAACCGTCTTCTTCGTGTTCTGAAATTTCATCTATAGCCTTGTTTCCACAAGCCCAAATAGCAGCTTTTCCACTTAAGTCTTTAACCCATGAAGTCTATAGTCTAGTCTATAGTCTAGTTTAGTCTATAGTCTAGTCTATACTCTAGTCTATATTCTAGTCTATAGTCTAGTCTATATTCTAGTCTATAGTCTAGTCTATATTCTAGTCTATATTCTAGTCTATATTCTAGTCTATAGTCTAGTCTATATTCTAGTCTATATTCTAGTCTATAGTCTAGTCTATAGTCTAGTCTATAGTCTAGTCAATAGTCTATACTCTAGTCTATAGTATAGTCTATAGTCTAGTCTATAGTCTAGTCTATAGTCTAGTCTAGTCTAGTCTATAGTCTAGTCTATAGTCTAGTCTATAGTCTAGTCTATAGTCTAGTCTATAGTTAGCTATAGTCTAGTCTATAGTCTAGTCTATAGTCTAGTCTATAGTCTAGTCTATAGTCTAGTCTATAGTCTAGTCTATAGTCTAGTCTATAGTCTAGTCTATAGTCTAGTCTATAGTCTAGTCTATAGTCTAGTCTATAGTCTAGTCTATAGTCTAGTCTATAGTCTAGTCTATAGTCTAGTCTATAGTCTAGTCTATAGTCTAGTCTATAGTCTAGTCATAGTCTAGTCTATAGTCTAGTCTATAGTCTAGTCTATAGTCTAGTCTATAGTCTAGTCTATAGTCTAGTCTATAGTCTAGTCTATAGTCTAGTCTATAGTCTAGTCTATAGTCTAGTCTATAGTCTAGTCTATAGTCTAGTCTATAGTCTAGTCTATAGTCTAGTCTATAGTCTAGTCTATAGTCTAGTCTATAGTCTAGTCTATAGTCTAGTCTATAGTCTAGTCTATAGTTAGTCTATAGTCTAGTCTATAGTCTAGTCTATAGTCTAGTCTATAGTCTAGTCTATAGTCTAGTCTATAGTCTAGTCTATAGTCTAGTCTATATAGTCTATAGTCTAGTCTATAGTCTAGTCTATAGTCTAGTCTACAGTCTAGTCTATAGTCTAGTCTATAGTCTAGTATAGTCTAGTCTACAGTCTAGTCTATAGTCTAGTCTATAGTCTAGTCTATAGTCTAGTCTATAGTCTAGTCTATAGTCTAGTCTACAGTCTAGTCTATAGTCTAGTCTATAGTCTAGTCTATAGTCTAGTCTATAGTCTAGTCTATAGTTAGTCTATAGTCTAGTCTATAGTCTAGTCTATAGTCTAGTCTATAGTCTCATAGTCTAGTCTATAGTCTAGTCTATAGTCTAGTCTATAGTCTAGTCTATAGTCTAGTCTATAGTCTAGTCTATAGTCTAGTCTATAGTCTAGTCTATAGTCTAGTCTATAGTCTAGTCTATAGTCTAGTCTATAGTCTAGTCTATAGTCTAGTCTATAGTCTAGTCTATAGTCTAGTCTATAGTCTAGTCTATAGTCTAGTCTATAGTCTAGTCTATAGTCTAGTCTATAGTCTAGTCTATAGTCTAGTCTATAGTCTAGTCTAGTCTATAGTCTAGTCTATAGTCTAGTCTATAGTCTAGTCTAAGTCTAGTCTATAGTCTAGTCTAGTCTATAGTATAGTCTAGTCTATAGTCTAGTCTATAGTCTAGTCTATAGTCTAGTCTATAGTCTAGTCTATAGTCTAGTCTATAGTCTAGTCTATAGTCTAGTCTATAGTCTAGTCTATAGTCTAGTCTATAGTCTAGTCTATAGTCTAGTCTATAGTCTAGTCTATAGTCTAGTCTATAGTCTAGTCTATAGTCTAGTCTATAGTCTAGTCTATAGTCTAGTCTATAGTCTAGTCTATAGTCTAGTCTATAGTCTAGTCTACAGTCTAGTCTAGTCTATAGTCTAGTCTATAGTTCTAGTCTATAGTCTAGTCTATAGTCTAGTCTATAGTCTAGTCTATAGTCTAGTCTATAGTCTAGTCTATAGTCTAGTCTATAGTCTAGTCTATAGTCTAGTCTATAGTCTAGTCTATAGTCTAGTCTATAGTCTAGTTATAGTCTGTCATAGTCTAGTCTACTAGTCTAGTCTTATAGTCTAGTCTTAGTCTCAGTTCTATTAGTCTCTAGTCTATAGTCTAGTCTATAGTCTAGTCTTAGTCTAGTCTATAGTCTTAGTCTATAGTCTAGTCAGAGTCTAGTCTAGGTCTAGTTCTATAGTCTAGTCTATAGTCTTTAGTCTATAGTCTCAGTCTATAGTCTAGTTGTTCTATAGTCTAGTCTAATAGGTCTTAGTCTATCGTCTAGTCTATAGTCTAGTCTATAGTCTAGGTCTAGTCTATAGTCTAGTCTATTAGTCTAGTTCTATAGTCTAGTCTATCAGGTCTAGTCTATAGTCTAGTCTATTAGTCTTAGTTAAGTCCCCCTAGTATAGTCTAGTCTTAGTAGTCTAGTTCTAGTCTAAGTCTCTGTCTAGTCTAGTAGTCTAGTCTATAGTCTAGTCTATTAGTCTAGTCTATAGTCTAGTCTATAGTCTAGTCTATAGTCTAGTCTATAGTCTAGTCTATAGTCTAGTCTATAGTCTAGTCTATAGTCTAGTCTATAGTCTAGTCTATAGTCTAGTCTATAGTCTAGTCTATAGTCTAGTCTATAGTCTAGTCTATAGTCTAGTCTATAGTCTAGTCTATAGTCTAGTCTATAGTCTAGTCTATAGTCTAGTCATAGTCTAGTCTATAGTCTAGTCTATAGTCTAGTCTAGTCTAGTCTATAGTCTAGTCTATAGTCTAGTCTATAGTCTAGTCTATAGTCTAGTCTATAGTCTAGTCTATAGTCTAGTCTATAGTCTAGTCTATAGTCTAGTCTATAGTCTAGTCTATAGTCTAGTCTATAGTCTAGTCTATAGTCTAGTCTATAGTCTAGTCTATAGTCTAGTCTATAGTCTAGTCTATAGTCTAGTCTATAGTCTAGTCTATAGTCTAGTCTATAGTCTAGTCTATAGTCTAGTCTATAGTCTAGTCTATAGTTAGTCTATAGTCTAGTCTATAGTCTAGTCTATAGTCTAGTCTATAGTCTAGTCTATAGTCTAGTCTATAGTCTAGTCTATAGGTCTAGTATAGTCTAGTCTATAGTCTAGTCTATAGTCTAGTCTATAGGTCTAGTATATAGTCTAGTCTATAGTCTAGTCTATAGTCTAGTCTATAGTCTAGTCTATAGTCTAGTCTATAGTCTAGTCTATAGTCTAGTCTATAGTCTAGTCTATAGTCTAGTCTATAGTCAGTCTATAGTCTAGTCTATAGTCTAGTCTATAGTCTAGTCTATAGTCTAGTCTATAGTCTAGTCTATAGTCTAGTCTATAGTCTAGTCTATAGTCTAGTCATAGTCTAGTCTAGTCTAGTCTAAGTCTAGTCTATAGTCTAGTCTATAGTCTAGTCTATAGTCTAGTCTATAGTCTAGTCTATAGTCTAGTCTATAGTCTAGTCTATAGTCTAGTCTATAGTCTAGTCTATAGTCTAGTCTATAGTCTAGTCTATAGTCTAGTCTATAGTCTAGTCTATAGTCTAGTCTATAGTCTAGTCTATAGTTAGTCTATAGTCTAGTCTATAGTCTAGTCTATAGTCTAGTTCTATAGTCTAGTCTATAGTCTAGTCTATAGTCTAGTCTATAGTCTAGTCTATAGTCTAGTCTATAGTCTAGTCTATAGTCTAGTCTATAGTCTAGTCTATAGTCTAGTCTATAGTCTAGTCTATAGTCTAGTCTATAGTCTAGTCTATAGTCTAGTCTATAGTCTAGTCTATAGTCTAGTCTATAGTCTAGTCTATAGTCTAGTCTATAGTCTAGTCTATAGTCTAGTCTATAGTCTAGTCTATAGTCTAGTCTATAGTCTAGTCTATAGTCTAGTCTATAGTCTAGTCTATAGTCTAGTCTATAGTCTAGTCTATAGTCTAGTCTATAGTCTAGTCTATAGTCTAGTCTATAGTCTAGTCTATAGTCTAGTCTATAGTCTAGTCTACAGTCTAGTCTACAGTCTAGTCTATAGTCTAGTC
Organism: Lucilia sericata; assembly: GCF_015586225.1. NCBI lineage: Eukaryota > Metazoa > Arthropoda > Insecta > Diptera > Calliphoridae > Lucilia > Lucilia sericata. Next base: position 683,505 of record NW_023994081.1, on the reverse strand, counting down.
TATAGTCTAGTCTATAGTCTAGTCTATAGTCTAGTCTATAGTCTAGTCTATAGTCTAGTCTACAGTCTAGTCTACAGTCTAGTCTATAGTCTAGTCTATAGTCTAGTCTATAGTCTAGTCTATAGTCTAGTCTATAGTCTAGTCTATAGTCTAGTCTATAGTCTAGTCTATAGTCTAGTCTATAGTCTAGTCTATAGTCTAGTCTATAGTCTAGTCTATAGTCTAGTCTATAGTCTAGTCTATAGTCTAGTCTATAGTCTAGTCTATAGTCTAGTCTATAGTCTAGTCTATAGTCTAGTCTATAGTCTAGTCTATAGTCTAGTCTATAGTCTAGTCTATAGTCTAGTCTATAGTCTAGTCTATAGTCTAGTCTATAGTCTAGTCTATAGTCTAGTCTATAGTCTAGTCTATAGTCTAGTCTATAGTCTAGTCTATAGTCTAGTCTAGTCTAGTCTATAGTCTAGTCTATAGTCTAGTCTATAGTCTAGTCTATAGTCTAGTCTATAGTCTAGTCTATAGTCTAGTCTATAGTCTAGTCTATAGTCTAGTCTATAGTCTAGTCTATAGTCTAGTCTATAGTCTAGTCTATAGTCTAGTCTAGTCTATAGTCTAGTCTATAGTCTAGTCTATAGTCTAGTCTATAGTCTAGTCTATAGTCTAGTCTATAGTCTAGTCTATAGTCTAGTCTATAGTCTAGTCTATAGTCTAGTCTATAGTCTAGTCTATAGTCTAGTCTATAGTCTAGTCTATAGTCTAGTCTATAGTCTAGTCTATAGTCTAGTCTATAGTCTAGTCTATAGTCTAGTCTATAGTCTAGTCTATAGTCTAGTCTATAGTCTAGTCTATAGTCTAGTCTATAGTCTAGTCTATAGTCTAGTCTAGTCTAGTCTAGTCTAGTCTATAGTCTAGTCTATAGTCTAGTCTATAGTCTAGTCTATAGTCTAGTCTATAGTCTAGTCTATAGTCTAGTCTATAGTCTAGTCTATAGTCTAGTCTATAGTCTAGTCTATAGTCTAGTCTATAGTCTAGTCTATAGTCTAGTCTATAGTCTAGTCTATAGTCTAGTCTAGTCTAGTCTAGTAGTCTAGTCTAGTCTAGTCTATAGTCTAGTCTATAGTCTAGTCTAGTCTAGTCTAGTCTAGTCTATAGTCTAGTCTATAGTCTATAGTCTAGTCTAGTCTATAGTCTAGTTAGGTCTATCGTTCTTAGTCTAGTCTATAGTCTAGTCTTTGAGTCTATAGTCTAGTTATATGTCTAGTCTATAGTTAGTCTAGTCTAGTCTATAGTCTGTCTATAGTCTAGTCTCTAGTCTAGTCTATAGTCTAGTCTATAGTCTAGTCTATAAGTCTAGTCTTATAGTCTAGTCTATAGTCTAGTCATAGTTAGTCATAGTTCTAGTCTCTATGTCTTAGTTTAGGTCTATAGTCTAGTCCTATAGTCTAGTCTATAGTCTAGTCTATAGTCTAGTCTATAGTCTAGTCTATAGTCTAGTCTATAGTCTAGTCTATAGTCTAGTCTATAGTCTAGTCTATAGTCTAGTCATTAGTCTAGTCTATAGTCTAGTCTATAGTCTAGTCTATAGTCTAGTCTATAGTCTAGTCTATAGTCTAGTCTATAGTCTAGTCTATAGTCTAGTCTATAGTCTAGTCTATAGTCTAGTCTATAGTCTAGTCTATAGTTCTAGTCTATAGTCTAGTCTATAGTCTAGTCTATAGTCTAGTCTATAGTCTAGTCTATAGTCTAGTCTATAGTCTAGTCTATAGTCTAGTCTATAGTCTAGTCTATAGTCTAGTCTATAGTCTAGTCTATAGTCTAGTCTATAGTCTAGTCTATAGTCTAGTCTATAGTCTAGTCTATAGTCTAGTCTATAGTCTAGTCTATATCTAGTTTATAGTTATTTTAGATTTTTTCAAGAAGCATAAAATTTAAAATTATATTAGGGGTTTTCATATAAACGTTCAAAAGCCTCGCAAACTGTGCAATCTGTGCATTTTCAATTTTACATTGAATTTGTCACAAATTGTGTGGGATTTTACTTCCACAACACTGATATATTTGATCGCATATTTGAACTGATCATTTTAAACTAATTTTTTTCTTCTAAATAATGCAAATAGCCATTTGTGCAAATGTGAAAGTTTGCACACGTGTTTCATGAATCCCCTTATTATATTGTTAATATAATGATAAAGGAAGGGGTAATTGCAAAAAATTCCGAACAAAAAAGTAGGATTTTGAACATGACCCTCTCCAATTTCGATGAAATTCGGTAAACATATTCTTCATGTAAATACGGAATTTAAAGTTCTCCAAAATTAAATTCGTTACGGTTCATATTTTATCGAGGTTCAAAATTAAAGCTTGTTGAAAATCTTAAAAAATATGAATTTTAATTGTTCGTATTTCGTATACGAAGAATGATTGTACCGAATTTCACTGAAAATCTCAGTTTTTCGTTTTTTTTTTTTTTTTTTTTACTTAATTAAATAGACTAGTCTATAGTCTAGTCTATAGTCTAGTCAATAGTCTAGTCTAGTCTATAGTCTTGTCTATAGACTAGTAATTACTTGAGAAATTATTTAATTAATTTATTACTCAATTTTTTTAAACAATTTTTATTATATTAATGGATATAGAAATATATTAATAATAAACAATTCTCTATAATTTTATAGATAATTTAATGAAAATAATTTATAATTTGGTTATTTAAATCGTCATTAAATCGTCAAAGCTATTTTCCATGTATACAATATACATGCTTGATGGTATTTATACGATTTTATAGTAATTATTTTAACTATCGAGAAATTTTATCAATTTCGATAGATTGTAGTTTTGTTTGTTTTTACTTTTTTCTTGATATTGCAAACACTTCTTTCATGTCGCCCTTACCGGCAGCAATTTCGGCCTCCTGCGCAAATCTCCTAAAATATGATCGCTTGTCGTTTCATGCCTTACATTTTATCTGTTTAGTTAAATTGTCCACTTTTCGTTGTGCCTCCGTGGTGATCCTTGTGTTGGGAAGAGATAGCAATCTAGCTTTTTGCGCCGCTCGTTCCTCGACAATCTTCCGAAATGCTGCAGATAAACATTCCTTAGCATTCTTTTTTGCCGTTCCTTTGCGGCATCCAATATTGAAGATTTAGCATTCTCCAAAGAGTTTCGATTGCGTGTTCAGTGCCGCTACTCCGTTCTGCATATTTTGCATTAAGGGATTCCACGAAATTCGGCTTTATGTTGTCATCCTGCAGTCTCCATATTTAAAATTTCCTTCGGCCTGGCATTCTTTCCCGTATTAAGGGGGCCGTTTAAAGTCTCAATTCAGCCACAATTAAGGAGTGATCACTCCCAATTTCAGCGCTTTGCTTGCTTCTTACGTAGAGAAGAGTATGAATCCAGCGCTTGCTGATGCATATCCAGCTGAAAATTTCGTACTAGCAGGGTGGGGTTTGGGGCCGTTCATGTTGTTTTATGTTGTACCTTGTGCATAAACATCGATCCGCCAATCATCAGGTTATGGTTAGAGCAGGCTTCTATTAGAAGACCACCATTTTCATTTTTCGATCCCATCCGCTGCTGTCCCATAACGTGTTCAATGCCCTCATTCAATCTCCCGACCATCGCGTTGAAATCACCCATTATAACAAAAAGATCATTATAATTTATCTGCGAAAGGTTGCGGTCCAGTGTTCTATAGAACTGTTCTTTCTGATCTGTTTCAGCGTAAGAGTGCTGATATTTGCATTCAGATGTTAATTGTGCAAGTTTTCCCACCTGGTTCAACGTCCTCACGTTCTTTTGGGCAAATCGAGTCCTTTTTCGTAAGCCAAAACAGTATCAGGTCACCTTCTGAAGTGTGCTTCTCGCCACATGTATTCCGCCTCATTTCGCTGATACCAAGTACATCAATATGAAGCTTTTTGCATTCAGATATTAATTGTGCAAGTTTTCCCACCTGGTTCAACGTCATTATGTTGAAAATCGAGTCCTTTTTCGTAAGCCATTAGTCGTCATCTGAAAAGGGGTCCTGTTTATATCTCTTTTTGAAATGTTGATATGTTATGTTTTAGGGAGTCAGAGGTTATCATCCTTTAATTCCTTAGTCTGGTGGCAGGCCTGCTGCCTTTACAAAAAAAGGGTGTTGTTGATCCATGGCTTCCAAACATGCCATGATCCCTATGCTTACTATAACTGTGCTTACTATGCACATTATGAAATAAAAATGTATTTAATTTTTTGTTTTTATGCAGAAATTTCTATGAAATCGTAAAAAACTATTGTAATTTCAATTAAATAGTTTAGTTGGTGTTCACATTGGGAAAATATTTGTAGGTTGACAAATAAAAATGTTTAACGAAAATTGATATTTTGTTTGCTCTTCAAAAATATTTTGTGTTCACATTACAGCCAACAAATATTTGATAGGTGTGAACGTAGCTTTATAAAAAAATGACTTACGGTAAGTTTAAATGCACTATCAACTAATTTAATAGAACCGAAAATTGCCTTGGTCAGTTAATAATTAGTTTCGAAAATGACACTAAACGAACTGAACAATCGAAAATGAAATGTAAAATTTTGTTTGTTTTTATACCCTTCTGTCTGTTGAAATCAGTTTTTTGAAGACCCCAGATATCTTTGGGATCCAAATCTTCAATAATTCTATCAGACATGCTTACGAGAAGTTTCCTATTTAAAATCAGCAAAATTCGTCCATAAACAACGGAGATATAAGCAAAAACTCGAGACAACCTCTGAAAATTTCATAAAAGAAAATTTTTTTCATGCTTTGGTAAATAATCAATAACAACACTGCTTATTCATTGCGTTGTGTATTTTGTTTTTTGTGTATGATGACCATGTTAGATGGAAAAGTGTTTAGTGTTATAGCAGAATCCACATTTGCGGAGCCACACCTACAATGATGAACAACTTAAATGCTGTTAAAAATCGATCATGTAATACAAATATGTTTGAATAATAATAAATAATGGGCGTGTCCCGTCCCCAATTTCCACAAAACTTTTTATTTTTGCTTTCCTACTAGTTTTAAATATACAAGAAGACGCTGTTTGTTCTTATAATTCTAATTCTGATTAAAAACATTCATTTTTGCCGTAAAACTATGTATCAATTGTGCAATTTTTTTTATATCTAAATTATTAAATAATTAAAATAAATGAAATTTGTTAAAATTTACTTTTTTATACTTTTCCAAGTAAAACAAAAATAAATAATTATGTTTTAACGCTGTTTTAAATTAAATGACGCCAGAATGCGTATTTCGACCACGTGCTTGGTCCCGATTTATTTAAGTAATTTATAGCCGAAAAACAAATTTTCAGGTAGAGGCTTTATATTTTTATATTTATGTATATATTCAGACATTTTTCTTATAAAATTGGTAATAACATTCTGAATTCGCCCATTTTTTTTTTTTTTTTTTTTTTTTTTTGCAAAATTCCTGTGATTGAGAATAGTTTCCAAAAACGCTTTTAGCAATTTTCTTCTTTAGTTAGGGGCTATATTCACAGACACTAGAATATGAATAGATTTCACCCACTGCCAACAGTAAACTGATTTTATTCTGAATGAACCTAACCAAGTGAGCCAAAAATATTGCTCAAAAACGTAATATGTTAAAACAAAATATTAAAAATCAAAAATTTAAAACTTGTTTAACAAAGTTTAAAAAAAAAACTGAAAATGGAGTTTTGAAACTACCGTGTAAAAAAAATAATTTTTTTTATCATAGTTGAGAACAGGTTTACGCTATCTTTTAAGGACAAAAATTTATATTCGAGTAAATATAGATATATTTTATGTAATATAATAGTTTTATTAGAATATTTTCCAAAATAAGTAAATTTTTTTTCCACAATTCCTAATACAGTGCTCTGAGACACGTTAATGGCATAGGGAATTTTTAATAACTTTAACATTTTTCAACCAATTTTTGTGTTTTACATCTTTTTGAAATACTAAATCTATGTACATTATGATTCTTTAACAATAATATGTAAAAAATATTTACCTAATATTCACACAATATCAAAATATACGAAGTATGCTCCTACCGCGACGAGGTCACGTTTTTGGGGACAAAAACTGTTGTAACTTAGGGCCAATCTTTAGATTAGCTAGAAAAGTTTTTTTGAGTACTCAATTAGTTAATTTTGTTTGCAAGTTTAAGCCCACAATGGAAATGCAAAAGTGTAAACACCTGATGCAAAAAAAATAATAAAATTTTTATAAATATAAACATTAAAATGTTTGATTTATTGATTAGTATAAATTATGGACATTTCAAAATATATTTGTTTTGTTTTAAATTTAATCTGATTATTAACTGGCATTTAATTCCCAACTCAAAAACCCGCTCTTAAAATAACAAGTAAGTATTATGCATACAATATAAATAATAATTCGTACTCTGTATATAATTTTATCTTTAATTAGAACACAAAGGAATAAACGGGATCGATTTAAAAAATGTTCATACGCGAGGTGTCCCTGGTGGTCCCATGAGGTCCAAATTTAAAACTTAAACTCAACAACACTATAGTCTATTTATATTCTATACTGTACTAGAATTGGACAAACCGTTTAGAAATTACTGAATTATTTCCCACTTTTTTATTTCCATGCCACAGTAATTTTTAATTTATTTAGTTTTGATTAAAGTGATTTGTAATTTGTTTAGTTTTAATTAAAACCTTTTTTGCCTTATGCATCTGGCGTGCACTTCTAAATTGCGATATTAATGTAAATTATACTAAATAATAATGCTTTCCCGTGCGTTTTTCCACTGCCGTGTTAATTAAAAATAATAAAAATAGAAAGTATTTCAACAAAAATATGTTTTAACTTGAATTTAACATAACTTTTAGCATCTTTTTTACATGAAACAAAAAAGGATATATTAGTAAATTTAACATATTAAAAAATAGATACAGAATTTCAAGGATATTAAAGGATTAAGGTTTGAAATATTTAAAAATATAAAAAAATATAAAAAAAATATTTAAAAATTACTTACCTCTACCCAAAGCGGTTCTACTGCTTTTGGACATCTTTCGTAAATTCCTATACCGTGAGAAAAGTCTATTACTTCATCGTCCGTGCCATGGATTACCAAAACTGGTGATTTCACTTTAGAAACTTTATCAATGCTGTTAATTATAAAATATAATAAAATAATTAACAGGCTGACAAAACATATGCATTAAAAAGGTTTTCATGAGGTATAATGGTATAAAAAACAAAAAATTCTCTAAAAAATTTAGGTAGGTAGGTAGGTGGTAGGTAGGTGGTAGGTAGGTCGATAGGAGGATGTATACTACATCAAATCCGAAGAAATACACCTAGGCCACTATCGGGCCTGTTGTGCGCTCCTTATCATGAAAAAAAAACTGAAAGAATTATTTTTCAGTGTTCAGAAACTCAGTTTCCTGAACGTAATTCCTAAGAATCTTCCAATCAGTGTTAGTCAGGAATGTTATTTCCGGAATAACATCACTTCCAAGATACTTGGATCTAACTTCGACGAATGCCTGGCAGTGGCAAAGAAAGTGCTCCAGAGTTTCACTGTCCTCTCCACATGCTCTACATTCGTCTGAATCCGCACGTCCAATTTTGCATAGATGTGCTCGTAGTCCTGTGTGTCCACTCAGAATACGTACCATCATACTAACTTCAGACTTGCGCATTTTGAGGAGATTTTTCGTCTCGCTCTCATCAGGGTCACCCCATAGGATCTTCGTGGTTCTACCCACTGTTTCATTATTCCAAGAGGCCTTATGGGATTCTCTCACCCATATTTTTAGTTCAGCTTTTGTTGCGTCGAATGGTTTTGCGTTTGTCAGGTTAACTGCCTCGAGCTCCCTTCCCTTTAAAGCTATTACATTCGCCCTTTCGTTGCCGACTACTCCCGAGTGGGCTGGTACCCATATGATGTGAACCTTACCTCTGGGAGAGTATTCAGTTAATGCTTTCTTACAATCCAATACGGTCTTAGATTTAATTCTATCGCCTGATATCGCCCTAATTGCCTTCTGGCTGTCGGTAAATATATTAAGCGCTCTAGGCGCCATATTTATTCTAATCCAATTTACGCATTCCGTTATTGCTCGTACTTCTGCCTGGAAGCTTGTGTTATCATTTGGTAAACGGTGGTATATTTCTGTTTCTGGGTCTTCAATATAGAAACCCAGCCCCACTTTGTCCCCCAATTTAGAGCCATCCGTGTAACAACGGATTCCTAATGGTATTTGCTCTAATGTTCCGCTTGACCAAGACATTCTATCTGGGATCAGCGTGTCAAAGTTTCCGACATATTCTGTGTCTGGTATACGATCAGGCACGTCCGATGATTGTGTATAACCTTCCAATGTGTCCAGTATACATTGATGACGTGTCCTATAACCGCTTTTGGCCAGTTCGCCTAAAGTAAAGAGCCGTTCGGCTGTAAGCGCCGCCTCATATCTTAAATATGTTTCAATGGGTGGAATATCTAGCAACGTTTCCACAGCTTTGGTTGAAGTAGTACACATGGCACCACTTATACCCAAGCAGCATGTACGCTGAACTCCCTGTAGTAGTTTGATATTGCACTTTTTGTCTAAAGCAGTCCACCAGATTATTGAAGCATAAGCTAGAATTGGTCTAATTACACTTTTATAAAGCCATTTTGTCATAGTAGGACTATGACCCCATTTCATGCCTATAGTTCTCCTACATATCGCCCAGCACCGATGTGCCTTGTTGATCCTATCCTCTATGTGGGATCTCCATTTTAATTTCCGGTCGAGGATTACACCTAAGTACTTAACTTTGTCACTGGTATCTTCTTGTCCAGGAAGCAAGGTTCAGTATACGAAGAAATTCTTGTCTTTCTAAAATATTTAAAATGTCGTTAACGTAACAAGTCCGCTTTTTATAGAAATTGAGATTTTGATGCAGAATGGTAGTATAACTTGAAATACACATGATATAATAAAAAAATTAAATTTTTTATACTTTAAACATGTACTTTTGATCCGGTATGCAAACGTCCTCAAAACAATAAAAATATACAAAGAAAAAGTGCTAAGTCCTTACAATTTGCTATTATAAACGCATTAATTAGTCATGTAAAAAGAAATATCAATCATTTTGTACATCAACGTCTAGGAAATAGTGTGTAGTTTGTAAAATCTTCAATTGAGTAAGAAATCATGGAATACATTTTAAAATAAAGTAAAACAAGTAAATATTGACAATAAACTGATTTTTTAAGAGGGATGATATAGAGAATAGCGTAAGTTATGGGCCGAATGTCATAGTAGTTAGTAAAGAAATTTTGATTCCTATAAAACATGTTAACGTTGAATTGCATCGCTATACTGCTATTTTAAGCCAGTTGTGTGCTTTAAAGTCTTTGGGGTAGGGTCAAACATTGCCCGATCCTCATAAAATGTTGTTGTTTATGTCGGATTTCATCACTATTCTGGTATTTTAAAAACAGTTATAAGCGTTAGAGTAATTTTTTCAAGGGTACTTTATATGGGACTTTGGTCAACTATGGACCGATACTCATTAAAATTAGTGTAGCAATTTAAGTTCATTAAAGTTTTCTCTATATAGCATTTCAAAGCTATACTGATAGGTTTAATAGATTTATGAGAGTTAAAAAGTGCTTTCTGAAGGGGATCTTATATGGGGGCAAGGATCAAAAAAAGTCCGATGTCCGCCATTCTTTACTATATAATTTTAAATTTAAATATAAAAAAATAACTTGCTCCAAATTTGATCACGATTACTTCTCAACATATTTATTTCTGTTTAATATCTTTTTCGAGCAGCCGCTTGTATGAGGGCTATAAGAAATAGTGGACCTACACTAACAAAATTTTATACACTTCGTCCGAAGGACACAGCAAAATATTTGTATCAAATTATATCAAATTATCTTCAAAATAGAACCTGTACGTAAGGAAAAAGTTATAAGAAAATGTGCTAAGTCCAGCAAAAAATAAAAATTCAGAAAAAGAAAACGTGCTAAGTCCAAAAAAAAAAAACAAAACCTCCATAAATATTCAACAGCAGAAATCTAAGAAAAAAACTACGTTTACAGATTTTAAAAATATGAAATACAAGAGAAGTTATGAAGTTTTTTGCTTCTCCTGTAAAATTTTCAAAAGAGGACTTGTTACGTTTGCGTACTAAGCTAACGATATGCAATAAATAAAATACATAAAGCAATTCATTATAAGGTCAATTACAATTAATTGTAATGTGTAATTGAGCAATTTTTATTTGTAATTGAAATTTTGCCAATAACAGTTACTTGTAATGTGTAATTGACCAACAATTGTGTGGAGAAAATCACAATTAAAGGTTGAACCCACCAAAATCGACCAATTTTTAATAGTTGATATCTAAAAAACTAAATGTCCAATCAAACTAAATTTTAATAGCCTATAGCTTCCTAATTTTATTCCAATAAATAGATTTTGTTTTTAAAAAATTAGCTTCAGAGCTTATTCGGAGAAAACTTATTTTGCACGGATATGATAAAAACTAATGTGTTTCTATACGTTTGATACCAAAAAACGTTAAAATATCATAATCCTTGATAGGAAAAATTACACAGGCCAACGATTAAAAAACTTTTTAAATAATTTTCACTAATCTCAGTGTTATTTAGTGTGCTGATTTCAAATATGGAAATAAAAAGTCATATCACACAAAAATTGTCCACATTATCATCTTTTATTCCTTTTGACTATGTACTTGAGTCCCAACAAATATAAAATTCTGTACTTTTACAGAAGTTGCGAGTTATTGAATGCATTCCGGAAAAATTTAGCGGGATAGGACCACGTTAACTGCTGACACCACGGTTCTAAAAGGGAAAACAATTTTTACGAACATTTCGGCACTAAATTTATTTTTTTGGATTTTAACAGCAAATAATTGGAATATATATTCAATTATCGTTCAAATAAGATATAAAACACAATAATCGGTCAAAAATGTAAAAAAATATTACAAATTCCTCCGATCATTTAGGGCCAATCTTTACGCGAACGATTAGCGATTAAATTAAAATTAATCTTCGGAAGTTGTTTTTGAGTACTCAGTTAGTTAATTTTGTTTGATAGTTTAAGCGCCCAATGGAGGTGGTTCAAACTTGAGCAAGAAATACAAAAGTGTAAACAGCTGATAAAAAAAAATTAATATAATTTTTATAAAAATAAACATTCAAATATTTTATTTATTGATTAGAATAATTTATGAAGAATTCAATATAAAATTTTTTTGTTTTTAATTCAAGTTTTCGTTATTTTTCATATTATAATTACAATTGTCTTCTTCTTTTTATGAAACATGCATTGTTTTGATAGCAAACAGTGACGCACACTGTCACGAGCGTGGGCAAAAATAGTTAAATATTATTTAAAAATTTTATGTAGTTTTTTAGTTATTGTAGCTCAAAGTTAAGGTTTGCATGCAAGATAATATATTTAAGAGAAAAACCTAAAATTTGACATTTGCTTGTCGTTATTTAAATTAAAATCTGTTTTGGTAATGGCTGATATATTTGTAACACAATTGAAAGGTAGATATATAACGATAATTGCAACACTGTTTTGGTTTGAAAGTATTGATCCTTCTCGAAATACCGTTAGATAAAGGATACCTCCTGAGTATAACTACGATTTTGATACAAATGTTAAGAAAAGTAATACATGTCTGATGTCTTACATAATATTGAATAATTTGTGGTAAATTTGATATAAATAATACTAGTGGATACATAGTAGGAATAACTAAAATTTGCACAATAGCGACAATTTTGTTAAATTGTGTTTTGGATTTGAGAATTTATTTAGAGGTTATTAGTTATTTTATGAAAAATTTTTTTTCTTGGTGAAGGGAAACTTTTGTTTCAAATGTGGAAAATTGTTTAAGTATGCATGGAATTTAATTTTTAATTACTGTCGAAAACTTTTATAAAATTTTCATTATAAAATAAAATTTTGAAAGGAAGGAAACGGGAAATAATTGTGAAATAAATTTTTATAATACAATTTTTTTTTTTCAAATTTGTGAAATTTATTCAACGCAGTTTGATTGGAATCTAATATAGTTGCATCATTGGATGTTATTAATATGCCTTATTGTATTGGAGAAATCAGAAACTTTCGATTATCTTTAAGAACATTTAAAATTTGGTTAACCATACCCAGCAGCAGACAACTATTACACCGTGCGACAGCAATTATAGGACTTAAACGAGACCATATACATATGAAAGCTTATGTCATATATAGTAGAACTGCGTTTTTAGTTTTTCATTTTGTGATCTTTTCTCCAGAAATAGATACAATTTATTATTATTACTTTTCAGGACGAAAAATGTATCCTTTTATAAACTTGAGAATTTCCAATATATTTTTCTAAAAAAAATATATGTTGAAACCATGCATATACTTTAACATATGCTTAAATTTCGTACTTATAGCTTTATAAGTTAAGCCTAAACAGAAAAAAACATATTATTAAGTTCATTAAAAAAAATACTATCGATACAGCATTTAAGATTACAAAAATATTAGACATTCCCCGACAGCCGGTTCTACGTACCGTAATGACCCGAATTATTCGGCTAAGGGCTGTCAACCCCAGCAACAACAATACAATTTTCTGCAGCGGAGCAACATCTTCCGGCATTGCTGCTCCGCATCCTTTTGGTCCGTGCCGGAATTGAATTAAATCCCGGACCATGGTTCTGCACAGTTTGCCAGAACCGACTGCACCATATGTCCATCCAAATAAGGTGCAACGCTTGTTGCACAAAATTTCAGTGATAACCCGATATATGCAAGACAACAACATCGTGGTCGCTGCGGTCCAGGAGACTAAACTGACGAACAATTCCAGTCTGCAAAGTTGTAACGGATACAACATTCTCCGAAAAGACCGCACCAGAAGTAACGGTGGGGGCATTGCTTTTATCATTCACAACACCGTGCAGTATAGAGCTCTTTCTCTCGATTCTAACTCCAGAGACCAATATCTTGAAGTTCAAGGTATTGCAGTTAGATCGGGAGAAACTGACTTAGAACTCTATAATGTCTATATTCCGCCAGTAGAAAGCAGGCTACCGTCCCGAAATCAGAACTTTGTTAGACGGCGATATGCGTCTTGTCCTAGGGGACTACAACGCCCACCATCAGCTCTGGCACTCTCCTTTAGGGGAAGACCAGAGAGGTGTGTTGCTGGCGGAACAGATTGACGAGTCCACCTTCTGCACCCTGAATGATGATGCCCCCACGCGGATTATGGGTACCTGTGCTAGCTCGCCCGACATCACCATAGCGAGTGCTGGTTTGATCAACTACGCAACACGGCGAGCCGTAGTTTCTCTGGGATCAGACCACTTACCCATAATCGTTTGTCTGGATCGACCTAACGATTTTATCGTCTCTGAACGCCGTCAATACGTAAACCAAAAGAAAGCAGACTGGCACGGCTTCAGAGAATTCACCGAACTCATCTTCAGTGATCTAAATTTTCCCTCCAACGTACACCATTCAGAGAGGAAGTTCCGTGAAACTGTCATCTCAGTAGCTGCTCGCTTTATACCTGCTGGTCGTATATCCGTAGTGCGGCCGCACTTCCCAGCAGAAGCAGCCAGGCTTGCATATGAAAGAGATAACATCCGAAATACCAACCCAGGTGATCCAAGACTCACCCAGCTGAATATTGAAATCAGCAGGTTGGTAAATGAGGACAAGCGGAAAAGATGGCTAGAACACTTGAAGAACTGCAACCTGAGTTCGGGTGTTAGTAAGATGTGGTCTTCAGTTCGATCTCTCTCTAACCCGACGAAGAAGGATGACAGGGTCGCTATTAAGTTTGCAGATAGGGATTTCCGACCCTGAAGGGTGCTCGCGCGCATTTTCCCGGCAATTCATTGAGCACCCTGAGAGAGACAAGGCGAAACGAAGTGTTGTTCGCAAACTTCACAACCTTCCAGTCACGGACATTCCACAACCCTTCACCCCAGCTGAAGTTGCAGACGTCATCAACAACGCCAAACCATCTAAGGCGATTGGCCCCGACGGAATATCCATGCTGATGTTAAAACACCTTGGCGAGCGGGGAGTTGTGTACCTGACTATGGTCTTCAACAAGTCACTGAGCAGCCTCGTAATACCCGAAGCCTGGAAAAAGGGTAGAGTCATTCCCATTTTAAAACCTGGGAAAGACGCGACAGAGGGACAATCATACAGGTCGATTTCCCTCCTATCACCAGTCGCGAAGACTCTTGAGGCGCTTCTCCTAATATGGAATGTCCTAATAAAAACAAATTTTGTGTTGTTTGTTTTTTATTTGTACCTTTTAATAAAGGAAAAAATGTAACAAAGGCTTTTGGGGATAAGTATGAACCATATTTTTAATAAACATGGTTCCGAAGGCATGGTATATACCAGAAGTTGTGTGTAATTATTGTTACAAGGGGTTACTACGATCTAAGCAGTTCCCAATAAAATATGTGTACCCAGAAATTTAGTTGAAGCGGAGTGAGCATTCGCGCGATTTATGTTACTTTTGCCGAAATCAGCCGAATACCATCAGGCTGAAGAATCAAGATAGGGAGAAAATCGTTTACTATAAATGTGCAGCCCGCGGTACTACGTTCAACATCAAATCCAAAGGCTTCATCGGAAGAGGTTCGCACAATTCCATGTGATGATTTAGAATTACTGAGTATCGGCTCTAGATCAGAACTTTATTCGGAATTTTTACCAATAGGAAATATGCTAGCCGACCCATCGCCGCATTATATAACCCCAGCGGATTTTGATGATCTCATGCATGACACAAATATTTCGCAAAGAAGTGCTGAAGTATTAGGTTACCGATTACAACAGTGGAAATTGGTTTCTGAAGATTTTCGGGTAACATCAGTACGAAAGCGTTCAAACGAGCAATCTTTTGACGCATGTTTCAAAGTGAATGACCAAACTGGCATCACTTACGCAGATGATGTTGAAATGGCGCCTCTTTATAGATGGATCAACGAAGAGCCTCAAAAGTGTGTTGCTTCACGTAGGTAATGTGTATCCATCAGTGCCAATTATTTATGGTACAGATGTTAAAGAAAATTATGATAGTATAAGCGCTATTCTAAAATTAATAAATTATGACCGACATTGTTGGATGATTTCTTCTGACCTGAAAATAGTTGCCATTTTAATGGGTTTAAAAAAAGGTTTGCCAAACACCAATGTTTTTTGTGTCTTTGGGAAGGTCGGCGCAAAGAGAAAATTTCTTAGTTAATAGAAAATCTGAAAACTACGAAGAAATCGTCCGCAATCTCGTTCGCAACTTCGGTGAAATGGGTGTGAATATGTCACTGAAAATACACTTCTTAGATAGGCACCTAGATTTTTCCCCGATAATTTGGGTCATTTTAGTGACGAACATGGGGAACGATTCAACCAGCAATTAAAGAAAATCGCTTTAGAGAAAAGAGCACTTGTCGCATGCACGCTAAATACTGTTGGTCGATATGTCGAGATTCACATACTCCATACATGCGGCAGAGTAAACGTATTCACTTTTCTCCATAATATATTTTTATATTTCTTCTTTCTTTTATCTTTATTCTATCTTTATTTAGTATTTGGTATAGCTTAGATATTTTTTTATTATATAAATTTAATTTTTTTATAATAATTGTTCCTGCTGGTACTAATTGGGAATTTATTAGAATTATACTAAAATATGAAAGAATAAAATTTAATTAACTCTTTTGTTTCATTTCCAATGATTGTCTTTTTTTATTTGATACACATATTGACAAACACTTATAAAAATATTTATTTAATTTTTTATAAGTTTGTACATCCTTGAAACTTTGAAGTCCTTTAAAAGGAGAAAAGATCAGAAAATTAAAAACTGAGAACGCAGATTTACTATATACGATCTCCAGTACTATCGTATTTTTGTTGTTGTTGTAACAGCTAAAACTATACAATAATCTAGTTATGGAGTTCTACATCAATGCCCAGGCCTAAAAATTGGGCTACTTCAACTGGATTTATGGAATATGTGGTGGGTGTCATGAGGACCCTGACCACATGCAGGACATTCGTTGGGGACGGCACGGTCTATACGTGACCAGTAGGCATTGAGCCTGTTGCTCCATCCCGATCTTAGTTGTGCCAGAACTACTCTTGTTTTCCGCGGCAGGTTTTCTTCCGTGTCTGCTATGGTTTTCTTCCGTGTCTGCAAGTACGACATTCATGCGGTATCCTGCGACCGCGTAATTTATGGCGTCTCTATGAATGTCGTTCAAAGCTGCCGAATACGAGGACTGATCCAGTGGATCCCCCACATATCTGCATATGTTTTCCTCGTATATACGAAGATCCTTCCTGACATGCCTCGGGGGAGTATCCAATTGTATGATGTTAAAATTGGGATGACTTCTCCGATGACATCCCAGGAGGAACTGTTTAGTCAACATGACATTGTGTTCCTTGACTGGAAGGACCTTCGTTTCCTCGTGCAGGTGATGTTCCGAAGTAATTTGTAGGCAGCCCGTTACAGTCCTTAGGGCGACATTTTGGCAGCTTTGAATGTTTCTCCACTGGGTATCACTTAGCGAAGGTGACCACACTGGAGCAGCATAGTTAACCACTGACCGACCAATCGTTTTATATGTAGCCAACAAGGTTTCTTTATCCATACCCCAAGTGCTGCCGGCTAGCGCTTTGAGGACCTTGTTTCTACTTCGCAATTTGTGCGTGATTGCAGTGGCGTGAGCTGAGGAAGTAAAGAGGCTATCAAATGTGACCCCCAATATTTTTGGGTGGTGCACGGTCGGAATTTGGACTCTATCGACCACGATGCCAAGGTTTAGGTTTACTTCCTTCGTCCAGGTGGTAAAAAGTGTTGTTGAAGACTTCGCTGGTGATAATTGCAGGTTACGCGCAGTGAAGAACTGATGTATTTCGTGGAGATAACCATTCACCAGAACGCATAATTCATCAATGTTGTGGCCCGTCGCCATGATTGTACAGTCGTCCGCATATGAAATCACTTCCACGCTTTGTGGAGGTGCGGGGAGCTTAGAGAGGTAGAAGTTAAACAAAAGTGGCGATAGTACTCCACCTTGAGGTACGCCTTGTTTAACTCTACGGGGTTTGGAGCGTCTGTCTCTAAACTCCACGAACGACTAACGGCCACTCAGATAATTTACGATCTATCTCTTCGTGTTGTTGGGCATTGTGGATTGCAGGATATCCTCGAAGAGTGTGGCGTGACTGACAGTGTCGAAGGCCTTCGACAGGTCAAGAGCCACTAGGACCGTCCTTTCACAGGGCCTCTGCTGATTTAGGCCTTGTGAGATCTGAGTGGCAATGGCGGTTAATGCTGTAGTGGTGCTGTGCATTTTGCGGAAGTCATGCTGGTGACGAGCTGCTGTTAGGTGGCTGGACAGCTGGGGGAGGAGAAGCGCCTCAAGAGTCTTCGCGACTGGTGATAGGAGGGAAATCGGCCTGTATGATTGTCCCTCTGTTGCGTCTTTCCCAGGTTTTAAAATGGGAATGACTCTACCCTTTTTCCAGGCTTCGGGTATTACGAGGCTGCTCACTGACTTGTTGAAGACCATAGTCAGGTACTCAACTCCCCGCTCGACAAGGTGTTTTAACATCAGCATGGATATTCCGTCGGGGCCAATCGCCTTAGATGGTTTGGCGTTGTTGATGACGTCTGCAACTTCAGTTGGGGTGAAGGGTTGTGGTATGTCCGTGACTGGAAGGTTGTGAAGTTTGCGAACAACACTTCGTTTCGCCTTGTCTCTCTCAGGGTGCTCAATGAATTGCCGGCAAAATGCGCGCGAGCACCCTTCAGGGTCGGAAATGGGGATATCTGCAAACTTAATAGCGACCCTGTCATCCTTCTTCGTCGGGTTAGAGAGAGATCGAACTGAAGACCACAACTTACTAACACCCGAACTCAGGTTGCAGATCTAGCCATCTTTTCCGCTTGTCCTCATTTACCAACCTGCTGATTTCAATAATCAGCTGGGTGAGTCTTGGATCACCTGGGTTGGTATTTCGGATGTCATCTCTTTCATCTGCAAGCCTGGCTGCTTCTGCTGGGAAGTGCGGCCGCACTACGGATATACGACCAGCAGGTATAAAGCGAGCAGCAACAACAACAATGTATCGATAAAAGTATTTTTTTATGAACTTAATAATATGTTTTTTTCTGTTTAGGCTTAACTTATAAAGCTATAAGAACGAAATTTAAGCATGTGTTAAAGTATATGCATGGTTTCAACATATATTTTTTTAGAAAAATATATTGGAAATTCTCAAGGATATAAAAGGATACATTTTTCGAAGGACATTTTTTACAACTTTTCGTCCTGAAAAGTAATAATAATAAATTGTATCTATTTCTGGAGAATGCTCTCTATCATTTTATATTCATACAACGCAGTTCTACTATATATGACATAAGCTTCCATATGTATATGGTCCCGTTCAAGTCCAATTATTGCTGTCGCACGGTGTAATCAAAGCGAGCGTTGCCACATTAAGGAAAAGTGTAAAATACTTTGAGAAATTTTTAAACACGTATGTGTAATTTATTAAAGACTAGATTTTTGTACCCGTTGCCCGGGGTTTTAAGTGGTTTCATAACATTATACTTAAGTATTCTCCCGTTAGAGTAAACTAAAAAATGTGCATTATGTCCATAGAACAATTTCTGAAATTTTTCAACATTTAGAAATATAAAAATTTCGTTGACTTAAATAACACAACATAGCATTTACGAAATGAAAAAAGTTTACTCATTTTATTCCTCACTAAGAGATTACTTCACAATTTTTTCCAATTTACAAAGCTAAAAGATTCCAAAATTATAATTCTGATAATATCTAGTTAGGTAAAACTATAATATACATATTTAAATTAGGAGAAAGAATAATTTTTGACTTAAAGCATAAAGTGCTAATTTTTCTCTAACTTATTCATGTTTCAAAAAATGCTGAAGGTCTCCTTATAAAGAAACTCCTAGCAATTTTTTTGTGATCTTATAAAGCTATAAAAGAAATTTTATTGAATTTGAACAATATTTATAAAAGATACCAACACAGTACCAAAAATACTACCCATACCGTCTTTCTCCATTGAATTATTCAAATTCATGTATTTTGTTTAATATATTTTGTATTATTTCAGAAATCGATGTTGTAGAACATTTATTAAGAAAATCACGTCAGACGGGATCCTTTGCAAAAACATTTTTCAAAAACACATATTTTGACCGATTACGGAAAAATATTAATAAAAATATATATATTTCTCAAATTTCATAAAACTACAAAAAATGTAGCAAAGGAACGCATAATAAGCCGTTTTTGCACATTTAGTTTGAATTTCTTTTTTATGTCTTTCCCTCTAGGGGTGGACTTTTGAATACACATATCTCTGAAACTAAAAACTCATCGTCTAAAATATTTTTACTTAAGAACGAAAAAAATCAGACTAAAACATAGAAGTACAAATTTTTCCTGTTTTTCGCCTTTTCTCCTATTTCGAAACGGAACTTTGCTACATAATACATATTTCAGAAAGCTTAATCAGAAATGTTTTTGCTTGAGCACACTGAAAATAATCCATGCTCAACTTTACGAAAAAAATTTCGTAACTTATATTTTCATAATATTTACAAAAATTTCGTGTATAATACGAAATATTACTTAATAAAACCCTTTTCTATTTTTACGAAAGTACGAAAACCTTTCGTAATATTTTTTCATAAATTTTAGCGAAATTAAACATAATGATATTAAGTATAGTATCATTAGATAAAACTACAACATTTTTATAAAATTTAAGAAAAAGTGTAATATAAAAAATTGACGAACTATTTTCATAAAAAAATTAAAAATTCGTGTGGAGGATAATTTTTAACTAATATTAGAAAAATAATTTTAAAATTAACAAAAATGTTTGCATAAATTAATATTTCGTAAATTTTACCATATTTATTAAAAATTCAATGTTTTCAATTTATGTAAATTAATTTTTTTATTTTGCATATACTAAAACATTTCGTACAATTTCGTATATATTAGGCATGGATTTTTTTCAGTGTATAGACAATAATTAGTATTTACTCCCAAAAGTAGGAATTTTGTCTCTTTTTCATCCACATACCCCTTCTTGTCCCTTCTTATCCAAGTTTTTGAAAAGAATATAGTAAATCACACCGTAATTAAAAACGTTATGCACACGCTACATGTCGCAATTTGCAAGATAATTTGATGAATTTGGCACATACTCTTCCAAGGACGAATCCTATTGAAAATGGTTGTATCACACCAAAAATCTGCAAAACTAAGTTTTTTATAAGTTTTAATGACACTGCTGATTTTCGCAATGATTGGTCCTCATTTGATCACATCCCCCATATAATGTCCCCTTCATAAAAAGACTTGATTGTTCAAATTCACTTATAAACACTAATATTACGGCGATATTCTACATAAATAACTTTAATGTAGACGCTAATCCCTTTACCAAAATTTATAGGGATAGGCCCCTATTAACCACCTACCCCCATATAACCCTCTTTCAGAAAATCCTTTTTTGGCAATAAATTGTTAAAATATTTCTGAAATAAAGTAAAAATTAATTTAAATGTTTTATTATTAAAAACATAATCAACATTTGTAACGTAATCACTGGTGTAGGGCATCATATCGTCAGCCATGATCAACTATAAATTCTTACTTGTTTATTTATTTGTTTTATTTATTCACTGCAGTAGTTTGCATTGTCTGAAAATATGCATTTATTGAGTCTATTTACGCCGCAAATACAGATTTCCCTTTTTTACCGGCTTTTTCCCCTAAGGGTGGGAGTTCTAAATATATGAACATATGTCTGAGACTATCAAAATCATAGTTTATAATATTTTGGCTTTAGAATAGAAAAAATCGTTCTTAAAGCACAAAAGTACTAATTTTGTCAGATTTTCGCCATTTGGCCTATTTTTTGTCCCCTTCCGGTATAATTTTCGCAACGGCACTTTATTAATTTATATTTCTAACAAATTAAGTAGTTTAATCGAAAATGATTTTGCTTAATGATAGACAAAATAAGTATTTACTATCAATAGTACTCATTTTGCCCGTTTTCACCCATTTTACTCCCTTTTTGCCCCCTCCTAGTCCTCCAATATATAGCCTATAACACTCTCCAAGTATAGATCTAACCATGTTCCAAATTTGAAGAAAATCGGTCCAGCCGCTTAGGCGTGATTGACGAACAAACAAACAAACAAACGAACAGACTTACAAAGAGATTTATAATATACAGTTAATCTCAAAAATAAGTATACAGAAATACTGACAATTGGTTTTATTTAAAAAGGATATTATTTTTTCAAAAATCAAAAAAGTAACATATTTATTTATTAAAAACAATTATAATAATTATTATTCACTACTTTTTTCCGGGTTATTTTGGTTACTTGAGTTCTCATTTAAGGTGTAGTTAAATAGGTACAAAATTTATGTCACAAAAGTAAGTATACAGATAATTTCAATATGTATTTGGCTTAATGATATTAACAAAATTCATGACAATTTTACCTGTTTGAATGTAATTATTTTATAATAAAATATTCCGTACACTATAACATGGAAAAAAATCACTTTTTGTTCCGAAAAATTGAAATTTTTGATAATTGATCTGAATAATATTTATAAGAGCATTTTTTCCTATTTAAGAACATCTGGCTATTTAAACCCCCGGAGTTTTGGATCGGGTATTCAATAATATCCCTCGTTTGTTCATTATGATGCATTGGAAGACGATATTTTAACTTTTAAATTAATTGTTTCTTTACAATAATTACAATCCATTGCGGAACATTGCCGTTTTTAACATAGTATAGCGTACATATTCGATATTTAACGGCGATTTCCTAAAATTTATGTCTTAAAATGCGATATTAATAATATTTGCACTAGTATCCATTAATTAAAACAATTTTTTTGGTTCCAATCATCCATTACACACTCCTAAATACTACCAATAATCGTCAAATAGTGACCACGTCACTAACTTACACTACATATCGGTTCTGAAATTGATTATTGTCCAAAATAGTAAGATTTTTATATTAAATCAGGCTCAATTGGTGGTATGAATACGAATTGAACAATTTTGAACACGGATACATCTTAATTTGTTGCTAGAACAAATAAAATGTCCGATCCATAAAACATGGTTATTGTATCGAGTATATCAAGATATGATTGGTAGCATTATTGTATGCTTTGGAAAACGGAGTATTTGGAAAACCTGTTTAAATTAAAGAAAATATATAGAATTATCCAAATTTTAATGTTTATGTTGTAAGTCTTAAGAAATCAGAGTTAAATTTCGGGTTTTTAAGAACGTACTGTGTTCAAAATGGCCAAATCCATGCATATAACATTAATTTCGAAATAACAACTCTTTTCAAAAGTTAAAAATTCTATTTCCAATGCATCATTTGGAGGGTTCAATGACCACCAGATCCACAATCCGGGGTCTAAAGTGGAAAAAAATCGTAGAAATGAGAAAAAACTGTTCTACTAATTAATTCCGGAGCCAATCGGCCGAAATTTTAAGATTTCGGAACTAAAAGTAGATTTTTTCCAAGTAATTGTGTAAAAAATATTTTATAAAAGTAATTATATTAATACAAGTAAAATTTTCATAAATTTTGTTAATATCATTAAACCAAATATATACTAAAATGATCTGTATACTTACTTTTGTGACGTAAATTTTGCACCTTTTTAACTTTAGCTTAAATGAGAACTCAAAGAACCAAAATATGAAGAAAAAAAGTAGTGAATAATAATTATCATAATTGTTTTTAATAAATAAATGTGTTACTTTCTTGTTTTTTGAAAAAAGAATATGTTTTTTTAAATAAAACCAATCGTCAGTATTTCTGTATACTTATTTTTGTGATTAACTGTATATTAGGATGTACAACGATATTTATAAGTAGTTGTTAAATTTGAACCTTATTTGCAATGCGGTCTTTAATGCCACTTTTTACATCGAAGAGGGATAAGGGAAATATAGGCATATCCTTATAAATTTTGCTAGAGGAATTTTCATCTACATTAAAGTTAATTATGCAAAATTATTGTGTTATTATTGTTTACTAGCTATACCCAGTGTGCTTTGCTATGTAAATAAAACAACACTTTACGATTTTCTAACTATAATAGATTTCTAGATATATACAGTTAATCGCAAAAATAAGTATACAGAAATACTGACGATTGGTTTTATTAAAAAAAAAATATTATTTTTTTCAAAAAACAAAAAAGTAACACATTTATTTATTAAAAACAATTATGATAATTATTATTCACTAATTTTTTTCTTCATATTTTGGTTCTTTGAGTTCTCATTTAAGCTGAAGTTAAAAAGGTGCAAAATTTACGTCACAAAAGTAAGTATACAGATCATTTCAGTATATATTTGGTTTAATGATATTAACAAAATTTATGAAAATTTTACTTATATTAATATAATTACTTTTTAATAAAATATTTTTTACACAATAACTTGGAAAAAATCTACTTTTAGTTCCGAAATCTTGAAATTTGTGCCGATTGGCTCCGGAATTAATTAGTAGAACAGTTTTTCTTATTTCTACGATTTTTTTCCACTTTAGACCCCGGATTTTGGATCTGCTGGTCATTGAACCCTCCAAATGATGCATTGGAAATTGAATTTTTAACTTTTGAAAAGAGTTGTTATTTCGAAATTAATGTTATATGCATGGATTTGGCCATTTTGAACACAGTACGTTCTTAAAAAACCGAAATTTAACTCCGATTTCTTAAGACTTACAACATAAACTTTAAAATTTGGATAATTCTATATATTTCCTTTAATTTAAACAGGTTTTCCAAATACTCCGATTTCCAAAGCATACAATAATGCTACCAATCATATCTTGATATAATCTATACAATAACCATGTTTTATGGATCGGACATTATACTTGTTCTAGCAGCAAATTAAGATGTATCCGTGTTCAAAATTGTTCAATTCGTATTCATACCACCAATTGAGCCTGATTTAATATAAAAATCTTACTATTTTGGACAATAATCAATTTCAGAACCGATATGTTGTTGTTGTTGTAACAGTTCGACTGTGGCCGATAGTTCTTTCCTGAAATTAGAATAAGAGATACTTAATTATTTGAGTTTGTGTCTGTGGGTGGAAGGGGGAGCTGGAGAAACTGCGCCACCTCAGTCGGTCTTAACCATAGGTCTATGGGGCGCAAATTTGTAGACCTAGCAGGACAATTGAATAAATGCACCGTGTCATGAGGACTTTGATGGCAGGCTGGGCAACGATTTAAAGTGCCTGGAACGATACGTTCACGGTAGCAGTTGAGGAAACTGCACCAACCGGCTCTTAATTGTGCCAAGATGGTTCTAGAGTGCCTGGGTAATTGTCTCTCACAATCCGATATCGCAGGGGGGTGTTTATTTAGGACTCTGTTGCATCTATAGCCATTAATGGCCTCGGTGACCGCCATTTGATGCAACATTTCCCGGGCGCTTGCAATTGACAGTCTGTTGACGTCCGATGGTATGACGTCTTGGATGTCGCTGCGAAAGCGTCGGAAGTCCATCCGGATGTGCCTAGGAGGGGGATCCTCCATCAGAATCTGATGGTTGGGGTGACTAGGCAGATGGCATGCCAACAGGAACTGTCTAGTCAACAACACATTATGTTGTCTGACTGACAGTAACCTGGTCTCCTCATGCAAATGATCCACATTCGTCATCTTGACACAACCGGTTGCGATTCGAAGTGCATTATTCTGAGCCGTTTGTAAACCTCGCCATTGGGTATCACTGAGGAAAGAGGTCCATACTGGGGCAGCATAATTGAGAAGAGAGCGACCTATAGCTTTATACGTCGCTACAATCGTCTCTTTATCCATGTCCCAAGAAGTGCCAGCTAAAGCTTTAAGGACCTTGTTTCTGTTTCGAACCTTTTGGTTGATGTAGTTTGCGTGCCCTGCGAAGTGAAGGAGGCTGTCAAAGACTACCCCTAATATTTTCGGGTTTTGAACCGTGGGGATAGTACGTCCTTCGACGGAGATGTTTAGCGCCGTCCTTACTTCTTTGGTCCAAGAGGTGAAAAGTGATACCGAGGATTTAGAAGCAGATAACCTAAGTTTGCGTTCCTGAAAAAAGTCTGTAATGGTGGCCAAGTATTGGGTGATTTTGGCGCTTATGTCGTCGATATTGACACCTGATGAAATGACGGTGCAATTATCTGCATACGACACCAACGAGACATCAGTGGGGGGTTCAGGAAGCCCGGCAAGATAAATATTGAAGAGTAAAGGTGACAATACTCCTCCTTGAGGCACGCCCATTTTTATCTTGCGGTATTTTGACTTTTGACCTCTAAACTCAACAAACGCATGTCTTCCACAGAGATAGTTAGCTATCCAGCGTTTTACATCATTGGGGAGTGTTGAGTTAGTGATGTCATTTATCAGCATCGAGTGATCGACCGTATCAAAGGCCTTGGATAAATCCAGGGCGGCGACGATGGTACGCTGACACGGCCGTTGCTGATTGAGGCCATTGGCGATCTGTGAGGTTATCTGAGTTAGAGCTGTTGTGGTGCTATGCGCTTCCCTGAATCCATGCTGGTGATTGGCGAGCGGGAAATGTCTGGTTTTAGAATAGGGATTACCCGGGCGACCTTCCAGATATCAGGAATCACCAATTGGTGAAGAGATAGTTCCAGAAGGTGGGTTAGATATTCCAGACCTACTACACCGAGTTTTTTAGCATTAACATAGAGATGCCATCCGGACCGAGAGCTTTAGATGGTTTTGATTTGGAGATTATGTTCTCGACTTCACGGGGGGTGAAGGAGTATGTCTGAGAGTCTCGGATGAGATTCTTAGTTCTCCGAACTATAACTCTTGGCCCGGCTCTGCGTGGCGGGGTGTTCGATAAATTGCCTGCAGAATTGTGTTGCGCCTTTTTTTGGCATCTGTATGCTGCAAATTGTTAAACGCAATAGCAGCGAGGTTTTGGTTCCTATTGTTGCCAGATAGACTTTTAATAGTAGACCATATCGATTTAGAGTCAATTGAGCAATGGTTTAGATGGTCTAACCATTTGTTGCGGCGATGTTCGTCAACGATTGAGTCAATTTGTGCCGTCAACAGCTCAATATGCTCGTCGGCTGGATTGCATGCACGAAGGTGATCGCGTTGTTCTGCCAAACGTGCTGCCTGAGATGGAAAGTTTGGTCTACTATTCGGAATTCTTCCTGCGGGGATAAAGCGCCTTGCCGCCTGAAGGACAGTTTTCCTAAATATTGATTCACCCCTTCTGACACATGTGGGGGGCGGCAAGTGACGTAATGAGTCGTCTATGTAGTTCGTAAAGCCGTGCCAGTCGGCTTTGTTGTAGTTTACGAACGTGCGCTTATCTGGCTCCACAAAGTCGCTAGGCTTCTCTACCGTGATCAGGATTGGTATATGATCGGAGTTTAGAGCTGTTTGGGCTTGCCAGGTGGTCTGGGCAAGAAGCGACATACAGACTATAGAAATGTCTGGGGAGCTTGAACAGCGGGGAGTTATTCTCGTAGAGAAGTCTTCATTTATTGCAGCGAAGTCCGATTCGTCTATCTGGTCTGAAATAGAATTTCCGCGTGGATCGTTTGGTAGCTGTGAGTACTAACTCTCGTGATGAGCATTAAAATCACCAAGTATTATTCTGTTATCTCCTTGCAGAAGATGGGAAATGCTGGGATGATAACTTGCCCCAATGTTGTTAACGGGCGGTATATATACATTGATGATTTCTAACTCAATATCTCCAGTATTTATTGAGATGCTCATTGTTTCCAGGAAAGGGTCAGGAGAGGGGGGGGGGGGGCGGTTGGCAATGTCAACGTATAGTTGATGTTTCGCTTTATGATGAAAGCTAGACCACCGCCATGATCACGTTCTCTGTCTCTCCTTATGATGTTGTAGTCACTGGAAGCTGAGAGTCTACAATCCCTGGTTAGCTTCGTTTCTTGAATGGCGGCAATGAAGATGTTATTCATATGCATGAAGTTGGTGATTTCCACGACCTTATTCCTAAGTTTAACTGCATGATCTTAAAAGATTGTTGGGAATCCCCGAATTGCATCTGCTGCCTGGGGGGGTGCCGATGTTGTGGTATATTTAATATACTAGGCATTTGTGATGGTGTTATTGCCGGGGGTTGTTGTTGTAGTTGGGGAAGATTCAGGTGAGTGTGCACAGTCCTGCGCGGGGTGTTTTGCACAGGTGTGACTGGGGTGGCAACTGTCGCCGGGGGATTATTTACGCAACAGGGAGCTAAAAAGCTATGACTCCAGTCTTTGTGCGAGCGTAAACCGGAGCATCTTCTCATATGGCACCAGTCTTTACACTGAACTGATGTTATGTTCCTACCAATTACATCCTGACAGACAGAACATCTCCAACGTAATTGTTGTGATCTACTGTGTCCGGGGGTTCTATTATGGACAATATTTGGTCCGGGGGATGTTGTTTGGATGATATTCAGTCCGGGGGGTGGAGTTTGGACACGGGATTGTGGGATCGTAATTGTAGGGGGATTAGTGCGGGGGTTTTGGGGCTGTGAACTACAACATGTTCCAATGAAGCTAGGGGACCAGTCGCGGTGGCTGGTGAGTCCTGAGCACCTTTTCAGGTGACACCAGTTATTACAAACGGTGCATTGGACTGAGGTGGTGTTACGCTTTATGCGTTCACGACATATTGAACAAAACCAGATATCAGGACCTGGATTTTGTTCAACGCCGGCTATAATTAAGAGGAGTTTGAGCAAAATTGCCGACATGTTTTGCTCACCTGGGAAAAAAACTTACGGTTGATACAGCTGTCGCTGGGTTGACAATCTTTGGCCGAGTATGACTCGGGTCGTTCCGGAGCGAAGATCCAATTGTCGTGGGAACGAACCGATATGTAGTGTAAGTTATTGACATGGTCACCATTTGACGATTATTGGTAGTATTTAGGAGTGTGTAATGGATGATTGGAACCAAAAAACTTGGTTTAATTAATGGATACTAGTACAAATATAATTAATATCGCATTTTGAGATATAAATTTTAGGAAATCTCCGTTAAATATCGAATATGAACGCTATACTATGTTAAAAACGGCAATGTTCCGCAATGGATTGCAATTATTGTAAAGAAACGATTAATTTAAAAGTTAAAATATCGTCTTCCAATGCATCATAATGAACAAACGAGGGATATTATTGAATACCCGATCCAAAACTCCGGGGGTTTAAATAGCCAGATGTTCTTAAATAGGAAAAAATGCTCTTATAAATATTATTCAGATCAATTATCAAAAATTTCAATTTTTCGGAACAAAAAGTGAATTTTTTCCATGTTATAGTGTACAGAATATTTTATTATAAAATAATTACATTCAAACAGGTAAAATTTTCATGAATTTTGTTAATACCATTAAGCCAAATACATATTGAAATTATCTGTATACTTATTTTTGTGACGTAAATGTTGCACCTATTTAACTACACCATAAATAAGAACTCAAGTAACCAAAATAACCCGGAAAAAAGTAGTGAATAATAATTATCATTATTGTTTTTAATAAATAAGTAACACATTTATTTTTGATTTTTGAAAAAATAATATCCTTTTTTAAATAAAACCAATTGTCAGTATTTTTGTATACTTATTTTTGAGATTAACAGTATATATAATTTTTTAATATTGGGGATGCCCCGCAAACTATTGCAAGTTCGCCAATTTTTCCAAACTTTATTTTAGGTTTTAATGTAACCTATGAAAAATTTGAATAATATAATAATTTCCAAGATATACGAAATTTTGTATTTAATTCATATGGGAGATCCCAAGATCCATTGATATTCCACCCATTTTTCTCTAAATGTTCACATAAATGTCGAAGTTTTTCATGTAAAATTTTCTAGTTCTTATATTTTTTCAGATATATGAATTTTTTATTTAATTCATATGGGAGGTTCCAATTTGCAAGTCCGCCAATATATTACCCAAATGTTCACATTGACTTCAAAGGATTTTTGCTCTAATATTTCCCCAGACATACGATTTTTTCTACTTATTTCATATGAGAGGTTGCAACCCCCCTAATGATAGTCCGCCCATTTTCCCCAAAATGTAAAAAAAAAATGTTAAATTTCATCGTGCAAAATTTGAAGATTTTAGGTCTATTAGTTTCTCAGACAAACGACAACGCCAATTTATTTACATGGATGTTAAAGTCGTTCTTGCAAAATTTGAGGATTTTAGCTCTAATAGTTTTTCAAATATACGAATTTTTCTATTTACTTCATATGGGGGTTCCAAGCCCCCCTGATAAAAGTCCGCCCTTTTTCCCCAAAATGTTCAGATGAATATTAAAATTCTTCTTGCAAAATTTTAAGAAGCCAGCTCTATTAGTTTCCCAGATAAACGAATTTTTGTATATTTTATTCATATGGGATGAGGAACGCCCCCCATTGGTAGTCCGCCAATTTATTACACAAAATGTTTACATGGATGCTAAAGTTCTTCGTGAAGGTTCTAACTCTAATAGTTTCCCAGATAAGCGAATTTTTGTATTTAATTTATATGGGGTGCCACGCCCCCTACTGCTAGTACGCCCCCTTTTTCCTTATATAATCATATTGATCCTAAAGTGGATCCTACAAAATTTGAGGACTCTATCTGTTATATTTTCTCAGATATACAGATTTAAGATTTTCTTCATATGGAAGGTGCCACGCCCACTATCGCCATTCCGCCAATTTTAACCAAAAATATTCTTATGGATGTCAAAGTTGTCCATACAAAAATTGAGGACTCCAACTCTTGCAGTTTCTGAGATATGCGACTTTTAATACTTATTTTGAATGTGGGTGTGGCACGTCGCCCACTTGAAATTTTGAAGTAAAAAGTAGCCTATTGTTCCTTCCAGACATACAGGGAGACACAGTGAAAATTTCAGAAAAATCGCTCCAGCCGTTTAGCTGTCTATAAAGTCCAAACAAACAAACATACAAACACACATTCATTTTTATATATATAGATAGATAAGTGAATTTTGACCTTCAAATAATTTTCTGAAGGAGAGTTTGGTAAAGGGACTTACGTAGGCTTGCCAGACGTACTGTTTTCAGCAGTACGCGTACTTTTTTTTAGTAATTGTACTTTGAACTGCATAACCCCTAAAGAAGTACACAAATGTACTTCTTTTTGTACTTTTTTATTTTACCCAATTTTATAGGTTCAAATATGACCATAGACAAATACTCTATAGAATCCTATTTAAGGACTTAATTGATAATTCTCATATATTTGAAAGGAAAAAATGTAACAAAGGCTTTTGGGGATAAGTATGAACTATATTTTTAATAAACATGGTTCCGAAGGCATGGTCTATACCAGAAGTTTTGTGTAATTATTGTTACAAGGGGTTACTACGATCTAAGCAGTTCCCAATAAAATATGTGTACCCAGTAATTTAGTTGAAGCGGAGTGAGCATTCGCGCGATTTGTGTTACTTTTGCCGAAATCAGCCGAATACCATCAGGCTGAAGAATCAAGATAGGGAGAAAATCGTTTACCATAAATGTGCAGCCCGCGGTACTACATTCAACATCAAATCCAAAGGCTCCATCGGAAGAGGTTCGCACAATTCCATGTGATGATTTAGAATTACTGAGTATCGGCTCTAGATCAGAACTTTATTCGGAATTTTTACCAATAGGAAATATGCTAGCCGACCCCCCATCGCCGTGCGTGACACAAATATTTCGCAAAGAAGTGCTGAAGTATTAGGTTCCCGATTACAACAGTGGAAATTGGTTTCTGAAGATTTTCGGGTAACATCAGTACGAAGGCGTTCAAACGAGCAATCATTTGACGCATGTTTCAAAGTGGATGACCAAACTGACATCACTTACGCAGATGATGTTGAAAAACTTTTCGAAACTAGTGGCCATTTCTATGACCCAAATGAATGGCGCCTCTTTATAGATGGATCAACGAAGAGCCTCAAAGGTGTGTTGCTTCACGTAGGTAATGTGTATCCATCAGTGCCAATAATTTATGGTACAGATGTTAAAGAAAATTATGAAAGTATAAGCGCTATTCTAAAATTAATAAATTATGACCGACATTGTTGGATGATTTGTTCTGACCTGAAAATAGTTGCCATTTTAATGGGTTTAAAAAAAGGGTTTGCCAAACACCAATGTTTTTTGTGTCTTTGGGAAGGTCGGCGCAAAGATCTTCATTACACCGACCACAAATGGCAGCCTCGTATTGTTCATCAGCTTGGACAGGATAGCATTGAGAATATTCCGCTCGTGCCGTCATCAAAAATAATACTTCCACCGCTATATGGGACTTATAAGAAATTTTGTTCGTGCACTCGACGTTGACAATGCAGCTATGGTGTACTTGAAAAAAATTTTCCCAAATTAAGCGAAGCAAAGATTGACGCCGGTAGGTTCGATTGCTAAATACTTATATTACTGTATTACCCTAAGTAATTCTTTATACTTTAAGGTGTTTTTAATGGACCCCAACTAAAAAAAATTGTTAAATTGCAAGGAATTTCCAAACCTTCTATCACCTATTGAGAAAAATAGTTGGAGGAGTTTAGATGCCATCATAGAAAATTTCTTAGATAATAGAAAATCTGAAAACTACGAAGAAATCGTCCGCAATCTCGTTCGCAACTTCGGTGAAATGGGTGTGAATATGTCACTGAAAATACACTTCTTAGATAGGCACCTAGATTTTTTCCCCGATAATTTGGGTCATTTTAGTGACGAACATGGGGAACGATTCCACCAGCAATTATTGAAAATCGCTTTAGAGGAAAGAGCACTTGTCGCATGCACGCTAAATACTGTTGGTCGATATGTCGAGATTCACATACTCCATACAATCGGCAGAGTAAACGTATTCATTTTTCTCCATAATCCTAACATATATTATAAATCTCTATTATAAATCTCTCTAAAAGTCTGTTCGTTTGTTTGTTCGTCAATCACGCCTAAGCGCCTAAACCGATTTTCTACAAATTTGGAACATGGTTAGATCTATACTTGGAGAGTGTTATAGGCTATATATTTTTTTCAGAACTTGGACTAGGAGGGGGCAAAAAGGGGGTAAAATGGGTGAAAAACGGGCAAAATGAGTACTTTTGATAGTAAATACTGATTTTGTCTATCCTTAAGCAAAATTATTTTCGATTAAACTACTTAATTTGTTAGAAATATAAATTAATAAAGTGCCGTTGCGAAAATTGGACCGGAAGGGGACAAAAAAATAGGCCAAATGGCGAAAATCTGACAAAATTAGTACTTTTGTGCTTTAAGAACGATTTTTTCTATTCTAAAGCCAAAATATTATAAACTATGATTTAGTCTCAGACATATGTTCATATATTTAGAACTCCCACCCTTAGGGGAAAAAGCCGGTAAAAAAGGAAAATCTGTATTTGCGGCGTAAAGAGACTCAATAAATGCATATTTTCAGACAATTCAAACTACTGCAGTGAATAAATAAAACAAATAAATAAACAAGTAAAAATTTATATGATGCCCTACACCAGTGATTACGTTACAAATGTTGATTATTTTTTTAATAATAAAACATTTAAATTAATTTTTACTTTATTTCAGAAATATTTTAACAATTTATTGACAAAAAAGGATTTTCTGAAAATCCTTTTTTGTCAATAAAAAAAGTCCCTATAAATTTTGGTAAAGGGATTAGCGTCTACATTAAAGTTATTTATGTAGAATATCGCCGTAATATTAGTGTTTATAAGTGAATTTGAACAATCAAGTCCTTTTATGAAGGGGACATTATATGGGGGATGTGATCAAATGAGGACCGATCATTGCGAAAATCAGCAGTGTCATTAAAACTTATAAAAAACTTAGTTTTGCAGATTTTTGGTGTGATATAACCATTTTCAATAGGATTCGTCCTTGGAAGAGTATGTGCCAAATTCATCAAATTATCTTGCAAATTGCGACCTGTAGCGTGTGCATAATGTTTTTAATTACACTAAATTTTAAACATAGTTAGATATAGGTGTATGGTGTGATATACTATATTCTTTTCAAAAACTTGGATAAGAAGGAACAAGAAGGGGTATGTGGATGAAAAAGAGACAAAATTCCTACTTTTGGGAGTAAATACTAGTTATTGTCTATACACTGAAAAAAATCCATGCCTAATATATACGAAATTGTACAAAATATTTTAGTATAATGCAAAATAAAAAAATTAATTTACATAAATTGAAAACAGTGAGTTTTTAATAAATATGGTAAAATTTACGAAATATTAATTTATGCAAACATTTTTATTAATTTTAAAATTATTTTTCTAATATTAGTTAAAAATTATTCTCCACACGAATTTTTATTTTTTTTTATGAAAATAGTGCGTCAATTTTCTATATTATACTTTTTCTTAAATTTTATAAAAATGTTGTAGTTTTATCTAATGATAATATACTTAATATCATTATGTTTAATTTCGCCAAAATTTATGAAAAAAATATTACGAAAGGTTTTCGTACTTTCGTAAAAATAGAAAAGGGTTTTATTAAGTAATATTTCGTATTATACACGAAATTTTTGTAAATATTACGAAAATATAAGTTACGAAGTTTTTTTTCGTAAAGTTGAGCATGGATTATTTTCAGTGTGCTCAAGCAAAAACATTTCTGATTAAGCTTTCTGAAATATGTATTATGTAGCAAAGTTCCGTTTCGAAATAGGAGAAAAGGCGAAAAACAGGAAAAATTTGTACTTCTATGTTTTAGTCTGATTTTTTTCGTTCTTAAGTAAAAATATTTTAGACGAATATTTTATGCCGAATACGAGGACTGATCCAGTGGATCCCCCACATATCTGCATATGTTTTCCTCGTATATACGAAGATCCTTCCTGACATGCCTCGGGGGAGTATCCAGTTGTGTGATGTTAAAATTGGGATGACTTCTCCGATGACATCCCAGGAGGAACTGTTTAGTCAACATGACATTGTGTTCCTTGACTGGAAGGACCTTCGTTTCCTCGTGCAGGTGATGTTCCGAAGTAATTTGTAGGCAGCCCGTTACAGTCCTTAGGGCGACATTTTGGCAGCTTTGAATGTTTCTCCACTGGGTATCACTTAGCGAAGGTGACCACACTGGAGCAGCATAGTTAACCACTGACCGACCAATCGTTTTATATGTAGCCAACAAGGTTTCTTTATCCATACCCCAAGTGCTGCCGGCTAGCGCTTTGAGGACCTTGTTTCTACTTCGCAATTTGTGCGTGATTGCAGTGGCGTGAGCTGAGGAAGTTAAGAGGCTATCAAATGTGACCCCCAATATTTTTGGGTGGTGCACGGTCGGAATTTGGATTATTTTTTTAATATTTTTTTAATAATAAAACATTTAAATTAATTTTTACTTTATTTCAGAAATATTTTAACAATTTATTGACAAAAAAGGATTTTCTGAAAATCCTTTTTTGTCAATAAAAAAAGTCCCTATAAATTTTGGTAAAGGGATTAGCGTCTACATTAAAGTTATTTATGTAGAATATCGCCGTAATATTAGTGTTTATAAGTGAATTTGAACAATCAAGTCCTTTTATGAAGGGGACATTATATGGGGGATGTGATCAAATGAGGACCGATCATTGCGAAAATCAGCAGTGTCATTAAAACTTATAAAAAACTTAGTTTTGCAGATTTTTGGTGTGATATAACCATTTTCAATAGGATTCGTCCTTGGAAGAGTATGTGCCAAATTCATCAAATTATCTTGCAAATTGCGACCTGTAGCGTGTGCATAATGTTTTTAATTACACTAAATTTTAAACATAGTTAGATATATAGGTGTATGGTGTGATATACTATATTCTTTTCAAAAACTTGGATAAGAAGGAACAAGAAGGGGTATGTGGATGAAAAAGAGACAAAATTCCTACTTTTGGGAGTAAATACTAGTTATTGTCTATACACTGAAAAAAATCCATGCCTAATATATACGAAATTGTACAAAATATTTTAGTATAATGCAAAATAAAAAAATTAATTTACATAAATTGAAAACAGTGAGTTTTTAATAAATATGGTAAAATTTACGAAATATTAATTTATGCAAACATTTTTATTAATTTTAAAATTATTTTTCTAATATTAGTTAAAAATTATTCTCCACACGAATTTTTATTTTTTTTTATGAAAATAGTGCGTCAATTTTCTATATTATACTTTTTCTTAAATTTTATAAAAATGTTGTAGTTTTATCTAATGATAATATACTTAATATCATTATGTTTAATTTCGCCAAAATTTATGAAAAAAATATTACGAAAGGTTTTCGTACTTTCGTAAAAATAGAAAAGGGTTTTATTAAGTAATATTTCGTATTATACACGAAATTTTTGTAAATATTACGAAAATATAAGTTACGAAGTTTTTTTTCGTAAAGTTGAGCATGGATTATTTTCAGTGTGCTCAAGCAAAAACATTTCTGATTAAGCTTTCTGAAATATGTATTATGTAGCAAAGTTCCGTTTCGAAATAGGAGAAAAGGCGAAAAACAGGAAAAATTTGTACTTCTATGTTTTAGTCTGATTTTTTTCGTTCTTAAGTAAAAATATTTTAGACGAATATTTTATGCCGAATACGAGGACTGATCCAGTGGATCCCCCACATATCTGCATATGTTTTCCTCGTATATACGAAGATCCTTCCTGACATGCCTCGGGGGAGTATCCAGTTGTGTGATGTTAAAATTGGGATGACTTCTCCGATGACATCCCAGGAGGAACTGTTTAGTCAACATGACATTGTGTTCCTTGACTGGAAGGACCTTCGTTTCCTCGTGCAGGTGATGTTCCGAAGTAATTTGTAGGCAGCCCGTTACAGTCCTTAGGGCGACATTTTGGCAGCTTTGAATGTTTCTCCACTGGGTATCACTTAGCGAAGGTGACCACACTGGAGCAGCATAGTTAACCACTGACCGACCAATCGTTTTATATGTAGCCAACAAGGTTTCTTTATCCATACCCCAAGTGCTGCCGGCTAGCGCTTTGAGGACCTTGTTTCTACTTCGCAATTTGTGCGTGATTGCAGTGGCGTGAGCTGAGGAAGTTAAGAGGCTATCAAATGTGACCCCCAATATTTTTGGGTGGTGCACGGTCGGAATTTGGACTCTATCGACCACGATGCCAAGGTTTAGGTTTACTTCCTTCGTCCAGGTGGTAAAAAGTGTTGTTGACGACTTCGCTGGTGATAATTGCAGATTACGCGCAGTGATGAACTGATGTATTTCGTGGAGATAACCATTCACCAGAACGCATAATTCATCAATGTTGTGGCCCGTCGCCATGATTGTACAGTCGTCCGAATATGAAATCACTTCCACGCCTTGTGGAGGTGCGGGGAGCTTAGAGAGGTAGAAGTTAAACAAAAGTGGCGATAGTACTCCACCTTGAGGTACGCCTTGTTTAACTCTACGGGGTTTGGAGCGACTGTCTCTAAACTCCACGAACGACTGACGGTCACTCAGATAATTTACGATCCATCTCTTCGTGTTGTTGGGCATTGTGGATTGCAGGATATCCTCGAAGAGTGTGGCGTGACTGACAGTGTCAAAGACCTTCGACAGGTCAAGAGCCACTAGGACCGTCCTTTCACAGGGCCTCTGCTGATTTAAGACTTGTGAGATCTGAGTGGCAATGGCGGTTAATGCTGTGGTGGTGCTGTGCATTTTGCGGAAGTCATGCTGGTGACGAGCTGCTGTTAGGTGGCTGGACAGCTGGGGGAGGAGAAGCGCCTCAAGAGTCTTCGCGACTGGTGATAGGAGGGAAATCGGCCTGTATGATTGTCCCTCTGTCGCGTCTTTCCCAGGTTTTAAAATGGGAATGACTCTACCCTTTTTCCAGGTTTCAGGGTATTACGAGGCTGCTCACTGACTTGTTGAAGACCATAGTCAGGTACTCAACTCCCCGCTCGCCAAGGTGTTTTAACATCAGCATGGATATTCCGTCGGGGCCAATCGCCTTAGATGGTTTGGCGTTGTTGATGACCTCTGCAACTTCAGTTGGGGTGAAGGGTTGTGGTATGTCCGTGACTGGAAGGTTGTGAAGTTTCCGAACAACACTTCGTTTCGCCTTGTCTCTCTCAGGGTGCTCAATGAATTGCCGGCAAAATGCGCGCGAGCACCCTTCAGGGTCGGAAATGGGGATATCTG
This sequence comes from Lucilia sericata, assembly GCF_015586225.1. Lineage (NCBI taxonomy): Eukaryota > Metazoa > Arthropoda > Insecta > Diptera > Calliphoridae > Lucilia > Lucilia sericata. The sequence continues at coordinate 646,080 of NW_023994081.1, read as the reverse complement.
CAAACTTAATAGCGACCCTGTCATCCTTCTTCGTCGGGTTAGAGAGAGATCGAACTGTAGACCACAACTTACTAACACCCGAACTCAGGTTGCAGTTCTTCAAGTGATCTAGCCATCTTTTCCGCTTGTCCTCATTTACCATCCTGCTGATTTCAATAATCAGCTGGGTGAGTCTTGGATCACCTGGGTTGGTATTTCGTCATCTCTTTCATCTGCAAGCCTGGCTGCTTCTGCTGGGAAGTGCGGCCGCACTACGGATATACGACCAGCAGGTATAAAGCGAGCAGCAACAACAACAACAATAATATTTTTGTAATCTTAATTGCTGTATCGATAAAAGTATTTTTTTTAATGAACTTAATAATATGTTTTTTCTGTTTAGGCTTAACTTATAAAGCTATAAGAACGAAATTTAAGCATGTGTTAAAGTATATGCATGGTTTCAACATATATTTTTTTAGAATAATATATTGGAAATTCTCAAGGATATAAAAGGATACATTTTTCAAAGGAAATTTTTTACAACTTTTCGTCCTGAAAAGTAATATAATAAATTGTATCTATTTCTGGAGAATGCTCTCTATCATTTTATATTCATACAACGCAGTTCTACTATATATGACATAAGCTTTCATATGTATATGGTCCCGTTCAAGTCCAATAATTGCTGTCGCACGGTGTAATCAAAGCGAGCGTTGCCACATTAAGGAAAAGTGTAAAATACTTTGAGAAATTTTTAAACACGTATGTGTAATTTATTAAAGATGTACAACGATATTTATAAGTAGTTGTTAAATTTGAACCTTATTTGCAATGCGGTCTTTAATGCCACTTTTTACATCGAAGAGGGATAAGGGAAATATAGGCATATCCTTATAAATTTTGCTAGAGGAATTTACATCTACATTAAAGTTAATTATGCAGAATTATTGTGTTATTATTGTTTACTAGCTATACCCAGTGTGCTTTACGATTTTCTAACTATAATAGTATATATTTAATATTGCGGATGCCCCGCTAACTATTGCAAGTTCGCCAATTTTTCCAAACTTTATTTTAGGTTTTAATATAACCTATGAAAAATTTGAATAATATAATAATTTCCAAGATATACGAAATTTTGTATTTAATTCATATGGGAGATCCCAAGATCCATTGATAATCCACCCATTTTTCTCTAAATGTTCACATAAATGTCGAAGTTTTTCATGTAAAATTTTCTAGTTCTTATATTTTTGCAGATATATGAATTTTTTATTTAATTCATATGGGAGGTTCCAATTTGCAAGTCCGCCAATATATTACCCAAATGTTCATATTGACTTCAAAGGATTTTTGCTCTAATATTTCCCCAGACATACGATTTTTTCTACTTATTTCATATGAGAGGTTGCAACCCCCCAATGATAGTCCGCCCATTTCCCCCAAAATGTAAAAAAAAAATGTTAAATTTCATCGTGCAAAATTTGAAGATTTTAGGTCTCTCCCAGAGGTAAGGTTCACATCATATGGGTACCAGGCCACTCGGGAGTTGTCGGCAACGAAAGGGCGAATGTAATAGCTTTAAAGGGAAGGGAGCTCGATGTAGTTAACCTGACAAACGCAAAACCATTCGACGCAACAAAAGCTGAATTAAAAATATGGATGAGAGAATCCCATAAGGCCTCTTAGAATAATGAAACGGTGGGTAGAACCACAAAGATTCTATGGGGTGACCCTGATGAGAGCAAGACGAGAAATCTTCTCAAAATGAGCAAGTCTGAAGTTAGTATGATGGTTCGTATTCTGAGTGGACACACAGGATTACGAGCACATCTATACAAAATTGGACGTGCGGATTCAGACGAATGTAGAGCATGTGGAGAGGACAGTGAAACTCTGGAGCACTTTCTTTGCCATTGTCAGGCATTCGTCGAAGTTAGATCCAAGTATCTTGGAAGTGATGTTATTCCGGAAATAACATTCTTAACCAACACCGATTGGAAGATTCTTAGGAATTACGTCCAGGAAACTGAGTTTCTGAACATGGAAAAATAATACATTCAGTGAACAATTTTTTTTTTCTTGAATTGGAGCGCACAACAGGCCCGATAGTGGTGTAGGTGTATTTCTTCGGATTTGATAGTATACATCCTCCTATCAACCTAACCTAACCTAACCAAACCTAATTGATAATTCTCATATATTTGAAAGTGGATTTATTATGTTTAAAGAGGCATGAGGTTTGAATGCATTTGTCTTGTATTAAATAATGTTTTTACTGATTAACGTAATGAGAGTTTTTACTGAATTTTCGACATAAAAAATACTGAACATCTGAAGGACATGTTTGAATGTTAAAATGATTGTAATGATCCGTCATGTACCTATTCGATGACTTTATCCAGCCCAGCAGTGGGACAATTTAAAAAAATGTATCCAGCCATTCTAAATTTTCGTCTCAGACTTGCTAATTTTTCGAAAATAAAGTATCTGAGGAAGTTGTAAGAAAGTTATAGACTTTTAATAACTGATATGTTTTAAATTATAAAAGTGTTAAATGACAAATTTAAATAAACATTTTATGAGTTCTTAGACAAATGTTTTTCTAGCATTCGCAATAAATTTGTCTTTATAGAAGAGTTTTTATATAACAAATTTTATATCGGTATAAGAATGCTTCCATTTAGAAAATAGTAAGTTTGAAAAACTCAACATCTCCAAATTTGAAATTTTCTACTAATACGAATAGCAGCACAAATTTAATAAAATACGTATTTTTTAATCGTTAATTTAGTGTCGACGATCCATTCTGGAACAAAAAATTAGGCTCCATTGGCAGTTTTTTGAGTATTTAAGATAAACTATTCCCTTTTAACATAACGTAGCTCACAAGCTTTAAATGATCAGATCTCAAAATTTAAAACAAGAAGAAAGTTTTTTGGACTTGAGAAAGAATAGAATGTATACAAAAGTTTACATAACCCGATTGTTTAAGTTAGAATTGATGGAACTACTTTTTTGTAATACTTTTTATAACAACGTTAGAATCTTATAAAGCTCCTCTTTATTGCAACTTTGTTGGAAGATTCTAACGAGTAAAGCGCTAACATTATAAATCACTTTTGATTTGTCTACGACACAAGCACGTATTACATTTAAAAAAACATCTACTTCTACGAGGTAATATTTTGGTTTAAATAAAAAAAGATCTTCATCTCTAATAAATTTGAAAAATTCTTTGTTTTATTTTTATATAAAATCTTGGGAATCTTGTTGGAGCTGAATACGATAATTCACAATAACTGTTAATATAGAAATTTGAGTGTAATAACCGGTATGTTGCTTGTGCTATACTATATGTTATAAAGGGTTAAATTTTCTACTAACATTATGTCAGTTCGCGTTCTAAGTAATTTGTAACAATTTGTTACTGGATTTGTAACTAGAAAGTATGAGAAAAATAAAAATGACGATTTGTTGATAGAGAATTTTTGTAAATTTTAAATGCTTTTAAGAAAAAATATAAATTAATAACCCACGAATATTAATTGTTATAAATTAGTTTTCAAATGAGTTTGTTGTGAAAAATCATAACAACCAATGTCAATCAAGCCTTTTTAGAACAATTCAATTGAAATTTTTTTTTAATTTTAAATTTGTTTTTACTCCTTTTTTAACCACGATGTACGTTTTTTGTTGATTTCAAATCTGGCAAGCCTAGACATACGTCTACATTAATGTTATTCATGCAGATTTTCATTGTAATATCAGTGTTTATATGTGATATTTGAGCCTCAAGTTATTTTCTGAACGGGTTTGTATGAGGGGTCGATCATTACGAAAATCGGCAGTAAATTTAGACTTTTATAAAACTTAGTTTTGCCGATTTTTATTGAGATATTAGAACATATAACATAACTAGATTTTTGTACCCGGCGTTGCCCGGGGTTTTAAGTGGTTTCATAACATTATACTTAAGTATTCTCCCGTTAGAGTAAACTAAAAAATGTGCATTATGTCCATGGAACAATTTCTGAAATTTTTCAACATTTAGAAATATAAAAATTTCGTTGACTTAAATAACATAACGGGGCCGGATGGTATATTTCCAGCTCTACTAAAGAACTTGCCTCAGGACGCTATATCTCTTCTGATGAAGATTTTTAAGAGATGCCTTGGTAGTAGGTATTTACCAAAGAGGTGGAGGGAGGTTAGGGTTATTTTCATACCCAAGGCCGGTAAGGTAAGCCACTCAAAGCCAAAGGATTTTAGGCCTATCAGCCTGACAGTTACAGGAAGTTGCTCAATAAAGCTCAAAGGTGTGCCTCCATTGGCATTACTGGTGCCATTAGAAGTACTCCGCAAGCGGCCTTCGACATCATTCTGAACCTGTCACCTATAGAACATTTTGTAGCGGGTGTGGCGGCTAGGAATCTACTAAGACTCTACGAGTCTTCGTTAGTGAAACCCTCGCGCGACAATCATACAAAAATTTTGTACGAAGTAGGTCTGCTTGATCAGGGTAATTCCCTTCACGGAATTACGGATTATGATATTACGACTCTAGACTTCGGGGAAACACCTTTGATAGAATTTCCAACTAGGGATGATTGGCTTGTATCCGATAGACTGTTTGGAGGGTGTGCAGTTTTCACTGACGGGTCCAAGATGGATACCGGCACGGGTGCCGGTGTCTATATCGCTGATATCAACATAAAACGGTCATTCAGACTCCCTGACGAATGTAGTGTCTTCCAAGCAGAGATCCTAGCGATCTGGAAAGCGACGGAACTGATTCGGAATCATATCGATCCGGGGTCGGTTGTGACAATTTATGTTGATAGTCAAGCTGCTCTTAGAGCATTGGATTGTCACACGGTACACTCGCACCTAGTTGTAGATTGCAGAAATGCCCTTAGGGACATTATGAGACTGTTTGTCATTAGATTGTGTTGGGTACCAGGGCACTGTAATGTGCATGGTAATGAGGTTGCGGACGAACTAGCTAGATTAGGTTCGAACCTTGATATAGATGACAGGGAAAGGATGGTTAAACCACCCATTTGTCACTATAATAGGTTGATATTCGAAAGAATACGTGATATCATTAACCAGTCCTGGAATAGTAGATTGGATTGCAAAATATCAAAGGCCCTGCGGCCAAAACTTGATATGGGTGCTACCAAAATATTTATAGGACTGGACAGACGCAGTCTAAGGGTTCTGATAGGGATTCTAACTGGACACTGCTCAGTTAGAACCTTTGTTAGTAAGTGGGACAGTAGTGTACCGGACTATTGCAGATTATGCGAGGATGAGGAGGAAGTAGAGACGATCGAGCATATTATTTGCCAGTGTCCTAGGATACAGAACCTCAGGTTGAAATGGCTAGGGAATAGGTTCCATGGCGAACTGGGGGTAATTGCGGGACTTAACCCTCGCAGTCTACTAGGTTTTGTCAAGGGAATAGGTTCCATGGCGAACTGGGGGAAATTGCGGGACTTAACCCTCGCAGTCTACTAGGTTTTATATATATATAATTATTTACTTATCTGTTATTTAATTATCTATTAATATGACCTCTTTACCATTTTCTTTCATTCTTGTGTTGTGGTAGGGTTTTTGGCTTCTCTGTTTTTGAATCTCCACTCTCTACCTATTTTCTTTTCTATTTTCTTTCATTCTTGTGTTGTGGTAGTGTTTTGGCTTCTCTGTTTTGAATCTTCACTTCTTGAAGGGAATCACAATGGACCTTATGGTATCCGAGTGGATATACACCGTTTTTACGGTGTATAACCCTTCTTAACCTAACCTAACCTAACCTAAATAACATAACATAGCATTTACGAAATGAAAAAAGTTTACTCATTTTATTCCTCACTAATAGATTACTACACATTTTTTTCCAATTTACAAAGCTAAAAGATTCCAAAATTATAATTCTAATAATATCTAATCAGGTAAAACTATAATATACATATTTAACTTAGGTGAAAGAATAATTCTTGACCTAACTTATTCAAGTTTCAAAAAATGCTGAAGGTCCCCTTATAAAGATTTTTTTGTGATCTTATAAAGCTATAAAAGAAATTTTATTGAATTTGAACAATATTTATAAAAGGTACCAACACAGTACCAAAAATACTACCCATACAGTCTTTCTCCATTGAATTATTCAAATTTATGTATTTTGTTTAATATATTTTGTATTATTTCAGAAATCGATGTTGTAGAACATTTATTAAGAAAATCACGTCAGAGGGGATCCTTTCCCTCTTTAATGATGATTTGCAAAAACATTTTTCAAAAACACATATTTTGACCGATTACGGAAAAATATTAATAAAAATATATCGTGATCCTATATTCAAAAAGTGCGAACTCAATTTTGGGCAAAGTGAGTTTTTGATGCAAAAGGATTCCTCAATGCATGATCCACGTCTGGTATAAATTTGAAACCAAAAAAGTAATTTTTGTACTTTTAGCAACAATTTTTGTTAATATGCTATCTCAAAGTTAAATTTTTATTGAAGGAAATAAGTGCTAACTTCCATACAAATTTTACAACATTTTTTAAAACTCCAAATTTATTTAAAATTTATTTTGTATATTAACAAGATGAACACGCTGAACACAAAACAGGTGAGGATTAATAAATTGAATGTATAGTTTTTAAGATATGATCATTTATATATTTGTATATAAAGCCAGGTTTATACTTTAAATAATGTTTTTTCGAAAAATTTAAAGTTATTTCAGAAATCGTTTATAACACTAAGATCTATAATATTCTATGGTTCCAATTTAGAATTTTGATTATAAAAAAGTCTTTAAATGTGCAAATTATGGAGTATTATTCAAAAAATATTGGTACTTTTTATATTCAAAAACTTTTCATAATTTAATATATTTGTACTGAGAATAAGGAATAGTAAACAAGCAGATATGCCATGAGTTTTTCTACTTAAATGGTGTAAATGCATCTTATTGGACTTACTGGTTTGACTTATATCCCTTAAAAAAAAAAAACATTTCATAAAATTATAAAATAACGCATAGGTTTAGGTTTAGGTAAGAAGGGCAGCCACTCAATCAAACATGAGTGGCTCACTTGGGTCCACCTAGTTGTGGTCCCGTTGTGTTACCCTAGTGGTCGTAGGAGTTCAATTGATTTTCACTCTCTACTTCCAGTTTTAAACCAACCAGTTTGATTTACAAAGTTTAGGATATTCTTTAGACATATCCCAGATAGCTCATCCAGACAAGATAAAGCAGAAAGGCCGAAACATTGTTCTCTGCTTTCATTGAATGATGGGCAGTTACAGAGAAGGTGAGGTATTGTTTCCTCTTCCTCCTCATTGTTACAACTTCTACAGTAGTCGTTATATTCGAGACCCATTCTTCTGGCGTGATTGCCAATAGTACAGTGTCCCGTTATGACTGATACCAGCACTCTTATCTGTTCCCTGCGAAAGCTTAATAGTAAGCTTGACCTGGGAGCATCGTATAGAGGCCAAATTGACCTCGAATTGAGACAGGTGGTTTCACTGAACCATCTGATTTGAGCCATCTCATATAGTTCAGTCTGAACCAGTAGATTACAGTTAGTAAGAGAGATACCAGTAAATGCGTCGATTTCATCCTCCCCTCTCATCGCACCATTCCTGGCAAGTTCGTCAGCTATACAGTTTCCCCGACAATTACTGTGTCCAGGAACCCATATTAGCGTTATCCTAGAATGTCTCGCTATCTCATTCAAAGATACCCGGCATTCTTCGGTTAACCTAGATGTCGTAAAGACACCCGCTAGATTTTTGATCGCAGCTTTGCTGTCCGTATATATACATATATCACCCGATATTTGATAATACCTCAGCCAGTTGGCGACTCGTTTAATAGCAGATATCTCTGCCTGCAAAATACTACAATAATAAGGTAGCCTAAAAGAGGATTTGATTCCAAATCTTTCAATGTAAAAGCCACCACCCACTCTTCCACTCCTCTTGGAGCCGTCAGTGAAAACATTTGTTACACCATCAGTTGAGTGTGACTCGTGTACTGAATTCCTATTGGGAATTCGGATGTGAAAGCGTCTGTCGAAGTGAGGTTTCGCAACGCAATAGTCTACATTAAGATGCAAGGACTCGAAGTGTTTAATTATTCGTGAGTGCCCTATACCTCTACTACCGGACCACGAACCACACGCGTTTAGTCTGATTGCAGAATTAAGGGCTAGTTGAATCGCCATCAGGTCAGCTGGTAACCAGTTCATTATGGTTAGCAGGGCCTTCGTTGGCGTCGTCCTCATTGCTCCCGTGATCAGGATTGCAATATTTCGTAAGGTACGTTCGATGGCTGCACAATGAGAAGCGTTTTCCAATGCCTGCCACCATACAATAACACCATAGAATAGTATGGGCTTAACAACCGCTTTGAAGATCCAGTTGATACCTTTAGGGTTGACGCCCCAGTTTGAACCAACTGCCCTCTTGCAGGTGTAAATAGCTATATGTAGCAAAGGAACGCATAATAAGCCGTTTTTGCACATTTAGTTTGAATTTCTTTTTTATGTTTTTCCCTCTAGGGGTGGACTTTTGAATACACATATCTCTGAAACTAAAAACTCATCGTCTAAAATATTTTTACTTAAGAACGAAAAAAAACAGACTAACACATAGAAGTACAAATTTGTCCTGTTTTTTCGCCTTTTCTCCTATTTCGAAACGGAACTTTGCTACATAATACATATTTCAGAAAGCTTAATCAGAAATGTTTTTGCTTGAGCACACTGAAATTATTCCATGCTCAACTTTATGAAAAAAAAATTGGTAACTTATATTTTCGTAATATTTACAAAAATTTCGTGTATAATACGAAATATTACTTAATAAAACCCTTTTCTATTTTTACGAAAGTACGAAAACCTTTCGTAATATTTTTTCATAAATTTTAGCGAAATTAAACATAATGATATTAAGTATAGTATCATTAGATAAAACTACAACATTTTTATAAAATTTAAGAAAAAGTATAATATAAAAAATTGACGCACTATTTTCATAAAAAAAAAAATTAAAAATTCGTGTGGAGAATAATTTTTAACTACAGTAGTTTTCCGATTTAACGACCATTCAATTCTACGAACATCGCATTTAACGAACAAGCTAATTTTTCCTATTGACTACCTTAAATAACAAACAAAACTTGTTTTTTGTACTCTGTTTAACGAACTAATAAAAATATTATTATTTAAATGAAGATAAAATGACATTTATCAAAAATAACAAATAACCTAAGTTGTAGCAAAAAACTATACCGTTGTTTTAAGTGGTGCTTTTATACCCAAAACTGTAACACATTCTGGGTTCTTATTAAATTTTAGTTCGATGTAGCTATGTCCGTCCGTCCTTCAGATAATGACTTTAACGCTCAATACTCGCTTAACAATACGAGTACGCCGATGAAATTCGATACAAACATGTTCTATACTAACCGAAATCTCTAACAAATTTTATGGGAAATAATTGACCTTACCCTCCATATCACTTCAACGCTCATTACTCGCTTAAAAATACGAGTATAGCGATGAACTTCGAGAAATAACTTTAAAGCTCATGACTGAATTAAAAATACAGCGATTAAATTCGACACAAATATGGTTTGAAGGTGGGTATATAAAATTCGGAATTTTGTGTTTTGTGCTATTTAAAAAAAAAAAGAATTAATTTTTATAAAATACATTTAAAAAATATTTTATGTACCTATTTTTAATTATTTTCCTACTAAAAACCCACGTTTTAGTTAGTACTGCATATAACGAACTTTTCAATTTTACGAACAGGCCTGACAACATATGGGTTCGTTAAATCGGAAAACTACTGTAATATTAGAAAAATAATTTTAAAATTAACAAAAATGTTTGCATAAATTAATATTTCGTAAATTTTACCATATTTATTAAAAACTCACTGTTTTCAATTTATGTAAATTAATTTTTTTATTTTGCATTATACTAAAATATTTCGTACAATTTCGTATATATTAGGCATGGATTTTTTTCAGTGTATAGACAATAATTAGTATTTACTCCCAAAAGTAGGAATTTTGTCTCTTTTTCATCCACATACCCCTTCTTGTTTTTTATAAGTTTTAATGACACTGCTGATTTTCGCAATGATTGGTCCTCATTTGATCACATCCCCCATATAATGTCCCCTTCATAAAAGGACTTGATTGTTCAAATTCACTTATAAACACTAATATTACGGCGATATTCTACATAAATAACTTTAATGTAGACGCTAATCCCTTTACCAAAATTTATAGGGATAGGCCCCTATTAACCACCTACCCCCATATAACCCTCTTTCAGAAAATCCTTTTTTGTCAATAAATTGTTAAAATATTTCTGAAATAAAGTAAAAATTAATTTAAATGTTTTATTATTAAAAAAATAATCAACATTTGTAACGTAATCACTGGTTACAACATCATAAGGAGAGACAGAGAACGTGATCATGGCGGTGGTCTAGCTTTCATCATAAAGCGAAACATCAACTATACGTTGACATCACCACCTGCCCCCCCCCCCCCTCTCCTGACCCCTTCCTGGAAGCAATGAGCATCTCAATAAATACTAGAGATATTGAGTTAGAAATCATCAATGTATATATACCGCCCGTTAACAGCATTGGGGCAAGTTATCATCCCAGCATTTCCCATCTTCTGCAAGGAGATAACAGAATAATACTTGGTGATTTTAATGCTCATCACGAGAGTTGGTACTCACAGCTACCAAACGATCCACGCGGAAATTCTATTTCAGACCAGATAGACGAATCGGACTTCGCTGCAATAAATGAAGACTTCTCTACGAGAATAACTCCCCGCTGTTCAAGCTCCCCGGACATTTCTATAGTCTGTATGTCGCTTCTTGCCCAGACCACCTGGCAAGCTCAAACAGCTCTAAACTCCGATCACATACCAATCCTGATCACGGTAGAGAAGCCTAGCGACTTTGTGGAGCCAGATAAGCGCACGTTCGTAAATTACAACAAAGCCGACTGGCACGGCTTTACGAACTACATAGATGACTCATTACGTCACTTGCCGCCCCCCACATGTGCCAGAAGGGGTGAAGCAATATTTAGGAAAACTGTCCTTCAGGCGGCAAGGCGCTTTATCCCCGCAGGAAGAATCCCGAATAGTAGACCAAACTTTCCATCTCAGGCTGCACGTTTGGCAGAACAACGCGATCATCTTCGTGCATGCAATCCAGCCGACGAGCATATTGAGCTGTTGACGGCACAAATTGACTCAATCGTCGACGAACATCGCCGCAACAAATGGTTAGACCATCTAAACCATTGCTCTATGGACTCTAAATCGCTATGGTCTACTATTAAAAGTCTATCTGGCAACAATAGAAACCAAAACCTCGCTGCTATTGCGTTTAACAATTTGCAGCATACAGATGCCAAAAAATGTGCAACACAATTCTGCAGGCAATTTATCGAACACCCCGCCACGCAGAGCCGGGCCAAAAGAGTTATAGTTCGGAGAACTAAGAATCTCACCCGAGACTCTCAGACATACTCCTTCACCCCCCGTGATGTCGAGAACATAATCTCCAAATCAAAACCATCTAAAGCTCTTGGTCCGGATGGCATCTCTATGTTAATGCTAAAAAAACTCGGTGTAGTAGGTCTGGAATATCTAACCCACCTTCTGGAACTATCTCTTCACCAATTGGTGATTCCAGATATCTGGAAGGTCGCCCGGGTAATCCCTATTCTAAAACCAGACAAGCCCGCTACTCAAGGAGAATCCTACCGCCCTATCTCCTTGTTATCACCTGTAGCAAAGATTTTAGAATCACTACTACTACCAACCCTGAAAGAGCATTTCCCGCTCGCCAATCACCAGCATGGTTTCAGGGAAGCGCATAGCACCACAACAGCTCTAACACAGATAACCTCACAGATCGCCAATGGCCTCAATCAGCAACGGCCGTGTCAGCGTACCATCGTCGCCGCCCTGGATCTATCCAAGGCCTTTGATACGGTCGATCACTCGATGCTGATAAATGACATCACTAACTCAACACTCCCCAATGATGTCAAACGCTGGATAGCTAACTATCTTTGTGGAAGACATGCGTTTGTTGAGTTTAGAGGTCAAAAATCGAAATACTGCAAGATAAAAATGGGCGTGCCTCAAGGAGGAGTATTGTCACCCTTACTCTTCAATATTTATCTTGCCGGGCTTCCTGAACCCCCCACTGATGTCTCGTTGGTGTCGTATGCAGATGATTGCACCGTTATTTCTTCAGGTGTCAATATCGACGACATAAGCGCCAAAATTACCCAATACTTGGCCACCATTACAGACTTCTTTCAGGAACGCAAACTTAGGTTATCTGCTTCTAAATCCTCGGTATCACTTTTCACCTCTTGGACCAAAGAAGTAAGGACGGCGCTAAACATCTCTGTCGAAGGACGTACTATCCCCACGGTTCAAAACCCGAAAATATTAGGGGTAGTCTTTGACAGCCTCCTTCACTTCGCAGGGCACGCAAACTACATCAACCAAAAGGTTCGAAACAGAAACAAGGTCCTTAAAGCTTTAGCTGGCACCTCTTGGGGCATGGATAAAGAGACGATTGTAGCGACATATAAGGCTATTGGTCGCTCTCTTCTCAATTATGCTGCCCCAGTATGGACCTCTTTCCTCAGTGATACCCAATGGCGAGGTTTACAAACGACTCAGAATGTGGATCATTTACATGAGGAGACCAGGTTACTGTCAGTCAGACAACATAATGTGTTGTTGACTAGACAGTTCCTGTTGGCATGCCATCTGCCTAGTCACCCCAACCATCAGATTCTGATGGAGGATCCCCCTCCCAGGCACATCCGGATGGACTTCCGACGCTTTCGCAGCGACATCCAAGACGTCATACCATCGGACGTCGACAGACTGTCAATTGCAAGCGCCCGGGAAATGTTGCATCAAATGGCGGTCACCGAGGCCATTAATGGCTATAGATGCAACAGAGTCCTAAATAAACACCCCCCTGCGATATCGGATTGTGAGAGACAATTACCCAGGCACTCTAGAACCATCTTGGCACAATTAAGAGCCGGTTGGTGCAGTTTCCTCAACTGCTACCGTGAACGTATCGTTCCAGGCACTTTAAATCGTTGCCCAGCCTGCCATCAAAGTCCTCATGACACGGTGCATTTATTCAATTGTCCCGCTAGGTCTACAAATTTGCGCCCCATAGACCTATGGTTAAGACCGACTGAGGTGGCGCAGTTTCTCCAGCTCCCCCTTCCACCCACAGACACAAACTCAAATAATTAAGTATTTATTATTCTAATTTCAGGAAAGAACTATCGAACTGTTACAACAACAACAACGTAATCACTGGTGTAGGGCATCATATAAATTTTTACTTGTTTATTTATTTGTTTTATTTATTCACTGCAGTAGTTTGAATTGTCTGAAAATATGCATTTATTGAGTCTCTTTACGCCGCAAATACAGATTTCCCTTTTTTACCGGCTTTTTCCCCTAAGGGTGGGAGTTCTAAATATATGAACATATGTCTGAGACTATCAAAATCATAGTTTATAATATTTTGCCTTTAGAATAGAAAAAATCGTTCTTAAAGCACAAAAGTACTAATTTTGTCAGATTTTCGTCATTTGGCCTATTTTTTTTTTTTTTTTTTTTTTTGTCCCCTTCCGGTCCAATTTTCGCAACGGCACTTTATTAATTTATATTTCTAACAAATTAAGTAGTTTAATCGAAAATGATTTTGCTTAAGGATAGACAAAAACAGTATTTACTATCAATAGTACTCATTTTGCACGTTTTTCACCCCCTTTTTGCCCCCTCCTAGTCCAAGTTCTGAAAAAAATATATAGCCTATAACACTCTCCAAGTATAGATCTAACCATGTTCCAAATTTGAAGAAAATCGGTCCAGCCGCTTAGGCGTAATTGACGAACAAACAAACAAACGAACAGACTTACAAAGAGATTTATAATATATATTAGGATTATGAGCAAAAAAGCTCTATGAGGGCTAGGCGAAATAGAGGACTTGTATTTAACCATTTTCAATAGACTTTGTCCTTGGGTCCAAATTAGAGTATGTGCCAAATTTCATCAAATTATCTTGAAAATTGCGAACTGTAGCGTGCGCACAAGTTTTACATGGACACAGAGACAGACGGCGGACAGAAGTCCATAACTAAATCGATTCAGACCACTTTAGTAGAGTAGGTTATAGTTAGTTAGTTTGAAAGGAGGATGTATATACGTCAAATCCGAAGAAATACACCGAGGCCTCTATCGGGCCTGTTGTGTGCTCCATAATCAGTGCCTCAGGTGGCTTTTTAAAGTAAAATAAATATTATTTACATTAGAATAGCTTTTCTATTGACCCGAACATATTTTTCATTATTTTTACAAGGTTGCCCAGACAAATCTTCGATATTACACACAAAAAATATAACATATGTATATAATTTTAACCATTCTTTGCTTTTATACGGTGTATATTTGAAACGCTTGAATGGAGTTTTTTTCTTTCGCAGTTGGGAAAAAGCTTTTTTATTAAAATAATTTTTTTGTTGTGTTAGATCATGATACAACCAGTAATTGTTATATTATGGTGTTAGATATTTTTTAATTGAAGTAACCCAATAAGCATTTTTGCTGGAATTCAAGTGTAAATCAAATTTAATTCCAGTCAAACATTCAAATTTCAAGTGTTGAAATACACTTGCATTAAACTTTAATTCAATAGCATTCTCCAGTGAAAAGGAAACTTGAATTCAAGTCGAACATTACAATGTCATTACAGTTTAATTCAAGGATTGAATTACATTACAACTCGAATAAAATGCTTAAATTCAATCTTTGAAATACAGTTTAATTCAAGCCTTGAATTATACTGTAATTCCAATCGGAAAAGTAATTACATTCAAGCACCTATAATATACATATATGTATACATATTTATACACATATGTATTAGCTGTAGGTGTAACATATTACCACATATCTTAAAATTTAACAGACATAATTAAGACATTTATTAATAATAAGAAAAGAATGAGGACAAAATTAAATACATATTTATACATTTTACATGGCAAAAACTTGTATAAAACATAATTTACAGGATCACTGTGTTTCTTTAACATTACAAATAAATCAGCGAAGATCTTGAAAGATCGCATCAACCAGAAATATTTGCAGTATTCTATATACATTCGTGCCTATATCAAAGAAAATTTTTTACATTAATCCCGTTTTGGGTTGGTTTAATCTGCACACATACCTTTTTTGCAATTGGATTCATTGATTTTTATAAATTCTGACACCAACATTTGCTGTTCTATTTTGTTGCATTGAAGTAAAAATATGAACATTTTTATTCTTATTTTTGATTTATTTTCAAGTTTGACAAGAAAATTTGGTTTGAAAACATTATTTGACTTTTACTTGAAAATAAATCTGGAATTAAAGTTGAATTATAGTTAAATTTCAAGCACTGGATTTTATAATTTTTGAGTGCTTATTGAGAAAATATTTTTTATTTATTTGAAGTTTGAAAATTTAAAAGCAAATGTGGGATTAATATTCAAGAATACGGTAGTTTTGTTTTATACATAAACTTTAAATCGCCCTTTTTGTCAGATGGTTAATCAGACTGACATTAACACAAATTGAAACTACCTTCTAATATATGTATTTATACCATGAATTAAAGTGTGATATACATAAATTATAAAATAAAGCCCACTTCACACGAGAATTTTCAAATTGTACAAAACAGCATTAACAATTCGTTAGCTTAAGCCCCCTTCACACGAGCACACATGTAATATGATCTGTCAAAATTTTGTGTAGAAGAGAACGGATGGGATCGTCTAAACGCTATATGTAACGAAAAATCAGTCGTATGGCTCTCTTAATTTTTTGAAATGATTCAAAAAACAAGCAATTCGCATTAGATCATTGATGTATTTTTATGTAAACACATACAAAAAAAGTGAAACAGCTGTTACCATCTTACTTTTTTATTGTTTTATACCAATCGTGTAAACACAAAATATATAAATCATACGACATTTATTCTCTTCTTTGTCATACGGATGGAATTTCATTTTACTTTTTCATTAGACTTTACGTACGTAAAGTGTGATCGTCTGAAGGGCCTTAATTGTTGATACGAATATAGCGATAACATTTTTTTTTGAGTCATGCAATAAGGATTATAATTATTATAATTAAGCATTATGTTCTTTAAAATGTTTACATATTTTTTTCTTAAAAATCTGATTACAGTAAGAACATTTTTTAATTTTCCTAGGTAGTGTATTCCACACTCTCGAAACTCTCACTTGAAATGACTTTCCATATATGCAATGTGGGGAAATATTATTTGAGGTTTCCTCAACGATTTAGAAAATTTTAAAGTGGCGGCAATGAATATAGGACAATTATTCACATAGTTCACAAATATTCACATATTTTGCTCTTAAAAAGTAACTAAACGAAGTGATCGGGAAAAATTAAAAGTATTTTCTTACTATATGAATTATAACGAAATGGAATAAATATATAAGAACGCCTGCATTTTTGTGGCGTATGACTGTGTTATTTTGGGTTCTTGAAAGAAAGACTTAAATTAAAAAAACAGCTGAAGTCCTAATTTTTTGGAGAAACTATATTATCAACATGTTTAGGGCAATGAATGGGAGGATCATCAATCTGGGGGCGTGGCACATTCCATATGAATGAAATACTAAAATTCGTTTATCTGTTTGCATGGTGCATTTTGTAAATTAACTACAGATCTTTTCTGATTGTCAACGTAAGCACCACATGCTCTTTTTTTATAAATTTACAGAGTTGATGAGACTTATCAAATTTGCAAATATTCTGTTTTATTTTCATAAAATCTTAAGAAACTGTGGTGAATCTAAACTCTTTTCGTCCGACACTGTATATAAACCCTTATTAAAATATATAATTTTCATGTAATTATTTTTTTATTTATATGCATAGATTGTGAGCAACCACCTTTTAACCAATGTTTATAAAATGATATAGAATTTATCAATAAAATCGATCCAAGCATTTAGTTTTGTAAGTATAAAATAAAAATTTACCTGGGAAAAGCATCAAAAAACCACGTTCTCTTTGTATTTCTAAATACGACTCTTAGACCAGACATTAAAGGCGAATGAAGTATGACAGCTCCTACTTCATGTCTAGTAGCAAGATCCACAGTTGGTACGGTGCCAATACTTTGGCCATATAGAATTATTGTTTCCGGATTAATATTAAATCTATATTATACATAAAAATGTATATATATATTATTTTTGTACACAAAAAACAAAATGTTTTACCTTGTACGCATTGCTTGCCAAGCCGCTTCTATATCGGCATAGAGATTCTTTTCAGACGGTTTACCTCCACTCATTCCATAACCCGAGTAGTCATAGCCAAATATGTTACAATTTAACTGCGAACCTAATGATATATAAAAACTACTCATTTGTCCTAGGTCGACAGCATTGCCGTGTGAAAAAAGTAAAGTATATTTAGCATTTTTACTACAGCGTACGTAAATGCAAGTAATGAGGTTTCCACGAGAAGTTCTTGTAAAAAAAGCTTCAACCTTTGATTTATCCCTTTCAGAAAATTGCCATTCGGCACGATCAAAAAGGTGAAGATTGTACTTTACATTGGCATCGTCAGCAGGAGTTAATTTGTATGTAGGTTCCGGAGGTTGAAAAGCTAATTTTGCAGCTATTGGTCCAGGACATGGTGGGCAACAAAACATGCAACAAAGTTCACTTATGCTGAACATATCGACTTTACACTATTATTCTTTAAATCAAGCATAAATTATATTAAATTGCAGTATTTAAATCTTTCTTAATTATTTCCTATTGTTAAAAGTTAAGTGACGACAAAGTTATTTGGAGTAGCGAATATTCACAACAAAAAATAGTGTACACATATTTTCAGACGACTTCTGTTCTTGTTAGTTGATATCTAAATAAATGCTATGAAACACATGTAATATTTATCCAACTTTACAATAAATTGCTATAAATAAATGCTTTTGCATATTTTTTAATTCTAATTATAAGGTTTTTAATAGAAAAGATTTAAAGTACACCACAACTAATAGTTAATAATTAGTAAATTTTTACGAACAAAGGCAGCAAGGTGTTACCAGATTGCACGAATAACGGCATAATGTAGAATCGACCTAAAATGCACTACGCAAAATTACGAACTATATGATTAAATACACATTACTTTATAATATTTTCGAAGCATATACCTAGTATTCTAATCCTGCTGATTTTAAAACTTCTGTTTATACCGCATACTTTTGACATATAATTGGATATATCTCGATTACGATTTGATGTAATATTTGTCGGGGACAAATATTATATTTTTTCTCATGACTTTTTTCCAAATTACCGTTATTTCCAAAATATAACTATATAACGGTACCTCATCTCACATGAAATTTTATAAACAACATTTGGGGCTTTCCTATGATATATGTTTGAAAATTATAACTTATGAAATGAAGGAGTTATTTAAGTTAATATAGTGTAATAATAATTTTTATATTTTCGTAAATATTGACTTTTATCACATGTAACTATGCAGCTCAAGTGCATATTACCCATTATGGTCAATATGGGCATCGGTGGAAAATACCTTTTAATTTTTTTATTTAATTTAATTTATTTTCCATATTAAACCTATTGGCCATAATCGCACAGGGTATACAGAGGCGTCACGAGCAAAAAACTATTTCCCTCTCTTTCGTACAAAACGAATTCGATAATTTTTTTTAGCTGTATTTTATATACCTCTTCTCACCAAACAATTTCAAAATCAAACAAAAGCTGATTTTAGACTTTTTTAAATGTCAAAAGTGACACCTCTGTATACTTTGTGATAATCGTTCACAAACTTCTACATAAATTGATATGTAGCATATATCATTAACCTATTAAGAGCCAGGATCAAATTGTATGTTTTTCTTTTGACTTTTTTTTACAAAAGTAACGTTATCTCAAAAATATATCGATATAAGGGCACCTCATCTCACATGAAATTTTGTAGACAACATTTGGAACTCTCCTATGATATATGTTTGAAAGCTATAACCCATGAAATCCAAAAGTTATGTTGTTTAAAAACTAATATGTTTTGAAAATATAAATTTTAATCATATGTATTTAAGTAAGCAGCGACATCACTAATTATATAACATGATCGATATGGGTATCAATTTAAATATCATTGATGTATGATATGTCATATGAGAGCAGAAATATGACATTGTTAAATACAAATACATTCATACTTACTTACATGATGGAATAATAAGATCATGGCGTAATAAAGTAAGGTGGCTGCGATAAAGCAGCTGATTATTTTTTATTTTTGTGTAGAATATGCTTAAAGTCAAAAGTTGTTATTGTTTACATGTTAAGAATGTTATTTGTTTACATTTCTTATGCCATTTTTGACATTAGTCTGATTCTAGTGCAAAAACAAAATACATGTTGTTTTTTGTATTGTTGTAGTGATGCAGTCACCTTTCTAAGAGTGCCCTGAATAAGGTGAAGTCAATTCTATAAAAACAACAAAAGTTGTATACTGTACCCCGTTTCTGTAACTTTTAGTGAGAAGTTCTCACATCGAGAGGTGTGAAACAAAAAATTCCATCGTTTCTCGATTTGTGAGTAACAAGTAGGAAAGTATAGTCGGGCATGGCCGACCATATGATACCCTACACCACGGAGTATGTTATAAATGTGGATTATATTTAATAAAAAGCATTTAAGCTGTTTACCTTAATTCCGAAATGTTTTAACAATTTGGTGAAAAAAGTAATTTTCTTAAAGAGAGGTTATATGGGTGCAAGGGTAAATATGGGCCTATCCCTATCATTTTTGGTACATGGCTTTACGTTTACATTAGAGTTATGTATGCTGGATTTCATCGTGATACTAGTGTTTATTAGTGAATTATTGACCATCAAGTCATTTTCTGAAGGGGACTTTGTATGGAGGCAAGGGTCAAATAAAGTCTGATAATTACATATTACGTATTATTAAGACGTTTATAGAACTAAGTTTTGCCGTTTTTTGTAGAGATATTACAATATTTAACATAATTATGAACACAAAAGCCCTTTCCGGGGGGTAGGGTTGTATGGGGGCTAGGTTGGGCCGAAAAACACGTATGGTCCAAATTTCAGCAAAATATTTTGAAAATTGCGACCTGGTTTACATGGGCGCACAAGGTTTACATGGGCAGCCAGCCAGCCGGATAGACGGACGGACATGGCTTAATCGATTCAGGAAATGATTCTGAGTCGATCGGTATACTTTAAGGTGGGTGTAGGACCAATATTTTTGTGCGTTACAAACATCAGCACAAACGTATAATACCCTCCCCACTACGGTGGTGTAGGGTATAAAAAGTGTTTCTGTAACTTAAAGTGAGAAGAGGCTGTCAAAAACATAAAAATTAAAAGAAGAAAACAAAAATTGCCGGACAAATTTATAAACGAAGAATAAATAAACAAAATATATAGAAATTAAATGAAAATTGTTCGAAAAATTATCCCACTAAATTCGCCTTTGGCAAATTCTAAGTTTATGCCCACGTACTTTTTTAGCATTTGCTTCTGTATATCCGAAATTCCTCCTATTTTCTAAAAATTAGTGAACAATATTTATTTTAAACTTAATTATAAATATAACATTACTTTTTCATTATTTCATAGAATTCATGTTTAAATTAATTTTTGTTTACTTAAAATTTTACTTTCTGCACCGTTTTAAAATATGAGTTTTTTTGACAGTTCATGTGAGAAACTTATCCCAAAATTTTCTTACAGAAACACTTTTACTCAAAAATTTCAAAAAACATAAATGACAGATATCTCACAAAATTTTCTTACAGAAACACTTGCATGTGAGAAATGATATTTTGTTTCAATTCACATTGTTTTTCTTCAATTTCACTGTTTCATGCGAGAAACTTTTCGATGCGAGAGCTACAGAAACGAGGCACTGATGTCAAATAGTGTATATGTTGCCAGAGTGGTCTTTTCAATATATGTATACTAGGGTTCTATAGTTGAAACGAAAAGTCGACTTTTCGACTTTTTTCATTTAGTTAAAAGTCGACTTTTCGACTTCTCGCATTTTATGAAAAGTCGATTTTTCGACTTCTTTTCATTTAATTAAAAGTCGACTTTTAGACTATTCGACTATAAGTATTTTATAAATAGTAGACTTTTCGATACCCGTTAATAAAACAACCTTTTGATAAAACAGCAAACCCTAACAGCTGTTTTTGATTGTTGTGTGGTGAGTTTCTGTAAAAACGTAAACAAATGAAACAAAAACAAATTACTAGACATATTTATTTTGTGCTAAGAAAAATTTATGTATTTTAATAATGTTTTATAGCCAGTGCAAGTGTTCTTGGTGTACACCATCTACCCCAATAATAATCCCGGTTTCATTAGAATCAAGTATTTTTAAAACGACCATATATAATGTGCAATTCATTCTATATTCCATGACTGGTTGAAAGAGTCACGGAATCCATCGGAGATCAACCTAAAAAATGAAAAAGGGGTGGCTTTAACTTCTTGTTCCGTTCATATGGGACAAGATTCGAGCCTCATCGTATCAGTTCGCCAGATACCTCATTTGTGTATATTGCAGGGTCCTGGTACCCAACACAGCCTTATTGTAAACGGTCACATAATAATACTTAGATCTTTTCTTCATTCTACGACTATGCAAGAATACAGCTATGACATATTAATGCTTTAAGTGCAGCATGACTATCAACCTA
This sequence comes from Lucilia sericata, assembly GCF_015586225.1. NCBI lineage: Eukaryota > Metazoa > Arthropoda > Insecta > Diptera > Calliphoridae > Lucilia > Lucilia sericata. The sequence goes on along the minus strand of NW_023994081.1, from coordinate 624,154 downwards.
AAATCTTACCAGAGACCGGCGAACAATGTGATTCCCTATTAGTTCCGTCACTTTCAAGATCGCTAAATCACCACTTGGAAGACACAACCCATCAAGGAGTCAAGGAACATTTTACACCGTTTGTAACACATTGAAATATTGGTCTAATATCCATAAAAGTATATGCTGGGATCTAATTACAGTCTAAGATTGAGTTTGTTATTGAAAATGGACAATATCGGTATACGATAAACTCATCAGGGAGCCAAGGAACTTTTACACCGAAATATTGGTCTAAAATCCATAAAAGTATAGACTAGGATCTTAGCCAATATTTGCCAAAATATTTTTAGTTGATGGAGTTTATTATTGAGCTTCAATATTCCAGTATAGCGAAGAAGAACGACAAAAACAAGTTTTATAGGAACTAAAATCTTTTTGCCAAATTTTATGAGGATCAGGAAATTATTTTACAAGATTTATATGATCCAAAACCTTTCTGGGTTGGTTCAAAATTGACCCTACCCCCATATAAGTTCCCCTTCAGAAAAAGATATTAACTCCAATAATTGTAATAAAAATACCAATATAGCAAAGAAATTCCACATAAACAAGGAGTCAACATCGTTTTGTCAAATTTAAGGGGATCGGTCCATAATTTAACCTATCCCCGATATAAGGTCCACCTCGGGAAATTACTACCACTCATAACTGGCTTAAAAAAATTGCTATAAAATTCGACAACAACTTTTATATGAAACAAAATTTATCTGTTGAATTTTGTAAGGGTCGGTCCACAGTTGACCCTACCTAAAATCTCAAACAGATTATGCCATCCGATTTCTACACTTCCAACTTAAAGTTCTATATATGTTTTTATCGTGCACAAGATCTTCCGATAGCAGTTATATATAATTTTCTATATACATACTTCCATAATAAAATTTTTTGTAAAAAAAAAGTTTGTTGTTGTAGTACACACCCTAGAACGATGAAATCCGGAAAAAAATGTATGCCATCCGATTTCTACACTTCCAACTTAAAGTTCTATATAGGTCTTTATCGTGCACAAGATCGTCCGATAGCAGTTATATATCATTTTATATATACGGCCATAGTAACATTTTTTGTAAAAAAAAAGTTTGTTGTTGTAGTACACACCCTAGAACGATGAAATCCGGAAAAAAATGTATGTCATCCGATTTCTACACTTCCAACTTAAAGTTCTATATAGGTTTTTATAGTGCACAAGATCCTCCGATAGCATTTATATATCATTTTCTATATATGACCATAGTAAAATTTTTTGAATGTAACATTTTTTGAATATTTTTTGTAACGATATAATCCCAAATATATTTATATATTATCAGATTTGTTCCATTCCACATTTAAATACATATTTTAATTGATCAAAAATAATTTTTTTAAACTAAATCATGAAAATCAATTTTTTGAATCTTTTCCACGTGTATAAACACATATTGAAAATGTAAATAATGAAAACGAGTTTTTGCGTCTTTTCCACGTACAGAAATACATATTTGTAAACAAAAATAACTCACCACACCAAAAAAAAATTTTATTTTGATAAAACAGCTGTTACGGTTTGTTTTATTTTTCGTCGGGTTGTTTTCTTTATGTGCGTTAACTTGGCAGCACTGTACAATTTGGCTGTCATTTTCTGTGTTAGTGTTGCGAACAATTAGGATAAAATATTCGTTGAGTCGGTTTTCTTAATTTTATATTTTTGGTTATAACACATTTTTGAAAATAAGAACGAACTTTTAAGAAAAATAAATGTAGACATGGCTACAATAAATATATATTTAGTTCAGATGAATGAATATAACATATATATTTTTAATTATAATTAAAAGTATTCGAATAACGAATATTTTGTGACAAAATAAACATCACTATGCACATTTTGTTATTTTTACTTATTTTTATAGCAATTTTTAATAAATTTTTGCAAATACTGATAAATTTCTTTGATAAAAGACTACATTTTATTGACGGAGAAGATATTTTGCATTGATAAAACACTAATCAATATAATTTACACTCTTAATTACTTCATGGCTTTATATTTAGCGAATAAGCTATGAAAAAGACAAATAAAATGATTGTGGCCATGATTTGATTGACAGGCGGGCATTTCCAAATTGCCAAAAATAGTATTGACCAACAGGAATACTGTCAAATATTCATCTATTAATCCAATAATGCCTAGATTTTAGTTTTTTTCATCAAAATAGAAATTTTTAAAATTTATCTGGAATTTTATTTACAAATTTGTAAACGTTAAAATTACAATTTTTAGATTTCATTTCAGAATAAAACATGATTCAGGGATGGAAAATGAGATTTTGTTTCAGTATCAAAAAATATTTCAGAGGGTACTTTTTTGGATCTTAGAGTACTAAAATATTTTTTTTGCTGAAAGTTGTTAATTTTTTAAATACACCTTCACATATTTAGACATTTTTAAATAATTAACAACAGAAGTAGAAAAGGTATTATATATACCGTAGGGTGATCGATTATTCGACATTTTCCAATAACCGGTTTTCGAGTAGTTCGAATAGTTGACATTTGAAAAAAACCGGTTGATATTTTTCAAATTCAGAGAAAACTGTTTTTTATTATACATAAAAACATCTAGTTTAATTTGAAAAAAAATTATGACCCGAACTGATTTTTTAAAATAAACATTATTTCTTTAATGTAAAAAATTGGGAAGAATCATAATCATAAAGTCCCTGTTTAGTAAATTTTCATAGGCATTCCAACACTGCTATAATATTTCAGCGACAAATTAATTATTGTAATTGGAATATAATCTTAAGATTGATAAAATTTTATCCAACAGTTATTCCAATCAATTTTACAAATAAATTTTTTTAATTAATTAGGAAAATCAAAAAAGTTTAACCAAAAGTGCTTTAGAAAAATATACTCTAGTTTCTTGACTCGAATATTTTAAAATTTAGACAGGCTGTATTATTATTTATTTCAAAATTTAATTGAAGTAATCTTTGAATACAAAGCAAATAAAAGTATTCGAAACCGGCTTTTAAAAAGTTAAAAAACCGGGTTATTCGATATTCGAAAAAATCAACATTTAGAAAAAACCGACACTGGTAAATAGTTAAACTGAAAAATTTTATTGATAATAGAATGAAACCATAAAGTGTTATATACCATTGTAAAGCTAATGAAATTACGCGTATGCGAAAAATTACGACATTTGTAATAATTTTGGTGTTGTATACAAATTTGTGTATGTCATTGAAATCGTCTCCCAAGGACCTTTCATATGAACCAAAATTTGGATATGGTTTATTTGTCAAAAATGTGAAAAAATAACATAAAAACCCTAAAAAGGACCTTTTTATCCTTTGATCCAGCTCACCAAATATTGACGTCAGGACAAAAATTTTGAGAAATGGAATCTTAGAATGAACTAAATTTTCATTTTCGGTGGGAACATCAGCAATTTCCATTTTGGGGACACCCTAATATACATATGTGTTATTAAATTAAAATTCGATGTACATAGGTGTTCATTTGTTAAAAAATCAATAGTCATATCAAATTCTACACATGAGACCATACATAAGACCATCCATGACATGAAACAATAATTTGCTTTAAAGTCCAAATAATTTTCACCAAAAATTTCTCTTATTATCTATGGTTGAATTCTTAATTTCAAAACATATCGTTTTATATTAGATAGAAATTGAGTCCTTCGAGCTTCTATCATTTGGAAATATTTAGTTTTAAAGTCAAATATTTTTTCAAAATTGAAATTTTTGGTAATTTTTTCATATAATATTAACAATGGAATTTAATTAGATTAATATTCATATAATGTCAATCAAGATAAAAATTCGAAATGAGCTGCATTGGTTATTTGCAAAACATACTTCTAAAAAGTGGCTTTTAAAACTAGATTTCAAAACATTCTTAGAATTTCAAATTTGAACTTTTAAAGATACTTTGACCCCTTTTTCTCATTGTCTGATTATGTTTTATCATAACGATAAATTGACATTTTACATACAAAAATTATTTTAACCGGCAGTATATCCACCTGGTAAACGATAACCGGAGGTTGAGATATTGGCCTGAGAGTATCAAATAAGACTCGGGAGTATCACGGTACTTTTGAACATCAAATAGTATCAAAAAAAGTACCATCGTACCAAATTTGCCATCCCTGACATGATTAGTTTTCGTCTTCAACCTAAAATTAATGAAAAAAGCGTAATCAGAGACAAAATTTGTAAGAATTCAACTTATTGTTGGCTTAAAGTAGGGTCGAACGTAAAATAAATTTTTTCTATTTGTTATTGGTTTATTGAAAGTATTTTAAGCTATTTGACGTTTATGAATACCATTTTCGTGGATTTTGCTTAATAATGTTTAATAAACCTAAATTAACTTTTTATGAATACAACCGTTAGGTTCTTATTCATAAACTTTTATCAAAGTTTTATAATTCAAATTTTCATACGAAATTTGTTCTACAAACCTTTGATAAATGTTTATGAATAAGGCAGTATAATTTATTTTTTCAATTTTCTTTACTGTTTCAACTTTTACCCCCTGTCTATATTAGACAAATATTTATCACGGCACTTGACAAAACGTCAGCAGAAAAATTGTCAGATTTTTGTTTATGTTAATACATATGGGTAACAAAACGCTGATTTTATCACGACAACTCACAGATAATTTTATTGAAATAATGCTATATTTTATAAAAACAATTAAAATTAAATGCAAATTTTGTAAATAAATACTAATTTCACTAAAACTAATGTTAAAAATCAATTTTAATTGCACAAAAACAAAATTCTAAACAAATTTTACAATAAAATGACGTTTGTTATCAAGACAACGTTGTCTAAACAATTGTTTAGACAACACTGTCATAACGGCGTTATAACGCTAATAAATGCCGTCTGTACCTGCTAATTTTTTATTATGATAACAATTTGACGTTTAGCATAATAAATATTTGTCTAATATAGACACGGGGTTAGAAAATAGCAAATATAATCAATTAAATATGGCGCCGTAAACAATGTTGAAAGTTGTCAAAATACACTTTGACAACTTGCTTAATTTATCTAGTGTTGAAAAAAAAAATAGTCAGCTGTTCAAGTGATGCTACTTTATTAATATACTTTGGTTAGAAGTTCTCACCACTGAGCTACTGATCTGTTGTTCATACAAAGCTCTAATTGTTTTTATACCCACCATCAAAAAAGATGGAGGTTATATTGATTTTGTCATATAGACCCATCAAATTATATATATTCTGGGTCCTTAATAAAGTCTAAGACGATTTAACCACGTCCGTCCGTCCGTCTGTCTGTTGAAATCACGATAGGGCCCACACGGGAGGAGCTAGAGAGTTGAAATTATACATTTTAATTCTCTATTGTTAAGGTTTGTTTGGTATTGAAAATGAGCAATATAGATCCACGTTATCGGATAGCCCACATACAAGTGGATCTCCAAAAAACAGCTTTAACGGGCATAACTGTTTTATAAGTACGAGTATAGCGATGAAATTCGATATAAATAAGATTCATATCAGCCAAAATCTTTTTTGAGGATCGGTCCATAATTGGTCCTACTCCCCATATATCCCCTTCAGAAAATGGCTTTAATACTCATTAATACTCATTTGGTCCGTAAGTTTCTTACGGACCAAAACCTCTGTATTAACTTTTCATTAGGATCGGCCCATGATCCAACCCCCCATATAAGGACCTCTTCTGAAAATGACTTTAACGCTCATTAATGGCTTAAAAATATGAATATAATGACGAAATTCGACACACATAAGTTTTATGCGAGCCAAAATCTCTCTACCAACTTTTATGTAGATCGGTCCATAATTGACTCTACCCCACATATGAGATTCTCTTCTGAATATGGCTTTCACGCTCATTACTGGCTTAAAAGTACGAGTAAAGCAATGAATTGCAACACACTTAAGTGTTTTACGAGCTAAAACCTTTCTACGAATTTGTTTAGGATCGGCCTATAAATGACGCTATCCCCATATAAGGCCTCCTTCTGAAAATGACTTTAACGCTCATTACTTGCTTTAAAATATGAATATATTGACGAAATTTGACACACATAAGTTTTGTGCGAGCTAAAATCTCTCTTCCAAATTTAGTGAGCATCGGTCCATAATTGACCATACAAGGTCCCCTTCAGAAAGTGACTTTGGTACTCATTACTGACTTAAACATTCGAATATAGTGATGAAATTTGGTATAAGTAAGTTTCATATGAGCAAAAATCTTTCTACCAAATTTTTTGAGGATCGGTCCATAATTGACCCTACTCCCCCTATACGGTCCCCTTCAGAAAATGACTTTAACACTCATTACTGGCCTAAACATTCGAGTATAGCGATGAAATTCGGTATAAGTAAGTTTCTTTCGGACCAAAACCTCTCTATTAACTTTTCTTTAGGATCGGCCCACATAAGTTTTGTGCGAGCCAAAATCTCTCTACCAAATGTAGTGAGGATCGGTCCATAATTGACCATACAAGGTCCCCTTCAGAAAACGACTTTAAAGCTCATTACTGGTTAAAAAATACGAGTATAGCGACAACATTTGACAAAAGTAAGTTCCTCGCGAGCCAAAATCTCTCTACTAAATTGTATGTGGATCGGTCCATAATTGACCCTACCCCCCATATAAGGTCCCCTTCAAAAAACCACTTGAACGATCATTGCTATCTTAAAAATACGAGTTATGAAATTCGACATAAGAAACTTTAATACGAACGTTAATCTTGCTACCGAATTTCATGCGGGATGTGGCGGTAATTCACCCTATCCCGCATATAAGCCCCCTTTAGATAATTACATTAACGCTAAGTACTGGCATAAAAATGCGAGTACATCGATGATATTCGATGTAAACAAGTTGTATATGAACAAAAATCGGTCTACAAAAAGTTATGAGGATAGATCAATAATTGACCATACCCCTCATATAAGGTCCATACCCCTCATATAAGGTCCATTTAGGATTCAAAAATTACGATGAAAATCGACATAAAAAAGTATCTACTTAGGAACATAATTCATCATTCCGAATTTAATGAGGACTGATCAATAACTGAATCTAAAAAAGGTTCCCTTCAGGGAGGAGTTTTGGTTATTAAAGTTTTCCTTATTTAAAATACGAGTATTACGAATGAAATTTGACATAAACAAGTTCTATACAAAACGAAATCTATGTACAAAATATTATGAATATCAGTTCATAATTGACGCATATAAAAATTGAACAAAGTGTATTGTTTTTAAAAATTAATATTTTGTTAGTTCAAAAGAGCTCGGTCCATAATTGACTTAAGCCATATTCCAAATATCACCCTGATGTTTATAGGGGAGCATTCCTTTTACGGCATACGGTTTGATTATGGGTATATGAGATTCGGCACAGCCAAATATAACACTCTCACTTGTTATGAGTAACGTGTAAATTTTTTAACAATTTTTGCATTTTATGCTTCATTAAATGCAAATGGTCGCACTACTTCATTAAATACAAATGGACACATGCGGTTCCGGCAGTTCTTGATTGATAGACCTGGAAATTTGTGTCTGGCCTACTAACCAAATCGATTTTTTGAGTTGGTTCACTTGACAAGAAATTGCACATATACATTTACAAAATGTAAAATGTTATTCATTAAATACATTTAAAAATACAGAAAAGTAAAATCTTTTGTAGCAAAGTGTAAATATTATTATAATGGTAAAAATGTCCTAAATTAAACATAAAGCGATTTCCTGCGTAGCAGTAACAATTTAAACAAATTTCAACCCTTAAATGGAGAAATTTTTTGTTGTTGCTGTTTTAACGAGGTTGAAACAACAAGAAACCAAAGTTATTTATTGATACAAATAAATAACTTTGGAAGATAAATGCAGGATGCACTTACTTGATTATTCCGTAAGTATCAATAAAAGACAGTAGACGTTCGGGAAACGTTATAAATCTTTATTGATTGAATATTTAGTGGCTGTCTTGTCTTCCGCTGCTTACGCTGCTGAAAATTATTCACAAACTGTATTGGCGCTTAGGTCAGTTGACAGGACGTCGGAATGACACCTGTCAACCTACCTAAGCGTCATTCACAGTGATTTGAATAATCACAGGCGTAGCGAACCAGAGGGGTCACACTTACAACAGGGGCTCAATGTCCAAGTCGAGAAACTCATCGTCTTCTTCAGCTTCAGATGAATTGTCGCGAGCCTCAACATGCCGCCCCCTTTGCACGGGTGCAAGAATTGATTCACTGAGGCGGTTTATAGTTGTTACCATTTGCCGCAACAGCTGATGTGTCGTAGCTTGCCCTGCTGCTTGCTGCTCCAACTGCCGCTGCACCAGCGTAGGTCTTCTACGTGAGCGTCTGCGTCGACTACTAACAACCTGAAGGGAACCAGACTCTTCACTAGCGCTATGTTGGTGGTGGTTTCTGTCACCTGAGACAGGGCGAGCTGAATGTTGCAGCCTCCGTGGTTGTTGAGGAGGTGTCACTCGATTTGGGATACGTCGATCCCGGGAAGGTATTTGCAGGCGATCTTGAACGGAGCGCCTTTGAGGAGGAACAACCGCTTCAGAATCCGTATGTCCTGTGTGGAGAAGAGTGTGGTGCATCTCGCCACATCGGCGACATGAAGAGGTGGTAGTACAGTCCCTTACCAGGTGAGAACGGGATAAGCAGTTTAGGCAATACCTGTGAGCCCTCACGGTGTAAATGCACTGCCTCACCGAAAAACCATTAAATAATTTGCAGTTACGCAAATGATGCTTCTAGAAGCAGATACGACATAAATCTAGTCGTTGAGTTGGCTCCATTTCTATCTGAAAAGACAACAACAAAAAAAGAAGTAACAATTTTGGTAAATTAGTGTAGATAATACAGCTTCGAACGATTACTGTATAATAGGTAAAAATGAACACGATATAGGCTACTTATTCGAAATTGGCAACAAACAAAGTTTAACGATTGGCCGAGTAACTAAACCATATTGAGTTCGTATGTCTGCAACTCGCACACGTTTATCAGGTCCGTAATAAACGCTATTAATACGACCCAATCGCCATTCGCTGGGAGGAAGAATTTCGTCCTTTATGATTACGAAATCGCCTACAACCAACTCCTTCTTCGGGTAACTCCATTTGTATCGTTTATGCAGCTCTTGAAGGTATTCTGTTTTCCATCTCTGAGAAAACCGATGATGAAGAGCCTTTAGTTTTTCCCATTGATTAAGCAAGGACATATTCAAATCGTCTATTGGCATTTCTGGTGGAACCATTATTGGTGAACCTCGTAAAAAATGTCCTGGCGTTAGAACGTTTAAATCTTCAGGATCCTCTTTCATTGGAGATAACGGACGAGAGTTGAGAACGCCTTCAATCCGAACTAAAAGTGTAGAGAATTCTTCAAAATTAAATTTTTGATTCCCTATAACCTTCCTAAAATGAAGCTTGAAGCTTTTAATTCCAGCTTCCCACAGACCTCCCATGTGCGGTGCACTAGGTGGTATGAATTTCCACTCAAAGCCGTGGACAGCATATTTTTCAGACAGGCGTAGCTAGGTTTGATTTATATGGAATAATGATAGGGAATCGTTCATCATAACTCATAGATGAATTGACTAAGCGACCGTTAACTCTAAGAAGACCGTTGGAATCTAGAAATGGGTTTAAGGTTATCAACGAGCTTTTTTTTGAAATAGCTTTGGACTGGGATAAATCTTCATATTCATCAGCATAATAAGCTCTTTGAGTTAATCTAATTAAAACATTTTTAGATTTATTAAGCTCATTTTGCGATAGAGGTTCAGCTCTATTCACAATTTTTTTGGATGATAAGTTGCAGAAACGATAAACATAAGCAATTACGCGAAGAGCTCTATGGTATCTGGTTAAACTGTTTATAATACTGAATTTTTCACCAATTTCTCTTTTTTTGTGCGTGTGATGATGGGTGATGATGGGTGATCTGTCATTGTCTAATAATCTTCGTACATTTGATTCGTCTTTGGCGGTTCAGAACACGTGGTAGGTAATGATGGACAATATTCTTGGGAACCAAGAAGCCAAATGGGACCATGCCACCATAATGGATTGTTCAACAATTCTTGAGGCTTACATCCCCTTGTTCCGAGATCGGCAGGATTTTCGGAAGTGGATACAAATTGCATTGTCAACATTTTCAATAATTTTAGTTGTTCTATTGGCTACAAAAGTTTTCCATGAAGATGGATGTTTCTGAAGCCAGGCAAGAACAATGGTGGAGTCAGTCCAAAGATGAACCGATGTGTTTGAAAACAAGTTATTAGATAATAAGTGCTTTATTAACTTGGAAAGTAGTAAAGCGCCACACAAATCTAAACGTGGAAGACTGAGTTTTTGTAGCGGTGCTACTTTGCTCTTAGCCACTAGTAAATGTGCGCTTATATTGTTCGAATTCTCCGATCTGATGTATACTGTTGCACAGTATGCTCTCTCGGAGGCATCACAAAATCCATGTAACTGGACAAAGTTTTCAGGTTGAAAATTTACCCAGCGCGGAATTTTAATGGTTTCGATCTCATGAAAATTCTCGATAAAAATCTTCCATTTAAAAAAAATTTCCAATTTAACATTTTCATCCCACTCTACACCATCTTGCCATAATTGCTGTAAAAGCATTTTAGTTTCAATAATTATAGGCGTTAGCCATCCTGCCGGGTCAAAAATGATAAGATAAGATTTGGCGTTTTGTTACATTATTCCCTATTAAAATCTTTTCTATTTTGTAACTAAAAGTATCTGTCATAGCGTTCCATCTAATTCCAAGGGTCTTTGTGGAACTTGAATCATCGAATTTCAAGAAATCGTCATTCAAGAGATTTTCCTTTGGAATTTGTTCTAACAATCGTGGATGATTCACAGTTATTTTCTTCAATGGAAATCCAGCAGAATATAGTGCGGAGCATAACTGATTTTGAGATTCTATTGCTGATTCTAATGTATGTCCTCCTGATAACACATCATCTACATAAGTCTCATTTCTCAATATTCTTGACGATAATGGATTATATGTTTCTGTGTCATCTGCCAACTGTAAAGGTGTTCGAATTGCTAAGTATGGTGCGCAATTTATACCAAAAGTTACAGTAGCTAATTCATAATCTTCTATGTCACCTGTATTGATATTGCGAAACAATATTCTCTGATAGGGCCTATCTGAATCATTTATCATAATTTGACGATACATTTTTTCAATATCTCCATTAAAGACATATTTATATTTTCGCCAATTTAAAATTATAGTCATAAGGTCTGACTGAAGAGTTGGCCCACTATATAATACATCGTTTAGCGAATATGAATTTTGTGTTTTACGTGGTCCATTGAAAACCACGTGAACTTTTGTTGAAGCACTCTCAGGCTGGAAAACTGCATGATGTGGCAAGTAATATGAAAAGTATTTACCATATTTACTTATTTCGATAGAGTTACATTTTTGCATATGACCTAAATCAATATATTCGTTCAAAATACTATTGTAAATATTCAAAAGGTCCATTTTCCTACCCAATTTCGTTTCCATATGAATATATTGCTTCTTTGCTTGGTAGCGAGATGCAGACAAAAATATTGCTTTAGGAAACTCTGGCCTGAATGGTAATTTCACTACATATCTGCCATCTTCTCGTCGAAAAGTTGTTTTTGCAAAAAGGTCCTCACAAAATTTATCCTCTTCTGATAAGACAGAGTTATTAGAAATTTCCTCTGTTTCCCAAAATTTCTTTAGCTGAACTCATATCTCATTTGATTCTCTTGTCTTTTCATTGACATCAACTGCAACTAGCGATAATGAATTTATTTTAAAAGGACCATAGACAAACCAACCATAAACAGAATTCTGAGCTACCATGTTACCTAATATATGTTGACGCGTTCCTTCAAGTAAAATGTATGGTATTACATCACTTCCTAATAACATGTCAACATGAGAAGAAACATAAAATTTCGGATCCGCCAATTTTAGATCACTAATCTCGGAGAGGTTAGGATTGGAAATTGTTGTTGACGGCATCAAACTCGTTAAGTTTGAAACGATTACTGCTTGAGTATCAAGCGCGAAATTATGTTTATTGGCGCAAAGTGTTATGCTACAAGTCTTTTTTGAATTAGCAACTACTGTTCCGCCTAATCCACATATTTCGAAATTTGCGGGTTCGGTTTTCAGATTTAATCTAGCTCTAATTCTTTCTGTCAGAAATGATCTTTTAGATGCGGAGTCTATAAGAGCTCTTACTGTGAACTTGTCACCAAAATGCCTAATTTCTACTAAAGCTGTTGGTAATATAATATCATCATTGTTTACTGACAAATGAGTTTGGATATTCGTCTGATCAGAATTACTGCATGTAGGGCATTGAGTTCCTGAACCATTATATTCTGTTGTCATACTATTCACAGGATGTGTATATTCGGTATGAAACGAATTTACTTGCCTATTTATTCTTTGATTAGCACTTGTAACATGATCATTACTGATATTATGGTTTACATGTAATAAGCTATGATGTTTGTTCTTACATTGTGTACAACGAAATATACTTTTGCAATCTTGATTCAAGTGAGTAGGAGAAAGACAATTGTTACATATTTTATTCTGCTCTACATAATCAATACGTTGTTTTACACTAAAATTGGAAAATTTACTACAGATTCTAAGATTATGGTATTCATTGCATAATGGACATAAATTCTGATTTTTTGATTCTGTTTTCTATTTTGAATTTTTGATAGTATTATTCTTACTTGTTCCGTGCTTCGTTTCGCTTATTGACATTTGGTCACGTGCCATTTCTATTCTTTCCAATACTCGGTGTCTACTTTTTAAAAAGTTATCCATTTGATACCAGGATGGTAATTCAGAGTCAGATTCTAAAGACTCTTCCCAAGCAGTAATGGTCTGAATAGGTAATTTGGTACTGCACAAATATATTAAAATTGGATCCCATTGATCCACTCTAAGACCATGTCCCATTAACATAGCTAAACAATCACATATAGTTGTCCGTATTCTATTAATATCATGACTAGTATCTGATTTGGCTTGTTCTATGTTAAAGAGAGCTTTTAACTGAATTTCCAAGCCGGCATGTAATTCTGTTCGGACAAAGTGTATTTCTGTACAATTGCTAATGCATCTCCAGATGTCTTATTTAGCAAGTGGAAAAACTTTTCTACCTGTGATACTCTTGGATTTGTATGATATAGTACGGAAAACATATCCCTAAAAGCTGGCCACTCTTCATAACTGCCATTAAAAACTTTCATGTCACAAGCAGGTACTCGTAACCCAATTTCCGATAGATCGAAAGTAGTATTCGTCGGATAAAAAGATGAAGCACCTAATGCTGAAGAATGGTGTGGACCACATTGTGCATTAGGTGGGGTTTTTGCAGCTTTTAGGAGGTCGTTCATGTTAGCCTTCGTCCACTGAAACTTTTCCCTACATTCTCTGAACCTTGTTCGGGCTAATTCCTTAAATTCGGCGGATATTAAGGAATCAGCCGTACTATATATTGTCTCATATGACGCACGAATTGTCTTCCAATTTTCTTCTAGTGATTCTATTAGAATCACTAGAAGAAGAACAGTGAACTGTACATCCATAGGTCACTGGTTCATATCCGGTTCGAAGGACCATAAACAAATTTCAACCCTTAAATGGAGAAATTTGTTGTTGTTGCTGTTTTAAACAACAAGAAACCAAAGTTATTTATTGATACAAATAAATAACTTTGGAAGATAAATACAGGATGCACTTACTTGATTATTCCGTAAGTATCAATAAAAGACAGTAGACGTTCGGGAAACGTTATAAATCTTTATTGATTGAATATTTAGTGGCTGTCTTGTCTCCCGCTGCTGAAAATTATTCACAAACTGTAATGGCGCTTAGGTCAGTTGACAGGACGTCGGAATGACACCTGTCAACCTACCTAAGCGTCATTCACAGTGATGTGAATAATCACAGGCGTAGCGAGCCAGAGGGGTCACACTTACAACAGGGGCTCAATGTCCAAGTCGAGAAACTCATCGTCCTCTTCAGCTTCAGATGAATTGTCGCGATTACTTATTTTCCCTGAAAAAAAAAACGTGTTAAAAAATTACAATTCCACTACACACAGTGGTATAGGAAAAAAAAAAAGAGGGAAATAATTCGGTAACTTCTAAACGGTTAATCCGATTTTAATGAAATTTGGTATGCACAAAGAGGAGGTGTTGTCGAGTTTAGGTTTTGAATTTGGACCTTATAGGCCAACCAGGGGCCCGGCGGGGGGTCCTCAAATTAGGACACCTCGGCTATGTTAAATTTTTAAAACGATCCTATTTCTTCATTTGAGTTCCGATTTTGTATATAGAATCTCCTCATCGAGCACTATAAAAAATGTCGTCGTAGCAGTAAATTATCTCTTATAGTTTAGGAGATATTCGCATTTGAATATTAAAATTTTAAAATTTTTACCGTCCTTACTTTAGTTTTTTTGATAATAGCAGGTCCAAATATTTCCGATTTTCGCCATTTTTTTTTATTTGCTTAACAACAAGTTTATATACCAAGCAGTGAAAGAATTATGTAAAAATCATGACTGAGTCCAAAGTTATAGGCATTTAAATTTAAAAAATTAAAAAAAGGCGATTTTTTGTCATTTTTTTGGGAAAAAAGTATCTTTTTCTTTTTAAGTTATCTAAAAAGTTTCTAAGAAGATGTATATAGAATTTATACTTTTTGGAAAGCTGACTTTACATAAAATACGATAAATGAAACAAAACCTAAAAATTTTTGATACCGAGGGGACCAGGTCCATCCAAAAAAACCCTATTTTTTATGGAAAATTAAATTTTGAGCAAAAATTCTCAAATTGCATAGTCGATATCAAATTATAGTGACCTGTTTTATATGACCCAATAAGTTCTTAAT
Source organism: Lucilia sericata (assembly GCF_015586225.1). Lineage (NCBI taxonomy): Eukaryota > Metazoa > Arthropoda > Insecta > Diptera > Calliphoridae > Lucilia > Lucilia sericata. Next base: position 609,118 of record NW_023994081.1, on the reverse strand, counting down.
TATTTTGTAACGGGTTTCGATAACCCCGCCCCTGGTATGGATATAATAGGCAAAAAACCAAAAAATCCCATTTTTGGGATTTTTTAAAACTTTTTGGGAATTCCGGGATTTCTAATAAGAAAATTCGAAATTTTTATTTAATTTTGGATTTTGAGTAAAAAAATCTACCTAACTGTAAAATTTCATCAAAAAATATTCATAAATAAAATTTTTATTGCAATTTGAAAAATTTGTATCTTCGCAAAAACTGAATAAAAAACATTTTTTAATTTTTTTTAAAAAAAGTATTCCGCGAATTTTTTAATTTTCAAAAATTATATACAGTTTTGAAAAATAGACAAAATTACCTTTCCATTGATATATAACATGCCTACCTAATGTTTTTTAAGTGACAAATTAATTAGGGAAAACTCAACATCTTTTAGAAAATTTGCCTAGCACTATTATTTTCATCCATAAGGTTAACTCTTAAATTTGTTACATATATGGATGAAAATAATAGTGCTAGGTAAATTTTCTAAAAGATGTTGAGTTTTCCCTAATTAATTTGTCACTTAAAAAACATTAGGTAGGCATGTTATATATCAATGGAAAGGTAATTTTGTCTATTTTTCAAAACTGTATATAATTTTTGAAAATTAAAAAATTCGCGGAATACTTTTTTTTAAAAAAAATTAAAAAATGTTTTTTATTCAGTTTTTGCGAAGATACAAATTTTTCAAATTGCAATAAAAATTTTATTTATGAATATTTTTTGATGAAATTTTACAGTTAGGTAGATTTTTTTACTCAAAATCCAAAATTAAATAAAAATTTCGAATTTTCTTATTAGAAATCCCGGAATTCCCAAAAAAGTTTTAAAAAATCCCAAAAATGGGATTTTTTGGTTTTTTGCCTATTATATCCATACCAGGGGCGGGGTTATCGAAACCCGTTACAAAATGATTAAGAACTTATTGGGTCATATAAAACAGGTCACTATAATTTGATATCGACTATGCGATTTGAGAATTTTTGCTCAAAATTTAATTTTCCATAAAAAATAGGGTTTTTTTGGATGGACCTGGTCCCCTCGGTATCAAAAATTTTTAGGTTTTGTTTCATTTATCGTATTTTATGTAAAGTCAGCTTTCCAAAAAGTATAAATTCTATATACATCTTCTTAGAAACTTTTTAGATAACTTAAAAAGAAAAAGATACTTTTTTCCCAAAAAAATGACAAAAAATCGCCTTTTTTTAATTTTTTAAATTTAAATGCCTATAACTTTGGACTCAGTCATGATTTTTACATAATTCTTTCACTGCTTGGTATATAAACTTGTTGTTAAGCAAATAAAAAAAAATGGCGAAAATCGGAAATATTTGGACCTGCTATTATCAAAAAAACTAAAGTAAGGACGGTAAAAATTTTAAAATTTTAATATTCAAATGCGAATATCTCCTAAACTATAAGAGATAATTTACTGCTACGACGACATTTTTTATAGTGCTCGATGAGGAGATTCTATATACGAAATTTTTTTTAAATCGGAACTCAAATGAAGAAATAGGATCGTTTTAAAAATTTAACATAGCCGAGGTGTCCTAATTTGAGGACCCCCCGCCGGGCCCCTGGTTGGCCTATAAGGTCCAAATTCAAAACCTAAACTCGACAACACCTCCTCTTTGTGCACACCAAATTTCATTAAAATCGGATTAACCGTTTAGAAGTTACCGAATTATTTCCCTCTTTTTTTTTTCCTATACCACTGTGCTACACAACACTTAAATTGTCTTTCCTATGTATTTCGATTAGCTCTAGTTTCCGAGATATTACAAGTTTTGTAAAAACGTTATTAAGGACACTTTTTGTACTTTTTATTAAATTATTTAGAAGGTCCATCTACATACATGTACATATACATACAAAATATAATAATGTTAACAATTATTGCAAAATAGATACCGTTACCTGTAACGCAAACGCCCCTAACTAACCAAAAATTCAAAATCGATTTTATTGTTGATTCTAATGTATTGCATCAAAACAAATGTTCCGACCAAAATTTGCGATTTTATTGACAAAAAACAAAAGGCCCTATCTACAAAAATTGTCAACTATCATAACTGATTTCACTATTACACAATTTGTTTATTTTTTACAAATAAATCGCGTTGATAGAAACAAACGTTTCAATTTAAATAGTTTTTACTTCTCCTGTAAAATTTTAAAAATGTTAGATAGGGCCGTTTGCGTTTTAGGTGACGATATGTATACTTAATTATTTTATTTATTTTTTCTTAATATTTATGTGGTTAATTTTGCTTTTATGGTTTTTTCCGAAATAATGCTTAATTTAAACTGAAGTAAAACAATAAGATAAATAGTAATGGTAGAAATTGTCTGGAAATAAAAAAAAACATTAGAAATGTAATTGAGAATAAATTAATAAAATTTACCGATGTTAAAAGTTTTCGGTTTATAAGTCCATACCCTTCCATGCTAACAACAGGGGGATTTAATTCAATTGCTGATATGAAAAGATCAATTTCCTTTTGTGCTTGGATGTCCATCTGAAGGAGGTTAGCAGAAAGCAATGTATCTTGAACTCCACAAGCTATAACTGCTGTAGCGTTGTGTGCACAATTGCATACAATAAAAAGCAAAGACGCACAGTAAATTGTTAGTACTATTAGACCTAGTACTTTGTATGAGAAACCAGAATCAAATATTTCGGATATTGCGCCATATGACCCTATTGTGATGTTTATCGACCTGAAATCATAAAAAGAAGAATTCATAATGATGAGTAATATCGTTTTGAAATTACATTTTCATGGAAGTTGCATATGGTTTGTGCTGCTATAAACTGAAATGTTTGGTATTATAACACCGTGGAACAGCCTTTCATACACATGAAAATATAGACATATTGTTATGTTATACCTTTTAAAACGTTGGTTTATTTCCCTTTGAAATAAACTGAATTCTTTTTATTGTAAACTAGCTATACCCAGTGTGCTTTGCTATCCTTAAAGCAATGTAAATAAAAAACACTACGATTTTGAAAATTCTAACATAAGAGTTTTCAGATATAAATTTTTTTACATATTGGAGATGCCACGCAAATTATTGCAAGTTCGGCAATTTATCCAAAATTATAATTTAGATTTTAATGTAACTTATGAAAAATTTGAATAATATAATAATATCCCAGATATACGAAATTTTGCATTTAATTCATATGGGAGATGCCAAAGTCCCATTGAAAGTCCGCCTATTTTTCTCTAAATATTCGCATGAATGTCAAAGTTTTTCATGTAAAATTTGAATTTTCTAGCTCTAATAGTTTCTCAGATATACGAATGTTCACATTAATGTCAAAGGATTTTTGCTCTAATAGTTTCCCAGACATACTTTTTTATACCCTCCACCACCATGAGTGGTGATAGAGGGTATATATAACTTTGTCATTCCGTGTGTAACACCAAGAAATATTCATCTGAGACCCAACAAAGTATATATATTCTTGGTTCTTATGAAATTCTGAGTCGATTTAGCTATGTCCGTCTGTCGGTCTGATGTAATTTTCACGAAAACTATCCAATATAATTTCATGAAAATCATCATACATTTGTTTTTACACTAGAGTATAGTGATAAAATTTAACACACATAAGTTTCATATGATCCAAAATCTCCCTATCAAATTTTATGAGGATCGGTCCATAATTGACCCTACCCTCCATATAAGGGCCCCTTCAGAAAAATTGTTTAACGCTCATTACTGGCTTAAAAATGCTAGTATAGCAATGAAATTTGACATAAGTAAGTCTCTTATGATCAAAAACTTCTCTACCTAATTTTATGTTGATCAGTCCATAATTGACCCTACCCCCCATATAAGGTCCCCTTCAGAATACGACTTTAACGCTCATTACTGGCTTAAAAATACGAGTATAGTGATAAAATTCGACACACATAAGTTTCAATGATGCAAAAGTCTCTCTATCAAACATGTGGATCGGTCCATAATTGACCCCATATAAGGTGCCCTTCAAAAAATTACTTAAACGATAATTACTGGCTTTAAAATACAGAATACAGAAAAGCGACACACATACATATTTTTTTATACGAGTTAAAACCTCTCTACCAAATGTATTGAGGATCGGTCCATAAGAAAATTACTTTAACGATCTTTGCTGACTTAAAAATACGTGAACAGTTATGAAATTTTATATAAAAAACATTTATAGGAACATAAATCTTCCTACCCAATTTCATGCGGAAAGTGTCGGGAAGTGATATTCGATGTAAAGATGTTTTGTATGAACCAAAATTGGTCTAAAAATTTTTTATGAAAAACGGTCAATTATTAACCCTATCTCTCATATAAGGTCCTCATCAGTTAATTTGATGAGTAATATCCTTTTAAGGCATACGGGTTGATGGTGTGTATATGAGATATGAGCCGAATATAACACTCTCACTTGTTTATATTCACAAAAATACAAGAAATTTTGGTTTATAATCGCTTTAGCGATATAGTCCTTAATTTGTGTGCGATTAAGGATTGTGACTATATGCGAAAAGTAATGTAAGTGTTAAAACCTAATCTATCTACCAAATTTTACGGCAATCGGTCCATAATTGACCCTACCGCCCATATAAATATTTTGTTAGTTCGAAAAAGCTCGGTGCATAATTAAATTAAGCCAAATTCCAAATATCACAAATAATTCGTACAGATGTTATAACCGAACCAAAACCTATCTATCAAATTTTACGACAATCGGTCCATAATTGATCCTACCTCCCATATGCATATATGGTTTCAAAAATATGGTTTAAAAATATTTTGTTTTTAAAAATTAATATTTTGTTAATTCGAAGGAGCTCGGTCCATAACACTATGTAAAAATTTTGGGTCTTCTAATCTTTCCCGAACAAAGCCAACGGGAAATGAAAGTAGACAATTGATAGACCCAATTCCCTAAAGGGTTTTAAAAAGTTAGCTCGTATTGTTAATTTATAAGCATTTTAAACTTAGCTTTTTAGGAAAATTTTCTCATATGTAATATCAAAAAAAATTTGAGCATGACCTTCTCTGATTTTGATGAAATTCGGTACACACATTCTTTTCACACATACAAAATTTAAAGTTTTCCAAAATTTCCAAATTAGTTACGGGTTTGATTTTATCGAGGTTCAAAGTTCATATTTCTAAGAGTATTTCTAAAAAAGACTAAATTTGATAATGTATATATTATAATTTTAATCATTTAAGACTGTAATTAATGCTTATGTGTTGTAGTTTGACAAAACTTTATTTGAATTTTATAATTTTAAAATAAGGATAATGACATCAAAAAATTTCCTTGAGTCAAGGATATCTTAAAAACGATAACTCCCATTTTTATTATTCCTTTACTAAAATTAGTTTTTAATATCAACAACAATTGGACCATGAAGGAATCCACACAAAATCCAATTTTAAATTTAAAAATTTTTAATTTAATTTTTTTATAAATCAAATAAAATTTGGAAATTTCTAGTAGAGCATCTACTAACAACTATTAAAATAGAAAGGAAATTAAAGCCCACAAAGTATAAAGATTAATAAATTTAAATATCTTAGACCTTAAGTAATTGAGTAATTTATATATTGACTTATTTCATTGGATTACATAGACATAAAATACATATTAGCAAATATCAAAGTTTTTTAATTCCTTTGAAATTGAACTAAATTGTTAATAACTTTAGTAAGAATAAAATGTCAAATAAATTTTTTGCAGACTACCAGCCTAAAAATTGCAAAATTGTAAAAATCTAGGTCTTCATTTCTAAACGTAATCGGTTTTGGTAGTTCACAAAATTTAAAAAAAGTGTGTCACCAATTATTTTTTCACCTACTTTTTATGTTTTTGTCCACAGTTTTAAACTATTGGACACTACTCGTTATTGTACAAACTAAAGACACTTAGGAGATAAATTCTTTATATGCTTATCCGTGTGACATCAATTTACGTATTAGAACTTTGATGTTAAAATTTGTCACCAGGATTTTTCCAATTTTGAATTTTTTACAGTTTTTTTTTCACCGGTCGCTGACGAACCTTAATAAAATACAAAATTTGGGACAACGGTGGTTAGCTGATGTAATTATACACAGTATGATATATATCTCGTTAATGTGGCCCGAATAGGAGATGGATACGACAGCTACAAAAGTTGGGAAACTTGAACGTAAATTTTTTAAAATATCAGTTTTTGGCGCGGCACATTCGCACTTATATAGGAAATATTTTGAATTATTGCGTAATAGATTTATTTCCAAAAAATTTCAATTCTGCCCCACTGTGCGGAGTAAAGAGAGTACTTTTTGAGTTTTGATATTGAACCTAGAAACATGGAGTGAGAACCTGTAAAAGGGGATTTTTTGGTACTTTTTTGTTCTTCTAAAGGTACTTCTCGAATTTTCTATAATTTTGAACCTACAAACATAAAATTAAGCATAAAGGGCCCGGAGTATTGGATAACCAGAGCAAGGATTTCTATGCAAATGAGTCTGACAGACTCAGAAAGAATCACTTTCTGAGTCTGTCCATCCGTGTGTCCCTATAAACAAATAACTTGACTTGACTTCCATAGACATCTAACCCTAATCCCCATACAAAATATCCTTCAGAAATTGGCTTTAACGTCCATAATTCACTTAAAAACACACCACGCGATAAAATTCGAAATAAATAGAGGTTATACAAACATACATCCTCTCACTAATTTTATTAGGATAGGACAATTTTTGACACCATCCCATATAGTATAAACACTCTTGGATAATAAATTTTTCATCCAAAATTGTTTAAATATAACGGAATTAAAACAAATTCTACATAAATGCGCTAATTTTTAAATTAAATCACATTTTAGATATATTCGTAATTGGTGTAGGTTACCATATGGTCTAAAATGTTATTTAAATTTCACAAAACAATATTTGTATATTTTTCACATTTTTAGTGCATATTTTCCTATTTTGTTGTGCATATTATAAGCGCATATTTTGCATTTTTTAGTGCATGAAAATCCTTGCCTTGGTGATAACCTATTAAAGGGGATGTTTTCGGTACTTTTTATACCCACCATCAAAACAGATGAGGGGTATATTGATTTTGTTATTCCGCTTGTAACACATCGAAATATTGCGCATAGACCTACAAAATATATTATGGGTCCTTATTAAATTCTAAAACGATAAAGCCATGTCTGTCCGATAAGGACCACACGGCAGGAGCTATACAGTTGAAATTTTACATAAATATTCTATATTGATAAAGTTCATTTGGAATTGAAAATGGGCAATATCGATCCACGTTTTCGCATAGCTCCCATAAGTGAGTTTTAAGTTTTATATGAGCCAAAATCTCTCTACTAAATTTAGTGAGTGTAGGGATACATTCCTTTTTATAACTGTAAATTTTAATGTAATACTCACTGATTTTAAAATAAATAATTCGAATTTTATTGTCATTTTATATTTAATAGTTTTCATTAAATATAATTCTCGAAACTGTTAACCATAGATGACATAGATAGCCAACTCAAACTTTACCATGAATAAAAGAGCTTTCTCTCTTCACACTTACATGTTCTGTGTGAATTTAACACAAAGCTACAACAACAAATATTCAATATTTTAATTCCAAAATTCGTACAAAAAAACGATTCGGACACAAATTTTATTACACAAACACACATTTTTTATTTTTTTACAATTATTTTATTATAATTTCTTCATCAAAAACTTTTTAATTTTCACAAACCAAAAAAATAAATTTTGTAATTATTTGACATTTCATTTTTTGTTTTTCTAATTTAAAATTGAAGGTGCAGAGTAGCATTTTTTAGTAGCAAACAAATTTATGAAAATCGATAAAATTAAAGAAATTTACATTTTAGCAAATATAAAATGCATGAAAAATATTAACATGCAATCCATAAATGCAATCGACAATTCAAAATGTAATAATATAAGAAAATTAATGCTATAAAAACATTGTACTATTATTTCGACCGATTTTATGCAGCTATGTGGGCATTTTATGTGTGGTAAAAACCTTTTATACACTAACACTTCTAAAGAAAATCTTAGGCGCAATTTACATGAAGACTTTTCAGACGTCTGTTTTTTCCAATTCTCTTTTGAGAATCTTCCAAAAAATCATGAACATTTATACGGTGATTTTTTACATGCAATTGTAATTGTATAATCCTTTTTAATTACTTATTCGTAATAAAAATAAAATGAAATTTTTAACATAAAAACCATTTAATTTGATTTAAAAAAATTTAATTACACGCTATAGTATTTTTTTAATGCAAATTTTAATGTTTTCATGTAAAAAAAAGACATAATTATTTTTTTACATGAGCATAATATCAACAGTACGAATGAGTTTAAAGAGGAATGTCAAAAACAATCATGAAAATTCCAAATCATGTTTGTTTTCTTACCCCCATTCTTCTCTACCTCGCTCACCACCAATCATCGACAAACATGAAAACAGACGTCTGGGCAAACATGAAAAAAAATCATCGTGTAAATTGGGTGTTACTAATACATATTTAGAGTTAGGTTTTTTTGACAGCTGAGTTAGGATTTTTCCGCCACATAGTTGCATAAAATCGGTCGAAATAATAGTACAATGTTTTTATAGCATTAATTTTCTTATATTATTACAATTTAAATTTTAGATTGCATTTATAAAAGCATGATAATATTTTTCATGCATTTTATATTTGCTAAAATGTAATTTTTTTTATTTTTTTGATTTTCATAAATTTGTTTGCTACTAAAAATGCTACTCTGCACCTTCAATTTGAAATTAGAAAAACAAAAAATGAAATGTCAAATAATTAAAAAATTAATTTTTTTGGTTTGTGATTTCAAAAAAAAGAAATGTCAAATAATTAAAAAAATTAATTTTTTGGTTTGTGAAAATTAAAAAGATTTTGATGAAGAAATTATATTAAAATAATTGTAAAAAAATAAAAAAATGTGTGTTTGTGTTATAAAATTTGTGTCCGAATCGTTTTTTTGTGCGAATTTTGGAATTAAAATATTGAATATTTGTTGTTGTAGCTTTGTGTTGAATTCACACAGAACATGTAAGTGTGAAGAGAGAAAGCTCTTTTATTCGTGGTAAAGCTTGAGTTGGCTATCTATGTCATCTATGCAAGTAAGAGTTCTATATTCGGCTGTGCCGAACCTTATATACGTGTAAATAGAATAATCAGTAAAAAAATGAATTACAAAAAATCAAAATATACCAAATGTAAAACGAAAATGTATCAGAAAGACCGCATTTATAGATTTTCGAAAATCTATAAAACGAAAGAACGAAAAAGTACCAAAATATCCCTCTTAATATGTTATCACTTACTCCGGGTCCTGCATACTTAATTTTATGTCGCTATGGTCAATATTATAGGAAATTCAAATTCACTTACTACGGGGCCTACATACTTAATTTTATGTCTTCAGGGTAAATATTATAGGAAATTCAAAAAGTACCTTTTGAAAAACGAAAAAGTACCAAAAAGACCCCTTTTATAGGTTCTCACCTAATTCGGGGCCTACAAACAAAATTTCATGTTCCTAGGTTCAATATTATATATTATATTATAACAATTATTATATTACAATATTATAACAAAATTAGGTCGAAAACCTTTGTTGTTAGTACCTTTTTCTTTTTTTATAAACATAATTAATTATGTTTATAAACTTTGTAAATAAATAAATAAATAAATATTATAAAAAATTCAGAGATTAACTTTTGTTGAACGAAAAAGTACAAAAAAGTCCCCTTTTGCGTGTTCTCACCTAATCCGGGCTCTACATACTTAATTTAAAGTTTCTATGTTCAATATTATAGAAAATTCAAAAAGTACCTCCTATGGAACGAAAAAGTACCAATAAGTCATCTTTAATAGGTTCTCACCTAATCCGGGCTCTACATACAAAATTTCATGTTTCTAGGTTCAATCCCAGCAAAAAAAGTGTGGAAAAAACCTATGAATTTTACATTAGCGTGTCATTGGAGGGATGTTGTTCATTTTTGGCAGCTTTGAACTACATCTGATCTTATTTTTAGAAGCAGTAAAAATCCGATATTTGGATGTCAAAAATAAAACACATTCTCTTAATGACACGCTTATGTAAATTTCACTACTCTTTCACCAAATCTTGATGTACTTCAAATATGTTATTTGTAATGACTTTTCCACATCTCTTTCCTCACTTTTAACTGGGGTTTCATTTGTAATGAAATATTTGGTTTATAAAAGTGAAAAATATGAAATCGCATTTTAAGATGTGATTAAGATGTGGTTTGTAAAGTATGACATCAATTATTTTTTGCTGGGATATTATAGAAAATTCAAAAAGTACCTTTTGTAGAACCAAAAAGTCCGCTTTTATCGTTTCTCACCTTATTCGACCTCTACATACTTAATTTCATGTTCATGGTTCAGTATTATAGAAAATTCAAAAGCCCCCTTTTATGTGTTCTCTCCTAATCCGGGCTCTACATTCTGAATTTCATATTTCTAGGTTTAATATTATAAAAAATTCAAAAAGTTCGTTTTGAAAAAAAAAGTACCAAAAACTTCCCTTTTATGGGTTCTCACCTAATTCCGACAAATCCTAATTCTAACAACACCAACAATGATATCGAAAACTTGACAGAATTATATAATCACCCTACCGCCCACATAAGGTACCATTTAGAAAATTACTTTAACGCCCATTACTAGCTAAAAAATACGAGTATAGCGGTAAGATTGATGTATAACTAACGTGACAAGATGGTTTTGGAATAAAAGCGGGAGTGATTAAAAAGCGGGATTTGAATGAAAATATTTTGAAAAAGCGGGATTTTGAAAATTGTCTTTCATTAAATCCGGATTTAATAAAACTTAATATCAAAACAAGTAAAAACATTATACTCGACTAATTTTTAGAAACAAAATATTTTCGTCCAACTTTTTAACTATGAACATATATGAGCGGTCAATTGAGGTCAATTAAAAAATTCGGTAGAGAGATTTTGGCTTTGAATTTCATAGCTAAGCTCGCATTTTTAAGCCAGTCATGTGCGTTCAAGTCATTTTCTGAAGGGGGCCTTATATGGGGGGTAGGGTCAATTATGGACCGATTCTCATAAAATTAGGTAGATAGATTTGTGCTCATAAGAAACTTACATATGTCGCATTTTAGCGCTGTACTCTTATTTTTAAACCAGTAGTGAGCGTTAAAGTCATTTTCTGAAGGGGCCTTATATAGGGAGTAGACTCAATTGTGGACCGATACTCATAAAATTTGATAGAGATATTTTAACTCATAAGGAACTTACTTATATTGAATTTCTGCGCTAGACTCGTATTTTTAAGCGAGTAATGGGCGTTTTGGAGGGAACAATATATGAGGGGTAGGGTCATTTATTTACCGATCCTCATAAACTGTTATTTATTTTCCACTTGTATGGGGGCTATGCGAAAACGTGGACTGATATTCCCCATTTTCAATACCAAACAAACCTTACCTATAAGATATTTGTGGAAAATTTCAACTCTCTAGCTCTTTCCGTCCGTGCTTTCAACAGACAGACAGACGGACGGACAGACGTGGCTAAATCGTCTTAGAATTTAATAAGGATCCTGAATATACATATATACTTTTGATGGTGGCAATAAAAACCTGATATGATAAAAAAATTTTAATACCAGATTTAAATTTTAAGTAGCAATCCTTCATTTCGACTTATAAAATGTTTTGTTGGCCTGTGTTATTAAAAATCAGTATAAATTAAACTTTTTATACAGCATTTTCCATATGTTCCTCGAGAATTCTGCCTAGAATCTAGCAAACATAGTGTATAAGAAAAATTCGATAAAATCATTCTGAAATATTTGTTAAAAAAATAAAACAAACCAGAATGGGACCACAAATAGAACTAATTATACCCTACACCACCATGGTGGGGAGGGTATTATACGTTTGTGCTGATGTTTGTAACGCACAAAAATATTGGTCCTACACCCACCTTAAAGTATACCGATCGACTCAGTATCACTTTCTGAGTCGATTAAGCCATGTCCGTCTGTGCGCAAGGTACGGGTCGCAATTTTCAAAATATTTTGATGATATTTGGATCATACGTGTTTTTCGGCCCAATGACAAAGCCTATTGAAAATAGTTGAATTAGGACCATTATTTCACCTAGCCCCCATACAACCCTACCCCCCGAAATGGGTTTTTAAGTTCATAATTATGTTAAATATTGTAATATCGCTACAAAAATCGGCAAAACTTAGTTCGATATATACGTCTTAATAATACTACCGATTTTCGTAATTATCGGACTTTATTTGACCCTAGCCCCCATACAAAGTCCCCTTACTTGAATGTCCAAAATTAACTTATAAACACAAATATCACGATGAAATTCAGCACAAATAAATATTATATAATTATAAAAATATTCACAAAATTTTGTCAGGCTTGGTCCATATTTGTCTCTAGAACTCCATATAACCCTTTTTCAGAAAATTAGTTTTTCATCCACAAATTGTTGTAAGAAAAAACATTTAAAAAAGTTTATAATTCTAAAAACTACATAATATGTAGTGTAGATTACAACAATAATTAGAATTATCCATCCCTGCATTAATATATTTTCGTTCATTTTCATTGCAAAAGCAAGAAACGAGCGACAACACAACCTCCTTCAATGACAGCTCATATGAGCATAGCTGCCAGATTTGACGATTTATCGTCATTTTGACGATTCTTCGTTTCAAAAATAGCAAATTGACGATTTGACGATTTTTTCCTTGAAACTGACGATTTTTGAAAAATTAAAAAAATAAAGATTTTATAATTTGTTTTTTTTTTTTTTTATTTTACAGTGAAAAAAGGAAATTAATATTAAACTTGGAAAATAGAATTTCTATTATAATGAAAACTAGAAATTAAATTCTAGAAGAGCTATTATAAAACATTTAAGTCGAAAAAGTGTGTTTTGAGTTTTAAGCTCTCAAAGCTTAAACATATTTTACATCTAAATGTGTATGCTATGTACATTATTTTTTATAACTTTTGAAGAGATCGACAAATCTGAATCAAATTTTCACACTGTATAAGTTAAATCCAAACAAGTACAAACAAGTTTTGTAAAAGAACTAAATTATACGAAAAAATCTCACCAAGTTTAATCTTTTTATATCTACTCAGTAAAAAATAGTGCTTCCTCGGAAGCAGATTTGTAAGGCAGAGAGCAGTTGTTACTGCTAGCACTTGTTATGAAAGAATATATGATTTTTATATGGGGAGGCTCTGCCTAAGGAATCCAAAATGTGCATATTTCATACTGTTGAAATTGCGCTGATGTCAGTGAATTAATATTATTTTTCAACACTGGACATTGATTTAAATTAGAAAGATGCAAAAATTAAGTGATTTTAGAGCTGTTGAGAAGCAAATTTCTACACCACAAACAATAATTGCTGAATATATGCCTTCCAAAATCTTTTTTGTAAGGCAATAATTTTAAGATGCAATAAAGGAAGGAGTTAAAGATGCAGTAGTTATATTTATTGCTTCCAAATCAAGAATATTTTTTGATGGGTAAGTACTTGTTTACAGAAAACTTTCAAAAATTTTACAAGCAGTTTTTTGCTTAATAAGATTACAATATTCCTTGTGCACCAAAACAAGCAATATAGTGATGCAACAAACTTTGAGAAATTTAAGAAAAAAGATGAACACGTTTCTATACCTAAAAACTATATGTGTACACTATGTAAATTTTAGCAGTATTTATGTTTGATATTTTTAAAAATGCTAGAACATTGAAAACATTATGAGAACATTAGAAAAAACTTAACATTACTGTCGAATATTCTTCAAAACTCAAAGTTTATTGAATTTTGAGCAATAATATTCCGTATTTTTCGAATTTTACATAAATATGTATTAATATTATAAATTTTTTAATATATTTCATCTTAAAATATTACAATATTTTTAATTTTTTATAAAAATTTTAAGCTTTTCATATTCTCCGATTTTTTTGACGATTTTTTAAAACCAAAATGACGATTATTTAAAAATTTATCGGGAAATTGACGATTTTTTCAAAAATTCATCTGGCAGCCCTGCATATGAGACTGAATTGTGTTTTCTATGCGTGTGAGTAGTCCGTGTAAATTTAGTAACGGTCAAAATACACAGTGTATAGTAGGGTTCTATAAATCGACTTTCGAATAATCGAACAATCGACTTGTTGTCGAAAAAAGTCGAAAAGTCGAAGTCGACTATTTTGTTCCAAAAAAGTCGATAACTCGACTATCGTCTGTGAAAAAAGTCGAAAAGTCGACTTTGTGAATAAAAGTCGAAAAAAGCCGAAAAGTCTGAAAGTCGAAAAGTCGAAAAAAGTCGATAAGTCGAAAAAAGTCGATAAGTCGAAAAAAGTCGTAAAAAGTCGAAAAGTCGAAAAAAGTCGGAAAAAGTCGAAAAAAGTCGGAAAAAGTCGAAAAGTCGAAAATTGTAGAAACAAGTCAAAAATAGTCAAAAATTTTAAAAAAAGTGAAAAAAAAGTCAAAAAATAGTCGGAAAAAAGTAGAAAGAAGTCGAAAATAGTCAAAAAGTCGAAAAAATCGAAAAGTCGAAAAAAGTCGGAAAAAGTCGACTATTTATAAAATAATTATAGTCGAAAGTCTAAAAGTCGACTTTTATTTAAATGAAAAAGTCGAAAAATCGACTTTTCATAAAATGCAAAAAGTCGAAAAGTCGACTTTTAACTAAATGAAAAAAGTCGAAAAGTCGACTTTTCGTTTCAACTATAGAACCCTAGTGTATAAAAGTTGCCGATCGTGGCATTAGGGCTGCCAGATGAATTTTTGAAAAAATCGTCAATTTCCCGATAAATTTTTAAATAATCGTCATTTTGGTTTTCAGAAATCGTCAAAAAAATCGGAGAATATAAAAAGCTTAAAATTTTTATAAAAAATTAAAAATATTGTAATATTTTAAGATGAAATTTATTAAAGAATTTATAATATTAATACATATTTATGTAAAATTCGGAAAATATGGAATTTTATTGCTCAAAATTCAATAAACTTTGAGTTTTGAAGAATATTCGACAGTAATGTTAATTCTTTTCTAATGTTCTCATAATGTTTTCAATGTTCTGGTATTTTTTAAAAACTCAAAACACACTTTTTCAACTTATAATGTTTTATAATAGCTCTTCTAGAATTTAATTTCTAGTTTTCATTATAATATAAATTCTATTTTTACTGAATTCCAAGTTTAATATTAATTTCTTTTTTTTACTGTAAAATAAAAAAAAATATATAAAATCTTTAATTTTTTTAATTTTTCAAAAATCGTCAGTTTCAAGGAAAAAATCGTCAAATCGTCACTTTGCTATTTTTGAAACGAAGAATCAAAATGACGATAAATCGTCAAATCTGGCAGCTATGATAGCAATAGCAAAACATAATGAACAACAACAACGCTAAACTAAATAAACACACAAAAAAAAATACACAAGGCAGTAAAACCAACAGACATCCAAACATACCAAACGAAATACAGAAAAAACAAAAACAAAATACACAACGCAATGAAACCAATAGACATCCAAACATACGAAATTCAATACACCAAGAAAACAATAACAATATACACAAGGCAATGAAACACACAGCCATCCAAACATACGAAATATAATGTACCAAGAAACAAAAACAATATACACAAGGCAATGAAACACACAGCCATCCAAACATACGAAACGAAATACTCAAAAAAACAAAATACAAAGGCAATGAATAAGCAGTGTTGTTGTTGTTTATTTTTTATGAAATTTTCAGAGGTTGTCTCGGATTTTTGCTTATATCTCCGTTGTTTATGAACGGATTTTGCTGATTTTAAATAGGAAACTTTTCGAAGGCATGTCTGATAGAATTATTGAAGATTTGGATCCCGAAGATATCTGGGGTTTTCAGAAAACTGATTTCAACAGACATACAGACGGACAGACAGACGGACATGGCTTAATCGACTCCGCTATCTATAAGGATTCAGAATATATATACTTTATGGGGTCGGAAAATTATATTTTAGAAATTACAAACGGAATGACAAACTTATGTATATATACCCTTCTCACGAAGGTGAAGGGTATAAAAATAGAGGCAAAAATTATTCCAAATAAATTAAAAAGTTTATTGCTTCCAAATCAAGAATATTTTTTGATGGGTAAGTACTTGTTTACAGAAAACTTTCAAAAATTTTACAAGCAGTTTTTTGCTTAATAAGATTACAATATTCCTTGTGCACCAAAACAAGCAATATAGTGATGCAACAAACTTTGAGAAATTTAAGAAAAAAGATGAACACGTTTCTATACCTAAAAACTATATGTGTACACTATGTAAATTTTAGCAGTATTTATGTTTGATATTTTTAAAAATGCTAGAACATTGAAAACATTATGAGAACATTAGAAAAAACTTAACATTACTGTCGAATATTCTTCAAAACTCAAAGTTTATTGAATTTTGAGCAATAATATTCCGTATTTTTCGAATTTTACATAAATATGTATTAATATTATAAATTTTTTAATATATTTCATCTTAAAATATTACAATATTTTTAATTTTTTATAAAAATTTTAAGCTTTTCATATTCTCCGATTTTTTTGACGATTTTTTAAAACCAAAATGACGATTATTTAAAAATTTATCGGGAAATTGACGATTTTTTCAAAAATTTATCTGGCAGCCCTGCATATGAGACTGAATTGTGTTTTCTATGCGTGTGAGTAGTCCGTGTAAATTTAGTAACGGTCAAAATACACAGTGTATAGTAGGGTTCTATAAATCGACTTTCGAATAATCGAACAATCGACTTGTTGTCGAAAAAAGTCGAAAAGTCGAAGTCGACTATTTTGTTCCAAAAAAGTCGATAACTCGACTATCGTCTGTGAAAAAAGTCGAAAAGTCGACTTTGTGAACAAAAGTCGAAAAAAGCCGAAAAGTCTGAAAGTCGAAAAGTCGAAAAAAGTCGATAAGTCGAAAAAAGTCGATAAGTCGAAAAAAGTCGTAAAAAGTCGAAAAGTCGAAAAAAGTCGGAAAAAGTCGAAAAAAGTCGGAAAAAGTCGAAAAGTCGAAAATTGTAGAAACAAGTCAAAAATAGTCAAAAATTTTAAAAAAAGTGAAAAAAAAGTCAAAAAATAGTCGGAAAAAAGTAGAAAGAAGTCGAAAATAGTCAAAAAGTCGAAAAAATCGAAAAGTCGAAAAAAGTCGGAAAAAGTCGACTATTTATAAAATAATTATAGTCGAAAGTCTAAAAGTCGACTTTTATTTAAATGAAAAAGTCGAAAAATCGACTTTTCATAAAATGCA
Source organism: Lucilia sericata (assembly GCF_015586225.1). Taxonomy (NCBI): domain Eukaryota; kingdom Metazoa; phylum Arthropoda; class Insecta; order Diptera; family Calliphoridae; genus Lucilia; species Lucilia sericata. The sequence goes on along the minus strand of NW_023994081.1, from coordinate 591,646 downwards.
AAAAGTCGAAAAGTCGACTTTTAACTAAATGAAAAAAGTCGAAAAGTCGACTTTTCGTTTCAACTATAGAACCCTAGTGTATAAAAGTTGCCGATCGTGGCATTAGGGCTGCCAGATGAATTTTTGAAAAAATCGTCAATTTCCCGATAAATTTTTAAATAATCGTCATTTTGGTTTTCAGAAATCGTCAAAAAAATCGGAGAATATAAAAAGCTTAAAATTTTTATAAAAAATTAAAAATATTGTAATATTTTAAGATGAAATTTATTAAAGAATTTATAATATTAATACATATTTATGTAAAATTCGGAAAATATGGAATTTTATTGCTCAAAATTCAATAAACTTTGAGTTTTGAAGAATATTCGACAGTAATGTTAATTCTTTTCTAATGTTCTCATAATGTTTTCAATGTTCTGGTATTTTTTAAAAACTCAAAACACACTTTTTCAACTTATAATGTTTTATAATAGCTCTTCTAGAATTTAATTTCTAGTTTTCATTATAATATAAATTCTATTTTTACTGAATTCCAAGTTTAATATTAATTTCTTTTTTTTACTGTAAAATAAAAAAAAAATATATAAAATCTTTAATTTTTTTAATTTTTCAAAAATCGTCAGTTTCAAGGAAAAAATCGTCAAATCGTCACTTTGCTATTTTTGAAACGAAGAATCAAAATGACGATAAATCGTCAAATCTGGCAGCTATGATAGCAATAGCAAAACATAATGAACAACAACAACGCTAAACTAAATAAACACACAAAAAAAAATACACAAGGCAGTAAAACCAACAGACATCCAAACATACCAAACGAAATACAGAAAAAACAAAAACAAAATACACAACGCAATGAAACCAATAGACATCCAAACATACGAAATTCAATACACCAAGAAAACAATAACAATATACACAAGGCAATGAAACACACAGCCATCCAAACATACGAAATATAATGTACCAAGAAACAAAAACAATATACACAAGGCAATGAAACACACAGCCATCCAAACATACGAAACGAAATACTCAAAAAAACAAAATACAAAGGCAATGAATAAGCAGTGTTGTTGTTGTTTATTTTTTATGAAATTTTCAGAGGTTGTCTCGGATTTTTGCTTATATCTCCGTTGTTTATGAACGGATTTTGCTGATTTTAAATAGGAAACTTTTCGAAGGCATGTCTGATAGAATTATTGAAGATTTGGATCCCGAAGATATCTGGGGTTTTCAGAAAACTGATTTCAACAGACATACAGACGGACAGACAGACGGACATGGCTTAATCGACTCCGCTATCTATAAGGATTCAGAATATATATACTTTATGGGGTCGGAAAATTATATTTTAGAAATTACAAACGGAATGACAAACTTATGTATATATACCCTTCTCACGAAGGTGAAGGGTATAAAAATAGAGGCAAAAATTATTCCAAATAAATTAAAAAGTGAAAAACCAAACAAAAAGTGGTCAACAGTTCTTTGATTATTTGGAGAAGGCACCAAGTATAGAAGCATAGATGCGCACTTTGCAGTACCAGTAAAATTGCTGTAAAAATAAGTTTTTATTGTTTACTGAAAAAATTTTCAGTATTCAGTAAAGTTTTACTGATTACTGCAAAAAATTGCCATAAATTTACTGGTTACTGCAAAAAAATGCAGTATTTTACTGATTACTGAAAGTGTGCTTACACTATCCCGTACAATCTAATAATTTACTGAAAATTCTATTTTCAACATATTTACATGTACATATATATTTATCATCACAAGTAGCTATAGTGCGATAAATTTTACTTTTTGGGATTGCAAATCTTTTCAGAAGACAATAACTTAACTATGTACAAATTAATATAAGATGCTAAATCGTATATAATTTTTTCGGCCAATAAAAAGTTGTTGGAAGCATCTATTATATTTTATAATATTAGATTATTAATAGAAAAGAGAGTAAAAGATTTCAATATGATAATAGTTGTATGAAAATTTTAGTTAAATATAATATTTTCTTACTAATAATGCATTTTTGTTGAAAATTTTACTGATTACTGAAAAAATTTCAGTACTCTTAAGATTTGCATTACCAGTATTTTACTGAATACTGCAATTTTTTTCAGTGATCAGTAAAAATTTACTGAATACTGAAAATTTTTTCAGTAACCAGTAAAGATATACTGAATACTGAAATTTTTTTCAGTAACCAGTGAAAATTTACTGATTACTGAGATGTGTAATGCAGTAAAATTGTACTGCAGTGTGCCCATGTATGTATAGAAGTACGTTTTTTTTAACAAATAAGTGTTTTTTTATAAACTGTTACAAACAAATTAATTTTATTGAGGCCGTATACAAAGATGGAAAGTAAGGTATCTACAGACTACTTATAAATAGGCGAACGTCTTACATTCAGTCCAAGTTATTTCCTGGGTAACTTCTTCCAAAGATTATTGAAAAAATCAAACATAAACTTTCATTAATTGTTGACTTCTATCAGCTGTTAAAAAGCTTAAATTGCTTTGCATTGTAAATATCAAAGAAAGAAACCGCTCACTATCGTTAGCAAAATATTTGCAAGATTAAACTTTTACAATACAAAACGCATCGAACATCGAATACCGCTTTTGGGTTTCTAGTTTGGCTATTAAAAAAATGTATTGTATTTTATTGTACTATGATACTAGAGGCCATTTAAAGTGAAACTGCGTTTTCATTTTATAGATTCTGATCGTTTCTCCTTTTTAAAGGACTTCAAAGTTTTAAGGACATACAAATTTATTAAAACATATTTACAGAATAGTTTTAGTCAAATGAAAGATGACTATCTCCGGGTATCAAATGAAAGATGACAATCTCCGGAAATCAAATATATTTATTGTTTTTTTCCAGGACGAAAAATTTTAAATAATATCCTTAGAAAATTTCATCCTTTTATATCCTTAGGTTAAAATTTGTTTCTATTGCTTTATTATTTAAGGCGTAAATAAATTATATTATTAGGGTAGAAGGGGGATCATTCGCCATAGGTGCACATCTGCCAGTAGTGAATAACTTGAAAACCGAGTAATCGATTTTATCACATTATCAAATTTTGTTTTCGTTTATCGATTATCTATCATCCCTGAAAGTTTGTAAGATTAACTTTACATATGATGGGAGGCAGACGTGATTAATTGTTTTTCAAAGGGCTGTAAAAATATTTCACTTTGTGAATTTTTTGTGCTAACTTTTTTAGTTTTTGTGATAGAAAAAATATATTGGTCGGTGATAGAACGTTAATAATAGTGAACAATAAGTCATAATAATTTTTTCGATAACATAATTTGAAGCCCGAAAAAAATTTACTCTAATCCCCAGAACTGGGGCACATTCGCCATATATATGTAATACTTGTGATGTAGAACAAAATTTTGTTAAAATATAGAAAAAGTCAGTAATAATTTGTTTTATTTTTATACCCTTCACCTTCGTGAGAAGGGTATATACAAGTTTGTCATTCCGTTTGTAATTTCCAAAATATAATTTTGCGACCCCATAAAGTATATATATTCTGAATCCTTATAGATAGCGGAGTCGATTAAGCCATGTCCGTCTGTCTGTCTGTTGAAATCAGTTTTCTGAAGACCCCAGATAACTTCGGGATCCAAATCTTCAATAATTCTATCAGACATGCTTTCGAGAAGTTTGCTATTTAAAATCAGCAAAATCCGTTCATAAACAACGAAGATATAAGCAAAAATCCGAGACAACCTCTGAAAATTTCATAAAAAATAAACAACAACAACAACACTGCTTATTCATTTGTATTTTGTTTGTGTATATTGTTTTTGTTTCTTGGTACATTATATTTCGTATGTTTGGATGGCTGTGTGTTTCATTGTCTTGTGTATATTGTTTTGGTTTTTTTGGTGTATTGAATTTCGTATGTTTGGATGTCTGTTGGTTTCATAGCGTTGTGTATTTTGTTTTTGTTTTTTTTCTGTATTTCGTTTGGTATGTTTGGATGCAGGGATGGAAAATGAGATTTTGTTTCAGTATCAAAAAATATTTCAGAGGGTACTTTTTTGGATCTTAGAGTACTAAATTCAAATTCAGAAAAAACTGTTTTTTATTATACATAAAAACATCTAGTTTAATTTGAAAAAAATTATGACCCGAACTGATTTTTTAAAATAAACATTATTTCTTTAATGTAAAAAATTGGGAAGAATCATAATCATAAAGTCCCTGTTTAGTAAATTTTCATAGGCATTCCAACACTGCTATAATATTTCAGCGACAAATTAATTATTGTAATTGGAATATAATCTTAAGATTGATAAAATTTTATCCAACAGTTATTCCAATCAATTTTACAAATAAATTTTTTTAATTAATTAGGAAAATCAAAAAAGTTTAACCAAAAGTGCTTTAGAAAAATATACTCTAGTTTCTTGACTCGAATATTTTAAAATTTAGACAGGCTGTATTATTATTTATTTCAAAATTTAATTGAAGTAATCTTTGAATACAAAGCAAATAAAAGTATTCGAAACCGGCTTTTAAAAAGTTAAAAAACCGGGTTATTCGATATTCGAAAAAGTGTTATATACCATTGTAAAGCTAATGAAATTACGCGTATGCGAAAAATTACGACATTTGTAATAATTTTGGTGTTGTATACAAATTTGTGTATGTCATTGAAATCGTCTCCCAAGGACCTTTCATATGAACCAAAATTTGGATATGGTTTATTTGTCAAAAATGTGAAAAAATAACATAAAAACCCTAAAAAGGACCTTTTTATCCTTTGATCCAGCTCACCAAATATTGACGTCAGGACAAAAATTTTGAGAAATGGAATCTTAGAATGAACTAAATTTTCATTTTCGGTGGGAACATCAGCAATTTCCATTTTGGGGGCACCCAAATATACATATGTGTTATTAAATTAAAATTCGATGTACATAGGTGTTCATTTGTTAAAAAATCAATACTCATATCAAATTCTACACATGAGACCATACATAAGACCATCCATGACATGAAACAATAATTTGTTTAAAGTTCAAATAATTTTCACCAAAAATTTCTCTTATTATCTATGGTTGAATTCTTAATTTCAAAACATATCGTTTTATATTAGATAGAAATTGAGTCCTTCGAGCTTCTATCATTTGGAAATAATTAGTTTTAAAGTCAAATATTTTTTCAAAATTGAAATTTTTGGTAATTTTTTCATATAATATTAACAATGGAATTTAATTAGATTAATATTCATATAATGTCAATCAAGATAAAAATTCGAAATGAGCTGCATTGGTTATTTGCAAAACATACTTCTAAAAAGTGGCTTTTAAAACTAGATTTCAAAACATTCTTAGAATTTCAAATTTGAACTTTTAAAGATACTTTGACCCCATTTTCTCATTGTCTGATTATGTTTTATCATAACGATAAATTGACATTTTACATACAAAAATTATTTTAACCGGCAGTATATCCACCTGGTAAACGATAACCGAAGGTTGAGATATTGGCCTGAGAGTATCAAATAAGACTCGGGAGTATCACGGTACTTTTGAACATCAAATAGTATCAAAAAAAAGTACCATCGTACCAAATTTGCCATCCCTGCTTGTTATACTTTGGTTTAAAAACTGAACAAAAATATTTTGTTTTTTAAAATTAATATTTTGATAGTTCAAAAGAGCTCGGTCCATAATTGACTTAAGCCATATTCCAAATATAACCTGATGTTTATAGGGGAACATTCCTTTTATGGCATACGGTTTGATGGTGAGTATATGAGATTCGGCACAGCCGAATATAGGTAGGTAGGTAGGTTGTTAGGAGGATGTATACTACATCAAATCCGAAGAAATACACCTAGGCCACTATCGGGCCTGTTGTGCGCTCCTTATCATGAAAAAAAAGAACTGAAAGAATTATTTTTCAGTGTTCAGAAACTCAGTTTCCTGAACGTAAGTCCTAAGAATCTTCCAATCAGTGTTAGTCAGGAATGTTATTTCCGGAGTAACATCACTTCCAAGATACTTGGATCTAACTTCGACGAATGTCTGGCAGTGGCAAAGAAAGTGCTCCAGAGTTTCACTGTCCTCTCCACATGCTCTACATTCATCTGAATCCGCACGTCCAATTTTGCAGAGATGTGCTCGTAATCCTGTGTGTCCACTCAGAATACGTGCCATCATACTAACTTCAGACTTCCTCATTTTGAGGAGATTTTTCGTCTTGCTCTCATCAGGATCACCCCATAGGATCTTCGTGGTTCTACCCACTGTTTCATTATTCCAAGAGGCCTTATGGGATTCTCTCACTCATATTTTTAGTTCAGCTTTTGTTGCGTCGAATGGTATTGCGTTTGTCAGGTCAACTGCCTCCCTTTAAAGCTATTACATTCGCCCTTTCGTTACCGACTACTCCCGAGTGGGCTGGTACCTATTTGATGTGAACCTTACCTCTGGGAGAGTATTCAGTTAAAGCTTTCTTACAATCCAATACGGTCTTATATTTAGTTCTATAGCCTGATATCGCCCTAATTGCCTTCTGGCTGTCGTTAGATATATTAAGCGCTATGGGCGCCATATTTATTCTAATCCAATTTACGCATTCCGTTATTGCTCGTACTTCTGCCTGGAAGCTTGTGTTATGATTTGGTAAACGGTGGTATATTTCTGTTTCTGGGTCTTCAATATAGAAACCCAGCCCCACTTTGTCCCCCAATTTAGAGCCATCAGTGTAACAACGGATTCCTAATGGTATTTGCTCTAATGTTCCGCTTGACCAAGACATTCTATCTGGTATTAGCGTTTCAAAGTTTCCGACATATTCTGTGTCTGGTATACGATCAGGCACGTCCGATGATTGTGTATAACCTTCCAATGTGTCCAGCATACAATGATGACGTGTCCTATAACCACTTTTGGCCAGTTCGCCTAAAGTAAAGAGCCGTTCGGCTGTAAGCGCTGCCTCATATCTTAAATATGTTTCAATGGGTGAAATAAATAGCAACGTTTCCAGAGTATTGGTTGAAGTAGTACACATGGCACCACTTATACCCAAGCAGCATGTACGCTGAACTCCCTGTAGTAGTTTGATATTGCACTTTTTGTCTAAAGCTGTCCACCTGATTATTGAAGCATATGCTGGAATTGGTCTAATTACGCTTTTATAAAGCCAATTTGTCATAGTAGGACTAAGACCTCATTTCATGCCTATAGTTCTCCTACATATCGCCCAGCACCGATGTGCCTTGTTGATCCTACCCTCTATGTGGAGTCTCCATTTTAATTTCCGGTCGAGGATTACACCTAAGTACTTAACTTTGTCTGTCACTGGTATCTTCTTGCCCAGGAAGCAAGGTTTAGTATACGTAGAAATTTTTGTCTTTCTTGTGAAAAGACAGATTTCCGTTTTTGCCGGGTTAACATTTAGGCCTCTCGGTTGAGCCCAGCTCAAGGCCGTATTCAGAGCCTCCTCAGCTCTTCTACACAAGTAATTTGGATCCTTTCCCTTTCTCGGTTAGGGTCCTTAGGACAAAATGCCACCCTGTGGTATACCACGAAATACCTTTTTCCTGATAGTTATATCGTACATCTCGCAGCTTATCCATCTGTTCCTTAGCATGTGGTTGATCCAGTTACGGAGCATCTGGTCAACATAAAACTGGTCTAGGGATTGGATAAAAGTATCAGTGAGCACGTTATTGAAGGCGCCTTCGATGTCAATGCATACCGCCAGTGTATACAGTTTGCTATCAAAGGATGCACATATGTAGTGGACAACTTCGTTAAAAGCGGTTTCCACTGATCGTCTCTTTACATAAGCATGCTGCTTAAATTTTAGGTCTTTGTCGGGTATACTGCTACTATCAACTATCCGTTCCAAGGTTTTAAGTAGGAAGGACGTAAGACTTATCGGTCGATAAGACTTAGGTGTCGAATAGCTAGGTTTCCCTGGATTAGGTATAAATATGAGTTTCAAGCATGCAGTAAATATCTGAGACAGATGTACGGAAACCAGTCCCGCCTCCATCTGTAAGAGTGCCGGGAAAATGCCATCCGGCCCTGCAGCTTTATAGGGAGCGAAGCTCTTGATTGCCCCTTTAACCATATCAGATGTAATTACAATTTCCGTGTTAGCCTCCCCTTCCTCCAATATCGGTTCATCTATGTTATTCAATATACCGGGTGGAAAATGAGAGTCCATTAGGAGTTTCATTGTCTCCTCCACATCCTCCAGTCTCCTGCCCGTATCATCGACCATAGATTCCGGTTGAACATGAGTTTTGGATAGGAATTTTTTATCTTCGATACGTCATTTACGCTGTCTACCTGTTCACAGAAAAGTTTCCAGGAGTCTCGTTTGGCTTTACGAACAGTTTACTACGATACTCATACCAGTATACTGCGGTCTTTTTACGCCGTGCCCGGTTAAATAGTTTGCGAAGAGTCTTACCAAGGTTCCGGATCTCCCCGGTTACCCAGGGTTTCTCCTGGGTAGATCTCCGCTCTCGCAGAGGGCAGCTGTCCTCGAACGATTCAACCAAGGCACTTGTGAGCATTTCTACTTTAGCGTCTATGTCCTCTTTATTTCGACATTGGAAAGTGTTCTGACATATACGGTTCTTTAGTAAGGATATAGTTATATCTAATACTTCTTCTCTGATTCTATTGACAAAGGTAGCTTTATTACCTAAGTTCAATGTGATCAAGTCTTTAGTATTAAGGAAAATTTACGTGATTTAATCCAGAAACCTTGTTGCGAATCGTCCAAGGTTCCTGGATTAAAGCTATATGTAACTTACCTGTGTTAATTTTAGCCATCAGAGCGTTGGTAGCCGTCTCGCTCCGATGGAGGTTTATTTGGATAACCTCAATCATTGTCATCCATTTAAACTGTCTTCCAGTGAGTTAGTGATCACATCCCCGTTGAATTTGACTCCTCCGGGTAACCTGAAGTGGCTATTGATGCAGTGGGTACCATTGATGGCACTGCGGTGTCCTTATCAGACATAGGAAGAGCAGTCTTTTTAATCGACACTTTCACTCACGAGTGAGTGATTTCCTCCTCGCTTTAAGGATTTGACTCTTCAAAATTACCAGTACTTACTAAAGATGCTTTGGGTACCGTCTTAGGTGCTTTAGTGGCCGGTTTCGACATCCCTTTCAATCGGCGCCTCCCCAATTTTGGAAAGGGCAGCTGCACTTTCTTTTGGCGAGTTAGTTTTAGGATTTGACTCCTTAACGTTATCAGTAGTTGCTACTGATGCTGTGGTCTTAGGTATTTTAGTGTCCTTTTCGAGGCTTGTTGTAACAGCCCTTCCAATCGGCACCTTCCCAATTTTGAATATGACAGATTTAGAGGCGAAGTAAGCCCTACCTTTATTCTTGGCAAGACTAGCCATAGATTTCTGGTCGATACCTATTACAAATAAAGTTCCTCAGGTTCTTCTTTCCTGTAAAAGACGTCCCATTTTTCCACGTTCATTAGCCAGTTTACTGCCCCATCCTTTTATGTATACAGTGGACTTTAAGAGCACCGGAAGCTCGCTCTTCTTTGCGAGTCCCAGCTTAGCGCCGTCCCAGGGAGGAGGGATACTTTCCACTAAGTTCTTTAGGGTGCTAACACATTGGTGAAATGCCAACCTCAACCATATCACGCCTATTCGGAACTCGCAGCTCACGCTCTCTATTGGTTGTTGGCCCTTTGAAGCGATTGCGTGGTCCACTATCTTATTGTTCACCATATCTTCTACTTTACTCTGTTGATCTATTGGAATTTTTCCTGTCGGATTATCGGCATCGTAAACTGCATAACAGAGATCGTCCCGGTGTCTTCTTTTGGAACTTTGGCGTAAGTTGGCAGTTCTTTTCCTTTCCCACTGTCTAGCCTCTCTTTCCTCGCTTTTCGGGGCTTCTTTTGAGATACCCGTACCTTCGAGGTTGATTTCGCCGACGTGGTCGTCTTCGGGTTTTCTATCTTGGCGTTGTCACCCTTACTCTCAGGATTCTGACTTGAGGTTCCTTTGAGTAAAGTTTGGCTTGGCTTCGACTGTGTATTAGAAGACGGGGAGCTCTTTTTCTTCTTAGGTTTATTCTCAGTTGTCAACTCTTCGGGAGACTTGATCCTCTTTGCCTCAGATCTTGTGAGAGAGTCCGATTTTTCCTTTGGAGTGTCGTTGGATTGACTAACTATGATTTCCTGAAGCATCTTTTTCAACTTCCTCCTCTGTGCTCCAGATAGTCTTTTCTTAGTAATAGGTAGTTTAGCTATGCTATCACTCACCTGTTTCACCATTTTGCCCTGCTTCATCCTTGTTGGGATTTGCTATAATGGTATTGTTATTATCATCTGAGGATTCAGAGTCGGAACCCTCGCCTATATTTAAAGGCTGAGGTAGCTTAGAGCTTTCTCTGAGTACATCCTTCTCTTTCACCCCTATGTTTTTGCCAATGGCATGCTGAACACTTGACGCATTGTCCGCCACGGAGGCCAAGGTACCCGCCTCCGTAGTAGTATTTTGCTCACGATTGCAGGATGACGACGACACGTGACTCGCGAGTGGATCAACACTTGCCGCCGGAACTGGGTTATTTAGGCACCGTAACTTTTATCTTTTTATTTTTATTTTCCATGTTGTTTTTTCAGTTTTTGGTCCGCGGGGAATATAATATTCCCAGGTGGTGGATAATCTGGCCTCCCTCAGCTAGAGTCAAACTAAAACTGGGGGAGGACAGATGGTCCATCACCACCCCCTATCCGCCACCCGGGGACGCGCTCGGTAGGAAAAACGGGAAAACTCCCCCGAGACAGCCGAATATAACATTCTCATTTATTTTCAAATAAAAAACATGAATTTATATCTCGCTCTAAGCAAAAATGTCTCAAAATATCTACTGCTTTTAAAATTTCTTTAATATTCTTCAACAAAAACTTTTTCATTTGGATCGTTTCTAGTTAATTTACGATACATTTTTTTTGGCGTAATAGTGGTTGCGACTTTGAAAACTAATGTCCTAATTCTGTTAAACGATTATGTCGTCTTGTCTGAGGAAGAAAAGTAGTCGAATTTACGATTCTTCACGTCAGTATATTTTTTTCGTCTATGTTACGTCATGATAAAAATATGAAGGTAGTGTCATTCCGCTCTCACAAAAAAATTTTTTGAAGTTTGCTGGAATTTTCTGAAATTAGTTTTTTGTAAACATAAAAAAGTCGTTGCCACATACGTTAAAGGGGAAACAATTTTAAGGCTTTTGTATTTTTTATGTGTAATTTGTATATATTAAACTAGTGTATAAGATTTTCTCATTCCGTTTGTAACACATGGAATGATTCATCTAAAACACACAAAAGTATAAATTGGCAATTTCGTGTCAAGTGACCCAACTTTTAAAATCAATGTCTTCCGATTTGGATGAAATTTGCACCAAGGTTAGTACTATTTAATAGTAGGCCAGACACACATTCTCAGCTCTATAGAACAGCCCGTCTTACGAGCGGGTCAAAGTTGGACGTTTTGGTCATACAGGATTTTATTCAAATGAGTTTAACTTATCAACTATTGGCGCGCAGATGAAAACTTATACAATTTCCTTTAAGGGCTTATAGTCCCATAATGGACAGTTCTTGACCGATAGAGCTGAAAATTTGTATCTATCCTACTATCCGATAGTACTAACCTTGGTGTAAATTTCATCCAAATCGAATTTTTGAGTTGGGTCACTTGACACGAAATTGCCCTATGTATACAATGGGTCCTTACAAGATTCTAAGACAGACATGTCCGTATGTCTGTGGACCATGTTGTTATAAAAAAACTACTAAACGGATCATGTACTCCAAATGTATTCCAATAATTTTTGCAGGGTATTACATACAACATACACCGATAGTTATGTACATATTGGTTATAAGGGGCTCCTGAAGTGCAACAGATTTCACTAGACCTAAAACTTAAATTCTTCAGAATTCTGATACAACTGGAAACGGTTGTCCGAAGGACAGTGTACTGTGATTACGGGCTAAATTATATATTTAAGTGATGCGGCTTAGCGGCTTCGGTCGATAAATGTGTTGGCATGTTGGTAGCTGGCCCTTAAAACTGGTAATTACATTAAGCACTTGTCTCTTGCAGCTTTAAATCATTTTGATGGACTTGGCAATGTAAATCATCGTAGTTTTTAGCGCTAACTTTTTTTCTTTTTTTAATATTATTCAATTCCTTTGATTTTATTTTTTATATTTTCAAAAAATTCTGTGAGAAATTATTTTATATTTGACTTTTCAAGAAACAAAATATGTAGTATTTTTGGAATGAGTATGATAGCTCGATTTTATAAATTACCAGCAAACGTCAGAAGGGTTAATATGGCGACAAAAAGAGAGAATGACACTACCTTGATATTTTTACCATGATGTTACGTGGTTTGTGTCTATGATTTACGTTATTGTCAAACTATTGTTACCAATATATATATATATATATATATATATATATATATATATATATATATATATATATATATACAAAATATTATTGCCAAATGTGTGTATATATATATATATATATATGCATTTGGCAATAATATTTTGTAATAAAATTGACAAATAAAAAATTTTAATTAATAACAATTTGTGGAAAAAAAATATGGAAGATTGTACCAAAAAAAGAACGTAAGTATACAATTTGCATTTTTTATTCCTTTTTATTATAAATACATTTTATAGATTGAAAATAATAACAACCGAGCAGTTCGAGATTTTATGTAGGGAAATTAAAAAGTACCCAGAAATAGCTTCAAACAAATCCGTGTTTGGAGGAAGTAAGGCCAAGATTGAGGGTATATGGGCTGCCATAACTGCAAAATTAAATGCTCTTGGACCTCCCCAAATAAGATAGGGAATGGAAAAAGGTGAGTATCAGTGTAGTTATCATAAACAACAAAATAACTATTTTTAAGGTTTGGGCGAAATTGAAATCCAGAATAAAAAAAAAGTTGTCGTAGAAACACAAATCCTTAACAGGTACTGGAGGCGGTCCTTACCCAGAAGATACGCTATCTCCACTGCACAGTGGGGCAGAATGGAAATTTTTTGGAAATAAATCTGGCATTTCTAAACGGCTGATCCGATCGGGATAAAATTTGGCGTGAGCGTAGCCAAGGAGTATTCGAGTTTAAGTTTTGAAGATGAACCCTGCAGATGACCCAGGGACGGCGCTGTGGCGGCTCAATGTAGGGTACCTACGACATGAAATATTTTTAAACTCGTGCCATTTTTTATATTTTCTGAAAGCGCTCGACGAGATCTTGAAAAAACATGCTTGGACATACTACTTATCTCTTATAATATCCGAGTTATAGGCATTTAAAAATTTAGTGATACAAAATTTACCATACCTTGGTCCGCCTTTTTTTTAATACCGGGCGTAATTTTGGACCAAATGGACTCAATTTTTTCTTGTTAGTTAGACAACAAAATTTCCAATAATATACAAAAAATTTCAGATCAATATCATTTACAGATCCAAAAATATACGTTTTTTAATTTAAAAATTCAAAAAATTTTAGATTTTTGCCGTTTTTTTGCCCAAAATGTGTCTTAACTCTTTTATTAATAAAATAAAATTTTCTTTAAGAACATATAACAATTTTATAGTTTTCTAAAAGGTATCTTTACGCAGAACGATTTGGCGTAAAAAACTTGTCCTATTTTTTGAAAATGTTGCCACTGCGTCCTTCCGAATATGACCTATTTTTTTATCAAAACTTCAACTTTGGGCGACATGTTCTAAAATCCCAAAGCTGGGATCAGAAAACTGAAAGCAGTTTTGGAAACCTTAATATGTTTTCTATTTACTCCAAAAGTATTTTTCCAGCCCTGAAAGAAATGTGGACCCTATGGGCAAAAATGTAAAAATCCCATTTTTGGGATTTTCATTCCTATTTTTGGGAATTGCGGGATGCCCTTTGACCTTTTCAATTTTTTTTGCATTTTCTTATTTGAAATGACAAATTTAACAAGCGTTGAAAATTTCATTGAGTTTTGTTCATAAATAAAGATTTTGTCTTATATTACAAATTTGTTAAATTTCTAAAACTATGATTTATATCAAAATTTTAATAGGGTCGCAGATAGCTACAACTATTTAGTTCATATTTATTTCTTAATATCATTTTTTAGTTAGATATGGAAATTCTCGACCCTTTACAAAAAATTTCAAGCCAATATCTCAATTACATTCAAAAATATGTTCATTTAAACCTGTGTCCCTTAATTTAATCTTTTTCATATTTTACTATTAAGTATGACAGAACATACATTTGGTGTTGAATAAAATATTTGGACAATTTTTAAAAATTATTTAGTTAATCATTTTATTAAAGACTATAACATTGTATATACAATAAAAAAATTATAATTTTATTATGAGCCACGCACAACAACACCTAAATCACCCCACACAAACCACCTTTCCCGCCCACCGAAATATAAAACACAATTTAATACAATATCATCAATTAGTATAATAGCTTTTTTTATTTGAACTGTTTATCTTAAACATAATACAATTAATTCTTACAACCTACTTATATAGTTAATTCCTAACACTACTTATTTTCTATAAAATAATCTGTCATATCGGTATACATATCCAGAAGGTAATATAAGTCCTTTAAATCTTCCTCGTTTTGAGATGAAAGAGTTTCATAACAAATCCATCTTTTTCGCATAGTTGGAAGAACAGGATCAGAAGATAGAAGTAAACTATTAAAAATATCTTCATTCTGTGATTGCCTGGAGCATTTTCTTGAGCTGAAAAGTTGAACATGCTTAAAATCTCGATTCCTCGCTTCCTGGGCTTCTTCTGTTAACTCTCCAAGTGGAAGAATATTCGATTCAATTATTATTTGACCATGACACAATACTTTGTGTACTGTTGGTGTTAGTTCCCTCCATGGATACAGAGATACAAGTCGATTTCCATTAATTTTATGTTTACTATTCAGTGCCATTAAAATAGTGTTAACTCTTCGAAGCAACTCCTTGTCGATTCCAGTTATTTTTGAAGTAATTTCAAAATCACGAAAAAACCTACTCGCCGTATTACCGTCATTTGTACTACCGCAACTTGGAAGTGGTTTGTCGATTAATCCCATCTGAACTTTAAATTCTTCTTGGATTCTGCTTTTTTCCGCAGCTCTCAGTTCTTTCAATTCTTCATTATTTTTTGTTGATTTAGTAAGATTCTCTGGCACACTTCTATATTTGAGGTCGTATGCTATGTGTAAAAAGTAATCCAAAAATCGTATTCTGGCATGAAGTGGGGAAATTCCGAAAGACAGGACTTCTTCATTAATACTTCTGCTTTTGTTTATATTTGAGAATTGCGACTTTTTCTCATTACATATTGATCATCTCCAGAGGACAGATGGTCCATCACCACCCCCTATCCGCCACCCGGGGACGCGCTCGGTAGGAAAAACGCTAAAACTCCCCCGAGACAGCCGAATATAACATTCTCATTTATTTTCAAATAAAAAACTTGAATTTATATCTCGCTCTAAGCAAAAATGTCTCAAAATATCTACTGCTTTTAAAATTTCTTTAATATTCTTCAACAAAAACTTTTTCATTTGGATCGTTTCTAGTTAATTTACGATACATTTTTTTTGGCGTAATAGTGGTTGCGACTTTGAAAACTAATGTCCTAATTCTGTTAAACGATTATGTCGTCTTGTCTGAGGAAGAAAAGTAGTCGAATTTACGATTCTTCACGTCAATATATTTTTTTCGTCTAGTTACGTCATGATAAAAATATGAAGGTAGTGTCATTCCGCTCTCACAAAAAAATTTTTTGAAGTTTGCTGGAATTTTCTGAAATTAGTTTTTTGTAAACATAAAAAAGTCGTTGCCACATACGTTAAAGGGGAAACAATTTTAAGGCTTTTGTATTTTTTATATGTAATTTGTATATATTAAACTAGTGTATAAGATTTTCTCATTCCGTTTGTAACACATGGAATGATTCATCTAAAACACACAAAAGTATAAATTGGCAATTTCGTGTCAAGTGACCCAACTTTTAAAATCAATGTCTTCCGATTTGGATGAAATTTGCACCAAGGTTAGTACTATTTAATAGTAGGCCAGACACACATTCTCAGCTCTATAGAACAGCCCGTCTTACGAGCGGGTCAAAGTTGGACGTTTTGGTCATACAGGATTTTATTCAAATGAGTTTAACTTATCAACTATTGGCGCGCAGATGAAAACTTATACAATTTCCTTTAAGGGCTTATAGTCCCATAATGGACAGTTCTTGACCGATAGAGCTGAAAATTTGTATCTATCCTACTATCCGATAGTACTAACCTTGGTGTAAATTTCATCCAAATCGAATTTTTGAGTTGGGTCACTTGACACGAAATTGCCCTATGTATACAATGGGTCCTTACAAGATTCTAAGACAGACATGTCCGTATGTCTGTGGACCATGTTGTTATAAAAAAACTACTAAACGGATCATGTACTCCAAATGTATTCCAATAATTTTTGCAGGGTATTACATACTACATACACCGATAGTTATGTACATATTGGTTATAAGGGGCTCCTGAAGTGCAACAGATTTCACTAGACCTAAAACTTAAATTCTTCAGAATTCAGATACAACTGGAAACGGTTGTCCGAAGGCCAGTGTACTGTGATTACGGGCTAAATTATATATTTAAGTGATGCGGCTTAGCGGCTTCGGTCGATAAATATGTTGGTATGTTGGTAGCTGGCCCTTAAAACTGGTAATTACATTAAGCACTTGTCTCTTGCAGCTCGATTTTATAAATTACCAGCAAACGTCAGAAGGGTTAATATGGCGACAAAAAGAGAGAATGACACTACCTTGATATTTTTACCATGATGTTACGTGGTTTGTGTCTATGATTTACGTTATTGTCAAACTATTGTTACCAATATATATATATATATATATATATATATATATATATATATATATATATATATATATATATATATATATATATATACAAAATATTATTGCCAAATGTATATATATATATATATATATATATTTATAACAATTTGTGGAAAAAAAATATGGAAGATTGTACCAAAAAAAGAACGTAAGTATTAGGGTGATCGAGTCGATTTTTCAACCGGTTTTAAAACCGGTTTTTTCTGCTTTACCAGTGTCGGTTTTTTCTAAATGTTGATTTTTCGAATATCGAATAACCCGGTTTTTTCACTTTTTAAAAACCGGTTTCGAATACTTTTATTTGCTTTGTAATCAAAGATTATTTAAATGAAAGTTTGAAGTAAATAATACAGCCCGTTTAAATTTTAAAAATATTCGAGTCCAGGAACTAGGATATATTTTTCTAAAGCACCTTTGGTTAAACTTTTTTGATTTTCCTAATTAATTAAAAAATTTTATTTGTAAAATTGATAACTGCTTAATAAAATTTTATTAATCTTAAGATTATATTCCAATTACAATAATTAATTTACCGCTGAAATATTATGGAAGTGTTGGAATGCCTATGAAAATTTCCTAAAAGGGCTTTAGAATAAGCTAGGATTACATAGTACCTTATGTTTAACAGAAGTGTCCACTTTTTTTCCTATTTTTTTTTATATTAAAGAAATAATGTAAATCAGACGACTAGATCTAAAGTTATATTCTGTTAAACTGTTAAAAATCATTTCGGGCCATGTTTTATTAATCAAATTTAAACATAAACATTAATTTCTTCAAATTAACATATATTTTTTTATTTATTATGAAAAACCGGTTAACCGGTTTTTTCTGAGTTTGAAAAATATCAACCGGTTTTTTTGAAATGTCAACTATTCGAACTATTCGAAAACCGGTTTTTGGAAAATGTCGAATAATCGATCACCCTAGTAAGTATACAATTTGCATTTTTTATTCCTTTTTATTATAAATACATTTTATAGATTGAAAATAATAACAACCGAGCAGTTCGAGATTTTATGCAGGGAAATTAAAAAGTACCCAGAAATAGCTTCAAACAAACCCGTGTGTGGAGGAAGTAAGGCCAAGATTGAGGGTATATGGGCTGCCATAACTGCAAAATTAAATGTTCTTGGACCTCCCCAAATAAGATAGGGAATGGAAAAAGGTGAGTATCAGTGTAGTTATCATAAACAACAAAATAACTTTTTTTAAGGTTTGGGCGAAACTGAAATCCAGAATAAAAAAAAAGTTGTCGTAGAAACACAAATCCTTAACAGGTACTGGAGGCGGTCCTTACCCAGAAGATACGCTATCTCCACTGCACAGTGGAGCAGAATGGAAATTTTTTGGAAATAAATCTGGCATTTCTAAACGGCTGATCCGATCGGGATAAAATTTGGCGTGAGCGTAGCCAAGGAGTATTCGAGTTTAAGTTTTGAAGATGAACCCTGCAGATGACCCAGGGACGGCGCTGTGGCGGCTCAAAGTAGGGTACCTACGACATGAAATATTTTTAAACTCGTGCCATTTTTTTGTTTTTCATCCAAATACAAAGATTTTTATATTTTCTGAAAGCGCTCGACGAGATCTTGAAAAAACATACTACTTATCTCTTATAATATCCGAGTTATAGGCATTTAAAAATTTAGTGATACAAAATTTACCATACCTTGGTCCGCCTTTTTTTTAATACCGGGCGTAATTTTGGACCAAATGGACTCAATTTTTTCTTGTTAGTTAGACAACAAAATTTCCAATAATATACAAAACATTTCAGATCAATATCATTTACAGATCCAAAAATATACGTTTTTTAATTTAAAAATTCAAAAAATTTTAGATTTTTGCCGTTTTTTTGCCCAAAATGTGTCTTAACTCTTTTATTAATAAAATAAAATTTTCTTTAAGAACATATAACAATTTTATAGTTTTCTAAAAGGTATCTTCACGCAGAACGATTTGGCGTAAAAAACATGTCCTATTTTTTGAAAATGTTGCCACTGCGTCCTTCCGAATATGACCTATTATTTATCAAAACTTCAACTTTGGGCGACATGTTCTAAAATCCCAAAGCTGGGATCAGAAAACTGAAAGCAGTTTTGGAAACCTTAATATGTTTTCTATTTACTCCAAAAGTATTTTTCCAGCCCTGAAAGAAATGTGGACCCTATGGGCAAAAATGTAAAAATCCCATTTTTGGGATTTTCATTCCTATTTTTGGGAATTGCGGGATGCCCTTTGACCTTTTCAATTTTTTTTTGCATTTTCTTATTTGAAATGACAAATTTAACAAGCGTTGAAAATTTCATTGAGTTTTGTTCATAAATAAAGATTTTGTCTTATATTACATATTTGTTAAATTTCTAAAACTATGATTTATATCAAAATTTTAATAGGGTCGCAGATAGCTACAACTATTTAGTCCATATTTATTTCTTAATATCATTTTTTAGTTAGATATGGAAATTCTCGACCCTTTACAAAAAATTTCAAGCCAATATCTCAATTACATTCAAAAATATGTTCATTTAAACCTGTGTCCTTTAATTTCATCTTTTTCATATTTTAGTATGACAGAACATACATTTGGTGTTGAATAAAATATTTGGACAATTTTTAAAAATTATTTAGTTAATCATTTTATTAAAGACTATAACATTGTATATACAATAAAAAAATTATAATTTTATTATGAGCCACACACAACAACACCTAAATCACCCCACACAAACCACCTTTCCCGCCCACCGAAATATAAAACACAATTTAATACAATATCATCAGTTAGTATAATAGCTTTTTTTATTTGAACTGTTTATCTTAAACATAATACAATTAATTCTTACAACCTACTTATATAGTTAATTCCTAACACTACTTATTTTCTATAAAATAATCTGTCATATCGATATACATATCCAGAAGGTAATATAAGTCCTTTAAATCTTCCTCGTTTTGAGATGAAAGAGTTTCATAACAAATCCATCTTTTTCGCATAGTTGAAAGAACAGGATCAGAAGATAGAAGTAAACTATTAAAAATATCTTCATTCTGTGATTGCCTGGAGCATTTTCTTGAGCTGAAAAGTTGAACATGCTTAAAATCTCGATTCCTCGCTTCCTGGGCTTCTTCTGTTAACTCTCCAAGTGGAAGAATATTCGATTCAATTATTATTTGACCATGACACAATACTTTGTGTACTGTTGGTGTTAGTTCCCTCCATGGATACAGAGATACAAGTCGATTTCCATTAATTTTATGTTTACTATTCAGTGCCATTAAAATAGTGTTAACTCTTCGAAGCAACTCCTTGTCGATTCCAGTTATTTTTGAAGTAATTTCAAAATCACGAAAAAACCTTCTCGCCGTATTACCGTCATTTGTACTACCGCAACTTGGAAGTGGTTTGTCGATTAATCCCATCTGAACTTTAAATTCTTCTTGGATTCTGCTTTTTTCCGCAGCTCTCAGTTCTTTCAATTCTTCATTATTTTTTGTTGATTTAGTAAGATTCTCTGGCACACTTCTATATTTGAGGTCGTATGCTATGTGTAAAAAGTAATCCAAAAATCGTATTCTGGCATGAAGTGGGGAAATTCCGAAAGACAGGACTTCTTCATTAATACTTCTGCTTTTGTTTATATTTGAGAATTGCGACTTTTTCGCATTACATATTGATCATCTCCAGAAGGAAGAAGTTTCTGTTATGGCATTGCTGACCTTTCCATCAATCATTGTTAAGCTTAGCTGATATGATACGTTAATAGAGAATTCCTTTATTTTTATGCAAATGGGCTCCAGTGCATTTATTTCATCTTTTAAATATTCCACTAAATCTTTTGTTGTTTTCTTTGACTCCTTTATATATTCAAATCCAATGGGTCTACAAAAATTTTTTGAACCCGGAGTTGTATTGATCCATATATCTTCAAATGAATTTCCGATGCTTGACGATGATGGATTAAGGGAATATGAACGAATTCGTAATGGCACTAATGATGACATAAATACACTTTTGTAGTCTGCTAATGTCCGACTTCCACAAGCTTTTTTGTATTCTGGAAGTGCTGATAAACCGTCACATCCCCACTTACACATTAAGACAACATCACAGTTATGAATTTTCCTTAGTTGGTCTTCTGAAAAGTCTGACACAATTCTTGATGCTGTGTTTTCGAGCAAAGATGATATATCAATACAAGCTTCCACATCATTAACAGCAATAGGTGATGGTAGGATAGTTTGTTTTTTTTTTTTCTGGATCGCCTTGTATGATGGTAATATATTGTGTCCTTTTTCATGCAGAGCTTTCCTTAATATTTGGTACTTATTTCGACTGAGACCCAGTTCCAACATAAGCGCTATTGCTTCCTCTTCAGTAAAATATGATTGTGATGCTGGAGTTGGTATACTTTCCACAATTCGCTTAAGTCGTTTTGGTGATGCATTAGGAAGAATAGTTGCAATATGTACGGCATCCATAGGTTGGTTTTCCTTTTTCAGCATTTCGTTAAATGTATCAGCAATTTCCTCATTTGAGATTGAAAAAAGTTTTTGTGTGACCCTCTTTTTTTTGACCTTGAACATAAGTCTTCGTATGACTAGCAAGGCGCTCCTGTTGATGTGTTGTAAGTTGAGATTTCCGTAGTAGTTTCCATCCAACTACAAAATTTTAATCGAAATTTCTTTTGATTTCCATCCACAGACTTACTTTTTACATCAAAAAGTTTTAAAAAGTTTTCAATTTTTGATATGCCTGTTTTGTCTACTTTTCTACTATATGTAGTTTTTATATAATTTGAAATGTCTTCAATTCTTTCTGGCCCTTTTGAAGATATACTCCATAAAACGGAACACAACTCGTCGTACTTTAATGTAATCTTCATTGTAGATTTATTAAATATGGTACTTAAAATCTGAGAAGTTTACTTATATACCAATTCTTGTCATTTCCGATACAGGTATTCCAAAGTAAAAAATTACGAATTGTCTACCTATTAACATTTAGGACTATATTACTATAACCTGTAATTCAGTCATTGATATTTCTTATTAGTGAATGAATCGAAATTATCATTACCTGTATATTTTTACCTACATGATCATAAGAAACAGAACGAAATGATCTGTCGAAAAAATTTAGGTAAAAAATTGTTATAAATTTCTGAAAATTTAAGCATAATAGGACCTTTCAATTATAAGGATAAGCAAACAAATAGAAAATAGGTAAATATAAGATTTAAACATGTTCTGTCATATTTAATACTAAAATATGAAAAATATGAAATTAAAGGATACGGGTTTAAATGAACATATTTTTGAATGTAATTGAGATATTGGCTTGAAATTTTTTGTAAAGGGTCGAGAATTTCCATATCTAACTAAAAAATGATATTAAGAAATAAATATGGACTAAATAGTTGTAGCTATCTGCGACCCTATTAAAATTTTGATATAAATCATAGAAATTTAACAAATATGTAATATATGACAAAATCTTTATTTATGAACAAAACTCAATGAAATTTTCAACGCTTGTTAAATTTGTCATTTCAAATAAGAAAATGCAAAAAAAAAAATTGAAAAGGTCAAAGGGCATCCCACAATTCCCAAAAATAGGAATGAAAATCCCAAAAATGGGATTTTTTACATTTTTGCCCATAGGGTCCACATTTCTTTCAGGGCTGGGAAAATACTTTTGGAGTAAATAGAAAACATATTGAGGTTTCCAAAACTGCTTTCAGTTTTCTGATCCCAGCTTTGGGATTTTAGAACATGTCGCCCAAAGTTGAAGTTTTGATAAAAAATAGGTCATATTCGGAAGGACGCAGTGGCAACATTTTCAAAATATAGGACAAGTTTTTTACGGCAAAGCGTTTGGCGTAAAGATACCTTTTAGAAAACTATAAAATTGTTATATGTTCTTAAAGAAAATTTTATTTTATTAATAAAAGAGTTAAGACACATTTTGGGCAAAAAAACGGCAAAAATCTAAAATTTTTTGAATTTTTAAATTAAAAAACGTATATTTTTGGATCTGTAAATGATATTGATCTGAATTGTATATTATTGGAAATTTTGTTGTCTAACTAACAAGAAAAAATTGAGTCCATTTGGTCTAAAATTACGCCCGGTATTAAAAAAAAGCGGACCAAGGTATGGTAAATTTTGTATCACTAAATTTTTAAATGCCTATAACTCGGATATTATAAGAGATAAGTAGTATGTCCAAGCATGTTTTTTCAAGATCTCGTCGAGCGCTTTCAGAAAATATAAAAAATCATCTTTGTATTTGGATGAAAAACAAAAAATTTTACATGTCGTAGGTACCCTACTTTGAGCCGCCACAGCACCGTCCCTGGGGCATCTGCAGGGCTCATCTTCAAAACTTAAACGCGAATACTCCTTGGCTACGCTCACGGTCAAACTCTTTCGAAGAAGAGGGTCGCTGAGTCTACCACTGATTTGCTGAGGGAGCAGGTAAACCAGCAAAAGAAAATTCTAACATATTTGGAAGAACTAAATGCGACACAAAAACGTATTGCCGATTACACAGAAAAATTTGCAAACATTGCAGAAAAGTTTTTTAATTATGTATCATCAGATCAATAAACTACAGTTTTTTTATTTAAAAAAAATATATAAACATTGTTTATTAAAAATTCAAAGGTAGATAGATAGATAGATAGATAGATAGATAGATAGATAGATAGATAGATAGATAGATAGATGGATAGATAGATAGATAGATAGATAGATAGATAGATAGATAGATAGATAGATAGATAGATAGATAGATAGATAGATAGATAGATAGATAGATAGATAGATAGATAGATAGATAGATAGATAGATAGATAGATAGATTAGATAGATAGATAGATAGATAGATAGATAGATAGATAGATAGATAGATAGATAGATAGATAGATAAGATAGATAGATAGATAGATAGATAGATAGATAGATAGATAGATAGATAGATAGATAGATAGATAGATAGATAGATAGATAGATAGATAGATAGATAGATAGATAGATAGATAGATAGATAGATAGATAGATAGATAGATAGATAGCGTAGCTCGCTCGCTAGCTTCGCTGCTCGCTGGCTCGTCGCTCGCTGCTTCGATGATCGATGGATAGAAAGTGTTGCTTGTGGCCCGACTCCACCCCCCCCCCTTTTAATATCAAATCAAAGAATCAAATATTTTACGTTATTAAGAGTTTTATCAACAAGACACACCATTATTGACTTCAGTTCAAAAACGAATACTCAAATTTGTGATGAAGAAAATTCGTCCAATATCGTCTAACAGAATAGGGCATAATTTTTAGAAAAAATTTCGTGTGTGACTTTTAATAATGGACTATGAAGTAACTTTTATATGAAATTGATCGATAGAGACATTTAAATCAAATAAAATTGATATATCCCAGTGGTAAAATTCTTGAGGTTTTCGATTCGGAGGCCTTTTAAAAGGTCTGTATAGCCTTTCTTTTGGATTTTATTTCTCATGCTAGGCACCCTTACTGAAATGACCTTCCAGTAGATCTCTGTGCTACCTTGTAAAAGATCCGATACACATTTCAAGTTCCCTTCTTTAAGAAGGGAAGCAACAACATGTACTTTTTTACATTTTGAGTTACTCATTCTAAGCAGCCATATTTAATAGACCTTCTAGCAGACCTATGCGCTCCCTTCTAAAAGATTCAATACTCTTGCCAAATTCCCTGATTTGAGAACGGAAGCAACAACATGAATTTTTTGGCATTTTAATTTTCTCATACCAGGCAGCCATTCTTAAAAGACCTTCTAGCAGACCTAAGCGCTCCTTCCTAAAAGATACAATACTCATTCCAAATTCCCTTCTTTATGAAGGGAAGCAAAAACATGAAATTCTGGAATTTTGTTTTTCTCATGCCAGGCAGCCATTCTTAAAAGACCTTCTAGCAGACCTATTCGCTCCTTTCTAAAAGATCCAATATTGTTTTCAAATTCCCTTCTTTGAGGAGGGAAGCAACAACATGTATTTTTTTAACATTTTGACGAAAACAAAACCGTTACAAAAACAAGATCAACTTTGCAAAAAATGCAAAAAATAGAAAAAAGCAAAAAACGAGAAAACAAAACAAGTGAGAAATTATAGTCGGGCGAGGCCGACCATATAATACCCTACACCTTTGACAAAAATATAATGTGATTTAGTTGCCATAATAAAGCATTTAAATTGAATTGTACCTTGCTTCAGATATACATATTGTTGAATAAAATTGTTTATTGTTGAATAAAATTGTTTATTGTTGAATAAAATTGTTTATTGTTGAATAAAATTGTGGACATTTAAGTGAAATTTTGATGGGGGCTTTTCATAGGGGCTAGGGTCATATGAGGACCCATTATTATGGAATTCGTGAGGGTCATCAAGTCTTGTATAAAACTTAGTTTTTGCAACTTTTTGTGGAGATATGAGTATATTAAACATAATTATGAACTTAAAAGCCCTATTCGGCGGGTTCAGTTGTATGGGGGCTAGGTGAAATAATGGACCGATGTAAACCATTTTCAACAGGCTTTGTTTACGGTACCATAAAATATCATGTGCCAAATTTCATTGAATTATCTCCAAAATTGCGACCTGTAGTTTGATTACAAAGTTTAAAAGCCCTATTCGGGGGTTCAGTTGTATGGGGGCTAGGTGAAATAATGGACCGATGTTAACCATTTTCAATAGGCTTCGTCCCTGGGACAATATAATATCATGTACCAAATTTCATTGAATTATCTTCAAAATTGCGACCTGTAGGTTGAATCGACTCAGAAAATGATTCTGAGCCGATTGGTATACTTTAAGGTATAGTTCCAATATTATTGTGCGTTACAAACATCAGCACAAACCCAATATACCCTCCCCACTGAAGTGGTGTAGGGTATAAACAGCAAGTGTTCATCAGTTGTTTTTAAACTTCGAAAGTGTCGGTTGTGTTTTTCAGTGGTAATAAAAAATAAAAATTTAATAAAAACATGGATAAAAGAAACATAAAACGTTTAATAAAATTGGAAGAAGAAAAAATATTAAAATGTAAATGTCAAAGTGAAAGACGAGAAAAACAATGTTCTAATGAGATATTTAATTTCGAAGATGACGAAAATCGTGATACACAAAGTGAAGTCGATTTAATTTCAAATGAAAAAAGAGAGAGATTGGTTCAAAAATCATTAAAATGGTATAACGATTTTCGTCCTTCTAGAAGAAGTGTTAATGGATTACTTAATGTATTAAAATCTGAAAATCTAAGCGTCCCTACTAGTTGTAACGACCTCCAGAATACTGCAAAGAAGACTACTCCAGGTACGTATTATTTCATAGGTTAAAAAAACAAGTAAGAGTGCTATATTCGGCTGTGCCGAATCTTATATACCCTTCACCACAGTGTATTTAAAAAATATATCAATTCTATAAAATTTTAATTTATTTCATTTTCCCGTTTATATCATTATTATAGCAATAGCAAAACGAACAACAACGCTAAACGAAATAAAAACACAAAAAAACAAAATACACAACAGTAAACAGAAAACCAACAGACATCCAAACATACCAAACGAAATACACAAAAAACAAAATACACAAAGCAATTAAACCAACAGACATCCAAACATACGAAACTGAATACACCAAAAAACAAAAACAATATACACAAGGCAATGAAACATACGAAACGAAATACTCCAAAAAAGCAAAAACAAAATACATGAAACCAACAGACATCCAAACATACGAAAATGAATGCACCAAGAAAGAAACCAAAAAAGCCCTATTAGTCGGGTTGGGGGCTAGGTGAAATAATGGACCGATGTTAACCATTTTTAATAGGCTTTGTCTCCGGTACCATAGAAGATCATGTGCCAAATTTCATTGAATTATCATCAAAATTGCGACCTGTAGTTTGATTACAATGTTTACAAGCCCTATTCAGGGGTTCAGTTGTATGGGGACTAGGTGAAATAATGGACCGATCTTAACCATTTTCAATAGGCTTCGTTCCTGGGACAATGGAAGATCATGTACCAAATTTCATTGAATTATCTTTAAAATTGCGACCTGTAGTTTGATTACAAGGTTTACATGGACGGACAGACGGACGAACGGACATAGCTAAATCGACTCAGAAAATGATTCTAAGCCGATTGGTATACTTTAAGGTGGGTATAGGACCAATATTATTGTGCGTTACAAACATCAGCACAAACCCAATATACCCTCCCCACTAAAGTGGTGTAGGGTATAAATATAAAATACATACATATGTATGTATATTATTTCTAAAAAGAAACCTATATGTAATATATTTTCAAACTTTTTCTTAATTTTCTTTATATTAAAGTAATGTTATTTTTTAATGTTGAATAGTTATTTTTTATGTTAAAAGTTATTTAATTCAAATATTTAATAATTTTGTTATTATTTAATAAATGACATACAAAAATGTAATATTTATTTTTTATTTTAATCTATCTTTAGAAGACATATCAACAGAAGGGCTTCCAATAGATCTTCAGTAGGCCACCTTCAAACATCCCTACTTCGGAATGTATTTTATCATTCCTACTTTAGGCTTCCTTTTATCATCCCTTCTTTAGAGTGCCTTTTACCATCCCTACTTTAATATGCCATTTAGGAGGCCCACAGTGGTATAGGAAAAAAAAAGAGGGAAATAATTCGGTAACTTCTAAACGGTTAATCCGATTTTAATGAAATTTGGTATGCACAAAGAGGAGGTGTTGTCGAGTTTAGGTTTTGAATTTGGACCTTATAGGCCAACCAGGGGCCCGGCGGGGGGTCCTCAAATTAGGACACCTCGGCTATGTTAAATTTTTAAAACGATCCTATTTCTTCATTTGAGTTCCGATTTAAAAAAAATTAGCAGTAAATTATCTCTTATAGTTTAGGAGATATTCGCATTTGAAAATTAAAATTTTAAAATTTTTACCGTCCTTACTTTAGTTTTTTTGATAATAGCGGGTCCAAATATTCCCGATTTTCGCCATTTTTTTTATTCGCTTAACAACAAGTTTATATATCAAGCAGTGAAAGAATTATGTAAAAATCATGACTGAGTCCAAAGTTATAGGCATTTTAATTTAAAAAATAAAAAAAGGCGATTTTTTGTCATTTTTTTGGGAAAAAAGTTTCTTTTTCTTTTTAAGTTATCTAAAAAGTTTCTAAGAAGATGTATATAGAATTTATACTTTTTGGAAAGCTGACTTTACATAAAGTACGATAAATGAAACAAAACCTAAAAATTTTTGATACCGAGGGGACCAGGTCCATCCAAAAAAACCCTATTTTTTATGGAAAATTCAATTTTGAGCAAAAATTCTCAAATCGCATAGTCGATATCAAATTATAGTGACCTGTTTTATATGACCCAATATATTCTTAATCATTTTGTAACGGGTTTCGATAACCCCGCCCCTGGTATGGATATAATAGGCAAAAAACCAAAAAATCCCATTTTTGGGATTTTTTAAAACTTTTTTGGGAATTCCGGGATTTCTCATAAGAAAATTCGAAATTTTTATTTAATTTTGGATTTTGAGTAAAAAAATCTACCTAACTGTAAAATTTCATCAAAAAATATTCATAAATAAAATTTTTATTGCAATTTGAAAAAATTGTATCTTCGCAAAAACTGAATAAAAAACATTTTTTAATTTTTTTAAAAAAAAAGTATTCCGCGAATTTTTTAATTTTCAAAAATTATATACAGTTTTGAAAAATAGACAAAATTACCTTTCCATTGATATATAACATGCCTACCTAATGTTTTTTAAGTGACAAATTAATTAGGGAAAACTCAACATCTTTTAGAAAATTTACCTAGCACTATTATTTTCATCCATATATGTAACAAATTTAAGAGTTAACCTTATGGATGAAAATAATAGTGCTATGTAAATTTTCTAAAATATGTTGAGTTTTCCCTAATTAATTTGTCACTTAAAAAACATTAGGTAGGCATGTTATATATCAATGGAAAGGTAATTTTGTCTATTTTTCAAAACTGTATATAATTTTTGAAAATTAAAAATTCGCGGAATACTATTTTTAAAATAAATTAAAAAATGTTTTTAATTCAGTTTTTGCGAAGATACAATTTTTTCAAATTGCAATAAAAATTTTATTTATGAATATTTTTTGATGAAATTTTACAGTTAGGTAGATTTTTTTTACTCAAAATCCAAAATTAAATAAAAATTTCGAATTTTCTTATGAGAAATCCCGGAATTCCAAAAAAAGTTTTAAAAATCCCAAAAATGGGATTTTTTGGTTTTTTGCCTATTATATCCATACCAGGGGCGGGGTTATCGAAACCCGTTACAAAATGATTAAGAACATATTGGGTCATATAAAACAGGTCACTATAATTTGATATCGACTATGCGATTTGAGAATTTTTGCTCAAAATTGAATTTTCCATAAAAAATAGGGTTTATTTGGATGGACCTGGTCCCCTCGGTATCAAAAATTTTTAGGTTTTGTTTCATTTATCGTACTTTATGTAAAGTCAGCTTTCCAAAAAGTATAAATTCTATATACATCTTCTTAGAAACTTTTTAGATAACTTAAAAAGAAAAAGATACTTTTTTCCCAAAAAATCGCCTTTTTTTTATTTTTTAAATTAAAATGCCTATAACTTTGGACTCAGTCATGATTTTTACATAATTCTTTCACTGCTTGATATATAAACTTGTTGTTAAGCAAAAAAAAAAAAATCGGGAATATTTGGACCCGCTATTATCAAAAAAACTAAAGTAAGGACGGTAAAAATTTAAAAATTTTAATTTTCAAATGCGAATATCTCCTAAACTATAAGAGATAATTTACTGCTACGACGACATTTTTTATAGTGCTCGATGAGAGATTCTATATACGAAATTTTTTTTAAATCGGAACTCAAATGAAGAAATAGGATCGTTTTAAAAATTTAACATAGCCGAGGTGTCCTAATTTGAGGACCCCCCGCCGGGCCCCTGGTTGGCCTATAAGGTCCAAATTCAAAACCTAAACTCGACAACACCTCCTCTTTGTGCATACCAAATTTCATTAAAATCGGATTAACCGTTTAGAAGTTACCGAATTATTTCCCTCTTTTTTTTTTCCTATACCACTGTGAGGCCTTTATCAGAAAGCCTTTTAATAGAGCTATAATTAAAGACCTTTTGGAAGGCCTTTTAATAATAAGGTTTTATGTTGGACGCAGCGTTGCCACTCACAATTTATTTTTCTTACCAAAGTACCGACAAAAAACTACCAAAACGTTCCAAAAACTAACAAATTTTTCCTTAGGGACAATTGCTTCTGTTTAGAGTTTCATTATTTTTAAAACTAATATGTAATATCAAACAATGAATTGTTCCAAAGAGTCAATGGTTTACTTTTACGTAATTAGACAAAATTTCCAAATACTTTCGTACTATATAGTTATGAAATACATAATTGCTGTTTTCGACAAAATTTGTACCAAAATCATTCCCGAGAAAATAGTAATAGTATTATATTCGGTTATGACGAATCATATATGTATATCCACAATCAGCATCTATCGTATAAATTGAGGACTTTATGGATAAATCCTTTTATTATACTACGGTTAACTAATTTGCTATTTATTGATAATAAAATTATTTTCCTGAAAAGGGGCTATATGGCCGAAATAGGATCAATTGTGGACAAATCGACATAGATTTCGGTTCTTAAAAATCTGTTTCAACAGACAGACGGGCGGACATGGCTATATCGTCTTAGAATCTAATAAGAACCTAGAAAAAATATATAATATTTTTATACCTATCAAAAAAGATTGGGGTATATTAATTTTGTGATTTCGTTTGTAAAGTAGTAGACCCACCAAATTATATATTCATTCATGTATCTGGTTTCTTAGAAAAAAAAAAAAGAATTAGTGTGGCCTCCAGTAGGTTAGTGGTTTATGTTATAGCCAGACCTGACGTCGTGCGTTCGATTCCCACCTGAGGAATTGGTTAGGAAGTTCACAACGGGACCGATGCAGGCCTAGGAGTATTCCTTCGGATTTTATGTAACATCCACATTTCAAACTAACTAACTTACTAACATTCATGAATCAGAAATGTTGAAATACATAGAAACTTAATATTTTCTTAGAACAAACAATATAAACTTAACAAGGATAAGCTTAAGATTGACGTATTTATTAAAATTCTTATTACTTTGCCATAACAAGATCAGAAATGTTTATAAATTCATATGCATGAGATCACAATTATCTCTTCCTACCAAATTTGGACCAAAAATTAAACCTACCAACCAAACTACCAAAAGTCATTTCAGAGATTTGAAACTACCAATTTTGGTCCAATTGGACCAAAGTGGCAACGCTGGTTGGACGTACCATAGAGGAGAAAATCCTTGCGCCCGGCTATTCAACAAATCTTTATTAAGCTAAGCCGGGGATAAAATAAATGGTTTTTGAAATCAAATATCTCTTTCATTAGACTAGATACAGAAATGGTTAATACCTTTATTTAAGGTATTAAGTATTAAGCCCAACTATAATGTGCATAAGGCAGGGATGGCAAATTTGGTACGATGGTACTTTTTTTGATACTATTTGATGTTCAAAAGTACCGTGATACTCCCGAGTCTTATTTGATACTCTCAGGCCAATATCTCAACCTTCGGTTATCGTTTACCAGGTGGATATACTGCCGGTTAAAATAATTTTTGTATGTAAAATGGCAATTTATCGTTATGATAAAACATAATCAGACAATGAGTATCTTTAAAAGTTCAAATTTGAAATTCTAAGAATGTTTTGAAATCTAGTTTTAAAAGCCACTTTTTAGAAGAATGTTTTGCAAATAACCAATGCAGCTCATTTCGAATTTTTATCTTGATTGACATTATATGAATATTAATCTAACTAAATTCCATTGTTAATATTATATGAAAAAATTACCAAAAATTTCAATTTTGAAAAAATATTTGACTTTAAAACTAATTATTTCCAAATGATAGAAGCTCGAAGGACTCAATTTCTATCTAATATAAAACGATGTTTTGAAATTAAGAATTCAACCATAGATAATAAGAGAAATTTTTGGTGAAAATTATTTGGACTTTAAAGCAAATTATTGTTTCATGTCATGGATGGTCTTATGTACGGTCTCATGTGTAGAATTTGATATGACTATTGATTTTTTAACAAATGAAGACCTATGTACATCGAATTTTAATTTAATAACACATATGTATATTTGGGTGGCCCCAAAATGGAAATTGCTGATGTTCCCACCGAAAATGAAAATTTAGTTCATTCTAAGATTCCATTTCTCAAAATTTTTGTCCTGACGTCAATATTTGGTGAGCTGGATCAAAGGATAAAAAGGTCCTTTTTAGGGTTTTTATGTTATTTTTTCACATTTTTGACAAATAAACCATATCCAAATTTTGGTTCATATGAAAGGTCCTTGGGAGACGATTTCAATGACATACACAAATTTGTATACAACACCAAAATGATTACAAATGTCGTAATTTTTCGCATACGCGTAATTTCATTAGCTTTACAATGGTATATAACACTTTTTCGAATATCGAATAACCCGGTTTTTTAACTTTTTAAAAGCCGGTTTCGAATACTTTTATTTGCTTTGTATTCAAAGATTACTTCAATTAAATTTTGAAATAAATAATAATACAGCCTGTCTAAATTTTAAAATATTCGAGTCAAGAAACTAGAGTATATTTTTCTAAAGCACTTTTGGTTAAACTTTTTTGATTTTCCTAATTAATTAAAAAAATTTATTTGTAAAATTGATTGGAATAACTGTTGGATAAAATTTTATCAATCTTAAGATTATATTCCAATTACAATAATTAATTTGTCGCTGAAATATTATAGCAGTGTTGGAATGCCTATGAAAATTTACTAAACAGGGACTTTATGATTATGATTCTTCCCAATTTTTTACATTAAAGAAATAATGTTTATTTTAAAAAATCAGTTCGGGTCATAATTTTTTTTCAAATTAAACTAGATGTTTTTATGTATAATAAAAAACAGTTTTTTCTGAATTTGAAAAATATCAACCGGTTTTTTTCAAATGTCAACTATTCGAACTACTCGAAAACCGGTTTTTGGAAAATGTCGAATAATGGATCACCCTACGGTATATATAATACCTTTTCTACTTCTGTTGTTAATTATTTAAAAATGTCTAAATATGTGAAGGTGTATTTAAAAAATTAACAACTTTCAGCAAAAAAAAATATTTTAGTACTCTAAGATCCAAAAAAGTACCCTCTGAAATATTTTTTGATACTGAAACAAAATCTCATTTTCCATCCCTGACTCTATCTGTTTAATATGTTGTAGAAAAGTACAAAATAACCGGGAAATTTAAAAACGTCTACATATAGAGGCCGCGGAAAATTTATTGATTTCCATTTGGAGCGAAAATTTGAACGGATATGAAACATGATTCAGAAATTAGTGTCATGGAAATAGCCAAGAGTTGTACAGGAAGTGAAAATGTATCTGCAAATGCACAAACTAGACAATATTTTCATCATATGAATCAATATTAGGCATGTGTTCCACCTAAGAAATTGTTTATTCCAGTAAAGAATGTGAAGTAACGCTTGGAATATCACAAAATTACGCAAACAAAGCGAAATACAGCTGGAATACTATATTTTTATGTTTTTAACTACATACTGTACTGAGACTAATTTGAGACAGTATAACTTTCTCGTATATTTTTTTTTACCAAATCAAAGACGGTATTGAAAATAATTTTATTTATGTGTTATTATGCAAGAATGATAAACTAAAGATTACGACGTCAGGCAAACATAATTTAAACTTTCTGCGCACACCTCACACAATCTGTGTTCCTATTGGTTAACAATTTTTATCTAAAAATTAATAGATAGTAACTAAGGACCCTAACCGAGAAAGGACTTAGACCTGTCTGCTATGCAGACGATGTCGTAATACTTTTAAAGGGAAAGGATCCAAATTACTTGTGTAGAAGAGCTGAGGAGGCTCTGAATACGGCCTTGAGCTGGGCTCAACCGAGAGGCTTCAATGTTAACCCGGCGAAGACGGAAATCTGTCTTTTCACAAGAAAGATAAAAATTTCTACATATACTGAACCTTGCTTCCTGGGCAAGAAGATACCGGTGACAGACAAAGTTAAGTACTTAGGTGTAATACTTGACCGGAAATTAAAATGGAGACACAACATAGAGGATAGGATCAACAAGGCGCATCGGTGCTGGGCGATATGTAGGAGAACCATAGGCATGAAATGGGGTCTTAGTCCTACTATGACAAATTGGCTTTATAAAAGTGTAATTAGACCAATTCTAGCTTATGCTTCAATAATATGGTGGACTGCTTTGGACAAAAAGTGTAATATCAAACTACTACAGGGAGTTCAGCGTACATGCTGCTTGGGTATAAGTGGTGCATGTGTACTACTTCAACCAAGGCTCTGGAAACGTTGGTAGATATTCCACCCATTGAAACATATATAAGATATGAGGCGGCGCTTACAGCTGAACGGCTCTTTACTTTAGGCGAACTGGCCAAAAACGGTTATAGGACACGTCATCAATGTATACTGGACATATTGGAAGGTTATACACATTCATCGGACGTGCCTGATCGCATACCAGACACAGAATATGTCGCAAACTTTGAAACGCTAATCCCAGATAGAATGTCTTGGTCAAGCGGAACATTAGAGCAAATACCAGTAGGAATCCGTTGCTACACGGATGGCTCTAAATTAGGGGACAAAGTGGGCCTGGGGTTCTATATTGAAGACCCAGAAACAGAAATATACCACCGTTTACCTAATCATAACACAAGCTTCCAGGCAGAAGTACGAGCAATAACGGAATGTGTAAATTGGATTAGAATAAATATGGCGCCCACAGGGCTTAATATATTTACCGACAGCCAGAAGGCAATTTGTGCGATATCAGGTGATAGAATTAAATCTAAGACCGTATTGGATTGTAAGAAAGCATTAACTGAATACTCTCCCAGAGGTAGGGTTCACATCATATGGGTACCAGGCCACTCGGGAGTAGTCGGCAACGAAAGGGCGAATGTAATAGCTTTAAAGGGAGGGGAGCTCGATGTAGTTAACCTGACAAACGCAAAACCATTCGACGCAACAAAAGCTGAATTAAAAATATGGATGAGAGAATCCCATAAGGCCTCTTAGAATAATGAAACGGTGGGTAGAACCACAAAGATTCTATGGGGTGACCCTGATGAGAGCAAGACGAGAAATCTTCTCAAAATGAGCAAGTCTGAAGTTAGTATGATGGTTCGTATTCTGAGTGGACACACAGGATTACGAGCACACCTATACAAAATTGGACGTGCGGATTCAGACGAATGTAGAGCATGTGGAGAGGACAGTGAAACTCTGGAGCACTTTCTTTGCCATTGTCAGGCATTCGTCGAAGTTAGATCCAAGTATCTTGGAAGTGATGTTATTCCGGAAATAACATTCTTAGCCAACACCGATTGGAAGATTCCAGGAAACTGAGTTTCTGAACATGGAAAAATAATATATTTAGTGAACAATTTTTTTTTTTCTTGAATTGGAGCGCACAACAGGCCCGATAGTGGCCTAGGTGTATTTCTTCGGATTTGATGTAGTATACATCCTCCTATCAACCTAACCTAACCATTATTTTCATAAATTTATTTATTAATTGCAATTTCTTCTGTAAAAAATATTTAATAATATTTTAAATA
This sequence comes from Lucilia sericata, assembly GCF_015586225.1. Taxonomy (NCBI): domain Eukaryota; kingdom Metazoa; phylum Arthropoda; class Insecta; order Diptera; family Calliphoridae; genus Lucilia; species Lucilia sericata. The sequence continues at coordinate 555,804 of NW_023994081.1, read as the reverse complement.
CTAAAAAGTAAACAATAGCAGCATTTTTTAAACAATTGGATTTACTAAATCCAAATTTTAGTTCTCCCTCTGTACGCCAGGCAAAAGGTTTTAATCGAGGCTAAACAAATTTCAAGTCATAATGTCAGCAGCGGCTAACAGATGGAGTTATTTCAAAATTTAATATTAAAATTATAAATTTTCCATAAAATTTGTAACAATTTGTTGCAAAAATTTAAATATTTTAGTTACATGAATTTTGTTTATTTTTCTATTTTTACTCATTTAAAAAAAATATTTGCCATCTATTGGTGAATAGCAAAATAAAACAAATTAATTTATTTTAAAATTATTTTGGTTTGGTTCTATGAATACAAAGCATTGCCATATTGAAATTAGCTAAATCCAACTATTTTTTTGGATTTAATAAATCCAATTTGGATTTACTTCTTTTATCTGCAGAACCGGCATTTTTGCATTAAAATTAATTTTTCTTTGACCTTCTATTAGCATATACAGTGTATTTTCAGATAATGATGACCAAAACTAAATTTCAGACTCCAAAGATAGTTTTATTTCTTGAAATCAAATAAATCCAAAATAAATCCAGTGATTAAAAAAAGCCCCTAATATTTATAAAAAAGGCTCAACGTAAATTTTTTTTCACAATTTTCCACTCGTTTTTTTGAATATTAATTCTGATTACATTTGTCCACTTTTCACTCCATGTTTATGTTTTTTTCCTCTAAATTTTGTTTTCGTTTTTCTATGTTCTGGATCCCTTTTAACGGACTTCACTACACTTATTTACCATTTTATATTTTTTAATGTTATATTTGAATAAATTTAAGGCGAAATTCTTCATATTTTTCAAGAACTGATGTAATATTTTTTTCTAAACTGTCAAAGTAACTGAAATTGCAGGGTTACCAACTTTTATAATATACATTCGAGTTTTTCAAGAAATTGTAATATCTACACATGAAACATATTTGGAAACCTTCAAAAGGGAACAACTACGTCATCTAAAAAATCATTCGCAATAAAGACGTGCAGTAGTACACCACAAAGTATTTGTAAAACAAATACACCATGGTGAGTACCTAATACTATAAGTATAAATGAGAGAATGAGTGTAACTGATATTGTATGCTTTTGCTTGTGCTCATCCACTCTATCCACAAAAACAATACCAGTTGCTTATGGTTTTGAGTTGAATACTGTATTGTATTTGTTTCTTGCTCTCAAATAACTGTTGTACTACAAATATTTTTGACTATTTGTTGTTACTTATAGTAATACAAAGAATCTATATTGATGTAGTATGTTTATTTATATTAAATAAGATTATTTCAAAACAAAAGAAAAATATGTAATAAATGAATAATAAATTAGTGAATATTTTTATATTTATTTTTAATTTTTTATTTATTTATATTTTTATTTAATATTCTAGTTCAGTTCTAGTTAGTTCTAGTTCAGTTTTCAGTTTTTTTATTTAATATTTATTTAAACTGAAATACGATTTCAATTACCAAAACCTCGTTTTTAATTATTTTATTTATTGAAGTTTCATTTTTGATTGATTTCACACAAAATTTTTATTTGTTTCTAATTTTGTTGTTGTTAAATACGTATTTGATTATACATTTTTATGATTCAAACACAAAATGAATTGAACCATTTTAAAATTTTCGATTAATCGTTTAACTGAATTTTTTTTAAAATCTGTTTTTTCTGTGATATTTTCTGATAGTAATTCAACATTTTCTGAAAATAATTCTAGTGAACTATTGAGGATATTGAAATTAAATTTTACATAAATATTCTTAGGTGGTCTCCAGAGTTATATTTTTTAATCGACATAAAATCAATAATAAATGAAAAGAATATGAATATATATTCCTTATCATCATTTATTTGATAAAAAAAATTTAAATACAACATTTAAAAGAACATTTTTTTTTTTAATTTTGAAAAATGTCTCTCAAAAAATCTCAAAAAAAGTCTAAGCCTAATATCTGATCTAAAGAAAAGTGTAACGAGAAACAGCTTTTTGTGATTTAAAGTGGGCATAAGTCTCAAATGATGTGTATTGTCGTAGTGAACTCGAAAAAAATAAAAAATAATTTTCCCACCTATTGAAAATAATGATCTCAGTACAAATTATAAAAAAAGTTTCCTACATTTTTTAGAAAAAATAATCATAAAATTGTTTGAAGTACTTTTATTCCACAGAATTACTTTTAGTGCTTCAGAATTCCTACATAAATTAAAAAAGTCATTAAGTAAAAAGCTAAATATTTTTGTAAACTTTTCTTAAAATTACGATAATTTTTACATATTTCGAAAAAATTCAAAATCTTTGTGTCCTTTGTAATGAGCTAAATAAAAGTCTTTTTGTGGACCAAAAATATTCTTACAAATTTTACAATTTAGGGAATATTTGAGATGAATTTCGACAAAATTTAAAAACTTATTTTTTGGCAAATTGTACTGAGATCAGGATTTTTCAATTAGGAAACTAAGGACCCTTTCAAAAGTTTTGTTTTGTATTTTTTCATAAAAATATTTTTTTTTTTTTTAATTCGGATCATAAATGCATTTTTATTGATTTTAAAAAAATTGAGTCGAGGTGACCAATTTTAAGGGCCTTACCACTGGACTCCATTGGACCTACGGAGTCTACAGATTGTAAGTAGATACGCAAACACCTCAGCTCTAACTATGTTAAATTTTGCTACGATATCTCCTATAGATCACGAGATACCGAATATACATTATAAAATAATAAAAAAATGTTTCTAAACAACTGTGTTTTTATACGCTTGTAGCATACAATAAGTTATTTGTTGTGCAACCATCATTATCTATTTTATTTGTTTGGCAAAAGTATAGCAAAACAAGTATGTTACACTTATTCTCTTTGTACTCACTCACACAACCTATGTTTGAGAAAATAACAATATCAACTTGTACCAGAACTACTCAACTACTCATCAATACACACTCACAGTAGTAGACACTACAAAACTTGTGCAAACAGTTGTAACTGTGCACGTCTTTAATGCGCAAGGCATAATCTTTAGTTTATCATTCTTGATTATTATGTATATATTCATAGTGAAATATGTTCAAATTGTTACAAATGTTGCTATATATGTGAATTTATAATACAAAAAGAAAGCTTCTATTTGACACTAATATTTCCGAAATTCATATGGCGCTAAAGATGTCTGAAAGCGAAATGTTTTTTCATATAAACGCTGCTAGGACCGCTATAAATAAAGAAATTTTATTTTTCTTTCGCAATATCTGTTTAATCCATCAATATAATTTACTGCAAAAAGATTACAAAATTTTTGGATCGCGTCTTTATTAAAAAAATACAAAGAAAAAGAAATTTTAATTTTGCTAAAATTTTAAAATAATCACATTTACAAATTTTTGATGTGGATTTGACTCGAGGCGTTAATTATAATGAGATTAAATTTACGCGATATTACAACTGTATCCATAAACAGTTATGAACGTCACATTAAAAAATTTCACATTTTTAAAAAATTTACGCATATTCTTGACAAGTCTGTAGAGGTCCTGCTCTGTCCATCAACAAAATATACCTTAAATTGCGTGAAATTACTAGACCTATTAAATACCGTTAAAACTAAAAAACGCAAAATTTTTGTTGCATTTTTTTACAACCGTATATATATACATATATGCACCTAAAAGTATTAATGCAATTATTATAAGGCTTTTTAAATGTCCAAAATCTTGTGACTCTTGTTTATAAAGGATGGCTCTGTAAGTTATGAACTGAGAGTACAGTTTTGAAATTTTTGAAAAAACTCGGGTAAATTTCAATCATTTTTTTAATTTTTAAAATTTTTAATGTTCAAAAAGTTGAGAGATAACAAGCTAGTGGTCTGAAATTATGGACATACATGTATTTTGGTATATTATACCGAAATGTATCAAAACATTTACTTATTCTAAAAGATTAACGCAAATACGAGGCATTTTAATTCAGTTTCATCGATTCTTAAAAACATTGATATTGCTCATATCGTCACCTAAAACGCAAACGGCCCTGTCTAACATTTTTAAAATTTTACAGGAGAAGCAAAAAACTATTGAAATTGAAAAGTTTGTTTTTATCAACGCGATTTATTTGTAGTAAATAGTTAATTAGTGAAACCTATCAGTTGTTATGATAGTTGACAATGGCGTATAAAAAAATGGATAAATTTGACTTTTTACCTTTAATATTTAACAGTCGTATGCAAAAAAACTTACAACATGCTTACTAACCGTTGTTAAGCTAAATTCGATAAAAGTATATCCAAAAACGATAATTAGCCATTGTTAAATATACGAAAGTTAATAATGGTTCAACCGTACTTTAAACCTATATTAAAGTCAAATGTCATTATTTTATTACAATTTATAACTGTTGACGTTTTGTGAAAAATATTGTTGTGTTAATTTTTTAAATAAATTATAAAAAAATAAATAAATAAAAAACAATATGGATACACTTTTCCTTTTATTTTCAGGCTTTGTCTCCATATTTTTTCTTTTTGCCAAAAATATAAATTTTGTTTATAAAATAGTTTAGTGATGTGTAAAATATCAATGCAAATTTAAAGAAAACGTTACTCGATTACTTTCTTTAATCAAAATATTGTTTTATTTGATTTATACGTTGTTTTTATTAAATAAACAAATACAACCCCATTTTTATGTTATTAAAAACAATTATTTTATATAAAAGCATAAAAAAATAATATTAGACACGAATACCAAATGAACTAATAATCGTTCATATACAACATTATGAAAATATTGACAGAAAAAAATAATGGTATAGCCAGCATCAAATCTAAAAGAACATTAAAATGTATTTTAGTTAAAATACTGTTTTTGCATATAATTTTTTAAAAATGGATTATTAAGCTAAAAGTCTTTGTTAACTAATGTACACTTTAAGGTCATAATAAGGTTTTTTTTTTGCATAAGACTGTAAATGTTTTTGTAGATAGGGCCTTTTGTTTTTTGTCAATAAAATAGCTAATTTCGGTCGGAGGAGTCCAATTTTTTGTGTGGACATTTGTTTTGATGCAATACATTACAATCAACAATAAAATCGATTTTGAATTTTTGGTTAGTTAGAGCCGTTTGCGTTTCAGGTGACGATATGTATGTAGTAGGGTTATGACTTTTTGCAATTTTTGGAAATATCAAAAATACCATAGCAAGAGTTTGTAGGGCGTGAACATATGTTAAGGAATATGATATTATTTTTTCGCGATCGTGATCGTGGTTCAATCATAGAAAAATAAATATAACTGAAACTGAGCGTAAGAAATATTACTCTCTCACATGTACAGGTACTGTGTGAATTTAATACACTTGTATGAGTATTTTTATTTTTGTTTACATAAAATACCAAAAATATGAAAGTACAAAATGTATCCGAATACATTATACCCTATCACATTGTGAGTAAGTTGCAATAAGTTATATAGTAGTTTTTAATGTAGAAGTTATATTCAAGAGATTGATGTTTGCTTAACTGAAGAATATAAAGATATATAGTTAACTCAATATAAAGATATATAGTTAACTAGCTTTACCCAGTGTGCTTTGCTACCCTACAAGCAGTATAAATAAAAAACCCAATTAACGATTTTGAAGATTCTAACTGCAATAGTTCTCTAGATTTACAATATGTTACATATTAGAGATGCCAAGCAAATTACTGAAAGTTCGCCAATTTCTATCTATCTATGAAAAATTTGAATAATATAATAGTTTCCAAGATATACGAAATTTTGCATTTAAATTATTTATGTAGTGCCAAGCCCCCAATTGAAAGCTCGTCCGTTATTCTCTAAATGTTCACATGAATGTCAGAGTTTTTTATGTAAAATTTTAAGATTCTAGCTGTAGTAGTTTCCAGATATACAATTATTCTATTTCAGTTCCCCATTGAAAGTCCGCCCGTTATACTCTAATTGTTCAGATGAATGTCAAAGTTCTTCAAGTAAAATTTGAAGATTCTAGCTCTAATAGTTTCTCAGATATACGAATTTTTCTATTTAATTCATATAGGGGCTCCAAGCCCCCCCAGATGGAAGTCCGATCTTTTTCATCCAAAATGTTCAGACGAATATTTAAGTTCTTAGTGCAAAAGTTGAAGAATTTAGTTCAATTAGTTTCCCAGATAAACGAATTTTTGCATTTAATTAATATGGGAGGTGCCGCTCCCCTCATGGATAGTCCGCCAATTTATTTCCCAAAATGTTAACATGGATGTTAAAGTTATTTGTGCAGAATTTTAAGATTCTAACTGTAATTGTTTCTAAGATAAACGAATTTTTGTTTTTAATTTATATGAGAGGTACCACGCCCCCTAATGCTAGTCCGCCTACTTTTTGTCCTAAATAATCATATTGACACTAAAGTGGCTCCGACAAAATTTGAGGACTCTAACTGTTATATTATCTCAAATATACGGATTTAATATTTTCTAATATGGGCGTGGACCTCGCCCACTTGAAATTTCAAAATAAAAAGTAGCCTATTACCTACTCGAGACATACGCTGTGAAAATTTCAAGAAAATCGGTTCAGCAGTTTTGTAGTCTATAACGTTCAAACATACAAACAAACACACATTCATTTTTATATATAAAGATTTACGAATATATAAAATTTGTTGAGTCGAATTGTATAGAATTTACCGCTTTCAAAAAAATTCAATAGGTTAATTTTATGGACAGATAACAATCATTACATAACGCAGGTGTTACTAACTTCAAGACATAATAAAAATTCTGTTCCCATTAGTGTGGTGTATGGTGTATTTAGCCTGCATTTAAGCTGCATTGAAATTAACAATAATTGTTTATATTAAGCGTTAATTTAAGCAATAGCACAATTCCTTTGGCACAATAGCTTCTGCTGCTGCAATAAACATTGCTAAAAGTTGTGTTTTATATATAAGTTTGTCATTCCGTTTGTAATTTCTACAATATAATTTTCCGACCCCATAAAGTACATATATTCTGGATCCTTATAGGTAGCGGAGTTGATTAAGCTATGTCCGTCTGTCTGTCTGTCCGTCTGTGTGTTTGTTGAAATCAGTTTTTAGAGGACCCCAGATATCGGCGAGATCCAAATCTTCAATAATTCTGTTAGACATGCTTTCGAGAAGATCGCTATTTAAAATCAGCAAAATCGGTCCATAAATAACGGAGATATGAGCAAGAATCCGAGACAACCTCTGAAAATTTCATAAAAAAGACATTTTTTTTCATGCTTTGATATACGCAACAACAACAACACTGCTTATTCATTTAGTATTTCGTTTCATCCCAGTAAAAAAATTTTAGACTTTAGGAAGCTAAAAAGGGAACTAACTGCATCTGTATTCGTTTACTATTAAGCCTTACTGAGAAGCAGGAAATAAGGGAATACCAATGATAGGAGTAATTCTACAATGTATGCTGAAAAAAATTAAAAGCTTACTACTATCCCTTACAGAGAAGCAGGTTGTAAGTGAAGTATTTAAATAATATTTAAGCTTACTCTTGTCCCTTACAAGGAAGCAGGTTGTATTGCAAAGACTATTGAAATCGGCAGTTTTACCGAGTCTTTTCCGACAAAAAAAAAACACATTTTAAATTACATAATATAAAATGTTTAGTCATCGAGTTGCATTTGTTTAGATAAGACGTGAATAAAAGTGTAAAAAATATTCTTAGAAAATATAAAAAGATTTTTATTATAAATATAAATCTATAAAGTGATTTTAATTAGTTAATACATTTTCAATGTAAGAAATATCTTCTTTTTAAATTTATTAAAGTGTGTGTTTATTATAGTGTATGAACAGAATTTAAATAATTTTTTGAACGAAATATCTTCAATTATTTGCTTGTTCTTGATTCTGTTTTTTAATACTCCTGCTTTTGTCCATGTACAGTTTGTGTTGTTTTGTTTTGTGTTTATGTTTTGATTTGTAAAAATAATAAATTTGTTGTTAAATAATAAATTTAATAAATTAAAAATAAAAGAGGTAAATAAAAATTTATTTAATCTCTTGAAGGCAACAGAAAATAGTCCCGAAGAAATTCCAAAATAGATGTAATAGCTGATGATAAAAATGGGACATTAAGAGAAAATATAAGGGAATGGTATATAAAATATCGCCCATCTGCGGCAAGCATATCAGCCATTTTACATATTTTAAATAGTATACATTCAGAAATACCATTGAGTGTAGAATCCCATGAAGAAAGGGTTTCATATAAGCAATACTGTAATAGCTTCACATCAGCTATGAATTCACGTCTTCTGGAAAAGCATTAGGGAAGAGCTTTTTGTAAACAATGAAAGAAGTAATGCCATAGAAACATGAAATAAGTACTTACTTATAGCTGTTACTCACAGCTGAATGTAATGAGTGAAAACACGCTTCATTTTTTAAAAAGTAATGCTTCCAAGTGGGAATTCGCTATATAAAAATCATGCCTTATCGAAGCAAAATAGCTTCGTTCCCTTACAAACCTGATTGCACGTAAGCTCCAATTTTTACTGGGATGTGTTTGGATGGCTGTGTATTTCATTGCCTTGTGTATATTGTTTTTGTTGCATGGTGCATTCAGTTTCGTATGTTTGATGTCTGTTGGTTTCATTGCGTTGTGTATTTTGTTTTTGCTTTTTTTGGAGTATTTCGTTTCGTACGTTTCATTGCCTTGTGTATATAGTTTTTGTTTTTTGGTGTATTCAGTTTCGTATGTCTGGATGTCTGTTGGTTTCATGGCGTTGTCTATTTTGTTTTTTGTGTATTTAGTTTCGTATGTTTGGATGTTTGTTGGTTTTACTGCCTTGTGTATTTTGTTTTTTTGTGTGTATATTTCGTTTAGCGTTGTTGTTGTTCGTTTTGCTATTGCTATAATAATGATATAAACGGGAAAATAAAATAAAATTTTATAGAATTGATATTTTTTAAATACACTGTGGTGAAGGGTATATAAGATTCGGCACAGCCGAATATAGCACTCTTACTTGTTTTATTTGCATACCCTCTCTGTCAAAATTGGTTTTTGTTTATTTGAAATTATTGTAACAAAATAAAATTTGAATAATAAAAAAATTAAAAATTTTAAGTTTGTAAAAAATAATATTGCTTGCACAAAAAATACATTTCAACCATCATCCGCATTGCGCCCTTTGTTAGGTCCGCTGTCTTTAGTCAAACTTCATCCGTTTAGAACAGAATTTTAATGGCACAAATCAGGTCATTCCAGATATCAACTATCCCCCGTATTGCGCACGTTGCCAAGGCTTTTGTCGTTAGCCAAACTTTGGCTACACAACTTTATTTGAACAAATCAGGTCAATTCAGATATCAACAACCTTTAGTATTGCGCCCGTTGCCTGGTCCACTTTCGTTAGCCAAACTTTGGTAGCTAAAGATACAAATTTAGTGGCACAAATCAGGTTATTCCAAAATCTTGTATTTTGGGTCCATTGCCAGGTCCTCTGCCAAGTCCTCTGTAACATTTACCAAAAGAATCCATATACACAGCTTAATATAAGTATATAAACATGCATATCCCTTAAAATTCCATTTAAAATCACTGCATATTTTTTTTAATAAAATTAAGAATTTTTTTAAAAGACAAACATCAAAAAATATTTTTATTTATTCTGACATTGAGCTCATACAAGTATTGTTGTAGTAATGCATATACCTGGCCATACTCAGTTTCAGTTCTATGTATACCTTTTCTATGGTTCATACCATGGTAAAAATATGAAGGTAGTGTCATTGTATCTTTTTGTCGCCATATTAACCTTTTGACGTTTGCTGGTCTTTTATAAAATCGAGCTACCATACTCATTCCAAAAATACTACATATTTTGTTTATTGAAAAGTCAAATATAAAATAATTTCTCACAGAATTTTTTGAAAATATAAAAAATAAAATCAAACGAATTAAATAATATTAAACAAGTTAGAGTGCTATATTCGGCTGAGCCGAATCTTCAATACCCTCCACCAGCTGCTTTTATATTAATACTTTTCTAATTGATCAAATATTTGTAGAAAAAAGTTTTCTCATATCTTAAATAGAAAAATCCGTAGATTCAAACAGCTCAAATCTATTACAATTCCAAGATTTATTGAACATTACCAACGCTTGGCGATTTTTATTAATTTGCATGTATGCATGTGTGTGAAAGATTTAAGGATTATCAAAATACATATATATAATTTTGTTCTACACAAATTGATAATGCAACTAGTTAAATACGGTTTTAGGGGCAGGACCTAGTATGGGAGATATGACCAATTATAGACCGATCGTAAAAAATTCTTTAAGCAAAACTTCTGGAAATGAAAGCTATATTTCAGTAACATTTTGTATCTATATCGTAATTTAGTAATAAGTAATGTGTGTTATGAACCGATCGTGCAAAAATCTTGAAATAGAATTTTTGTATCAATAGCTTTATTTGGTAATGAGTAATGTGCATTTAAGAGATTTTCGAAAGAGGACCTTGTGTATATAAAAACAAAATTTCAAAATTCTGTATCTATATCATTATTTGGTAATTAATATTGTACATTTAAGTAATTTTCTGGAGGGGGCCTAGTATGAGAGCTATGACCAAGTATGGACCGATCGTAAAACAATTTTATAGTGTAATTTATGTATATAAGAGCAATATTTGTGCTAAATGTATGGATATCAATATTTTGTAATGAGTTATGTGCGTTTATGTGATTTTCGGGAGGGAACCTTGCATGGGAGTTATGACCAAGGATGGACCGATAGGAAAAAAATTCCACAGTAATATTTCTGTGCATTTGAGCAATACTTGTACCAAATTTTATATGGATATCTTAATTTAGTAATAGTTATGCGCGTTTAAGTGAAGGAAGGAAGGGAAGGGACCTTGTATGGGAGCTATGACCAATTATGAACCCCTCGGAAAAAAATGTCACAGTAATATATCTGTATATGTGAGCAATACCTGTACCAAATTTTATGTGGATATCTTAATTTAGTAATGAGTTATGTACGTTTAAGTGATTTTCGGGAGGGGACCTTGAGTGGGAGCTATGACCAGTTATGAACCGATCGGAAAAAAAATTCACAGTAATATTTTTGTGCATATGAGCAATACCTGTACCAAATTTTATATAGATATCTTAATTTGTTAATGAGTTATGTGCGTTTAAGTGATTTTCGGGAGGGGACCGTGTATGGGACCGATCAGAAAAAAAATTTCTCAGTAATATTTCTGTATGTAGAGTAATACATGTACCAAATTTTATATGGATATCTTAATTTTGTAATGAGTTATGCGCGTTTAAGTGATTTTAGGGATAGGACCTTGTATGGGAGCTATGACCAATAATGGACCGATCGGAAAAAAAATTCACAATAATATTTCTGTGCACATGAGTAATACTTGTACCAAATTGTATATGGATGTCTTATGTTAGTAATGAGTTATGCGCGTTTAAGTGATTTTCGGGAGGGGACCTTGTATGGGAGCTATGACCAATTATGGACCGATGGAAAAAAAAATGTCAAAGTAATACTTCTGTATGTGAGGGCAATACTTGTACCAAATTTTATATAGATAATTTGATTTAGAAATGAATTATGTGCGTTTAAGTTATTTTCGGGAGGGGACCTTGTATGGGAGCTATGTCCAATTATGGACCGATCCAGAAAATTTTTCTCTGAATGATTTCTATTGACATAAGATTTTAATTTGTAAAATTTTGTAAAGATTTCGACATTGTGACGGAAGTTATTAATAAAAAACCCATTTTCCGGGAATATGTACTTTTGTATGGGAGGTATATGAAATTGTGGACCGATTCAGGCAATTTTCAGCGGGAATCAAGCTCTTGTATAGAAACGAATGTATGCTGATTTTCATGGAATTATCATTCACAGTTTTCGAGAAAATTACATCAGAATGTGTAAAAAATGCTTATTTTTTTCGAGGTTGTTTCAAATTTTGATTCATAACTTTTCCCGGTGTGAACCGATTTTGCTCATTTTCAATACCAAACTGCCTAGGACAATAATAAATATTTTGGGTGAATTTCGTTAATTTTTGTTGCTTCGTGTTAACGTGAGAATGTTTTATACAGACAGACAGACAGACGGACGGACGGACGGACAGACGGACATAGCTAAATCGACTCAGAATTTCATAAGGTCCAAGAATATATATACTTTGTTTGTCTCAGATGAATATTTCTTGGTGTTACACACGGAATGTCAAAGTTATATATACCCTCTATCACCACTGATGGTGGTGGAGGGTATAAAAAGAAAAAAAGCTAGCGCTAAAAATCTACGATGATTTACATTACCAAGGCCACCAAAATGATTTAAAGCTACAAGAGACTAGTGCTTAATGTAATTACCAGTTTTAAGGGCCAGCTACCAACATGCCAACACATTTATCGACCGAAGCCGCTAAGCCGCATCACTTAAATATATAATTTAGCCCGTAATCACAGTATACTGGCCTGCGGACAACCGTTTCCAGTTGTATCAGAATTCTGAAGAATTTAAGTTTTAAGTCTAGTAAAATCTGTTGCACTTCAGGAGCCCCTTATAACCAATATGTACATAATTATATGTGTATGTAGTATGTAATACCCTGCAAAAATTATTGGAATACATTTGGAGTACATGATCCGTTTAGTAGTTTTTTTACAACAACATGGTCCACAGACATACGGACATGTCTGTCTTAGAATCTTGTAAGGACCCATTATATACATACAATTTCGTGTCAAGTGACCCAACTCAAAAAATCGATTTGGATGAAATTTGCACCAAGGTTAGTACTATCGGATAGTAGGCCAGACACAAATTTTCAGCTCTATCGATCAAGAACTGTCCATTATGGGACTATAAGCCCTTAAAGGAAATTGTATAAGCTTTCATCTGCGCGCCAATAGTTGATAAGTTACACTCATTTGAATAAAACCCTGTATGACCAAAATGTCCAACTTTGACCCCCTCTAAGACCGGCAGTTCTTGACCAATAGAGCTGAGAATGTGTATCTGGCCTACTATTCAATAGTACTAACCTTGGTGCATCCAAATCGGAAAACATTGATTTTAAAAGTTGGGCCACTTGACACGAAATTGCCAATTTATACTTTTGTGGGTTTTAGATGAATCATTCCATTACACATAAAAAATACAAAAGTCTTAAAATTGTTTCCCCTTTAACGTGTGTGGCAACGACTATTTTATGTTTACACAAAACAAATTTCAGAAAATACCAGCAAACTTCAAAAAATTTTTTTATCATGGTTCATACTAGGGATGTAACGAATGCTCGCATTCGCATATGCGAATAATTCGCTTCATTTTTTACATTCGCATTTGCTAAAATTAAGCGAATAATTTAACGATTCATTAAAAAAAATCTGGCAGCGTTTATTTTTTTGCGAAAATAAATTAAAAGAAACGTCAAAAACAAGTAAACATCAAATACGTATTTTTAAATAAATAAATAAACAATTTGTGAAAAAATATTATCCCGTAAGGGTCGGTGCACAAGTGGCTTGATTTTAAAACACAAACACAATGAGGAATACAAAAAAATGGAAGAAACCAAATGTGAAAAAAGAGCCTTAACATTAATGCCAACAACTTCTCTGCAAGCCGCAAAAAGACAATTAACAATAAATGAATCTTTAATGGGTAAAGTTATGTGGAACGTGTGCAACCCGAGAACAAAGGAAATAGATAAATTAATTGGAGAGATGGTTGCTTTGCAAGATCTTCCGTTTAATTTTGTAGAAGAAATCGGTTTCAGGCGTTTAATGGAGTCAGTATTACCCCGCTATGTTTTGAGGGGACGGCAATACTTTACGGAATACGTTTGTGAAACAATGTATGCAGAAATCAAGAACCAAATTGTTCAGTTATTAAAAACATTTAACAAACTTTCCTTTACCACTGACATTTGGTCGGAACCCAGTGCTGGTGTTTCTCTTTTAAGTTTGACAGCACATGGTATATCATTGGAGTTCCAAAGAGTAAATCTTATACTCAGGTGTGAAAGCATCGAAGGCAGTCATACTGGCGATGTTATAAAATCAACTATACTTTCAATGATAAATGAATGGCAAATTTCTGATAAAGTACACTGCGTTGTCCATGATAAAAGGGCTAATATGATTAGAGCAATGAATCTTACTAACTTCTTGCACATAAACTGTTCCGTACATCAGCTTCAACTTTGTATTAAAAATGCTTTAAACTTAAAAGAAATTCAAGAGCTTATTGCGACTAACAGGAAACTAGTCTCACATTTCAATCATTCACTTTTGGCAAAGGAAAAGCTGAGTAATATACAAAAAAACAAGCTGAACCAAAAACCTCTTGGTGTAATACAGGATTGTCCAACCAGGTAAATGTGTCATAAGTTACCGACAATATGCGTCTTCGATTTAAAAGTTTTTTTTTTGTGTTAAAAATTGGAGCCGTTTAGAGTTGTTAAGGAGTTCCCATAAAATAAATCAAATTTATGTTTTTGTAGATGGAATAGTACATATGATATGATGGAAAGATTATTGAAAATTAAATACTCAATAATATTGTATCTTAACAACTACGAGCAACTTTCTATAACTCTCGCTGATTGGAAAATAATGGAAAAATGTGTAAACATCTTAAAACCTTTTGAGGAGGTTACTCGAGAACTTAGCAGTTCAACTATTTCAATTATGCCATTAATACACATTCTCACATCTAAATTAAATAAAGAAAAATCATTGGAAAGCGGTCCACCTTATGTAGCCAAAATAATTGAAACGCTTATACATGAGCTGAATTTCAGATTATCTGATTTAAGACAAACACCAATATTTTCAATATCAACATATTTGGATCCAAGATACAAACTAAAGGATGATAAAAATAAGATTCGCTCTGAACTTGTAAAATTAATACATCAAAATTATTCCGATGTTGAAGTGTGCAATTCTTCAACAAAAATAACAGAGAAAACTACTTTAATGGCTAGTGACAACGACGCAGGTCCCCATAACGCTGATATAGAAATGTTTTTAAATGAAGATAGCAGTGATATTCAATAAGAAGTGGATGAAATACAGTTTCTGAAATAAACGAGATATTAAAAGAATATGATAAGGAACGAAAAGTTCACATTTCCCAAGACCCACTACTATGGTGAAAAAAAAAACTGTTTAAAATATAAAATTTTAGTTCCGGTAGTACGTCAGTTTCTATCCACTCCCCCCGGAAGTGTTCCTAGTGAACAATTATTTAGTGGAGCTGGATTAATATATGATACTAGACGCTTCAATCTTAAAAGTGACAAAGCAGCAAAACTTTTATTTATAAAATATAATTTGGCACAATTAAATTTTGAATATTAAAGGGTTTGTTTTAAATAATAGTATATTTATCATTAAACAGTTTAGTTGCTGATATAATTTTTTAAATCTAAATAAAATATTAACACCCTTATTCAAAAACAACATTTTATTTTATAAAAGGTTTATAAAACAAAATTTGATTTATAAACTGTTTATAAAATATTTTTTATGAATAAGGCCTTTAGTATACTTGGAATAAGCAGCCAAAATCAGTAATGAAACATGAATTATCTAGTCGTATTACTAGCAAGTAGAAATTAATTAATTTCAATTAAAATATCTTATGTTTTTTAACTAAAATATTTTTATTTTTTTGTATTTTATTAACGATTTTTTGTGTAAATTTAGTTCGTAATATTGAATTCAAATAAAAACAAACATAACTTTTTTGCAAAATTTGAATTAAAAATTTCTCTTAGGTAATAATTTCGGTATATATTCGCATTCGCTTTCGCATTCGCAAAATTTTAAAATTACTATTCGCTTTCGCATTCGCTAAACTAGCATTCGCAACATCCCTAGTTCACACCATAGAATATTACAGTAGAAGGCCAACTCTCCCGGAAAAAACCTAACTCAGCTGTCAAAAAACCTAACTCTAAATATGTATTAGTAAGATTTTCTTTTGAAGTGTTAGTGTATAAAAGCTTTTTACCACACATACAATGCCCACATAGTTGTATAAAATCGGTCGAAATAATATTACAATGTTTTTATTGCATTAATTTTCTTAAATTAATACATTTTAAATTGTAGATTGCATTTATAAAAGCATGATAATATTTTTCATGCATTCTATATTTGTTAAAATGTAAAATTCTTTCATTTCTTGGATTTTAATAAATTTGTTTACTACTAAGAAATACTACTCTGCACCTTCAATTTGAAAATAGAAAAACAAAAAATGAAATGTCAAACAATTGAAAAAATAGTTTTTTGGATTTGTGAAAATTAAAAAGATTTTGATGAAGAAATTATATTAAAATAATTGTAAAAAAAATAAATAACGTGTGTTTGTGTTATAAAAATTGTGTCCGAATCGTTTTTTTGTGCGAATTTTGGACCTGAAATATTGAATATTTGTTGTTGTAGCTTTGTGTTGAATTCACACAGAACATGTAAGTGTGAATTCAAATAAAAACAAACATAACTTTTTTGCAAAATTTGAATTAAAAATTTCTCTTAGGTAATAATTTCGGTATATATTCGCATTCGCTTTCGCATTCGCAAAATTTTAAAATTACTATTCGCTTTCGCATTCGCTAAACTAGCATTCGCAACATCCCTAGTTCACACCATAGAATATTACAGTAGAAGGCCAACTCTCCCGGAAAAAACCTAACTCAGCTGTTAAAAAACCTAACTCTAAATATGTATTAGTAAGATTTTCTTTTGAAGTGTTAGTGTATAAAAGCTTTTTACCACACATACAATGCCCACATAGTTGTATAAAATCGGTCGAAATAATATTACAATGTTTTTATTGCATTAATTTTCTTAAATTAATACATTTTAAATTGTAGATTGCATTTATAAAAGCATGATAATATTTTTCATGCATTCTATATTTGTTAAAATGTAAAATTCTTTCATTTCTTGGATTTTAATAAATTTGTTTACTACTAAGAAATACTACTCTGCACCTTCAATTTGAAAATAGAAAAACAAAAAATGAAATGTCAAACAATTGAAAAAATAGTTTTTTGGATTTGTGAAAATTAAAAAGATTTTGATGAAGAAATTATATTAAAATAATTGTAAAAAAAATAAATAACGTGTGTTTGTGTTATAAAAATTGTGTCCGAATCGTTTTTTTGTGCGAATTTTGGACCTGAAATATTGAATATTTGTTGTTGTAGCTTTGTGTTGAATTCACACAGAACATGTAAGTGTGAAAAGAGAAAACTCTTTTTTTCGTGGTAAAGCTTGAGTTGGCAATCTATGTGTATTATCTATGGTTCATACCATAGAAAAGGTATACATAGAACTGAAACTGAGTATGACAAAACCTAAGTCTGCTGTCAAAAACCTAAGTCGTGAGAATGTATTAGTTAAAAAATATGTAACCCAACAAACACAAACTCTTTCGTTTAAAAAGTTTTTATATTTTTGTTTGATATTATATTTCGATATTTTATGAAATAATGGTTTGAATTAGCCATTTTTATTCAATATCAGTTGACCAATGTAAGAAAGATCTTCATTAAAAATTATTTTTAATTTTAAATAAACTCTTTGTGGTTGCTGGGTTGAGTCAATATTGACACTTGAAAATAATATTAAAAAATAAAAACGATTGAAAAATTTGTTTTTTTTTCTGAAAATGTTTTCAATAATTTTATGGGAAAACATAACTTTTAGCAGTGTTTATTGCAGCAGCAGGGTACATGCTATACAAGAATAGAGTATTTATAAAATTCGACTCAACAAATTTTATATATACGAAATTTTGACTATATATTGTTATAATGAGTAGTACATTCATTAATTAAGCAAACATCAATCTCTTGAATATAACTTCTACATTAAAAAATACTAAATAACTTATTGCTACTTACTCGCAATGTGGTAGGGTATGGTGTATTCGGATACATTTTGTACTTTCATATTTTTGTTATTTTATGTAAACAAAAATAAAAATACTCATACAATTGTATGAAATTCACACAGAACCTGTACATGTGAGAGAGTAATATTTCTTATTCTCAGTTTCAGTTCTATTTATTTTTCTATGGTTCATACCATATAACACAAACATACATTATTTATTTTTTTACAATTGTTTCACGGTCTTATGCAAAAAAAAACCTTATTATGACCTTAAAGTGTACATTAGTTAACAACGACTTTTAGCTTAATAATCCATTATTAAAAAAGTATATGCAAAAACAGTATTTTAACTAAAATACATTTTAATGTTTTTTTAGATTTGATGCTGGCAATACCATTATTTTATTCTGTCAATATTTTCATAATGTTGTATATGAACGATCATTAGTTCATTTGGTATTCGTCGTGTCTAATATTATTTTTTTATGCTTTTATATAAAATAATTGTTTTTAATAACATAAAAATAGGGTTGTATTTGTTTATTTAATAAAAACAACGTATAAATCAAATAAAACAACTAATGTAATTGCAATATTATATTTTGATTAAAGAAAGTAATCGAGTAACGTTTTCTTTAAATTTGCATTGATATTTTACACATCACTAAACTATGTTATAAACAATATTTATATTTTTGGCAAAATGAAAAGAAAAAATATGGAGACAAAGCCTGAAAATAAAAGGAAAAGTGTATCCATATTGTTTTTTATTTATTTATTTTTTTTATAATTTATTTAAAAAATTAACATAACAATATTTTTCACAAAACGTCAACAGTTTTAAATTGTAATAAAATAATGACATTTGACTTTAATATAGGTTTAAAGTACGGTTGAACCATTATTAACTTCCGTATATTTAACAATGGTTTACTACAGGTATTTTAAGCTAATTATCGTTTTTGGATATACTTTTATCGAATTTAGCTTAACAACGGTTAGTAATCATGTTGTAAGTTTTTTTGCATAAGACTGTTAATATATTTTCTTGATCGAAATCTTTTTAATTTTCACAAACCAAAAAACTATTTTTTCAATTGTTTGACATTTCATTTTTTGTTTTTCTATTTTCAAATTGAAGGTGCAGAGTAGTATTTCTTAGTAGTAAACAAATTTATTAAAATCCAAGAAATGAAAGAATTTTACATTTTAACAAATATAGAATGCATGAAAAATATTATCATGCTTTTATAAATGCAATCTACAATTTAAAATGTATTAATTTAAGAAATTTAATGCAATAAAAACATTGTAATATTATTTCGACCGATTTTATACAACTATGTGGGCATTGTATGTGTGGTAAAAAGCTTTTATACACTAACACTTCTAAAGAAAATCTTACTAATATATATTTAGAGTTAGGTTTTTTTACAGCTGAGTTAGGTTTTTCCGGGAGAGTTGGCCTTCTACGGTAATATTCTGTGGTTCATACCATAGAAAAACATAGAGAGGAAACCTGTCAAAATAAAATTTGTTTAAAAACATAAAGTAGGCTGTTCACACATATGGGTGCTGTGTAGGGTGATCGATTATTCGACATTTTCCAAAAACCGGTTTTCGAATAGTTGACATTTAAAAAAAAAACCGGTTGATATTTTTCAAATTCAGAAAAAACCGATTAACCGGTTTTTCATTATAAATAAAAAAATATATTTTAATTTGAAAAAATTTAAACATAAACATTGTTTAAATTTGATTAATAAAACATGAAATGATTTTTAACAGTTTAAAAGATTATAACTTTAGATCTAGTCGTCTGATTTACATTACTTCTTTAATATAAAAAAAAAATTAGGAAAAAAGTGGGACACTACTGTTAAACATAAGGTACTATGTAATCCTAGCTTATTCCAAAAGCCCTGTTTTGCATAGGCATTTTAACACTTCCACAAAATTTCAGCCGTAAATTAATTATTGTAATTGGAATATAATCTTAAGATTGATAAAATTTTATCAAACAGTTATCAATTTTACAAAAAAATTTTTTTAATTAATTAGGAAAGTCAAAAAAGTTTAACCAAAGGAGCTTTAGAAAAATATACGCTTGTTCCTCGACTCGAATATTTTTAAAATTTAGACGGGCTGTATTATGATTTACTTAAAAATTTCATTAAAATAATCTTTGAATACAAAGCAAATAAAAGTATTCGAAACCGGTTTTTAAAAAGTGAAAAAACCGGGTTATTCGATATTCGAAAAATAAGCATTAAGAAAAAACCGACACTGGTAAAGCAGAAAAAACCGGTTGAAAAACCGGTTGTGTATTCAACATACCACCTGTTAGATTTCCCCACAGTCATTTGTCAAATTTAATGTAAATAAATTAAATATTTTTAGTTTTAGAGTGTGTGCCAAATGATAGCAAAGTTCTATGGTGGATTGTAATTTTCCTATGGTGGGAACGTTTTTACATTTTGCTGTGCCAAACGATATCTTTTTTGATTACATTAAATTTTTACAATTGTCACTAATTTCACAAGAAAATCTGCATTTAAATTTAAAGTAAATTTCTACAATCAGAAATGTATTATAAACTAAAATTATAAAATATTTTATTTTTTGTATTTTCAAATTTTTCTTTTCATTTGTCAAAAATTTATGTAGCCCGATGAGCTAGTAAAATTTTATTCACCTCATATCTATCAAAAATTTACATTTTCAAGTAAATTGTTACCGATTGGCACACACTCTTATATACAAAAATCAGAATTATAATATGTTCCTGTACTCGTCTGGATTGCCATTTTTTGTCATGTCCCGGTTATTGCAGAGGTCCCTTCGGGATGGCTGTGGTTTAAACACAAAATTACGGGTTTAATCTATATTTCTGGATAAGTTCTGTGCTGTTACCGAAAAGATTACAGACACACAAGTGAATATGCTTTACGTACGTAAACACCTGTCGTGTTGGCCTTATACGACCAATGGGTGAGCTTGTTAGACGACTCACCACCACTTTGTGCTCCTTAAACTTTGCTCATGTACTCGAGCTACCTAATCGCTGACCATTGCTTTACTACCGAGATGCAAAAACATCACTTCAGTTTTCAACCACGAATGTGGGATTCGGCAATAGCACCTAGAGACGTAATCTGTGGATACACTGTGGTCTGGTATGGACATAGTAAACCCTAAATATACCCTGACATGGAAGGCAAATTCATTGGTATCACATTTATAAGATACTTTACATACATCACCATTCAACTCTGCACACCGACACACTCATTGAGACCAACATCTGAGTGAGTAAGGTCCGTATAACCCTACATCCATCCCGTATGATATACATTTGACACCAATTCATTTCCAACGCTCTGCGTGGTATCTGTTATCTCAGCTACAGCACCGAACTTATCCCGAATTATAGACTTTACCGTGCACCAGTCTTTTAACCAATATTCTCTTCCCGCGAGTATGGGTTTAAACCGCAGCCACCACATACACTCCAATAACCAGGACAAGACAAAGATGGAAACTCAGCCCCGTGGTATCAAATTATAAGGCTGCCTGGTTCGGTCCCTGTTCAAATAATTTCAAGGAATGTCCGATGATACATTTAGCATCGCCAGTTTATAGTCCCGGCAAACCGGATTGCAATAACAGTAAGATATGGAGGAGTTGGTGTCAAAAGAATAAGCTACTGAATGAATCAAGGGTATATGGACCTCGCCACACCCATATACTCGTAAGAATGTCGAGTGTTTTCTCTTGAATTTGGGTCACATAAATCTGTTTATTTTGCCGAAGTTATGTAAAATTTTAAAACACTGAACATCAAAAAGTGAAACGCTGTCAAAAAGTACCTAAGTCTACTGTCAGTCGGTACCTAACTCTATGAATGTATTAGTAGAATTCTCAAGCTAACATACTTAGTTGCAAAATGTCGGATTTAAAAATATTGAAAAAAATTATCAGATTTAAATTTTTATTTTAAAATATTTCTTTAAATATTTTGCAACACAATGTATCTATAAACATTTTAAAAGAATGTATGTTGGCTTTTTAATCTGCAATATTGAAAAAATAAATAATTATTTGAAATATTTTTTTCTTGTACCATACGAAAATTTACAACATTGTCTTTTTTCAGTTTTAATTTCAACAACAAAAATTTAATGTCAAAAAAATAAAAAATATTTTTTTCGTTTGTAAAAAATAGATTCTTTTCGGGCTATTAAATGTATTTAAATTGTGCAAAAAAAATAATAAAATATAACTTTAAGTGATAAAAAATACTTTAAAGTGCTATAAGCCACGAATTTTTGCGACAAAGTTTTGAGAGAGAGTGACATTCTTACATGTGTGTTGGAGTTACACTGTTAGAAGAGCGTAACGTTATTGTTGTAAAAAAACGTGACAGTTCCCAGCTAACATTTTTTGAAATTTTTGATCACATTCGAGTCATATATGACTCTTCTGCACGATTAAAATGATCATATATGCGCTCATTTTCTGATCATAAATGATACATTCGTCGGGAGAAAATGGTACCCTACCCGCGACTCTTCTAAACGAGTCTTTTATGAGCCCCACTTCTGATCAGTTCTGACTCATTTTTTAATCTTTTTTGAGTAATTTTTGAGTCGTTTTAGAATTATTTTTGAATCATATAATAGTCATTTTTGAGTCTTTTCTGAGTAATTTTTATGTTTGTTACAGACAAATACAATACAACAGAAAACACTTTTTGATCTTCCGACTGCTCAAAATGTAACTACAAAATAAATTTATAAACAATCAAATTTCGAACACCTGGAAGACTTATTTGTGATTGCTGTACATTTTGTTATTGTTTTTCAAATAAATCAGATTTTAAACATTAATTGAAATTATTTAGACTGATTAGTCACCAACTATCTTCCGCAGAAGATCATTAAGCATATAAAATTATTACAATTTAAGCATAATATAATGTCAATTTTCTTGACAGAAAATCGACTTTATAAATATCACACAAATTGAAATACTTATACATTTAATTTTATAAACGAAATGAGAATTATATCAACTTATTTTAGGCCACACAAAATTTTTTGCCAACTCTTCTAAATGAGTCTTTTCTGAGCCCATTTTCTAATCAGTTTCGACTCATTTTTGAATCGTTTTTGAGTCATTTTTAAGTGTAAGTGTTGCTATTCCATTGCATACAAAAACAATTACATAAGAAACAATTTTTGATCTTCCAACTGCTCGAAATATGACTACATATTTTAAACACCAGGGTGATCAATTTATGATTGATATACATTTTGTTATTGTTTTTCAAAAAATCAGTTTTCAATCATATATCGGAATCATTTTCGAATCATTTTTTAAGCGCTCGACATATTAATCACATTTACCCAGCAAAATCTTTGCTTACAATGATTACCATTAAGTACTTTATTAATGACTTACTTTGTATGTGAAGTCTAAAAAAAATCAAAATAATGAAACAAACAAACATAAAACAGTTACTTTTTCATTTTTTTCCTTTTTTTGTGCACACGATATCAAATATCTATTTTTAGACAAACAGCAAATAAAATAGTATTTGTGTGTGAAAACTATTATTTGACGCACAATAAAACAGCTAAGTAGTGGTGTAGTGAGTGGAGCATCCAACTGGCAGACGGAAGGTATTGAGTTCAACCCCAGTCTGTGTCGACTTTTTATTTTTATTTTTTCATAAATATTCTATAAATAACTCTACTAAAAATACAACTTATTTCCAACCAAATAATATTGACTTACTTTTGGAACATCTAAAACAAAAATAAGTACTTTTTCTAGTAGAATTGTAAGCACTTTACTCGATGAATTCTGGTGATTTTTCTAGTGAATTTGTAAGCAAATATTTTGCTGGGTATAGGCTTGCCAGACGTACTGTTTTCAGCAGTACGCGTACTTCTTTTTAGTAATTGTACTTTTAACTGCATAACGCCTAATGAAGCACGCAAATGTACTTCTTTTTTGTATTTGTACTTCTTTTTTGAATTTTACCATAATTTTATAGATGTAATCATGACCATATACAAATATTCTATAGAATCGCTATTTAAGGACTTCAGAGATACATACTTTGAAAGTGGATTTACAAGCTCAGAAAGGCAAATTCAACTATAAGAGGTTTCGATGCATTTGTCATGCATAAAATAGTGCGATTATTCAAAATGCTTTAAAGTTGTTAAATTTTGATTAAGATATCACTGTAATGAAAGTTTTTAATGAATTTTCGACATAAAAAAGACTGCAAATGTGAAGGACGTGTTTGAATGTTAAAATGTAATGCATAATGCTCCGTCCTGTAGGTACCTATTCGATAGCTTTATCCAGTCCCGCTGTGGAACGATGTTTAAAAAACTATACTGCCATTCTTATTTTTCGTAGCAGGGTGGCTAATTTTTAGAAAATTAGGTATCTGAGGATGTTTGAAGAATGACAAATTTGAATAACAGAGTAAAAGTTGTAACGTTTTTGTAACAGTTAGGGATAGAGAATTTTTATATTTTACTGGACATTTTTTCTCCATAAAAAGATATCAAAAATATGTTCACAACAAATGGTTGATATTTGAAAATGTAAACAAACCAAACGAAACTAAAATTTAGGGAATTTTACACTTTTTAAAGAAAATATATAAATTAATAGCACACTAATATTAAAAAAATGATTTGTAATTGGATTAATTTTATTTTCATAAATTAGTTTTATATAAGTTTTTTGTGAAAAATCATAGCAACCAATGTCAATATAGCGTTTTTAGAACAATTAAATTAATTTTTTTTGAAAATAAACAATTGTACTTTTTTTATTCAATTGTACTGCTTTTTTAACTACTATGTACGTTTTTTGTTGATTTCAAATCTGGCAAGCCTAGCTGGGTAGGTCATCAAAAGGAGTCAAAAATGAGTCAGTTTACTGATTAATCATCCAACAATCTTCCAAATGCTAGCTGGGAAATGAGTAGATCATTTTACCATTTGTATAATCTTCAATATACCCTAAATATTGGAAGATATTGGAAAAAAGCCTTTTTTTGACTGTTTCATATCTTATTTTATTCATAAAAATTCATAAATAAATTGTGGGTCAAAAATTATCGTGAATCGTAAAAAAATTTAAAAAAAAATAAAAATTTGTATTTAGATCTAAATATATTACACATTTCCTTAAAAAATATAAAAGTGTGTATACTT
The DNA here is from genome assembly GCF_015586225.1 of Lucilia sericata. NCBI lineage: Eukaryota > Metazoa > Arthropoda > Insecta > Diptera > Calliphoridae > Lucilia > Lucilia sericata. The sequence goes on along the minus strand of NW_023994081.1, from coordinate 530,560 downwards.
TTTGAAAAGTACAAAGGAAATTCCTTCCAAAATAGTTGAAAAATATTAAATCGGTTAAGAAAATTTTGTGATATAATTTTTTTTAGTCTGTCTAGTCAAAAAAAAGCGGGTTTTCCAATATTTTCCGATTTTTAGGATATATTGAAGATTCTAAAAATGGTCACACCGTGTACCAAATTTACACCAAATTTTTCAATAACATACATACATACATACATACATACTAGGAATGCCAATCCCGAAATCCCGATACATATTTGAACCTTTTATTTTTTAAAGTGGTATGATTCCATACACATAGCACATATAAATTTATTTATTCACTACGTTTTTATACCCTACACCACTTTAGTGGGGAGGGTATATTGGGTTTGTGCTGATGTTTGTTACGCACAATAATATTGGTCCTATACCCACCTTAAAGTATACCAATCGGCTCAGAATCATTTTCTGAGTCGATTTAGCTATGTCCGTCCGTCCGTGTAAACTTTGTAATCAAACTACAGCAATTTTGAAGATAATTCAAAGAAATTTGGCATGATCTTCTATTGTACTAGCGACGGATCCTATTGAAAATGGGTAACATTTGACCTAGTCCCCATACAACTGAACCCCCCGAATAGGGTTTTTAAGTTCATAATTATGTTCAATATACTCGTATCTCGACAAAAAGCTGCAAAGCCAAGTTCTATACTAGCCTTCATGACCCTGATGTATTTTTTGATGATACGGCCTCATTTGACCCTAGCTCCTATACAAAGCCCCCTTCGAAATATGACTTAAATGTACACAATTTTATTCAACAAAAAATAGCTAAAGTATATCTGAGACAAGGTACAATTCAACTTAGATGCTTTATTATGAACAATAAATCACATTTTATTTTTATAACTGGTGTAGGGTATTATATGGTAGGCTTTGCCCAACTATAACTTCTTACTTGTTAACACATCGAAATGTTGGTCGTAGACCGACCCAAAAAGTATACACATTCTGTGTCTGTAAGCTGAAAACACGACTTAGAAGACTCATCCTATTTGGGCTGCAAATTTGGACCAAAATTGACACAAGAAAACCTAATTGGACCTCCTCTGAAAATCACATTGATGCTGATATTAATATCAATACATTACAATATTTTGATGGTGGGTATTTAATTTCGGCACAGTCGAATACAAACTTTATTTTTCAATACTAGAGGATTTTACATTTCTAACTTTCTACAAATCTGAGTGATACCGGTAAAGGTAAATTACCTTGTTCTGAATGCACATAAAATTTTAAATTAATACTACGAATATAATAACATGTTCCAAAACTAATATGTATTTTGTGTAAAATTCCAAATATTTTTCAAAGAATAGGTTCTAAATTGATGTTCGAATAATTGAATTGGTATCTGTTATAATTATTAGTTCACATGTAACAGTATGAGGTTTTAAAAAGTGCTTATGTCTAATTTCGGAACTTGATATTTATTTTTATTTAGGAAGTATGTATTTAAAAAGTTTCAGAAATTATGCAATTCTGAAAGTTTTTATTTAAAAATTGAAATTAATGTAATCCTAGCTTATTCCAAAAGCCCTGTTTTGCATAGGCATTTTAACACTTCCACAAAATTTCAGCCGTAAATTAATTATTGTAATTGGAATATAATCTTAAGATTGATAAAATTTTATCAAACAGTTATCAATTTTACAAAAAAAAATTTTTAATTAATTAGGAAAGTCAAAAAAGTTTAACCAAAGGAGCTTTAGAAAAATATACGCTAGTTCCTCGACTCGAATATTTTTAAAATTTAGACGGGCTGTATTATGATTTACTTAAAAATTTCATTAAAATAATCTTTGAATACAAAGCAAATAAAAGTATTCGAAACCGGTTTTTAAAAAGTGAAAAAACCGGGTTATTCGATATTCGAAAAATAAGCATTAAGAAAAAACCGACACTGGTAAAGCAGAAAAAACCGGTTGAAAAATCGAGTCGATCACCCTAGTACTGTGTATTCAACATACCACCTGTTAGATTTCCCCACAGTCATTTGTCAAATTTAATGTAAATAAATTAAATATTTTTAGTTTTAGAGTGTGTGCCAAATGATAGCAAAGTTCTATGGTGGATTGTAATTTTCCTATGGTGGGAACGTTTTTACATTTTGCTGTGCCAAACGATATCTTTTTTGATTACATTAAATTTTTACAATTGTCACTAATTTCACAAGAAAATCTGCATTTAAATTTCAAGTAAATTTCTACAATCAGAAATGTATTATAAACTAAAATTATAAAATATTTTATTTTTTGTATTTTCAAATTTTTCTTTTCATTTGTCAAAAATTTATGTAGCCCGATGAGCTAGTAAAATTTTATTCACCTCATATCTATCAAAAATTTACATTTTCAAGTAAATTGTTACCGATTGGCACACACTCTTATATACAAAAATCAGAATTATAATATGTTCCCGTACTCGTCTGGATTGCCATTTTTTGTCATGTCCCGGTTATTGCAGAGGTCCCTTCGGGATGGCTGTGGTTTAAACACAAAATTACGGGTTTAATCTATATTTCTGGATAAGTTCTGTGCTGTTACCGAAAAGATTACAGACACACAAGTGAATATGCTTTACGTACGTAAACACCTGTCGTGTTGGCCTTATACGACCAATGGGTGAGCTTGTTAGACGACTCACCACCACTTTGTGCTCCTTAAACTTTGCTCATGTACTCGAGCTACCTAATCGCTGACCATTGCTTTACTACCGAGATGCAAAAACATCACTTCAGTTTTCAACCACGAATGTGGGATTCGGCAATAGCACCTAGAGACGTAATCTGTGGATACACTGTGGTCTGGTATGGACATAGTAAACCCTAAATATACCCTGACATGGAAGGCAAATTCATTGGTATCACATTTATAAGATACTTTACATACATCACCATTCAACTCTGCACACCGACACACTCATTGAGACCAACATCTGAGTGAGTAAGGTCCGTATAACCCTACATCCATCCCGTATGATATACATTTGACACCAATTCATTTCCAACGCTCTGCGTGGTATCTGTTATCTCAGCTACAGCACCGAACTTATCCCGAATTATAGACTTTACCGTGCACCAGTCTTTTAACCAATATTCTCTTCCCGCGAGTATGGGTTTAAACCGCAGCCACCACATACACTCCAATAACCAGGACAAGACAAAGATGGAAACTCAGCCCCGTGGTATCAAATTATAAGGCTGCCTGGTTCGGTCCCTGTTCAAATAATTTCAAGGAATGTCCGATGATACATTTAGCATCGCCAGTTTATAGTCCCGGCAAACCGGATTGCAATAACAGTAAGATAGGGAGGAGTTGGTGTCAAAAGAATAAGCTACTGAATGAATCAAGGGTATATGGACCTCGCCACACCCATATACTCGTAAGAATGTCGAGTGTTTTCTCTTGAATTTGGGTCACATAAATCTGTTTATTTTGCCGAAGTTATGTAAAATTTTAAAACACTGAACATCAAGAAGTGAAACGCTGTCAAAAAGTACCTAAGTCTACTGTCAGTCGGTACCTAACTCTATGAATGTATTAGTAGAATTCTCAAGCTAACATACTTAGTTGCAAAATGTCGGATTTAAAAATATTGAAAAAAATTATCAGATTTAAATTTTTATTTTAAAATATTTCTTTAAATATTTTGCAACATAATGTATCTATAAACATTTTAAAAGAATGTATGTTGGCTTTTTAATCTGCAATATTGAAAAAATAAATAATTATTTGAGATATTTTTTTTTCTTGTACCATACGAAAATTTACAACATTGTCTTTTTTCAGTTTTAATTTCAACAACAAAAATTTAATGTCAAAAAAATAAAAAATATTTTTTTCGTTTGTAAAAAATAGATTCTTTTCGGGCTATTAAATGTATTTAAATTGTGCAAAAAAAATAATAAAATATAACTTTAAGTGATAAAAAATACTTTAAAGTGCTATAAGCCACGAATTTTTGCGACAAAGTTTTGAGAGAGAGTGACATTCTTACATGTGTGTTGGAGTTACACTGTGAGAAGAGCGTAACGTTATTGTTGTAAAAAAACGTGACAGTTCTCAGCTAACATTTTTTGAAATTTTTGATCACATTCGAGTCATATATGACTCTTCTGCACGATTAAAATGATCATATATGCGCTCATTTTCTGATCATAAATGATACATTCGTCGGGAGAAAATGGTACCCTACCCGCGACTCTTCTAAACGAGTCTTTTATGAGCCCCAGTCTGACTAATTTTTTATCTTTTTTGAGTAATTTTTGAGTCGTTTTAGAATTATTTTTGAATCATATAATAGTCATTTTTGAGTCTTTTCTGAGTAATTTTAATGTTTGTTACAGACAAATACAATACAACAGAAAACACTTTTTGATCTTCCGACTGCTCAAAATGTAACTACAAAATAAATTTATAAACAATCAAATTTCGAACACCTGGAAGACTTATTTGTGATTGCTGTACATTTTGTTATTGTTTTTCAAATAAATCAGATTTTAAACATTAATTGAAATTATTTAGACTGATTAGTCACCAACTATCTTCCGCAGAAGATCATTAAGCATATAAAATTATTACAATTTAAGCATAATATAATGTCAATTTTCTTGACAGAAAATCGACTTTATAAATATCACACAAATTGAAATACTTATACATTTAATTTTATAAACGAAATGAGAATTATATCAACTTATTTTAGGCCACAAAAAATTTTTTCCAACTCTTCTAAATGAGTCTTTTCTGAGCCCATTTTCTAATCAGTTCGAACTCATTTTTGAATCGTTTTTGAGTCATTTTTAAGTGTAGGTGTTGCTATTCCATTGCATACAAAAACAATTACATAAGAAACAATTTTTGATCTTCCAACTGCTCGAAATATGACTACATATTTTAAACACCAGGGTGATCAATTTATGATTGATATACATTTTGTTATTGTTTTTCAAAAAATCAGTTTTCAATCATATATCGGAATCATTTTCGAATCATTTTTTAAGCGCTCGACATATTAATCACATTTACCCAGCAAAATCTTTGCTTACAATGATTACCATTAAGTACTTTATTAATGACTTACTTTGTATGTGAAGTCTAAAAAAAATCAAAATAATGAAACAAACAAACATAAAACAGTTACTTTTTCATTTTTTTCCTTTTTTTGTGCACACGATATCAAATATCTATTTTTAGACAAACAGAAAATAAAATAGTATTTGTGTGTGAAAACTATTATTTGACGCACAATAAAACAGCTAAGCAGTGGTGTAGTGAGTGGAGCATCCAACTGGCAGACGGAAGGTATTGAGTTCAACCCCAGTCTGTGTCGACTTTTTATTTTTATTTTTTCATAAATATTCTATAAATAACTCTACTAAAAATACAACTTATTTCCAACCAAATAATATTGACTTACTTTTGGAACATCTAAAACAAAAATAAGTACTTTTTCTAGTAGAATTGTAAGCACTTTACTCGATGAATTCTGGTGATTTTTCTAGTGAATTTGTAAGCAAATATTTTGCTGGGTATAGGCTTGCCAGACGTACTGTTTTCAGCAGTACGCGTACTTCTTTTTAGTAATTGTACTTTTAACTGCATAACGCCTAATGAAGCACGCAAATGTACTTCTTTTTTGTATTTGTACTTCTTTTTGTACTTCTTTTTTGAATTTTACCATAATTTTATAGATGTAATCATGACCATATACAAATATTCTATAGAAAAGTGGATTTACAAGCTCAGAAAGGCAAATTCAACTATAAGAGGTTTCGATGCATTTGTCATGCATAAAATAGTGCGATTATTCAAAACGCTTTAAAGTTGTTAAATTTTGATTAAGATATCACTGTAATGAAAGTTTTTAATGAATTTTCGACATAAAAAAGACTGCAAATGTGAAGGACGTGTTTGAATGTTAAAATGTAATGCATAATGCTCCGTCCTGTAGGTACCTATTCGATAGCTTTATCCAGTCCCGCTGTGGAACGATGTTTAAAAAACTATACTGCCATTCTTATTTTTCGTAGCAGGGTGGCTAATTTTTAGAAAATTAGGTATCTGAGGATGTTTGAAGAATGACAAATTTGAATAACAGAGTAAAAGTTGTAACGTTTTTGTAACAGTTAGGGATAGAGAATTTTTATATTTTACTGGACATTTTTTCTCCATAAAAAGATATCAAAAATATGTTCACAACAAATGGTTGATATTTGAAAATGTAAACAAACCAAACGAAACTAAAATTTAGGGAATTTTACACTTTTTAAAGAAAATATATAAATTAATAGCACACTAATATTAAAAAAATGATTTGTAATTGGATTAATTTTATTTTCATAAATTAGTTTTATATAAGTTTTTTTGTGAAAAATCATAGCAACCAATGTCAATATAGCGTTTTTAGAACAATTAAATTAAATATTTTTGAAAATAAACAATTGTACTTTTTTTATTCAATTGTACTGCTTTTTTAACTACTATGTACGTTTTTTGTTGATTTCAAATCTGGCAAGCCTAGCTGGGTAGGTCATCAAAAGGAGTCAAAAATGAGTCAGTTTACTGATTAATCATCCAACAATCTTCCAAATGCTAGCTGGGAAATGAGTAGATCATTTTACCATTTGTATAATCTTCAATATACCCTAAATATTGGAAGATATTGGAAAAAAGCCTTTTTTTGACTGTTTCATATCTTATTTTATTCATAAAAATTCATAAATAAATTGTGGGTCAAAAATTATCGTGAATCGTAAAAAAATTAAAAAAAAAAAAATAAAAATTTGTATTTAGATCTAAATATATTACACATTTCCTTAAAAAATATAAAAGTGTGTATACTTTTTGAAAAGTACAAAGGAAATTCCTTTCAAAATAGTTGAAAAATATTAAATCGGTTAAGAAAATTTTGTGATATAATTTTTTTTAGTCTGTCTAGTCAAAAAAAGCGGGTTTTCCAATATTTTCCGATTTTTAGGATATATTGAAGATTCTAAAAATGGTCACACCGTGTACCAAATTTACACCAAATTTTCAATACATACATACATACATACATACATACATACATACATACATACATACATACATACATACATACATACATACATACATACATACATACATACATACATACATACATACATACATACATACATACATACATACATACATACATACATACATACATACATACATACATACATACATACATACATACATACATACATACATACATACATACATACATACATACATACATACATACATACTAGGAATGCCAATCCCGAAATCCCGATACATATTTGAACCTTTTATTTTTTAAAGTGGTATGATTCCATACACATAGCACATATAAATTTATTTATTCACTACGTTTTTATACCCTACACCACTTTAGTGGGGAGGGTATATTGGGTTTGTGCTGATGTTTGTTACGCACAATAATATTGGTCCTATACCCACCTTAAAGTATACCAATCGGCTCAGAATCATTTTCTGAGTCGATTTAGCTATGTCCGTCCGTCCGTGTAAACTTTGTAATCAAACTACAGCAATTTTGAAGATAATTCAAAGAAATTTGGCATGATCTTCTATTGTACTAGCGACGGATCCTATTGAAAATGGGTAACATTTGACCTAGTCCCCATACAACTGAACCCCCCGAATAGGGCTTTTAAGTTCATAATTATGTTCAATATACTCGTATCTCGACAAAAAGCTGCAAAGCCAAGTTCTATACTAGCCTTCATGACCCTGATGTATTTTTTGATGATACGGCCTCATTTGACCCTAGCTCCTATACAAAGCCCCCTTCGAAATATGACTTAAATGTACACAATTTTATTCAACAAAAAATAGCTAAAGTATATCTGAGACAAGGTACAATTCAACTTAGATGCTTTATTATGAACAATAAATCACATTTTATTTTTATAACTGGTGTAGGGTATTATATGGTAGGCTTTGCCCAACTATAACTTCTTACTTGTTAACACATCGAAATGTTGGTCGTAGACCGACCCAAAAAGTATACACATTCTGTGTCTGTAAGCTGAAAACACGACTTAGAAGACTCATCCTATTTGGGCTGCAAATTTGGACCAAAATTGACACAAGAAAACCTAATTGGACCTCCTCTGAAAATCACATTGATGCTGATATTAATATCAATACATTACAATATTTTGATGGTGGGTATTTAATTTCGGCACAGTCGAATACAAACTTTATTTTTCAATACTAGAGGATTTTACATTTCTAACTTTCTACAAATCTGAGTGATACCGGTAAAGGTAAATTACCTTGTTCTGAATGCACATAAAATTTTAAATTAATACTACGAATATAATAACATGTTCCAAAACTAATATGTATTTTGTGTAAAATTCCAAATATTTTTCAAAGAATAGGTTCTAAATTGATGTTCGAATAATTGAATTGGTATCTGTTATAATTATTAGTTCACATGTAACAGTATGAGGTTTTAAAAAGTGCTTATGTCTAATTTCGGAACTTGATATTTATTTTTATTTAGGAAGTATGTATTTAAAAAGTTTCAGAAATTATGCAATTCTGAAAGTTTTTATTTAAAAATTGGAATTAATTGAATGGTTTTAATTTAAATATATCTTTTGTCTGCTAAATTTCCACAAAATTAAACAATTTTCTTTACAAATATGATGATTTAAAGATTTTCATATATTGCAATTTCCAAAATCCCGAATCCCGGGATTTGTAAAAGCCAGTCCCGTTTGGCATCCCTAATACATACACCCACTTTGTCCTCCAATTTAGAGCCAACCGTGTAACAACGGATTCCTAATGGTATTTGCTCTAATGTTCCGCTTGACCAAGACATTCTATCTGGGATCAGCGTTTCAAAGTTTCCGACATATTCCGTGTCTGGTATACGATCAGGAACGTCCGATGATTGTGTATAACTTTCCAATGTGTCCAGTATATACATATATTTTGAATCTTATGTACCGATGGTCAGAAAAGGAGTGCTCGTCCGAAACTTTCCAATCCTGAATTTCGTTTATAAGCTATTCTGAACATATAGTTATATCTAATACTTCTTCTCTGATTTAATTGACGCATGTAGCTTTATTACCTAAGTTGGATGTGATCAAGTCTTTAGTATTTATAAGCTATTCTGAACATATAGTTATATCTAATACTTCTTCTCTGATTTTATTGACGAAGGTAGCTTTATTACCTAAGTTCGATGTGATCAAGTCTTTAGTATTAAGGAAATCCATCGAGGTAATGATTATCTCCCCACTCGTTGGATTTGACTCCTCCGGGTAACCTGAAGTGGCTATTGATGCAGTGGGTACTATTGATGGCACTGCGGTGTACTTAGCAGGCATAGGAAGAGCAGTCTTTTTAATCGACACTTTCCCAATTTTGGACAGCACTGCTGTTCTGTCTTCTGGCGAGTGAGTGATTTCCTCCTCGCATTTAGGATTTGACTCCTCAAAATTACCAGTACTTGCTAATGATGCTTTGGGTACCGTCTTAGGTGTTTTAGTGTCCTTTTCAATTTTGTATATGACAGCTTTAAAGGCGAAGTAAGCCCTACCTTTATTCCTGTCAAGAAAAGCCATAGAGTTCTCAGCAAAGCGCCGTCAAAGGGAGGAGGGATACTTTCCACCAAGTTTTTTAGGGTGCTAACACATTGGTGAGATACCAACCTCATCAACATCACGCCCATGATGAACTCGCAGCTCACGCTTATTGGTTCTTTGCCCTTTGAAGCGATTGCGTGGTCCACTATCTTATTGTTCACCAGATCTTCTACCTTACTCGTTTGGTCCATTGGATTTTTGCCTATCGGATTACCGGCATCGTAAACTGCATAGCAGAGATCGTCCCGGTGTCTTCTTCTGGCAACTTTGGCCTAAGATGGCGGCTCTTTTCCTTTTCCACTGTCTAGCCGCTCTTTCCTCGCTTTTCAGGGCTTCTTTTGAGATACCGGTACCTTCGAGGTTGATTTCGCCGACGTGGTCGTCTTCGGAATATCTATCTTGGCGTTATTACCCTTACTCTCAGGATTCTGACTTGAGGTTCCTTTGAGTGAAGTATGGCTTGGTTTCGACTGTGTATTAGAATACGGGGAGCTCTTTTTCTTCTTGGGTTTATTCTCAGTTGTCAACTCTGCGGGAGACCTGATCATCTTTGCCTCAGATCTTGTGAGAGTCCGAAAAAGTAGCTAGTTATAGTAATTACCAAAAATCATAAAGTCACCTTTTATAGATTTTCGTTCAATCAGTGTGCTGTGTATGTGTATAAAAACCAAAGATTGTACCAGTCATAGAACAAATAGGTACAAACTCGTTTCTTCCAGATATCTATTAACTTAGGATTCTTAATGTTTAACTTTATGTTTCTTGGTTCAATATTAAAAAAAAATTCAAAAGGTACCTTTGAAAAAGGTCCCCTTTTATAGGTTCTCACCTAATCAAGACCCTTAATGCTAATTACAATGTTTACAAGCCCTATTCAGGGGTTCAGTTGTATGGGGGCTAGGTGAAATAATGGACCGATGTTAACCATTTTCAATAGGCTTTATCTCCGGTACTATAGAAGATCATGCGCCAAATTTCATTGAATTATCATCAAAATTGCGACCTATAGTTTGATTACAAGGTTTACAAGCCCTATTCAGGGGTTCAGTTGTATGGGGGCTAGGTGAAATAATGGACCGATTTTAACCATTTTCAATAGGCTTCGTTCCTGGGACAATAGAAGATCATGTACTAAATTTCATTGAATTATCTTCAAAATTGCGACCTGTAGTTTGATTACAAGGTTTACATGGACGGACATAGCTAAATCGACTCAGAAAATGATTCTAAGCCGATTGGTATACTTTAAGGTGGATATAGGACCAATATTATTGTGAGTTACAAACATCAGCACAAACCCAATATACCCTCCCCACTAAGGTGGTGTAGGGTATAATAAAAAATTAGCGGTAAAATTTTAGAGTCACTATGTATTCTTATTTTTCCACAAAAACGGTGTCTATTTAGCGAGCCGACACAATTTGTATAATATTTGTAATAGGTTTTTTATACCCTACACCACTTTAGTGGGGAGGGTATATTGGGATTGTGCTGATGTTTGTAACGCACAATAATATTGGTCCTATACCCACCTTAAAGTATACCAATCGTCTTAGAATCATTTTCTGTCGATTTAGCTATGTCCGTCCGTCCGTCCATGTCAACCTTGTAATCAAACTACAGTTCGCAATTTTGATGATAATTCAATGAAATTTGGCACATGATCTTCTATGGCATCGGAGACAAAGCCTATTGAAAGTGGATAACAGCGGTCCATTATTTCACCTAGCAACCATACAACTGAACACCTGAATAGGCCTTGTTAACCTTGTAATCAAACTACAGGTCGCAATTTTGAAGATAATTCAATGAAATTTGGCACATGATCTTCTATGGTACCGGAGACAAAGCTTATTAAAAATGGTTAACATCGGTCCATTATTTCACCTAGCCCCCAACCCGACGAATAGGGCTTTTAAATTCATAATTATGTTTAATATACTCGTATCTCAACAAAAAGCTGCAAAACCAAGTGCTATACTAGTCTTGATGACACTCATGAATTTTATAATTATAGGGTCTCATTTGACCATAGCACCTATACAAAGCCCCCTTCAAAATTTGACTTAAATGTCCACAATTTTATTCAACAATAAATGGCTTAAGTATATCTGAGGCAAGGTACAATGCAATTACAATGCTTTATTATGAAAACAAAATCACATTTCATTTTTGTAACAGGTGTAGGGTATTATATGGTCGGCCTCGTCCGACTATAATTTCTTACTTGTTTTTAATGTATATATTTTTTTTGTAGCGTAAAGGCTTTTTATTTGAACCACAAAGTTTTTTTTATTTCTTTAGCACTAGATATTGCTTTTATAATAGAACCACTGTTTTCCACTTCGCAATACGACCGAACACTTTTTCTTTAAGTTGTACTTCAACGACAAATGCTATAATATACCACGGACCGAGAACGACAAATTTAGCAAGGTTTAGATTAATCACATGCCCCACGTTGGGCGCCAAAATGTACGATGAAGAGCTTTTTCTTCACCGGCAACAATATAGAACAATTCAATAACTTAGAATTGTTATCTATATTTTGCTGAAATGTTCGTTGGGCTGTGATTATTGAACAAACGAAAAGGAGTAGGAATAGAAATTCTTTTCTTAAGCCTAACAATTGATAATGTAAATAAAAGGGCTACACTGTTGTTGTAATGTTATTTGTTTCTCACTTCCAATGTACCAACTCAACTTGTTTATTTATATTCAAAATATGCAAAAACAAAGTACATGCAATAAGTCTCAAAATAAATAAATTGCATTTTTAAGAGCAACTACAATATGCTTGTAATAAGAATTGAAGTGAGAAACAAATAATAAAAACTAACGGGTTATTACCTAAAATAAGTACAGTGGTTAGTATTAGCAAAACATAATGACAAATTACAGTGGCAACAGTGAGCCACAAATATGAATAAATTTAAATACAATAAAAAATGGAAAATTTAAACAAAACAAAATAATAATGTTAGTAATTATTATACGGTGGCCTAACAATATTATTAAAAAACATTCAGTTTTCTTTTAATCGATTAACCGAATAATTTTGAATTATCCGATTATTAAACGGCTAACATAAAACCTCAAACAATTATTTGGATAATTTTTTTTTCCTCTGACAAGAACCATATTTAGTGGTTGAATTGGATAATATGTAATTACATATGATAAATCTGAAAACGTTAATTATTTTCAATGATGCGCGCAAAAGTTATAGCGGTTTAAAATAATAAAATTTTAAAAATCGTTAAAAATACGGATTAAGCTATTTTCAAATAAAATAAGTACCCATTAGTATACATTTATAAGGACTATAAGCGCATGTTAAAATAGTTATTGCAAATTTCATATTTTAGAAAATACACTGATAATTAAAAAAATTATTTTAATTTTTTTGCAATTCCTTTCCAACTTAAAACTAAGTTAATTTGAAGTAGCTTTCTCGTATATTTTTATTCAAAGTACAATATTAATATTTTTTATTTTTGCTAAATTTTTTTTTCGCCGTATTAGAGAACATAATTTTAATCAAATGTCATTAATATGTATGAATTCATAGTGAATGTGTTTAAATTGCTAAAAATGTTACTATATATGTGAATTTATAAAAATACAAAGAAAAAGAAATTTAAATTTTGCAAAAATTTTAAAATGATCATAAAAAGTTCGCATTTGCAAATTTTTTAATACGCATTTGACTCGGAGGTGTTAATTATAAAGAGATTAAATTTAGGCGATATTACAACTGTATTCGTAAATAACTATGAATGTTACATTTAAAAATGTCATATTTCAAAATTTACGCATATTCTTGGCAAGTTTGTAAAGGTCCTGCTCTGTCCTTAGATCTCTGACATCAACAAGATATACCTTAAATTGCGTGCAATTACTACACCTATTAAATACCGACTAGTGCACAGTGGGGCAGAATGGAAATTTTTTGGAAATAAATCTGGAATTTCTAAACGGCTGATCCGATCGGGATAAAATTTGGCGTGAGCGTAGCCAAGGAGTATTCGAATTTAAGTTTTGAAGATGAACCCTGCAGATGCCCCAGGGACGGCGCTGTGGCGGCTCAAAGTAGGGTACCTACGACATGTAAAATTTTTAAACTCGTGCCATTTTTTTTTGTTTTTCATCCAAATACAAAGATTTTTATATTTTCTGAAAGCGCTCGACGAGATCTTGAAAAAACATGCTTGGACATACTACTTATCTCTTATAATACAAAATTTACCATACCTTGGTCCGCCTTTTTTGAATACCGGGCGTAATTTTGGACCAAATGGACCAAATACACTTTTTCTTGTTAGTTAGACAACAAAATTTCCAATAATATACAAAAAACTTCAGAACAATATCATTAACAGATCCAAAAATATACGTTTTTTAATTTAAAAATTCAAAAAATTTTAAATTTTTGCCGTTTTTTTGCCAAAAATGTGTCTTAACTCTTTTATTAATAAAATAAAATTTTCTTTAAGAACATATAACAATTTTATAGTTTTCTAAAAGGTATTTTTACGCAGAACGCTTTTGCGTAAAAAACTTGTCCTATTTTTTGAAAATGTTGCCACTGCGTCCAAAACTTCAACTTTGGGCGACATGTTCTAAAATCCCAAAGCTGGGATCAGAAAACTGAAAGCAGTTTTGGAAACCTCAATATGTTTTCTATTTACTCCAAAAGTATTTTCCCAGCCCTGAAAGAAATGTGGACCCTATGGGCAAAAAAGTAAAAAATCCCATTTTTGGGATTTTTTTGCATTTTCTTATTTGACAAATTTAACAAGCGTTGAAAATTTCATTGAGTTTTGTTCATAAATAGAGATTTTGTCATATATTACATATTTGTTTAATTTCTAAAACTATGATTTATATCAAAATTTTAATAGGGTCGCAGATAGCTACAACAATTTAGTCCATATTTATCCCTTAATATCTTTTTTTAGTTAGATATGGAAATTCTCGATTCTTTACAAAAATTTTCAAGCCAATATCTCAATTACATTAAAAAATATGTTCGTTTAAACTTGTATCCTTTTATTTCATATTTTTCATATTTTAGTATTAAATATGACAGAACATATTTAATTCTTATATTTACCTATTTTCTATTTGTTTGCTTATCCTTATAATTGAAAGGTCCTATTATGCTTAAATTTTCAGAAATTTATAACTATTTTTTACCTACATTTTTTCGACAGATCATTTCGTTCTGTTTCGTTTATGATCATGTAGGTAAAAATATACAGGTAATGATAATTTCGATTCATTCACTAATAAGAAATATCAATGACTGAATTACAGGTTATAGTAATATAGTCATAAATGTTAATAGGTAGACAATTCGTATTTTTTTACTTTGGAACACCTGTATCGGAAATGACAAGAATTGGTATATAAGTAGACTTCTCAGATTTTAAGTACCATATTTAATAAATCTACAATGAAGATTACATTAAAGTACGAAGAGTTGTGTTCCGTTTTATGGAATGTATCTTCAAAAGGGCCAGAAAGAATTGAAGACATTTCAAATTATATAAAAACTACATATAGTAGAAAAGTAGACAAAACAAGCATATCAAAAATTGAAAACTTTTTAAAACTTTTTGATGTAAAAAGTAAGTCTGTGGATGGAAATCAAAAGAAATTTCGATTAAAGTTTTGTAGTTGGATGGAAACTACTACGGAAATCTCAACTTACAACACATCAACAGGAGCGCCTTGCAAGTCATACGAAGACTTATGTTCAAGGTAAAAAAAAGAGGGTCACACAAAAACTTTTTTCAATCTCAAATGAGGAAATTGCTGATACATTTAACGAAATGCTGAAAAAGGAAAACCAACCTATGGATGCCGTACATATTGCAACTATTCTTCCTAATGCATCACCAAAACGACTTAAGCGAATTGTGGAAAGTATACCAACTCCAACATCACAATCAAATTTTACTGAAGAGGAAGCAATAGCGCTTATGTTGGAACTGGGTTTCAGTCGAAATAAGTACCAAATATTAAAGAAAGCTCTGCATGAAAAAGGACACAATATATTACCATCATACAAGGCGATCCAGGAAAAAAAACAAACTATCCTACCATCACCTATTGCTGTTAATGATGTGGAAGCTTGTATTGATATATCATCTTTGCTCGAAAACACAGCATCAAGAATTGTGTCAGACTTTTCAGAAGACCAACTAAGGAAAATTCATAACTGTGATGTTGTCTTAATGTGTAAGTGGGGATGTGACGGTTTATCAGCACTTCCAGAATACAAACAAGCTTGTGGAAGTCGGACATTAGCAGACTACAAAAGTGTATTTAAGTCATCATTAGTGCCATTACGAATTCGTTCATATTCCCTTAATCCATCATCGTCAAGCATCGGAAATTCATTTAAAGATATATGGATCAATACAACTCCGGGTTCAAAAAATTTTTGTAGACCCATTGGATTTGAATATATAAAGGAGTCAAAGAAAACAACAAAAGATTTAGTGGAATATTTAAAAGATGAAATAAATGCACTGGAGCCCATTTGCATAAAAATAAAGGAATTCTCTATTAACGTATCATATCAGCTAAGCTTAAAAATGATTGATGGAAAGGTCAGCAATGCCATAACAGAAACTTCTTCCTTCTGGAGATGCTCAATATGTAATGAGAAAAAGTCGCAATTCTCAAATATAAACAAAAGCAGAAGTATTAATGAAGAAGTCCTGTCTTTCGGAATTTCACCACTTCATGCCAGAATACGATTTTTGGATTACTTTTTACACATAGCATACGACCTCAAATATAGAAGTGTGCCAGAGAATCTTACTAAATCAACAAAAAATAATGAAGAATTGAAAGAACTGAGAGCTGCGGAAAAAAGCAGAATCCAAGAAGAATTTAAAGTTCAGATGGGATTAAACATCGACAAACCACTTCCAAGTTCGGGTAGTACAAATGATGGTAATATGGCGAGAAGGTTTTTTCGTGATTTTGAAATTACTTCAAAAATAACTGGAATCGACAAGGAGTTGCTTCGAGGAGTTAACAATATTTTAATGGCACATAAAATTAATGGAAATCGATTTGGGGAATGTACATCTGAAATTTCTAAATTACTTGTATCTCTGTATCCATGGAGGTAACTAACACCAACAGTACACAAAGTATTGTGTCATGGTCAAATAATAATTGAATCGAATATTCTTCCACTTGGAGAGTTAACAGAAGAAGCCCAGGAAGCGAGGAATCGAGATTTTAAGCATGTTCAACTATTCAGCTCAAGAAAATGCTCCAGGCAATCACAGAATGAAGATATTTTTAATAGTTTACTTCTATCTTCTGATCCTGTTCTTTCAACTATGCGAAAAAGATGGAATTGTTATGAAACTCTATCATCTCAAAACAAGGAAGATTTAAAGGACTTATATTACCTTCTGGATATGTATACCGATATGACAGATTATTTTATACAAAATAAGTAGTGTTAGGAATTAACTATATAAGTAGGTTGTAAGAATTAATTGTATTATGTTTAAGATAAACAGTTCAAATAAAAAAAGCTATTATACTAACTGATGATATTGTATTAAATTGTGTTTTATATTTCGGTGGGCGGGAAAGGTGGTTTGTGTGGGGTGATTTAGGTGTTGTTGTGCGTGGCTCATAATAAAATTATAATTTTTTTAT
The DNA here is from genome assembly GCF_015586225.1 of Lucilia sericata. NCBI lineage: Eukaryota > Metazoa > Arthropoda > Insecta > Diptera > Calliphoridae > Lucilia > Lucilia sericata. The sequence goes on along the minus strand of NW_023994081.1, from coordinate 513,183 downwards.
TGTATATACAATGTTATAGTCTTTAATAAAATAATTAACTAAATAATTTTTAAAAATTGTCCAAATATTTTATTCAACACCAAATGTATGTTCTGTCATACTTAATACTAAAATATGAAAAAGATGAAATTAAAGGACACAGGTTTAAATGAACATATTTTTGAATGTAATTGAGATATTGGCTTGAAATTTTTTGTAAAGGGTCGAGAATTTCCATATCTAACTAAAAAATTATATTATAGAAGATCATGCGCCAAATTTCATTGAATTATCATCAAAATTGCGACCTATAGTTTGATTACAAGGTTTACAAGCCCTATTCAGGGGTTCAGTTGTATGGGGGCTAGGTGAAATAATGGACCGATTTTAACCATTTTCAATAGGCTTCGTTCCTGGGACAATAGAAGATCATGTACTAAATTTCATTGAATTATCTTCAAAATTGCGACCTGTAGTTTGATTACAAGGTTTACATGGACGGACATAGCTAAATCGACTCAGAAAATGATTCTAAGCCGATTGGTATACTTTAAGGTGGATATAGGACCAATATTATTGTGAGTTACAAACATCAGCACAAACCCAATATACCCTCCCCACTAAGGTGGTGTAGGGTATAATAAAAAATTAGCGGTAAAATTTTAGAGTCACTATGTATTCTTATTTTTCCACAAAAACGGTGTCTATTTAGCGAGCCGACACAATTTGTATAATATTTGTAATAGGTTTTTTATACCCTACACCACTTTAGTGGGGAGGGTATATTGGGATTGTGCTGATGTTTGTAACGCACAATAATATTGGTCCTATACCCACCTTAAAGTATACCAATCGTCTTAGAATCATTTTCTGTCGATTTAGCTATGTCCGTCCGTCCGTCCATGTCAACCTTGTAATCAAACTACAGTTCGCAATTTTGATGATAATTCAATGAAATTTGGCACATGATCTTCTATGGCATCGGAGACAAAGCCTATTGAAAGTGGATAACAGCGGTCCATTATTTCACCTAGCAACCACACAACTGAACACCTGAATAGGCCTTGTTAACCTTGTAATCAAACTACAGGTCGCAATTTTGAAGATAATTCAATGAAATTTGGCACATGATCTTCTATGGTACCGGAGACAAAGCTTATTAAAAATGGTTAGCATCGGTCCATTATTTCACCTAGCCCCCAACCCGACGAATAGGGCTTTTAAATTCATAATTATGTTTAATATACTCGTATCTCAACAAAAAGCTGCAAAACCAAGTGCTATACTAGTCTTGATGACACTCATGAATTTTATAATTATAGGGTCTCATTTGACCATAGCACCTATACAAAGCCCCCTTCAAAATTTGACTTAAATGTCCACAATTTTATTCAACAATAAATGGCTTAAGTATATCTGAGGCAAGGTACAATGCAATTACAATGCTTTATTATGAAAACAAAATCATATTTCATTTTTGTAACAGGTGTAGGGTATTATATGGTCGGCCTCGTCCGACTATAATTTCTTACTTGTTTTTAATGTATATATTTTTTTTGTAGCGTAAAGGCTTTTTATTTGAACCACAAAGTTTTTTTTATTTCTTTAGCACTAGATATTGCTTTTATAATAGAACCACTGTTTTCCACTTCGCAATACGACCGAACACTTTTTCTTTAAGTTGTACTTCAACGACAAATGCTATAATATACCACGGACCGAGAACGACAAATTTAGCAAGGTTTAGATTAATCACATGCCCCACGTTGGGCGCCAAAATGTACGATGAAGAGCTTTTTCTTCACCGGCAACAATATAGAACAATTCAATAACTTAGAATTGTTATCTATATTTTGCTGAAATGTTCGTTGGGCTGTGATTATTGAACAAACGAAAAGGAGTAGGAATAGAAATTCTTTTCTTAAGCCTAACAATTGATAATGTAAATAAAAGGGCTACACTGTTGTTGTAATGTTATTTGTTTCTCACTTCCAATGTACCAACTCAACTTGTTTATTTATATTCAAAATATGCAAAAACAAAGTACATGCAATAAGTCTCAAAATAAATAAATTGCATTTTTAAGAGCAACTACAATATGCTTGTAATAAGAATTGAAGTGAGAAACAAATAATAAAAACTAACGGGTTATTACCTAAAATAAGTACAGTGGTTAGTATTAGCAAAACATAATGACAAATTACAGTGGCAACAGTGAGCCACAAATATGAATAAATTTAAATACAATAAAAAATGGAAAATTTAAACAAAACAAAATAATAATGTTAGTAATTATTATACGGTGGCCTAACAATATTATTAAAAAACATTCAGTTTTCTTTTAATCGATTAACCGAATAATTTTGAATTATCCGATTATTAAACGGCTAACATAAAACCTCAAACAATTATTTGGATAATTTTTAAAAATCGTTAAAAATACGGATTAAGCTATTTTCAAATAAAATAAGTACCCATTAGTATACATTTATAAGGACTATAAGCGCATGTTAAAATAGTTATTGCAAATTTCATATTTTAGAAAATACACTGATAATTAAAAAAATTATTTTAATTTTTTTGCAATTCCTTTCCAACTTAAAACTAAGTTAATTTGAAGTAGCTTTCTCGTATATTTTTATTCAAAGTACAATATTAATATTTTTTATTTTTGCTAAATTTTTTTTTCGCCGTATTAGAGAACATAATTTTAATCAAATGTCATTAATATGTATGAATTCATAGTGAATGTGTTTAAATTGCTAAAAATGTTACTATATATGTGAATTTATAAAAATACAAAGAAAAAGAAATTTAAATTTTGCAAAAATTTTAAAATGATCATAAAAAGTTCGCATTTGCAAATTTTTTAATACGCATTTGACTCGGAGGTGTTAATTATAAAGAGATTAAATTTAGGCGATATTACAACTGTAATCGTAAATAACTATGAATGTTACATTTAAAAATGTCATATTTCAAAATTTACGCATATTCTTGGCAAGTTTGTAAAGGTCCTGCTCTGTCCTTAGATCTCTGACATCAACAAGATATACCTTAAATTGCGTGCAATTACTACACCTATTAAATACCGACTAGTGCACAGTGGGGCAGAATGGAAATTTTTTGGAAATAAATCTGGAATTTCTAAACGGCTGATCCGATCGGGATAAAATTTGGCGTGAGCGTAGCCAAGGAGTATTCGAATTTAAGTTTTGAAGATGAACCCTGCAGATGCCCCAGGGACGGCGCTGTGGCGGCTCAAAGTAGGGTACCTACGACATGTAAAATTTTTAAACTCGTGCCATTTTTTTTTTTGCTTTTCATCCAAATACAAAGATTTTTATATTTTCTGAAAGCGCTCGACGAGATCTTGAAAAAACATGCTTGGACATACTACTTGTCTCTTATAATACAAAATTTACCATACCTTGGTCCGCCTTTTTTTGAATACCGGGCGTAATTTTGGACCAAATGGACCAAATACACTTTTTCTTGTTAGTTAGACAACAAAATTTCCAATAATATACAAAAAACTTCAGATCAATATCATTAACAGATCCAAAAATATACGTTTTTTAATTTAAAAATTCAAAAAATTTTAAATTTTTGCCGTTTTTTTGCCAAAAATGTGTCTTAACTCTTTTATTAATAAAATAAAAATTTCTTTAAGAACATATAACAATTTTATAGTTTTCTAAAAGGTATTTTTACGCAGAACGCTTTTGCGTAAAAAACTTGTCCTATTTTTTGAAAATGTTGCCACTGCGTCCAAAACTTCAACTTTGGGCGACATGTTCTAAAATCCCAAAGCTGGGATCAGAAAACTGAAAGCAGTTTTGGAAACCTCAATATGTTTTCTATTTACTCCAAAAGTATTTTCCCAGCCCTGAAAGAAATGTGGACCCTATGGGCAAAAAAGTAAAAAATCCCATTTTTGGGATTTTTTTTGCATTTTCTTATTTGACAAATTTAACAAGCGTTGAAAATTTCATTGAGTTTTGTTCATAAATAGAGATTTTGTCATATATTACATATTTGTTTAATTTCTAAAACTATGATTTATATCAAAATTTTAATAGGGTCGCAGATAGCTACAACAATTTAGTCCATATTTATCCCTTAATATCTTTTTTTAGTTAGATATGGAAATTCTCGATTCTTTACAAAAATTTTCAAGCCAATATCTCAATTACATTAAAAAATATGTTCGTTTAAACTTGTATCCTTTTATTTCATATTTATCATATTTTAGTATTAAATATGACAGAACATATTTAATTCTTATATTTACCTATTTTCTATTTGTTTGCTTATCCTTATAATTGAAAGGTCCTATTATGCTTAAATTTTCAGAAATTTATAACTATTTTTTACCTGCATTTTTTCGACAGATCATTTCGTTCTGTTTCGTTTATGATCATGTAGGTAAAAATATACAGGTAATGATAATTTCGATTCATTCACTAATAAGAAATATCAATGACTGAATTACAGGTTATAGTAATATAGTCCTAAATGTTAATAGGTAGACAATTCGTATTTTTTTACTTTGGAACACCTGTATCGGAAATGACAAGAATTGGTATATAAGTAGACTTCTCAGATTTTAAGTACCATATTTAATAAATCTACAATGAAGATTAGATTAAAGTACGAAGAGTTGTGTTCCGTTTTATGGAATGTATCTTCAAAAGGGCCAGAAAGAATTGAAGACATTTCAAATTATATAAAAACTACATATAGTAGAAAAGTAGACAAAACAAGCATATCAAAAATTGAAAACTTTTTAAAACTTTTTGATGTAAAAAGTAAGTCTGTGGATGGAAATCAAAAGAAATTTCGATTAAAGTTTTGTAGTTGGATGGAAACTACTACGGAAATCTCAACTTACAACACATCAACAGGAGCGCCTTGCAAGTCATACGAAGACTTATGTTCAAGGTAAAAAAAAGAGGGTCACACAAAAACTTTTTTCAATCTCAAATGAGGAAATTGCTGATACATTTAACGAAATGCTGAAAAAGGAAAACCAACCTATGGATGCCGTACATATTGCAACTATTCTTCCTAATGCATCACCAAAACGACTTAAGCGAATTGTGGAAAGTGTACCAACTCCAACATCACAATCAAATTTTACTGAAGAGGAAGCAATAGCGCTTATGTTGGAACTGGGTTTCAGTCGAAATAAGTACCAAATATTAAAGAAAGCTCTGCATGAAAAAGGACACAATATATTACCATCATACAAGGCGATCCAGGAAAAAAAACAAACTATCCTACCATCACCTATTGCTGTTAATGATGTGGAAGCTTGTATTGATATATCATCTTTGCTCGAAAACACAGCATCAAGAATTGTGTCAGAATTTTCAGAAGACCAACTAAGGAAAATTCATAACTGTGATGTTGTCTTAATGTGTAAGTGGGGATGTGACGGTTTATCAGCACTTCCAGAATACAAACAAGCTTGTGGAAGTCGGACATTAGCAGACTACAAAAGTGTATTTAAGTCATCATTAGTGCCATTACGAATTCGTTCATATTCCCTTAATCCATCATCGTCAAGCATCGGAAATTCATTTGAAGATATATGGATCAATACAACTCCGGGTTCAAAAAATTTTTGTAGACCCATTGGATTTGAATATATAAAGGAGTCAAAGAAAACAACAAAAGATTTAGTGGAATATTTAAAAGATGAAATAAATGCACTGGAGCCCATTTGCATAAAAATAAAGGAATTCTCTATTAACGTATCATATCAGCTAAGCTTAAAAATGATTGATGGAAAGGTCAGCAATGCCATAACAGAAACTTCTTCCTTCTGGAGATGCTCAATATGTAATGAGAAAAAGTCGCAATTCTCAAATATAAACAAAAGCAGAAGTATTAATGAAGAAGTCCTGTCTTTCGGAATTTCACCACTTCATGCCAGAATACGATTTTTGGATTACTTTTTACACATAGCATACGACCTCAAATATAGAAGTGTGCCAGAGAATCTTACTAAATCAACAAAAAATAATGAAGAATTGAAAGAACTGAGAGCTGCGGAAAAAAGCAGAATCCAAGAAGAATTTAAAGTTCAGATGGGATTAAACATCGACAAACCACTTCCAAGTTCGGGTAGTACAAATGATGGTAATATGGCGAGAAGGTTTTTTCGTGATTTTGAAATTACTTCAAAAATAACTGGAATCGACAAGGAGTTGCTTCGAGGAGTTAACACTATTTTAATGGCACTGAATAGTAAACATAAAATTAATGGAAATCGATTTGGGGAATGTACATCTGAAATTTCTAAATTACTTGTATCTCTGTATCCATGGAGGTAACTAACACCAACAGTACACAAAGTATTGTGTCATGGTCAAATAATAATTGAATCGAATATTCTTCCACTTGGAGAGTTAACAGAAGAAGCCCAGGAAGCGAGGAATCGAGATTTTAAGCATGTTCAACTATTCAGCTCAAGAAAATGCTCCAGGCAATCACAGAATGAAGATATTTTTAATAGTTTACTTCTATCTTCTGATCCTGTTCTTTCAACTATGCGAAAAAGATGGATTTGTTATGAAACTCTATCATCTCAAAACAAGGAAGATTTAAAGGACTTATATTACCTTCTGGATATGTATACCGATATGACAGATTATTTTATACAAAATAAGTAGTGTTAGGAATTAACTATATAAGTAGGTTGTAAGAATTAATTGTATTATGTTTAAGATAAACAGTTCAAATAAAAAAAGCTATTATACTAACTGATGATATTGTATTAAATTGTGTTTTATATTTCGGTGGGCGGGAAAGGTGGTTTGTGTGGGGTGATTTAGGTGTTGTTGTGCGTGGCTCATAATAAAATTATAATTTTTTTATTGTATATACAATGTTATAGTCTTTAATAAAATAATTAACTAAATAATTTTTAAAAATTGTCCAAATATTTTATTCAACACCAAATGTATGTTCTGTCATACTTAATACTAAAATATGAAAAAGATGAAATTAAAGGACACAGGTTTAAATGAACATATTTTTGAATGTAATTGAGATATTGGCTTGAAATTTTTTGTAAAGGGTCGAGAATTTCCATATCTAACTAAAAAATGATATTAAGGGATAAATATGGACTAAATTGTTGTAGCTATCTGCGACCCTATTAAAATTTTGATATAAATCATAGTTTTAGAAATTTAACAAATATGTAATATAAGACAAAATCTTTAATTATGAACAGAACTCAATGAAATTTTCAACGCTTGTTAAATTTGTCATTTCAAATAAGAAAATGCAAAAAAAAAATTGAAAATGTCAAAGAGCATCCCGCAATTCCCAAAAATAAGAATGAAAATCCCAAAAATGGGATTTTTTACATTTTTGCCCATAGGGTCTACATTTCTTTCAGGGCTGGGAAAATACTTTTGGAGTAAATATAAAACATATTGAGGTTTCCGAAACTGCTTTCAGTTTTCTGATCCCAGCTTTGGGATTTTAGAACATGTCGCCCAAAGTTGAAGTTTTGATAAAACATAGGTCATATTCGGAAGGACGCAGTGGCAACATTTTCAAAAAATAGGACAAGTTTTTTACGCCAAAGCGTTCTGCGTAAAGATACCTTTTAGAAAACTATAAAATTGTTATATGTTCTTAAAGAAAATTTTATTTTATTAATAAAAGACAAAAACGGCAAAAATCTAAAATTTTTTGAATTTTTAAATTAAAAGACGTATATTTTTGGATCTGTAAATAATATTGATCTGAAATTTTTTGTATATTGAGTCCATTTGGTCCAAAATTACGCCCGGTATTCAAAAAAAGACGGACCAAGGTATGGTAAATTTTGTATCACTAAATTTTTAAATGCCTATAACTCGGATATTATAAGAGATAAGCAGTATGTCCAAGCATGTTTTTTCAAGATCTCGTCGAGCGCTTTCAGAAAATAAAAAAAAAAAACAAAAAAAATAGCACGAGTTTAAACATTTTACATGTCGTAGGTACCCTATTTTGAGCCGCCACAGCGCCGTCCCTGGGGCATCTGCAGGCTACGTGGCTACGCTCACGCCAAATTTTATCCCGATCGGATCAGCCGTTTAGAAATGCGAGATTTATTTCCAAAAAATTTCCATTCTGCCCCACTGTGTAGAGTTTATAAAAAACGACTTTTGGAAAAACCGGGTTTTCGGTGAACCGAAAATTGACCATTTCTAGAAAACCGGTTTATCGGTTTATGTCTTAACTCTTTTATTAATAAAATAAAATTTTCTTTAAGAACATATAACAATTTTATAGTTTTCTAAAAGGTATTTTTACGCAGAACGCTTTTGCGTAAAAAACTTGTCCTATTTTTTGAAAATGTTGCCACTGCGTCCAAAACTTCAACTTTGGGCGACATGTTCTAAAATCCCAAAGCTGGGATCAGAAAACTGAAAGCAGTTTTGGAAACCTCAATATGTTTTCTATTTACTCCAAAAGTATTTTCCCAGCCCTGAAAGAAATGTGGACCCTATGGGCAAAAAAGTAAAAAATCCCATTTTTGGGATTTTTTTGCATTTTCTTATTTGAAATGACAAATTTAACAAGCGTTGAAAATTTCATTGAGTTTTGTTCATAAATAGAGATTTTGTCATATATTACATATTTGTTTAATTTCTAAAACTATGATTTATATCAAAATTTTAATAGGGTCGCAGATAGCTACAACAGTTTAGTCCATATTTATCCCTTAATATCTTTTTTTAGTTAGATATGGAAATTCTCGATTCTTTACAAAAATTTTCAAGCCAATATCTCAATTACATAAAAAAATATGTTCGTTTAAACTTGTATCCTTTTATTTCATATTTTTCATATTTTAGTATTAAATATGACAGAACATATTTAATTCTTATATTTACCTATTTTCTATTTGTTTGCTTATCCTTATAATTGAAAGGTCCTATTTTGCTTAAATTTTCAGAAATTTATAACTATTTTTTACCTACATTTTTTCGACAGATCATTTCGTTCTGTTTCGTTTATGATCATGTAGGTAAAAATATACAGGTAATGATAATTTCGATTCATTCACTAATAAGAAATATCAATGACTGAATTACAGGTTATAGTAATATAGTCCTAAATGTTAATAGGTAGACAATTCGTATTTTTTTACTTTGGAACACCTGTATCGGAAATGACAAGAATTGGTATATAAGTAGACTTCTCAGATTTTAAGTACCATATTTAATAAATCTACAATGAAGATTACATTAAAGTACGAAGAGTTGTGTTCCGTTTTATGGAATGTATCTTCAAAAGGGCCAGAAAGAATTGAAGACATTTCAAATTATATAAAAACTACATATAGTAGAAAAGTAGACAAAACAGGCATATCAAAAATTGAAAACTTTTTAAAACTTTTTGATGTAAAAAGTAAGTCTGTGGATGGAAATCAAAAGAAATTTCGATTAAAGTTTTGTAGTTGGATGGAAACTACTACGGAAATCTCAACTTACAACACATCAACAGGAGCGCCTTGCAAGTCATACGAAGACTTATGTTCAAGGTAAAAAAAAGAGGGTCACACAAAAACTTTTTTCAATCTCAAATGAGGAAATTGCTGATACATTTAACGAAATGCTGAAAAAGGAAAACCAACCTATGGATGCCGTACATATTGCAACTATTCTTCCTAATGCATCACCAAAACGACTTAAGCGAATTGTGGAAAGTATACCAACTCCAACATCACAATCAAATTTTACTGAAGAGGAAGCAATAGCGCTTATGTTGGAACTGGGTTTCAGTCGAAATAAGTACCAAATATTAAGGAAAGCTCTGCATGAAAAAGGACACAATATATTACCATCATACAAGGCGATCCAGAAAAAAAAACAAACTATCCTACCATCACCTATTGCTGTTAATGATGTGGAAGCTTGTATTGATATATCATCTTTGCTCGAAAACACAGCATCAAGAATTGTGTCAGACTTTTCAGAAGACCAACTAAGGAAAATTCATAACTGTGATGTTGTCTTAATGTGTAAGTGGGGATGTGACGGTTTATCAGCACTTCCAGAATACAAACAAGCTTGTGGAAGTCGGACATTAGCAGACTACAAAAGTGTATTTAAGTCATCATTAGTGCCATTACGAATTCGTTCATATTCCCTTAATCCATCATCGTCAAGCATCGGAAATTCATTTGAAGATATATGGATCAATACAACTCCGGGTTCAAAAAATGTTTGTAGACCCATTGGATTTGAATATATAAAGGAGTCAAAGAAAACAACAAAAGATTTAGTGGAATATTTAAAAGATGAAATAAATGCACTGGAGCCCATTTGCATAAAAATAAAGGAATTCTCTATTAACGTATCATATCAGCTAAGCTTAAAAATGATTGATGGAAAGGTCAGCAATGCCATAACAGAAACTTCTTCCTTCTGGAGATGCTCAATATGTAATGAGAAAAAGTCGCAATTCTCAAATATAAACAAAAGCAGAAGTATTAATGAAGAAGTCCTGTCTTTCGGAATTTCACCACTTCATGCCAGAATACGATTTTTGGATTACTTTTTACACATAGCATACGACCTCAAATATAGAAGTGTGCCAGAGAATCTTACTAAATCAACAAAAAATAATGAAGAATTGAAAGAACTGAGAGCTGCGGAAAAAAGCAGAATCCAAGAAGAATTTAAAGTTCAGATGGGATTAAACATCGACAAACCACTTCCAAGTTCGGGTAGTACAAATGATGGTAATATGGCGAGAAGGTTTTTTCGTGATTTTGAAATTACTTCAAAAATAACTGGAATCGACAAGGAGTTGCTTCGAAGAGTTAACACTATTTTAATGGCATTGAATAGTAAACATAAAATTAATGGAAATCGATTTGGGGAATGTACATCTGAAATTTCTAAATTACTTGTATCTCTGTATCCATGGAGGTAACTAACACCAACAGTACACAAAGTATTGTGTCATGGTCAAATAATAATTGAATCGAATATTCTTCCACTTCACAGTGGGGCAGAATGGAAATTTTTTGGAAATAAATCTGGCATTTCTAAACGGCTGATCCGATCGGGATAAAATTTGGCGTGAGCGTAGCCAAGGAGTATTCGAGTTTAAGTTTTGAAGATGAACCCTGCAGATGCCCCAGGGACAGCGCTGTGGCGGCTCAAAGTAGGGTACCTACGACATGTAAAATTTTTAAACTCGTGCCATTTTTTTGTTTTTCACCCAAATACAAAGATTTTTATATTTTGTGAAAGCGCTCGTCGAGATCTTGAAAAAACATGCTTGGACATACTACTTATCTCTTATAATATCCGAGTTATAGGCATTTAAAAATTTAGTGATACAAAATTTACCATACCTTGGTCCGCCTTTTTTTGAATACCGGGCGTAATTTTGGACCAAATGGACTCAATTTTTTCTTGTTAGTTAGACAACAAAATTTCCAATAATATACAAAAAAATTTCAGATCAATATCGTTTACAGATCCAAAAATATACGTCTTTTAATTTAAAAATTCAAAAAATTTTAGATTTTTGGCGTTTTTTTTGCCAAAAATGTGTCTTAACTCTTTTATTAATAAAATAAATTTTTTATTAAGAACATATAACAATTTTATAGTTTTCTAAAAGGTATCTTTACGCAGAACGCTTTGGCGTAAAAAACTTGTCCTATTTTTTGAAAATGTTGCCACTGCGTCCTTCCGAATATGACCTATTTTTTATCAAAACTTCAACTTTGGGCGACATGTTCTAAAATCCCAAAGCTGGGATCAGAAAACTGAAAGCAGTTTTGGAAACCTCAATATGTTTTCTATTTACTCCAAAAGTATTTTCCCAGCCCTGAAAGAAATGTGGACCCTATGGGCAAAAAAGTAAAAAATCCCATTTTTGGGATTTTCATTCCTATTTTTGGGAATTGCGGGATGCCCTTTGACCTTTTCAATTTTTTTTTTTTTGCATATTCTTATTTGAAATGACAAATTTAACAAGCGTTGAAAATTTCATTGAGTTTTGTTCATAAATAAAGATTTTGTCATATATTACATATTTGTTTAATTTCTAAAACTATGATTTATATCAACATTTTAATAGGATCGCAGATAGCTACAACAATTTAGTCCATATTTATCCCTTAATATCATTTTTTAGTTAGATATGGAAATTCTCGACTCTTTACAAAAAATTTCAAGCCAATATCTCAATTACATTCAAAAATATGTTCATTTAAACCTGTGTCCTTTAATTTCATCTTTTTCATATTTTAGTATTAAGTATGACAGCACATATTTAAATCTTATATTTACCTATTTTCTATTTGTTTGCTTATCCTTATAATTGAAAGGTCCTATTATGCTTAAATTTTCAAAAATTTATAACTATTTTTTACCTAAATTTTTTCGACAGATCATTTCGTTCTGTTTCGTTTATGATCATGTAGGTAAAAATGTACAGGTAATGATAATTTCGATTCATTCACTAATAAGAAATATCAATGACTGAATTACAGGTTATAGTAATATAGTCCTAAATGTTAATAGGTAGACAATTCGTAATTTTTTACTTTGGAATACCTGTATCGGAAATGACAAGAATTGGTATATAAGTAAACTTCTCAGATTTTAAGTACCATATTTAATAAATCTACAATGAAGATTACATTAAAGTACGAAGAGTTGTGTTCCGTTTTATGGAGTATATCTTCAAAAGGGCCAGAAAGAATTGAAGACATTTCAAATTATATAAAAACTACATATAGTAGAAAAGTAGACAAAACAGGCATATCAAAAATTGAAAACTTTTTAAAACTTTTTGATGTAAAAAGTAAGTCTGTGGATGGAAATCAAAAGAAATTTCGATTAAAATTTTGTAGTTGGATGGAAACTACTACGGAAATCTCAACTTACAACACATCAATAGGAGCGCCTTGCAAGTCATACGAAGACTTATGTTCAAGGTAAAAAAAAAGAGGGTCACACAAAAACTTTTTTCAATCTCAAATGAGGAAATTGCTGATACATTTAACGAACTGCTGAAAAAGGAAAACCAACATATGGATGTCGTGCATATTGCAACTATTCTTCCTAATGCATCACCAAAACGACTTAAGCGAATTGTGGAAAGTATACCAACTCCAACATCATAATCAAATTTTACTGAAGAGGAAGCAATAGCGCTTATGTTGGAACTGGGTCTCAGTCGAAATAAGTACCAAATATTAAGAAAAGCTCTGCATGAAAAAGGACACAATATATTACCATCATACAAGGCGATCCAGGAAAAAAAAAAACAAACTATCCTACTAAATCAACAAAAAATAATGAAGAATTGAAAGAACTGAGAGCTGCGGAAAAAAGCAGAATCCAAGAAGAATTTAAAGTTCAGATGGGATTAAACATCGACAAACCACTTTCAAGTTGCGGTAGTACAAATGACGGTAATACGTCGTGAAGGTTTTTTCGTGATTTTGAAATTACTTCGAAAATAACTGGAATCGACAAGGAGTTGCTTCGAAGAGTTAAAACTATTTTAATGGCACTGAATAGTAAACATAAAATTAATGAAAATCAATTTGGGGAATACACATCTGAAATTTCTAAATTACTTGTATCTCTGTATCCATGGAGGGAACTAACACCAACAGTACACAAAGTATTGTGTCATGGTCAAATAATAATTGAATCGAATATTCTTCCACTTGGAGAGTTAACAGAAGAAGCCCAGGAAGCGAGGAATCGAGATTTTAAGCATGTTCAACTATTCAGCTCAAGAAAATGCTCCAGGCAATCACAGAATGAAGATATTTTTAATAGTTTACTTCTATCTTCTGATCCTGTTCTTTCAACTATGCGAAAAAGATGGATTTGTTATGAAACTCTATCATCTCAAAACAAGGAAGATTTAAAGGACTTATATTACCTTCTGGATATGTATACCGATATGACAGATTATTTTATAGAAAATAAGTAGTGTTAGGAATTAACTATATAAGTAGGTTGTAAGAATTAATTGTATTATGTTTAAGATAAACAGTTCAAATAAAAAAAGCTATTATACTAACTGATGATATTGTATTAAATTGTGTTTTATATTTCGGTGGGCGGGAAAGGTGGTTTGTGTGGGGTGATTTAGGTGTTGTTGTGCGTGGCTCATAATAAAATTATAATTTTTTTTATTTAATATACAATATTATAATAAAATAATTAACTAAATAATTTTTAAAAAATGTCCAAATATTTTATTCAACACCAAATGTATGTTCTGTCATACTTAATACTAAAATATGAAAAAGATGAAATTAAAGGACACAGGTTTAAATGAACATATTTTTGAATGTAATTGAGATATTGGCTTGAAATTTTTTGTAAAGGGTCGAGAATTTCCATTTCTAACTAAAAAATGATACTAAGGGATAAATATGGACTAAATTGTTGTAGCTATCTGCGATCCTATTAAAATGTTGATATAAATCATAGTTTTAGAAATTAAACAAATATGTAATATATGACAAAATCTTTATTTATGAACAAAACTCAATGAAATTTTCAACGCTTGTTAAATTTGTCATTTCAAATAAGAATATGCAAAAAAAAAATTGAAAAGGTCAAAGGGCATCCCGCAATTCCCAAAAATAGGAATGAAAATCCCAAAAATGGGATTTTTTACTTTTTTGCCCATAGGGTCCACATTTCTTTCAGGGCTGGGAAAATACTTTTGGAGTAAATAGAAAACATATTGAGGTTTCCGAAACTGCTTTCAGTTTTCTGATCCCAGCTTTGGGATTTTAGAACATGTCGCCCAAAGTTGAAGTTTTGATAAAAAATAGGTCATATTCGGAAGGACGCAGTGGCAACATTTTCAAAAAATAGGACAAGTTTTTTACGCCAAAGCGTTCTGCGTAAAGATACCTTTTAGAAAACTATAAAATTGTTATATGTTCTTAATAAAAAATTTATTTTATTAATAAAAGAGTTAAGACACATTTTTGGCAAAAAAAACGCCAAAAATCTAAAATTTTTGAATTTTTAAATTAAAAAACGTATATTTTTGGATCTGTAAACGATATTGATCTGAAATTTTTTGTATATTATTGGAAATTTTGTTGTCTAACTAACAAGAAAAAATTGAGTCCATTTGGTCCAAAATTACGCCCGGTATTCAAAAAAAGGCGGACCAAGGTATGGTAAATTTTGTATCACTAAATTTTTAAATGCCTATAACTCGGATATTATAAGAGATAAGTAGTATGTCCAAGCATGTTTTTTCAAGATCTCGTCGAGCGCTTTCACAAAATATAAAAATCTTTGTATTTGGGTGAAAAACAAAAAATTGGCACGAGTTTAAAAATTTTACATGTCGTAGGTACCCTACTTTGAGCCGCCACAGCGCCGTCCCTGGGGCATCTGCAGGGTTCATCTTCAAAACTTAAACTCGAATACTCCTTGGCTACGCTCACGCCAAATTTTATCCCGATCGGATCAGCCGTTTAGAAATGCCAAAAAATTCCAAAAAATTTCCATTCTGCCCCACTGTGCACTTGGAGAGTTAACAGAAGAAGCGCAGGAAGCGAGGAATCGAGATTTTAAGCATGTTCAACTATTCAGCTCAAGAAAATGCTCCAGGCAATCACAGAATGAAGATATTTTTAATAGTTTACTTCTATCTTCTGATCCTGTTCTTTCAACTATGCGAAAAAGATGGATTTGTTATGAAACTCTATCAACTCAAAACAAGGAAGATTTAAAGGACTTATATTACCTTCTGGATATGTATACCGATATGACAGATTATTTTATACAAAATAAGTAGTGTTAGGAATTAACTATATAAGTAGGTTGTAAGAATTAATTGTATTATGTTTAAGATAAACAGTTCAAATAAAAAAAGCTATTATACTAACTGATGATATTGTATTAAATTGTGTTTTATATTTCGGTGGGCGGGAAAGGTGGTTTGTGTGGGGTGATTTAGGTGTTGTTGTGCGTGGCTCATAATAAAATTATAATTTTTTTTTGTATATACAATGTTATAGTCTTTAATAAAATAATTAACTAAATAATTTTTAAAAATTGTCCAAATATTTTATTCAACACCAAATGTATGTTCTGTCATACTTAATACTAAAATATGAAAAAGATGAAATTAAAGGACACAGGTTTAAATGAACATATTTTTGAATGTAATTGAGATATTGGCTTGAAATTTTTTGTAAAGGGTCGAGAATTTCCATATCTAACTAAAAAATGATATTAAGGGATAAATATGGACTAAATTGTTGTAGCTATCTGCGACCCTATTAAAATTTTGATATAAATCATAGTTTTAGAAATTTAACAAATATGTAATATAAAACAAAATCTTTAATTATGAACAGAACTCAATGAAATTTTCAACGCTTGTTAAATTTGTCATTTCAAATAAGAAAATGCAAAAAAAAAATTGAAAATGTCAAAGAGCATCCCGCAATTCCCAAAAATAAGAATGAAAATCCCAAAAATGGGATTTTTTACATTTTTGCCCATAGGGTCTACATTTCTTTCAGGGCTGGGAAAATACTTTTGGAGTAAATATAAAACATATTGAGGTTTCCGAAACTGCTTTCAGTTTTCTGATCCCAGCTTTGGGATTTTAGAACATGTCGCCCAAAGTTGAAGTTTTGATAAAAAATAGGTCATATTCGGAAGGACGCAGTGGCAACATTTTCAAAAAATAGGACAAGTTTTTTACGCCAAAGCGTTCTGCGTAAAGATACCTTTTAGAAAACTATAAAATTGTTATATGTTCTTAAAGAAAATTTTATTTTATTAATAAAAGACAAAAACGGCAAAAATCTAAAATTTTTTGAATTTTTAAATTAAAAGACGTATATTTTTGGATCTGTAAATAATATTGATCTGAAATTTTTTGTATATTGTTGGAAATTTTGTTGTCTATCTAACAAGAAAAAATTGAGTCCATTTGGTCCAAAATTACGCCCGATATTCAAAAAAAGGCGGACCAAGGTATGGTAAATTTTGTATCACTAAATTTTTAAATGCCTATAACTCGGATATTATAAGAGATAAGCAGTATGTCCAAGCATGTTTTTTCAAGATCTCGTCGAGCGCTTTCAGAAAATAAAAAAAAAACAAAAAAAATAGCACGAGTTTAAACATTTTACATGTCGTAGGTACCCTATTTTGAGCCGCCACAGCGCCGTCCCTGGGGCATCTGCAGGCTACGTGGCTACGCTCACGCCAAATTTTATCCCGATCGGATCAGCCGTTTAGAAATGCGAGATTTATTTCCAAAAAATTTCCATTCTGCCCCACTGTGTAGAGTTTATAAAAAACGACTTTTGGAAAAACCGGGTTTTCGGTGAACCGAAAATTGACCATTTCTAGAAAACCGGTTTATCGGTTTATGTCTTAACTCTTTTATTAATAAAATAAAATTTTCTTTAAGAACATATAACAATTTTATAGTTTTCTAAAAGGTATTTTTACGCAGAACGCTTTTGCGTAAAAAACTTGTCCTATTTTTTGAAAATGTTGCCACTGCGTCCAAAACTTCAACTTTGGGCGACATGTTCTAAAATCCCAAAGCTGGGATCAGAAAACTGAAAGCAGTTTTGGAAACCTCAATATGTTTTCTATTTACTCCAAAAGTATTTTCCCAGCCCTGAAAGAAATGTGGACCCTATGGGCAAAAAAGTAAAAAATTCCATTTTTGGAATTTTTTTGCATTTTCTTATTTGAAATGACAAATTTAACAAGCGTTGAAAATTTCATTGAGTTTTGTTCATAAATAGAGATTTTGTCATATATTACATATTTGTTTAATTTCTAAAACTATGATTTATATCAAAATTTTAATAGGGTCGCAGATAGCTACAACAGTTTAGTCCATATTTATCCCTTAATATCTTTTTTTAGTTAGATATGGAAATTCTCGATTCTTTACAAAAATTTTCAAGCCAATATCTCAATTACATTAAAAAATATGTTCGTTTAAACTTGTATCCTTTTATTTCATATTTTTCATATTTTAGTATTAAATATGACAGAACATATTTAATTCTTATATTTACCTATTTTCTATTTGTTTGCTTATCCTTATAATTGAAAGGTCCTATTATGCTTAAATTTTCAGAAATTTATAACTATTTTTTACCTATTTCGTTCTGTTTCGTTTGTGATCATGTAGGTAAAAATATACAGGTAATGATAATTTCGATTCATTCACTAATAAGAAATATCAATGACTGAATTACAGGTTATAGTAATATAGTCCTAAATGTTAATAGGTAGACAATTCGTATTTTTTTACTTTGGAACACCTGTATCGGAAATGACAAGAATTGGTATATAAGTAGACTTCTCAGATTTTAAGTACCATATTTAATAAATCTACAATGAAGATTACATTAAAGTACGAAGAGTTGTGTTCCGTTTTATGGAATGTATCTTCAAAAGGGCCAGAAAGAATTGAAGACATTTCAAATTATATAAAAACTACATATAGTAGAAAAGTAGACAAAACAGGCATATCAAAAATTGAAAACTTTTTAAAACTTTTTGATGTAAAAAGTAAGTCTGTGGATGGAAATCAAAAGAAATTTCGATTAAAGTTTTGTAGTTGGATGGAAACTACTACGGAAATCTCAACTTACAACACATCAACAGGAGCGCCTTGCAAGTCATACGAAGACTTATGTTCAAGGTAAAAAAAAAGAGGGTCACACAAAAACTTTTTTCAATCTCAAATGAGGAAATTGCTGATACATTTAACGAAATGCTGAAAAAGGAAAACCAACCTATGGATGCCGTACATATTGCAACTATTCTTCCTAATGCATCACCAAAACGACTTAAGCGAATTGTGGAAAGTATACCAACTCCAACATCACAATCAAATTTTACTGAAGAGGAAGCAATAGCGCTTATGTTGGAACTGGGTTTCAGTCGAAATAAGTACCAAATATTAAGGAAAGCTCTGCATGAAAAAGGACACAATATATTACCATCATACAAGGCGATCCAGGAAAAAAAACAAACTATCCTACCATCACCTATTGCTGTTAATGATGTGGAAGCTTGTATTGATATATCATCTTTGCTCGAAAACACAGCATCAAGAATTGTGTCAGACTTTTCAGAAGACCAACTAAGGAAAATTCATAACTGTGATGTTGTCTTAATGTGTAAGTGGGGATGTGACGGTTTATCAGCACTTCCAGAATACAAACAAGCTTGTGGAAGTCGGACATTAGCAGACTACAAAAGTGTATTTAAGTCATCATTAGTGCCATTACGAATTCGTTCATATTCCCTTAATCCATCATCGTCAAGCATCGGAAATTCATTTGAAGATATATGGATCAATACAACTCCGGGTTCAAAAAATTTTTGTAGACCCATTGGATTTGAATATATAAAGGAGTCAAAGAAAACAACAAAAGATTTAGTGGAATATTTAAAAGATGAAATAAATGCACTGGAGCCCATTTGCATAAAAATAAAGGAATTCTCTATTAACGTATCATATCAGCTAAGCTTAAAAAATATAAACAAAAGCAGAAGTATTAATGAAGAAGTCCTGTCTTTCGGAATTTCACCACTTCATGCCAGAATACGATTTTTGGATTACTTTTTACACATAGCATACGACCTCAAATATAGAAGTGTGCCAGAGAATCTTACTAAATCAACAAAAAATAATGAAGAATTGAAAGAACTGAGAGCTGCGGAAAAAAGCAGAATCCAAGAAGAATTTGAAGTTCAGATGGGATTAAACATCGACAAATATAAACAAAAGCAGAAGTATTAATGAAGAAGTCCTGTCTTTCGGAATTTCACCACTTCATGCCAGAATACGATTTTTGGATTACTTTTTACACATAGCATACGACCTCAAATATAGAAGTGTGCCAGAGAATCTTACTAAATCAACAAAAAATAATGAAGAATTGAAAGAACTGAGAGCTGCGGAAAAAAGCAGAATCCAAGAAGAATTTGAAGTTCAGATGGGATTAAACATCGACAAACCACTTCCAAGTTCGGGTAGTACAAATGATGGTAATATGGCGAGAAGGTTTTTTCGTGATTTTGAAATTACTTCAAAAATAACTGGAATCGACAAGGAGTTGCTTCGAAGAGTTAACACTATTTTAATGGCACTGAATAGTAAACATAAAATTAATGGAAATCGATTTGGGGAATGTACATCTGAAATTTCTAAATTACTTGTATCTCTGTATCCATGGAGGTAACTAACACCAACAGTACACAAAGTATTGTGTCATGGTCAAATAATAATTGAATCGAATATTCTTCCACTTGGAGAGTTAACAGAAGAAGCCCAGGAAGCGAGGAATCGAGATTTTAAGCATGTTCAACTATTCAGCTCAAGAAAATGCTCCAGGCAATCACAGAATGAAGATATTTTTAATAGTTTACTTCTATCTTCTGATCCTGTTCTTTCAACTATGCGAAAAAGATGGATTTGTTATGAAACTCTATCATCTCAAAACAAGGAAGATTTAAAGGACTTATATTACCTTCTGGATATGTATACCGATATGACAGATTATTTTATACAAAATAAGTAGTGTTAGGAATTAACTATATAAGTAGGTTGTAAGAATTAATTGTATTATGTTTAAGATAAACAGTTCAAATAAAAAAGCTATTATACTAACTGATGATATTGTATTAAATTGTGTTTTATATTTCGGTGGGCGGGAAAGGTGGTTTGTGTGGGGTGATTTAGGTGTTGTTGTGCGTGGCTCATAATAAAATTATAATTTTTTTATTGTATATACAATGTTATAGTCTTTAATAAAATAATTAACTAAATAATTTTTAAAAATTGTCCAAATATTTTATTCAACACCAAATGTATGTTCTGTCATACTTAATACTAAAATATGAAAAAGATGAAATTAAAGGACACAGGTTTAAATGAACATATTTTTGAATGTAATTGAGATATTGGCTTGAAATTTTTTGTAAAGGGTCGAGAATTTCCATATCTAACTAAAAAATGATATTAAGGGATAAATATGGACTAAATTGTTGTAGCTATCTGCGACCCTATTAAAATTTTGATATAAATCATAGTTTTAGAAATTTAACAAATATGTAATATAAGACAAAATCTTTAATTATGAACAGAACTCAATGAAATTTTCAACGCTTGTTAAATTTGTCATTTCAAATAAGAAAATGCAAAAAAAAAATTGAAAATGTCAAAGAGCATCCCGCAATTCCCAAAAATAAGAATGAAAATCCCAGAAATGGGATTTTTTACATTTTTGCCCATAGGGTCTACATTTCTTTCAGGGCTGGGAAAATACTTTTGGAGTAAATATAAAACATATTGAGGTTTCCGAAACTGCTTTCAGTTTTCTGATCCCAGCTTTGGGATTTTAGAACATGTCGCCCAAAGTTGAAGTTTTGATAAAAAATAGGTCATATTCGGAAGGACGCAGTGGCAACATTTTCAAAAAATAGGACAAGTTTTTTACGCCAAAGCGTTCTGCGTAAAGATACCTTTTAGAAAACTATAAAATTGTTATATGTTCTTAAAGAAAATTTTATTTTATTAATAAAAGACAAAAACGGCAAAAATCTAAAATTTTTTGAATTTTTAAATTAAAAGACGTATATTTTTGGATCTGTAAATAATATTGATCTGAAATTTTTTGTATATTGTTGGAAATTTTGTTGTCTATCTAACAAGAAAAAATTGAGTCCATTTGGTCCAAAATTACGCCCGGTATTCAAAAAAAGACGGACCAAGGTATGGTAAATTTTGTATCACTAAATTTTTAAATGCCTATAACTCGGATATTATAAGAGATAAGCAGTATGTCCAAGCATGTTTTTTCAAGATCTCGTCGAGCGCTTTCAGAAAAAAAAACAAAAAAATAGCACGAGTTTAAACATTTTACATGTCGTAGGTACCCTATTTTGAGCCGCCACAGCGCCGTCCCTGGGGCATCTGCAGGCTACGCTCACGCCAAATTTTATCCCGATCGGATCAGCCGTTTAGAAATGCGAGATTTATTTCCAAAAAATTTCCATTCTGCCCCACTGTGTAGAGTTTATAAAAAACGACTTTTGGAAAAACCGGGTTTTCGGTGAACCGAAAATTGACCATTTCTAGAAAACCGGTTTATCGGTTTATGTCTTAACTCTTTTATTAATAAAATAAAATTTTCTTTAAGAACATATAACAATTTTATAGTTTTCTAAAAGGTATTTTTACGCAGAACGCTTTTGCGTAAAAAACTTGTCCTATTTTTTGAAAATGTTGCCACTGCGTCCAAAACTTCAACTTTGGGCGACATGTTCTAAAATCCCAAAGCTGGGATCAGAAAACTGAAAGCAGTTTTGGAAACCTCAATATGTTTTCTATTTACTCCAAAAGTATTTTCCCAGCCCTGAAAGAAATGTGGACCCTATGGGCAAAAAAGTAAAAAATTCCATTTTTGGGATTTTTTTGCATTTTCTTATTTGAAATGACAAATTTAACAAGCGTTGAAAATTTCATTGAGTTTTGTTCATAAATAGAGATTTTGTCATATATTACATATTTGTTTAATTTCTAAAACTATGATTTATATCAAAATTTTAATAGGGTCGCAGATAGCTACAACAGTTTAGTCCATATTTATCCCTTAATATCTTTTTTTAGTTAGATATGGAAATTCTCGATTCTTTACAAAAATTTTCAAGCCAATATCTCAATTACATTAAAAAATATGTTCGTTTAAACTTGTATCCTTTTATTTCATATTTTTCATATTTTAGTATTAAATATGACAGAACATATTTAATTCTTATATTTACCTATTTTCTATTTGTTTGCTTATCCTTATAATTGAAAGGTCCTATTATGCTTAAATTTTCAGAAATTTATAACTATTTTTTACCTATTTCGTTCTGTTTCGTTTATGATCATGTAGGTAAAAATATACAGGTAATGATAATTTCGATTCATTCACTAATAAGAAATATCAATGACTGAGTTACAGGTTATAGTAATATAGTCCTAAATGTTAATAGGTAGACAATTCGTATTTTTTTACTTTGGAACACCTGTATCGGAAATGACAAGAATTGGTATATAAGTAGACTTCTCAGATTTTAAGTACCATATTTAATAAATCTACAATGAAGATTACATTAAAGTACGAAGAGTTGTGTTCCGTTTTATGGAATGTATCTTCAAAAGGGCCAGAAAGAATTGAAGACATTTCAAATTATATAAAAACTACATATAGTAGAAAAGTAGACAAAACAGGCATATCAAAAATTGAAAACTTTTTAAAACTTTTTGATGTAAAAAGTAAGTCTGTGGATGGAAATCAAAAGAAATTTCGATTAAAGTTTTGTAGTTGGATGGAAACTACTACGGAAATCTCAACTTACAACACATCAACAGGAGCGCCTTGCAAGTCATACGAAGACTTATGTTCAAGGTAAAAAAAAGAGGGTCACACAAAAACTTTTTTCAATCTCAAATGAGGAAATTGCTGATACATTTAACGAAATGCTGAAAAAGGAAAACCAACCTATGGATGCCGTACATATTGCAACTATTCTTCCTAATGCATCACCAAAACGACTTAAGCGAATTGTGGAAAGTATACCAACTCCAACATCACAATCAAATTTTACTGAAGAGGAAGCAATAGCGCTTATGTTGGAACTGGGTTTCAGTCGAAATAAGTACCAAATATTAAGGAAAGCTCTGCATGAAAAAGGACACAATATATTACCATCATACAAGGCGATCCAGGAAAAAAAACAAACTATCCTACCATCACCTATTGCTGTTAATGATGTGGAAGCTTGTATTGATATATCATCTTTGCTCGAAAACACAGCATCAAGAATTGTGTCAGACTTTTCAGAAGACCAACTAAGGAAAATTCATAACTGTGATGTTGTCTTAATGTGTAAGTGGGGATGTGACGGTTTATCAGCACTTCCAGAATACAAACAAGCTTGTGGAAGTCGGACATTAGCAGACTACAAAAGTGTATTTAAGTCATCATTAGTGCCATTACGAATTCGTTCATATTCCCTTAATCCATCATCGTCAAGCATCGGAAATTCATTTGAAGATATATGGATCAATACAACTCCGGGTTCAAAAAATTTTTGTAGACCCATTGGATTTGAATATATATAATTGAAAGAACTGAGAGCTGCGGAAAAAAGCAGAATCCAAGAAGAATTTGAAGTTCAGATGGGATTAAACATCGACAAATATAAACAAAAGCAGAAGTATTAATGAAGAAGTCCTGTCTTTCGGAATTTCACCACTTCATGCCAGAATACGATTTTTGGATTACTTTTTACACATAGCATACGACCTCAAATATAGAAGTGTGCCAGAGAATCTTACTAAATCAACAAAAAATAATGAAGAATTGAAAGAACTGAGAGCTGCGGAAAAAAGCAGAATCCAAGAAGAATTTGAAGTTCAGATGGGATTAAACATCGACAAACCACTTCCAAGTTCGGGTAGTACAAATGATGGTAATATGGCGAGAAGGTTTTTTCGTGATTTTGAAATTACTTCAAAAATAACTGGAATCGACAAGGAGTTGCTTCGAAGAGTTAACACTATTTTAATGGCACTGAATAGTAAACATAAAATTAATGGAAATCGATTTGGGGAATGTACATCTGAAATTTCTAAATTACTTGTATCTCTGTATCCATGGAGGTAACTAACACCAACAGTACACAAAGTATTGTGTCATGGTCAAATAATAATTGAATCGAATATTCTTCCACTTGGAGAGTTAACAGAAGAAGCCCAGGAAGCGAGGAATCGAGATTTTAAGCATGTTCAACTATTCAGCTCAAGAAAATGCTCCAGGCAATCACAGAATGAAGATATTTTTAATAGTTTACTTCTATCTTCTGATCCTGTTCTTTCAACTATGCGAAAAAGATGGATTTGTTATGAAACTCTATCATCTCAAAACAAGGAAGATTTAAAGGACTTATATTACCTTCTGGATATGTATACCGATATGACAGATTATTTTATACAAAATAAGTAGTGTTAGGAATTAACTATATAAGTAGGTTGTAAGAATTAATTGTATTATGTTTAAGATAAACAGTTCAAATAAAAAAGCTATTATACTAACTGATGATATTGTATTAAATTGTGTTTTATATTTCGGTGGGCGGGAAAGGTGGTTTGTGTGGGGTGATTTAGGTGTTGTTGTGCGTGGCTCATAATAAAATTATAATTTTTTTATTGTATATACAATGTTATAGTCTTTAATAAAATAATTAACTAAATAATTTTTAAAAATTGTCCAAATATTTTATTCAACACCAAATGTATGTTCTGTCATACTTAATACTAAAATATGAAAAAGATGAAATTAAAGGACACAGGTTTAAATGAACATATTTTTGAATGTAATTGAGATATTGGCTTGAAATTTTTTGTAAAGGGTCGAGAATTTCCATATCTAACTAAAAAATGATATTAAGGGATAAATATGGACTAAATTGTTGTAGCTATCTGCGACCCTATTAAAATTTTGATATAAATCATAGTTTTAGAAATTTAACAAATATGTAATATAAGACAAAATCTTTAATTATGAACAGAACTCAATGAAATTTTCAACGCTTGTTAAATTTGTCATTTCAAATAAGAAAATGCAAAAAAAAAATTGAAAATGTCAAAGAGCATCCCGCAATTCCCAAAAATAAGAATGAAAATCCCAGAAATGGGATTTTTTACATTTTTGCCCATAGGGTCTACATTTCTTTCAGGGCTGGGAAAATACTTTTGGAGTAAATATAAAACATATTGAGGTTTCCGAAACTGCTTTCAGTTTTCTGATCCCAGCTTTGGGATTTTAGAACATGTCGCCCAAAGTTGAAGTTTTGATAAAAAATAGGTCATATTCGGAAGGACGCAGTGGCAACATTTTCAAAAAATAGGACAAGTTTTTTACGCCAAAGCGTTCTGCGTAAAGATACCTTTTAGAAAACTATAAAATTGTTATATGTTCTTAAAGAAAATTTTATTTTATTAATAAAAGACAAAAACGGCAAAAATCTAAAATTTTTTGAATTTTTAAATTAAAAGACGTATATTTTTGGATCTGTAAATAATATTGATCTGAAATTTTTTGTATATTGTTGGAAATTTTGTTGTCTATCTAACAAGAAAAAATTGAGTCCATTTGGTCCAAAATTACGCCCGGTATTCAAAAAAAGACGGACCAAGGTATGGTAAATTTTGTATCACTAAATTTTTAAATGCCTATAACTCGGATATTATAAGAGATAAGCAGTATGTCCAAGCATGTTTTTTCAAGATCTCGTCGAGCGCTTTCAGAAAAAAAAACAAAAAAATAGCACGAGTTTAAACATTTTACATGTCGTAGGTACCCTATTTTGAGCCGCCACAGCGCCGTCCCTGGGGCATCTGCAGGCTACGCTCACGCCAAATTTTATCCCGATCGGATCAGCCGTTTAGAAATGCGAGATTTATTTCCAAAAAATTTCCATTCTGCCCCACTGTGTAGAGTTTATAAAAAACGACTTTTGGAAAAACCGGGTTTTCGGTGAACCGAAAATTGACCATTTCTAGAAAACCGGTTTATCGGTAAACCGGGTATAAAAAAACCGGTTAACCGAAATGTTTGGAAATCTTTAAAATATTATAATATTTAGTTGAAAATTTAAATTTTGCGAAATATTAGGAATTACTTAATAAGGTATTTGCACTTTTTAGTATAGATATGTTCATTAATATATCATAAGAAAACAAACTTATACAGATCTGAAGGTATTATTGATTCGTTAGGTATATGGACGTTGCCATAGGAGGGTTAAATTGGCCTTTGAATATATAATGCATCTATATCAATATAAAATTTTATGTCCAGGACTATCAAGTATAAATAGTGTTCAGGCTCGAGACGATTCGGAAGTAGACGACATAGACATTGAGCCCCTGTTTTAATTGTGACCTCCCTCCGCACGCTACGCCTGTAGTTCTTCAAATTACTATAAATGACGCTTAGAAATATTGGCAGGTGTCATTCTGACTTCCTGTCAATCAACCTAAGCGCCATTGCAGTTTGTGAAAAATCCCAGCAGCATAAATTCTCGGACAGCGACAACAACCCTTATGTTTTGACAAATAAAGTCCGTTTTGAGAACGTTTAAGAAACTTCTTGATTTTTGTTATACTCACGCAGTAAACAAGTGATTATTTCATATAGGAGCTACGACCAATTACGGGCCTCTCTTCAAAAATTTCGTAGAGTGATTCATATGTATGTACACAAAACATATTTGTGTCGAATGTTATCAAGATAGCTTTATTTGACTTTATTATGTGATTTAAAATGATTTTCGGAAGAGGGCTTAATATGGGAGCTATGACCAATAATGGACCGATCCGAAAAGAAATTTGGTAGAATGATATGTTTCAATTAGATCGACTTTTATCACAAAAGCTTTATTTGTCAATGAAATATGTGCGTTTAGTATTAGTATGATTTTTATTCATTGATCCCTGGCACAAACAAATAATGTGTGACAAAATTCATCCAAACATCTTTGGTAGTTTCTACCAAAGAAAACTACTTAAGAATTGGGGAAAAAAACGTTATTTTTTTCGAGGTAGTCTGAAATTTGTATACCCTACACCACTTTAGTGGGGAGGGTATATTGGGTTTGTGATGATGTTTGTAACGCACAATGATATTGGTCCTATACCCACCTTAAAGTATACCAATCGGCTTAGAATCATTTTCTGAGTCGATTTATCTATGTCCGTCCGTCCATGTAAACCTTGTAATCAAACTACAGGTCGCAATTTTGAAGATAATTCAATGAAATTTGGTACATGATCTTCTATTGTCCCAGGAACAAAGCCTATTGAAAATGGTTAAGACCGGTCCATTATTTCACCTAGCCCCCATACAACTGAACCCCTGAATAGGGCTTGTAAACCTTGTAATCAAACTATAGGTCGCAATTTTGATGATAATTCAATGAAATTTGACACATGATCTTCTATAGTACCGGAGATAAAGCCTATTGAAAACGGTTAACATCGGTCCATTATTTCACCTAGCCCCCATACAACTGAACCCCTGAATAGGGCTTGCAAACATTGTAATCAAACTATAGGTCGCAATTTTGATGATAATTCAATGAAATTTGGCACATGATCTTCTATGGCACCGGAGACAAAGCCTTTTGAAAGTGGATAACATCGGTCCATTATTTCACCTAGCCCCCATACAACTGAACACCTGAATAGGGCTTGTAAACATTGTAATCAAACTACAGTATATCTGACGCAAGGTACAATTCAACTACAATGCTTTATTATGAAAACAAAATCACATTTCATTTTTGAAGCAGGTGTAGGGTATTATGTGGTCGGCCTCGCCCGACTGTAATTTCTTACTTGTTAGTCATAACTTTTTACGTCGTGAACCGGTTTTACTGATTTTCAATACCACATGTTTTGGATGAATTTCGTGAATTTTTATTGCTTCGTTTTAACGTGTGCGTGTTTTACACAGACAGACGGGCGGGTGGACCGACGGACATAGCTAAATCGACTCATAAGGATCAAGAATATATATACTTTGTTGGGTCTCAGATGAATATTTCATTTTGTTACACACGGAATGACAAAGTTATATATACCATCTATCACCCCTGGGTATAAAAAAATTCGAAAAAATTTTCCTAAAATTAAAGATGATTTTCAATGCATTGCAAAATGAACTAAGTTAATTTCTCAGACGGTTTGAAAAATATAGGCATTTGAATAGCTTTCTCGTATATTTTTATATCGAATCAAAGTACAATATTAATATTTTTTTATTTCGCAAACAAATTTTAATTATGTGTCGTTATTATGTATGAATTCATAGTGAATGTGTTTAAATTGTTAAAAATTTTGCAATATAGGTGAATTTATTTTTGAGGTTATGAAATCTGTATATAGGCAGTAAAATTATATATCCTTAAAATATTTTAACCGGATTTTGGCATAATACAAAAATAAAGCATTTATTTGACACTAATATTTCCGCAAATTATATGTTTAATGGTATCTTTACGTAAGTTTGTGTATAATGTTGAAGGTGGAATATTCAAGGAACAAAGTGACTACACGTTCTTTAAGTTGGGCTATAACTCGGGGTTCTTTGCCACTATTATATCCCATTCATACCAAAACAAACTCGAACGTGTATTTCGATTCAATAGTAGCAAAAAAAACAGGTATAATTAGAAGTATCTTTAGTTTTCGGACGGACCACGGACCTCTATTTTACCGGTCTTTAGTGATAAATATATTACCAAATTGGACGCTACATATGATCTCATATGTATTCCATCATTGCCCTCACCTACCATAGTTCTTAATAAAGTCCATATTATTTGTTTGAGAACCCCTATACCTTACCTTCACTACATTAGTTTGGCTCTCATTACTTTAAACAAATTAGTTAGAATTCATATTAAGGTTTATTAACAAACAAAAGAAATATAACAAAATATAGATTTTAATTAAGAAGAACTTTAAACTATTTCTAGGATATAATATTTAATTGTAATACATGAGTTAATGTGCATATTGTTCTTAAATCTTAGATTTGTTTTGTTCCTCACTGTAGTTTCAGGCCTGTGCTGATGTTGTAGATGAAACATTAGATGTTGTTGTATTTTTTTAAATTTTGATAATTATAAATACAAAATACTAATATACAATTTTAATAGAATCGCAGTTGTAATGAAGTTTAATAATGATCTAATTTAGAAAATAAATTACAACAAAAATAAGTTTAACGAGTGATCACAAGAAGAGTGATACAATTTAAGAAAGAAATAATTATCATTAAGGGTATTAACTAATTACTATTTATATAAACTTAACAATAATAATTACAAAGAACAAATATTTATGCAAATTTTGAAATTTTAACAAGAATTAAAATGAATAATTTGAAAATTTACAAAGTAACAAACAACTACAAATTTTAAAATGTGTAACAACAATATATAACAATGCACAGTGGTATAGGAAAAAAAAAAGAGGGAAATAATTCGGTAACTTCTAAACGGTTAATCCGATTTTAATGAAATTTGGTATGCACAAAGAGGAGGTGTTGTCGAGTTTAGGTTTTGAATTTGGACCTTATAGGCCAACCAGGGGCCCGGCGGGGGGTCCTCAAATTAGGACACCTCGGCTATGTTAAATTTTTAAAACGATCCTATTTCTTCATTTGAGTTCCGATTTAAAAAAAATTTTGTATATAGAATCTCCTCATCGAGCACTATAAAAAATGTTGTCGTAGCAGTAAATTATCTCTTATAGTTTAGGAGATATTCTCATTTGAATATTAAAATTTTAAAATTTTTACCGTCCTTACTTTAGTTTTTTTGATAATAGCAGGTCCAAATATTTCCGATTTTCGCCATTTTTTTTATTTGCTTAACAACAAGTTTATATACCAAGCAGTGAAAGAATTATGTAAAAATCATGACTGAGTCCAAAGTTATAGGCATTTAAATTTAAAAAATTAAAAAAAGGCGATTTTTTGTCATTTTTTTGGGAAAAAAGTATCTTTTTCTTTTTAAGTTATCTATAAAGTTTCTAAGAAGATGTATATAGAATTTATACTTTTTGGAAAGCTGACTTTACATAAAATACGATAAATGAAACAAAACCTAAAAATTTTTGATACCGAGGGGACCAGGTCCATCCAAAAAAACCCTATTTTTTATGGAAAATTAAATTTTGAGCAAAAATTCTCAAATCGCATAGTCGATATCAAATTATAGTGACCTGTTTTATATGACCCAATAAGTTCTTAATCATTTTGTAACGGGTTTCGATAACCCCGCCCCTGGTATGGATATAATAGGCAAAAAACCAAAAAATCCCATTTTTGGGATTTTTTAAAACTTTTTGGGAATTCCGGGATTTCTAATAAGAAAATTCGAAATTTTTATTTAATTTTGGATTTTGAGTAAAAAAATCTACCTAACTGTAAAATTTCATCAAAAAATATTCATAAATAAAATTTTTATTGCAATTTGAAAAATTTGTATCTTCGCAAAAACTGAATAAAAAACATTTTTTAATTTTTTTTAAAAAAAGTATTCCGCGAATTTTTTAATTTTCAAAAATTATATACAGTTTTGAAAAATAGACAAAATTACCTTTCCATTGATATATAACATGCCTACCTAATGTTTTTTAAGTGACAAATTAATTAGGGAAAACTCAACATCTTTTAGAAAATTTGCCTAGCACTATTATTTTCATCCATAAGGTTAACTCTTAAATTTGTTACATATATGGATGAAAATAATAGTGCTAGGTAAATTTTCTAAAAGATGTTGAGTTTTCCCTAATTAATTTGTCACTTAAAAAACATTAGGTAGGCATGTTATATATCAATGGAAAGGTAATTTTGTCTATTTTTCAAAACTGTATATAATTTTTGAAAATTAAAAAATTCGCGGAATACTTTTTTTAAAAAAAATTAAAAAATGTTTTTTATTCAGTTTTTGCGAAGATACAAATTTTTCAAATTGCAATAAAAATTTTATTTATGAATATTTTTTGATGAAATTTTACAGTTAGGTAGATTTTTTTACTCAAAATCCAAAATTAAATAAAAATTTCGAATTTTCTTATTAGAAATCCCGGAATTCCCAAAAAAGTTTTAAAAAATCCCAAAAATGGGATTTTTTGGTTTTTTGCCTATTATATCCATACCAGGGGCGGGGTTATCGAAACCCGTTACAAAATGATTAAGAACTTATTGGGTCATATAAAACAGGTCACTATAATTTGATATCGACTATGCGATTTGAGAATTTTTGCTCAAAATTTAATTTTCCATAAAAAATAGGGTTTTTTTGGATGGACCTGGTCCCCTCGGTATCAAAAATTTTTAGGTTTTGTTTCATTTATCGTATTTTATGTAAAGTCAGCTTTCCAAAAAGTATAAATTCTATATACATCTTCTTAGAAACTTTTTAGATAACTTAAAAAGAAAAAGATACTTTTTTCCCAAAAAAATGACAAAAAATCGCCTTTTTTTAATTTTTTAAATTTAAATGCCTATAACTTTGGACTCAGTCATGATTTTTACATAATTCTTTCACTGCTTGGTATATAAACTTGTTGTTAAGCAAATAAAAAAAAATGGCGAAAATCGGAAATATTTGGACCTGCTATTATCAAAAAAACTAAAGTAAGGACGGTAAAAATTTTAAAATTTTAATATTCAAATGCGAATATCTCCTAAACTATAAGAGATAATTTACTGCTACGAACTCGGAACTCAAATGAAGAAATAGGATCGTTTTAAAAATTTAACATAGCCGAGGTGTCCTAATTTGAGGACCCCCCGCCGGGCCCCTGGTTGGCCTATAAGGTCCAAATTCAAAACCTAAACTCGACAACACCTCCTCTTTGTGCACACCAAATTTCATTAAAATCGGATTAACCGTTTAGAAGTTACCGAATTATTTCCCTCTTTTTTTTTTCCTATACCACTGTGCAATGTGAATATTTATAACAGTTTTAATTTTACATATATGATTAGGCGTTTAAATTAAATATATTATTTTAATTTAATTATTTGGAATTTAATTTTATAAATTTCATTTATTAGTTTGCTAAGATAGTTTTTAAATTATATAATGATTAGTTTCCATATATTAAAATTCAGCTACGTTGTCCACAGCACGTGGTTTCGAATCGTCTCCGACAAATTTGTCTCCCAAATTATTTAAATTAGCAAATCTAATCTTTTTCCAATATAAATTTTCCACTTTTTGTATAACTAGGCTTTCGTTCAATATTATTTTTATTTTAATTTTTTAAATGTAATACTACTT
Organism: Lucilia sericata; assembly: GCF_015586225.1. Lineage (NCBI taxonomy): Eukaryota > Metazoa > Arthropoda > Insecta > Diptera > Calliphoridae > Lucilia > Lucilia sericata. Next base: position 480,262 of record NW_023994081.1, on the reverse strand, counting down.
ATAATTTTAAATTTTATAATTAAATTAAAGCTTATTAATCATCGACTTAAACTTATCACGATAAATAAATCTACCTCTTCCATTTTCCCATTCCTAAATTGGGACTACCAAATTCCATTCAGGATATCAAATTTCAAATTTTGCAAAAATTTTAAAAGTATCATTAAAAGTTCGCATTTACAAATTTTTTAATGAGCATTTGACGGTGTTAATTATAATGAGAAACTTACGCGGTATTATAACTGTGTTCGTAAATAGCTATGAATGTCACATTGAAAAATGTCACATTAATGAATCTTTTATATTGATTTTTAAATGTCCAAAGTCTTGTGACTCTAATTTATAAAGGGTGGCTCTGTAAGCTATAAACTGAGTGTACAGTTTTGAAAGTAATGAAAAAAACTCTGATAAATGTCAAAGCATTTTTTTCATTTTTCAAATTTTAAATCTTCATAAAGTTGAGAGATAATAAGCAAGAGGTCTGCAATTTTGAACATACATGTGTTTTGGTATATTATACCGAAATGTATCAAAACATTTTCTTATTTTAAAAGGTTAACAATATACAAGGCATTTTAATTCAGTTTCATCGATTCTTAAAAATTGTTGATTTTGCTCATATGTTCTGTTATATTTTTTCTTTTGTTCGTTTATATTACATATGGGCAATTCCATACGATTGTATGTGACATTCGCACGCCTTCAGAGTGGTATAGATTTTGTAAAATTAGAAGTACTTGGAAAACAATTTTGTCATTCTGTTCCATTTAAAGAATATTATATTTGCAAAAGGAAGCGTCCCATTCGGAAACTTGTTTTCCAAAATATGGATTAAAATATGGCGATATCAAACGTGACAAAAAACGGAAGAGTTTTTAAAGTACATGTAAATATTTACGAAAATCTGTGAATTCTGTAGGTGTATCTTTTTTGTTTTAATTTCTTACACTATGGGACATAATATAGGTCGGACATGGCCGACCTATATACATGTTTAAGCAATTTATAGATAAAAATAAAAACCTGGTGTTATATGGCGACTAGGGTCAAATATGGACCAATCCTCATAACATTGTAGGGTATGATTTCAATTCATATAAAACTTATTTGTGCCAAATTTTATCATAATACTAGTGATTAGAGGTGAGTTACGGACGTTTAAGTGTTTTTCTGAAATTAAACATTGAATGGAACTAGGGTCAAATGAGGTCCAATCGTTATGAAAAAAAAAGGTTTAGGCTTATAAATATTTTAGATTTTTGAAGGGATAGTATTATAATTACCAGAATTATGAGCTAAAATGTGATATTTTCGATTCCGTTTGTATGGCGGCGAGGTGTAAAAATAGACCGATTTCAAAAATTTTCAACAGTCTTCGTCTTTGGTGCTATAAAAGATCATATACCAAATTTTGGGTTATAAGGGTTTTATTTTTTCAGTCGTGGTTTGCCTTTTCATGAAATTGCCCATATATTATTTTCTTTTCTTTTTATTTTCTATTTTGCATTTCATCAACATTTAACGAAGACAACAAGACACATTTTAAACATTAAACACTACATTTATAAGCGGACAGTATAAAAAATACGTGTGTACGGAACAGACGACAAAACACTATCCATGTTTAATCCTAGTTCCCATATAACACCACTTTTTTATTTTTATCAATAAACTAGATTTCTGTACCCGGCGTTGCCTGGGGTTTTACATTTCGTTGATTTAAAAATACTTCCATAACATTTACGAAATAAAAAAAAAATTTACTCCTTTTACCTCTTACTAAAATATTTTTGGAAAATACTTCATAAATAAATTTTTAGCCAATTTTTAAAGCTACAACTGAAGTTTATTTGCTTTAGATCAATAGAAAGAACCAGTTAGAGTGCTATATTCGGCTCTTAAATCTTAAATACTCTCCACCAGCAAGATACTTTTTATTAAAACCCATTTAACTATCTAATTATTAGATAACTTGGCAAAATTTTTGTTTCCGTAGTGAAGGTAATAACATTTTTGCATATGTGGAACTAATATTGATTAGGTTCATAAAATTTTATATTAATAGGCCAGTTGCAAACATTTTAATATAATGATTTATCTATACACAAACATACTCATGTCGAATTTTATCTGGATATAATCATTTAATAATGAATTAAGTGGTATTAAGTGATTTTCAGAAGTAAAATTCCGTATAACGATTTATATATACAAAATACACATTTATGTTGAATTTTATCCCGATGAATTTGATTGTCAATGTGCATTTTATTAATTTTCGGAAATGATCCTTATATGGTAGTTGTGACCAATTATGGACCGATCAGGAAAAAATTTTGAATAATGATTTATATGCAAAAAAAATTCAAGTCGAATATTACCTACTCCAATAGATTTATTAATTAATGAAACATGTATGTGCGTTTAAGTGATTTTCGGAAGTGGACTTTATATAGGAGCTATGGCCAATTACGGGCCTCTCCAGAAAAATTTCTTAGAATGATTCATATGTATGTACACAAAACATATTTGTATCGAATAAAAATGTGTAAAATAAAAATTAGTTTAAATAATAGCATACTTCCACTCTGGCGGTACCCCGAGTCATGACTTTTCCAAGTGTCTGTTTTTTTTTCATTTAAAAATTCTATATTTTACCACCCTATTTGACGAGTACGCAATTATTTTAACTAATTTTTATTTTACACATTTACTTTTTTAATAGATTTTAGTATAATTTTAATTTTTTTCCTTAACGAACATTTTATTTGGTGTTTGTTTTATTAAAAGATGAATTTAATTAATTTGAAAACAGTATTACAGTATGTGGAACGAATTTGACAAATGTAGTGTGGGACGTATTAGGCTGACGAATTTAACTTCACACCCTTTCCTTATTAAATTCTAAGACGATCTAGCCATGTCCGTCCGTCTGTCCGTCTGTCCGTCCGTCCGTCCGTCCGTCCGTCTGTCCGTCTGTCTGTTGAAATCACGATAGGGACCACACGAGAGGAGCTAGGCAGTTGAAATTTTGCATAAATATTCTCTATTGTTAAGGTTTGTTTGGTATTGAAAATGGGCAATATCGGTCCACTTTTTCGGATAGCCCCCATACAAGTGGACCTCCAAAAAACAGCTTCAACGGGCATAACTGCTTCAGAAGTACAAGTATAGCGATGAAATTCGACATAAATAAGTTCCATATGAGCCAAAATCTTTCTACCAAATTTTTTCAGGATCGGCCCATAAATGACCCTACCCCCCATATAAGGTCCCCTTCTGAAAATGACTTTAACACTCATTACTGGCCACAAAATGCAAGTATAGCGATGAAATTCGACATAAATAAGTTTCATGTGAGCCAAAATCTTTTTACCAAATTTTTTGAGGATCGGTCCATAATTGACCCTACCCCTCATATAAGGTCCCCTTTAGAAAATTACTTTAACACTCATTACTGGTCCAAAAATGCGAGTATAGCGATGAAATTCGGTATAAATAAGTTTCTTACGAACCGAAATCGCTCTACGAATTTTTTTTTAAGATCGGCAAATAAATGACCCTACCCCCCATATAAGGTCCCCTTCTGAAAATGACTTTAACGCTCATTATTGGCTAAAAAATACGAATATAGCAATAAAATTTTACACAATTAAGTTCCTCGCGAGCCAAAATCTTTTTAATAACTTTAATATGGATAGGTCCATAATTGGCCCTTCTCCCCCTATTGGGTCCACTTCAGGAAATAGCTTTAACGCTCATTACTGTCTTAAAAATAAGAGTAAAGCGATGAAATGCTACACACGTAAGTTTCTTACGAGCCAAAATCTCGGTACCAATTTTTTTTTTGGATCGGCCCATAAATGACCCTTCCCCCATATAAGGCCCCCTCTGCAAATAACTATACTGCTCATTACTGGCTTAAAAATATTAATGTAGTGACGAAAATTGACGCACATAAGTTTAATACGTGCCAAAATCTCTCCACTAAATTTAGGGAGGATCGGTCCATAATTTACCCTACCGCCCATACAAGGTTCCCTTTAGAAAATTTCTTAAACGATCATTACTGGCTTAAAAATATGAGTTATAAATACGGTTATGAAATTCGCTCCGAATTTCATGCGGAATGTGTCGGTAATTCACCCTACCCCCCCATATAAGCCACTTTATAAAATTACATGAACGCTAATTGCCGGTATAAAAATGCGAGAACAGCGAATGTAAACAAGTTTTATATGAACCAAAATCAGTCTACAAAAAGTTATGAGGATAGGTCAACAATTGACCATACACCACATATGAGATCCTCTTTAGAAAATTTGATGAAGAAAACTCTGATATTTACAAGTACAGTACAAAATATTAAAAATTAATATTTTGTTAGTTCAAAAGAGCTCGGTCCATAATTGTCTTAAGCTATATTCCAAACAACACCCTGATGTTTATATGGGAGCATTCCTTTTACGGCATACGGTTTGATGGTGGGTATATGAGATTCGGCACAGCCGAATATAACACTCTTACTTGTTTAATATAATTTTACTTTTTTCCTTAAAAACATTTTATTTGGTGTTTGTTTCATTAAATGATGAATTTAATTGATTTGAAAACAGTATTACAGTATGTGGAACGTATTTAACAAATGTGGTGTGGGATGTATTTGGCTGATGAATTTAACTTCACACCCTTATAATATTTTGACTTTAGAACAGAAATAATCAGTCATAAAGCACAAAATTATTAATTTTGTCCTTTCTGCGCCCTTTGCCCTATTTTTGGTCCTCTTCTGGTCAAACTTTCGCAACGGCACTTTGCTTATACATATTTCTAACACTTTACAAAGCTTAATCGAAAACAGTTTTGCTTAAGTATAGACAATAATTAGTATTTACGCTCAAAAGTACTAATTTTGCCCGTTTTCCCCCCATTTTACCCCTTTCTACTTCAGGTATAGATCTAACTATGTACCAAATTTGAAGCAAGTCGGTCCAGCCGTTTAGGCGTGAATGTCAGAATTCTACAGTGCAGGATTCTAGCTGTAATAGTTTCTCAGATATACGAATTTTTGTACTTAACTCATATCTGAGGTGCCAGGCCTCTCTAATAAAATTCCGCCCGTTTTTCTCCCAAATGTTCAAATGGATGTTAAAGTTTATGTGCAAAATTATATATTACTAGCTATACCCAGTGTGCTTGCTACACTAACATCAATGTATATAAAAAAACATTTTGCGATTTTGAAGATTGTAACTAAATATAATAGTTTTACAGATATACATTTTTTACATATAGGGGATGGCACGCAAATTATTGCAAGTTCGTCAATTTTTCCAACCGTTAATTTAGATTTCAATGTAACCTATGAAAAATTTTAATAATATAATAGTTTCCCAGATGTACGATATTTTGAATTTAATTTATATGGGAGATGCCAAGGTCGCTTTGAAAGTCCGCCCAGTTTTCTCTAAATGTTCACATGAATGTCAAAGTTTTCCATATATAATTTTCTAGCTCTAATAGTTTCTCAGATAATTCATATGGGAGGTTCCAATTTCCTAGTCCGCCAATTTTACTTAAATGTTTACATTGATGTCAAAGGATTTTAGCTTTAATAGTTTCCCAGACATAAGATTTTTTCTATTTAATTCATATGTGAGGTTCATAATGAAAGTCCGCCCATTTTCCCCAAAATGTCCAAATAAATGTGAAATTAAAGTTCTTTGTGCTAAATTTTAAGAATCTAGTTCTATTAGTTTCCCAGATAAACAAATTTTTGTATATTTTATTCATATGGGAGGAGCAATGATGGGGCCCATTGGTAGTCCGCCAATTTATTACACAAAATGTTTACATGGATGCTAAAGTACTTCGTGCAAAATTTGAAGTTTCTAACTCTAATAGTTTCCCAGATAAGCGAATTTTTGTATTTAATTCATATGGGGATGCCACGCCCCCTACTGCTAATACACCCCCTTTTTGCTTAAATAATCATATTGACACTAAAGTGGTTTCGACAAAATTTGAGGACTCTATTACATTTCTCTGTTACATTTTCTCAAATACACTAATTTAAGATTTTCTTCATATGGAAGGTTCTACGCCCACTATAGCCATTCAGCCCATTTTATCCAAAAATATTCTTATGGATGCCAAAGTTGTCCATACAAAATTTGAGGACTCCATCTCTTGCAGATTCTGAGATATGCGACTTTTAAAGTGGGCACGTCGCTCACAACAAATTGTTGTGTATAATTTATATGGGAGGTGGCATGCCCCCTATTGCTAGTCCGCCAATTTATTACCCAAATGTTCACATGTATGCAGATTTGAAGATTCTAGCTCTTATTCTATTATTTGACAGATAAATGATTTTTTTTTATTTCATATGGGAGGTGCCTTGCCCCTATTGATAGTCCGCCCATTTTTTGTCCTAAATATTGAATCTAAAGAAACTCCGAAAAACTGAAGACAGACAGATAGATAGATAGATAGATAGATAGATAGATAGATAGATAGATAGATAGATAGATAGATAGATAGATAGATAGATAGATAGATAGATAGATAGATAGATAGATAGATAGATAGATAGATAGATAGATAGATAGATAGATAGATAGACAGATAGATAGATAGATAGATAGATAGATAGATAGATAGATAGATAGATAGATAGATAGATAGATAGATAGATAGATAGATAGATAGATAGATAGATAGATAGATAGATAGATAGATAGATAGATAGATAGATAGATAGATAGATAGATAGATAGATAGATAGATAGATAGATAGATAGATAGATAGATAGATAGATAGATAGATAGATAGATAGATAGATAGATAGATAGATAGATAGATAGATAGATAGATAGATAGATAGATAGATAGATAGATAGATAGAAGATAGATAGATAGATAGATAGATAGATAGATAGATAGATAGATAGATAGATAGATAGATAGATAGATAGATAGATAGATAGATAGATAGATAGATAGATAGATAGATAGATAGATAGATAGATAGATAGATAGATAGATAGATAGATAGATAGATAGATAGATAGATAGATAGATAGATAGATAGATAGATAGATAGATAGATAGATAGATAGGATAGATAGATAGATAGATAGATAGATAGATAGATAGATAGATAGATAGATAGATAGATAGATAGATAGATAGATAGATAGATAGATACCCGCAAGGGTCTCCTTTTATAGGATAACGGGTTTGACGATCCCGCGGACCCTGAGTTGTCGCAGGTGTGGAGAGTGTACCAAAGTAGGTACAAAAACTCAGAGAAGCCCAGCGTCGGGGCGAGTTGATGCCGCCCTTAAATAAGTGTCAAATAGAACGTTCCTACCTGTGGAAACAACCGGGAGCGCTACGCTCTCATGGTCAAACACCAGACCCGTAGACGTAAACCTGCACTATATATCCACTTTGAGAGAGTAAAATATGCGTTGAAACCTTATCGTGATAGAAATAAGCTCTACACCTGCCCACACTACTTATCCCCGCCGAAAGGCATTAAGATCAAGCCCAGTACGATCTTAATTATGGCATTTCTGGACCACTGTTTTTGATTTATGGTTTATGAGCCGACAGCTGCGGTAATCTGGAACCTTAGTAGATAGAAGTAATATTCTGTTGAAATGGCTTCCAGGCAAATATCACAACTGCCTTCCGTCCTAGTAAAATTTGGCAAATCTTAAGGTACGTTCGAAGTTTCGTCATCATTCAGTTGGTGGTGCAGGTTCGGATGAGTTTCCCGATTAACATGGATCTGGCACTGGCTTGTTGACTCATAAGGACTTCAAGTCAACCCTTGCATGGCCTCCCTGCTTGCATAGACAACCATGAGATCGAAATACATGACTGCACAACGGGCGGAGATAGCGGCCTTAAGTTTGGACCCACAAATGTGAGTACTGCAAACAACAACAACAATAACGATAATAGCATTAACACTGCTATTAACAACCAAACTGAGGAAACAGTTGGTTCTGAGGAAACAGTTGATTCTACAACCACCAGTTGCACCGGCAACTGCCTGTACCGAAAATCCCAAAGAAGCTAAACTAGATAAACTAAGTGAAAAAATATCGCAACTCGTGAGTTATTTTAAAGGGTGAAACAACATACATAAAGAGATTATATCAATATCCCTAGAGATCCAAGCGATATATATGGCAATTTTTCCAGAGCATATCAAACCACAAGTGAGTCAAATTGATCCTGCATTACTTGACCCGAACAGAGAGACGAAACAGCCCGAACAGAGAGACGAAACAGTCCGTCCACAGTTAGCACAACTAAACAACCCAAAGAGGAAAAGAGATCCAGTATCACAGAGTCCAAAAGGAAACAATTCTAAGAAAAAGAAAAACGTAAAAACTCCAAAGCAAACAAGTGAAAATAAAGAAAACAATGAAAACAATACATCGGCCAACTCCAAAGGCGAAAATGTAGAAAAAATTGGTACTGAGCCTAATTGGGTGAAAATTAATCTAAAAGCGAAGAAAAAGAAAAAGTATCCACGGCCAGATGCTCTTGTCATTGAAACACGTGGTGGAATATCATATGCGGATATGCTTAAAAAAGTTAAAACGGTTCCGAAGTTAGTTGTTCTTGGCCAAAATGTTAAGAGCATCAGGAAAACTGCAAAAGGGGAATTGCTTCTTGAATTAAATAAGCCAGCACACCAGAGCACGTCCGAGTTCAGCCAGACAGTCAAAGAGGTGATTGGCACAGATGCAGCTGTGCGAGTAATGATAAATGAAGTTTTCTTAGATATCAAGGACGTTGATGAAGTAACCACAAAGGAAGAAGTTCACGAATCCCTGATTAACTTATCCGATGATTTTAAAGAAGTGCAATTAACAGCAGTTAAAAATATGAGGAAAGCATATGGTGGCACTCAAACTGCAACCATTGGTATCAATGCGATATTAGCAAACAAACTTATAGAGCTTTCTAAGATTCGTATAGGTTGGGTTGTTTGTCGTATACAAGAAAAAGTTGCGCCCAGGAGATGTTTCAAATGCTTAGACTTTGGTCATCCAGCTGCAAATTGTAAAAGTACAAATGATTACACCAACAACTGCCTATGTTGTGGAGAAATTGGACACAAAATAGGTTAGGTTAGGTTGATAGGAGGATGTATACTACATCAAATCCGAAGAAATACACCTAGGCCACTATCGGGCCTGTTGTGCGCTCCAATTCAAGAAAGAAAAAAAAAATTGTTCACTGAATGTATTATTTTTCCATGTTCAGAAACTCAGTTTCCTGGACGTAATTCCTAAGAATCTTCCAATCGGTGTTGGTTAAGAATGTTATTTCCGGAATAACATCACTTCCAAGATACTTGGATCTAACTTCGACGAATGCCTGACAATGGCAAAGAAAGTGCTCCAGAGTTTCACTGTCCTCTCCACATGCTCTACATTCGTCTGAATCCGCACGTCCAATTTTGTATAGGTGTGCTCGTAATCCTGTGTGTCCACTCAGAATACGAACCATCATACTAACTTCAGACTTGCTCATTTTGAGAAGATTTCTCGTCTTGCTCTCATCAGGGTCACCCCATAGAATCTTTGTGGTTCTACCCACCGTTTCATTATTCCAAGAGGCCTTATGGGATTCTCTCATCCATATTTTTAATTCAGCTTTTGTTGCGTCGAATGGTTTTGCGTTTGTCAGGTTAACTACATCGAGCTCCCTTCCCGAGTGGCCTGGTACCCATATGATGTGAACCCTACCTCTGGGAGAGTATTCAGTTAAAGCTTTCTTACAATCCAATACGGTCTTAGATTTAATTCTATCACCTGATATCGCACAAATTGCCTTCTGGCTGTCGGTAAATATATTAAGCCCTGTGGGCGCCATATTTATTCTAATCCAATTTACACATTCCGTTATTGCTCGTACTTCTGCCTGGAAGCTTGTGTTATGATTAGGTAAACGGTGGTATATTTCTGTTTCTGGGTCTTCAATATAAAACCCCAGGCCCACTTTGTCCCCTAATTTAGAGCCATCCGTGTAGCAACGGATTCCTACTGGTATTTGCTCTAATGTTCCGCTTGACCAAGACATTCTATCTGGGATTAGCGTTTCAAAGTTTCCGACATATTCAGTGTCTGGTATGCGATCAGGCACGTCCGATGAATGTGTATAACCTTCCAATGTGTCCAGTATACATTGATGACGTGTCCTATAACCGTTTTTGGCCAGTTCGCCTAAAGTAAAGAGCCATTCGGCTGTAAGCGCCGCCTCATATCTTATATATGTTTCAATGGGTGGAATATCTAGCAACGTTTCCAGAGCCTTGGTTGAAGTAGTACACATGGCACCACTTATACTCAAGCAGCATATATGCTGAACTCCCTGTAGTAGTTTGATATTACACTTTTTGTCCAAAGCAGTCCACCAGATTATTGAAGCATAAGCTAGAATTGGTCTAATTACACGTTTATAAAGCCAATTTGTCATAGTAGGACATATCGATTCTACATATCGCCCAGCACCGATGTGCCTTGTTGATCCTATCCTCTATGTGGTGTCTCCATTTTAATTTCCGGTCAAGTATTACACCTAAGTACTTAACTTTGTCTGTCACCGGTATCTTCTTGCCCAGGAAGCAAGGTTCAGTATATGTAGAAATTTTTGTCTTTCTTGTGAAAAGACAGATTTCCGTCTTCGCCGGGTTAACATTGAGGCCTCTCGGTTGAGCCCAGCTCAAGGCCGTATTCAGAGCTTCCTCAGCTCTTCTACACAAGTAATTTGGATCCTTTCCCTTTAAAAGTATTACGACATCGTCTGCATAGCAGACAGGTCTAAGTCCTTTCTCGGTTAGGGTCCTTAGGAGGCTATTAATCGTGGTAACCCAGAGTAAAGGTGACAAAATGCCACCCTGTGGTATACCGCGAAATACCTTTTTCCTGATAGTTATATCGTACATCTCGCAGCTTATCCATCTGTTCCTTAGCATGTAATTGATCCAGTTACGGAGCACCCGGTCAACATAAAACTGGTCTAGGGATTGGATAAGGGTATCAGTGTGCACGTTATTGAAAGCGCCTTCGATGTCAATGCATACTGCCAGTGTATACAGTTTGCTATCGAAAGATTCACCTATGTAGTGGACAACTTCATTTAAAGCGGTTTCCACCGATCGTCCCTTTACATAAGCATGCTGCTTATATTTAAGGTCTTTGTATGGTATGCTGCTTTTAACCATGCTATCGACTATCCGTTCCAAGGTTTTAAGTAGGAAGGACGTAAGACTTATCGGTCGATAGGACTTAGGTGTCGCATAGCTAGGTTTCCCTGGTTTGGGTATAAATATTACCCTTGCATCCTGCCATTTAACTGGGGTATATGCCAATTTTAAGCATGCAGTGAATATCTTTGACAGATGTACGGAAACCAGTCCGGCCTCCATCTGCAAAAGTGCCGGGAAAATTCCATCCGGCCCTGCAGCTTTATAGGGAGCAAAGCTTTTGATTGCCCCTTTAACCATGTCCACTGATACCCTTCCTCCAATATCGGTTCATCTATGTTATTCGATATACCGGGTGGAAAATGGGAGTTTATTAGGAGTTTCATTGTCTCCTCCATATCCTCAAGCCTCCTGCCCGTCTCATCGATCATAGATTCTGGTTGGACATAAGTTTTGGATAGGAATTTTTTTATCTTCGATACGTCATTTACGCTATCTACCTGTTCACAGAAAAGTTTCCAGGAGTCTCGTTTGGCTTTTCGAACGATTTTCTTATATTCACCAAGTTTATTACGATACTGCGGTCTTTTTACGCCGTGCCCGGTTAAATAGTTTGCGAAGAGTCTTCCCAAGGTTCCGGATCTCCCCAGTTACCTAGGGTTTTTCCTGGGCAGATCTCCGCTCTCGCAGAGGGCAGCTGTCCTCGAACGATTCAACCAGGGCACTTGTGAACGTTTCCACTTTGGCATCTATATCCTCTTTATTTCGACATTGAAAAGTGTCCTGACCTAAACGGTTCTTTAGTAAGGTCCCGAACATTGTCCAATTGGTTTTAGACTTATTCCGAAACTTTATTGGCTTTGGTGGTGGCCTTAGTATTTTGAATCTTATGTACCGATGATCAGAAAAGGAGTGCTCGTCCGAAACTCTCCAATCCTGAATTTCGTTTATAAGCTCTTCTGAACATATAGTTATATCTAATACTTCTTCTCTGATTCTATTGACGAAGGTAGCTTTATTACCTAAGTTCAATGTTATCAAGTCTTTAGTATTAAAGAAATCCATGAGGGCTTGTCCCCTGCGATTGGTGTTTGTACTACCCCAAGCTACATGGTGCGAGTTGGCATCACAACCTATTACAATTTTCTTATTTTTCCTTTGTGCCTCTTCAACCAGTTTCATCAGATCCGACGTTGGTGGTAGTGTCGGAGAATCGAAAGGCAGGTAAATAGATGCAAGGAATATGTTGCCACGACCTTGCTTCAGCACCGTTGCATCCGATGTTGATAATCCTGTTGAGAGGAGAAAACATAAGTTCTTGTGACATAAGATACATGTTCTAGGGCGAGATCCTGTATCAGCGTAGAAAAGTTGGAAATTTACGTGATTTAATCCAGAAACCTTGTTGCGAATCGTCCAAGGTTCCTGGATTAAAGCTATATGTATTTTACCTGTGTTGATTTTAGCCATCAGAGCGTTGGTAGCTGTCTCGCTCCGATGGAGGTTTATTTGGATAACCTCAATCATGGTCATCCATTAAACTGTCTTCCAGCGAGTTGGTGGTCACCTCCTCGCTCTTTGGATTTGACTCCTCCGGATAGCCTGAAGTGGCTATTAATGCAGTGAGTACTGTTGATGGCACTGCGGTGTCCTTATCAGGCATAGGAATAGCAGTATTTTTAATAGACACATTCCCAATTCTGGAGAGCATTGCTGTTCTGTCTTCTGGCGGGTGAGTGATTTCCTCCTCGCTTTTAGGATTTGACTCCTCAACATTGCTAGTACTTGCTAATGATGCTTTGGGTACTGTCTTAGGTGTTTTAGTGTCCTTGTCGGGGCCGGTTTTGACAGCTCTTTCAATCGGCGCCTTCCCAATTTTGGAAAGGGCAACTACACTTTCTTCTGGCGAGTTAATTGTAAATTCCTCGATTTTAGGATTTGACTCCTCAACGTTATCAGTAGTGGATACTGATGCTGTGGTCTTAGGTTTTTTAGTGTCCTTTCCGAGGCTTGTTGTAACAGCCCTTCCAATCGGCACCTTCCCAATTTTGAATATGACGGATTTAGAGGCGAAGTAAGCCCTACCTTTATTCTTGGCAAGACTAGCCATGGATTTCTGGTCGATACCTATTACAAATAAAGTTCCCTCAGGTTCTTCTTTCCTGTAAAAGACATCCCATTTTTCCACGGCCAGCTCAGCATTTTGACCTCCAAGAATTTCTAGTATACGTTCATTAGCCAGTTTACTGCCCCATCCTTTTATGTAGACAGTGGACTTTAGGAGCACCGGAAGCTCGCTCTTCTTTGCCAGTCCCAGCCTAGCGCCGTCCCAGGGAGGAGGGATACTTTCCACCAAGTTCTTTAGGGTGCTAACACATTGGTGAGATGCCAACCTCATCAACATCACGCCCATGCTGAACTCGCAGCTCTCGCTCTCTATTGGTTGTTTGCCCTTTGAAGCGATTGCATGGTCCACAATCTTATTGTTGACCAGGTCTTCTATTTTACTCTGTTGGTCTATTGGAATTTTGCCTGTCGGATTACCGGCATCGTAAACTGCATAGCAGAGATCGTCCCGGTGCCTACTTCTGGCAACTTTGGCGTAAGATGGCGGCTCTTTTCCTTTTCCTCCGTCTAGCTTCTCCTTCCTCGTTTTTCGGGGCTTCTTTTGAGATTCCCTTATCTTCGAGGTTGATTTCGCCGACGTGTTCGTCTTCGGAATATCTGGCTTGGCGTTGTCACCCTTACTCGCAGGATTCTCACTTGAGATTCCTTTGAGTGAAGTATGGCTTGGCTTCGACTGTGTATTAGAAGATGGGGAGCTCTTTTTCTTCTTAGGTTTATTCTCAGTTGCCAACTCCTCGGGAGACCTGATCCTTTTTGCCTCAGATCTTGTGAGAGAGTCCGATTTTTCCTTTGGAGTGTCGTGGGATTGACTAACTATGATTTCCTGAAGCATCTTTTTCAACTTCCTCCTCTGTGCTCCAGAAAGTCTTTTCTTAGTAATAGGTAGTTTAGCTATGCTATCACTCACCTCTTTCACCATTTGCTCTACTTCATCCTTTTTGGGATTTGCTATAATGGTATTATTATTATTATCATCTGAGGATTCAGAGTCGGAACCCTCACCTATGTTTAAAGGCTGAGGTAGCTTAGAGCTCTCTCGGAGTACATCCTTCTCTTTCACCCCTATATTTTTGCCAGCGGCATGCTGTACACTTGACGCATTGTCCGCCACGGAGGCCAAGGTACCCACCTCCGTAGTAGTATTCTGCTCACGATTGCAGGATGACGACGACACGTGACTCGCGAGTAGATCAACACTTGCCGCCGGTACTGGGTTATTTAGGCCCTGCACCGTAACTTTTATCTTTTTATTTTCATTTTCCATATTTGTTTTTTTTTTTCCAGTTTTTTGGTCCGCGGGGAATATAATATTCCCAGGTGGTGGACAATCTGCCCTCCCTCAGCTTAAGTGAAATTAAAGCTGGGAGAGGACAGATGGTCCATCACCACCCCCTATCCGCCACCCGGGGACGCGCTCGGTAGGAAAAAACTGGAAAACTCCCCCGAGGGACACAAAATAAAGTCCTGCAAAAATACGCCAAACTGTTTGCTTTGTAAAGCTATAGCGGCAAAAAGCGACCACATTACGGGGGCAAGAATATGTCCCTTTTATATCAAAGCGCTTCAAAACCTAAGCAAACGCGCATGAAACTGCTCCAGCTAAATTTAAACCATTGTCAAGCTGCACAAGATTTGTTAAACCAGATCGTACGTGAATTAAACATTGACGTTGCTCTCCTTAGTGATCCATATAGTTGTCTGATTTCTCCAAAATGGGTCAGCGATAGCTCAGGTACAACTGCTATCTGGTCAATATGGGAACAAATATCACAGAACATATCTATGATCAGAGAGGATGGTTTTGTAAGCTCAAAAGATAATGGAATCTGTATATACAGTTATTATGTAGAAGAAGATAAACTTAAAATTAGTTCGAAAATACACCACAATTATTAGCAAAAAACATAACCTCAAAATCTTCAAAAAGTTCCTGTAATATCATCAATCATAAATTGTACCCCTTGTACCAACACTGGTGTTACATATTCACACACACTAAAATGAATAAGTAACAAACAATCTGTCACACTCTTCCCGCCTTACATGATTGATTTAGCGCCATTAATTTTGTTTCGTTTTCAATCATTCCACTAACTCTAATTGCAATGAAAGAGAAAGACAACAAGATCAACTAAAAAATATCAAAAAGCAAAGTAAAGAACAAATGCGAAGATGTTAAGCCAAACAACGTATTATTGAAAAGTGAAGTGGAGCGAAAGCATAAAAAAAATCAGTGTGAATAAAATATTTTAATAAAATTAAATAAACCAAACAAAGAAACAATTAAAACAATTAATATAAAACAAAAAACAATATTGTTCATCAACAAAATTGCATAAAAAAAAACAAACAAAAAAAGAAAATCAAAAATTGTAAAAAAAAACAAACAACAACACAAGAAGACTTCTCCTAAAAAAAAAAAATCCAACAACTACAACAACAACAGGTGTCTCATGGCTGAAAAAAGAAGTTCGAGATTTGATTTTAGCGCGAAGAAAACGGTGAGTGGCTGGAGTTACTTACTTTATTAAATATTTTTTCGGTAAATTTGGCAACGTTTATTTTTCCTATTTTGCAAATACAAAAAATAATAACGGTGGATTTTTTTAACAAAGTATTGTTGTTGTACAAAAAAAAGTGCTGCCGAATAATTTTCAACGAAAATAAAAAAGAAACAAACGATAAGGTGGCTCAAAAAAAATTTTTTTAAAGTAATTTTTTTTTAATAAGGTGCGGTGGTTGAAATAAATATTGGTAAATAGTTATTAACGAAGAGAGGTGAAAAGAAACAAAATGATAATAAGGTGGCTCTAAAAATAAAATTTTACAAATTTAAGGCAAAGCTTTTTGGAAAAATTAATTTAATTTTTTTTTTTTTCAATATACAGACGGATATTATTGGTGGAATTTGTCTTTTGAAAATAATATTAGGGGGCACCAAATTTTCAAAATAAAAAACAAAATTTATATTTAAAGAAATTTTAAAGCAAAAAATTTTTTAAGATGGCGACGAAAAGAAAATGCAAATATGATATTCAACATCTAGCAACATATTGTTCATCATTCGATAAAATTTTACTTGAATCTCTTACGCTATCATTATTAGAAGTTAAACAAACTGAATTAGAAAGAAGGTGGACAAAAATGATTGAAACTTTAGTGGAATATATTGTAACGGGTGATAAGGTAAAAGAAGAAGAAGATCCTCATAGTGAAATTTATTTGAAATATGAAGAGGTTTGTGAACAATACCAAGTTTTAAAAGCCAAAATATTAGACATGATCAGGGATAAGACTCCTGGTCAGAAAACAACGGTAGTTCGTCATTCGTCGCTTAAGTTACCAGCAGTTGAAATTCAACATTTTGAGGGAGGTTTCAACAACTGGCCTGCATTTAGGGACATGTTTATGGCAGTCGTGGGAAATGAGCCTTCCGTAGCTCCAGCTCACAAATTGTACTACTTGCATAGCAAAACACGGGGGGAAGCGTACCAACTCATAAAGGATTATGAGTTAGTAGATTCTAATTTTGAGTTAGCCTGGCAGGCTTTAAAGAATCGTTATGAGAATAAGCGCATTTTGATACATAACCAAATCAAGAAGATTTATGGTATCCAAGCCCCTATGAATGAAACATTGAAGTTTTTGAGATTGCTAAAAAATACGGTTAGCGATGCTTTATCAATTATAAATTCATTTCGAGTAGAAGTTGCAAGCAATGACCCTTTTCTTATGCACATTTGTACTTCAAAACTTCCTGAAGAAACTTCGCGAGCCTGGGAAGATTCTTTGAGTAACCACAAGGAATTGCCTACTTGGCAACAACTTAGCGATTTCTTATCAGAAAGAATAGAATCTTTGGAGACATTTACGAATTTGAGAAAACCTTCAAGTAAAGAGCTTCATGCTACAAAATCCCAAACTTTCCATTCCCAATATGAACCTGCAAAGAACAAATTTAGTTGCAATAAATGTAAACAGAATCATCCATTAATGTTTTGCAAATATTTCAAGTCTTTATCAGTTAAGGATCGAATAAAATTTGTATACTCAAATAAATATTGTGCAAATTGTTTTTCAACCAGTCATTATAAATCAAAATGTACTAGTACAAAAAATTGTAGCCGATGCAACAAACGACATCACACTATGCTCCATTTGGACTTTGACGAAAAATCGAAAATGGGTCCAACTTTAAGGACATCGCCCAGTCGATATAGGAAATATGATGAAAGGCCATCTGGGTCCGGGACTCAAAATATATCAAATATACAATCAGGGGGATCTACAACTGATAGTACTACCGAATTTGAAACAATTCAAACTCATTTTTCTCAACATAAAGGAACTACGATTTTACCTACAGCTTTAGTTCATGTGGAACATCTAGGCGAAACTTTTACTATTCGAGCGTTGTTGGATGGAGGTTCAGAATCTAGTTTTATATCGAAACGTAGTCAACAAAGTCTTGCCTTGCCACTTGAGGCCCATAGCTCCCAAGTATCTGGACTTGGTGGAACAATAGTAGGGTATTCTAAAGGAAAATGTAATGTAACTATTAAATCGCGTCAATCAGATTTTAAGATTAAAATAAAGGCTATTGTAGTCCCGAAACTGGCTCATTTTTTGCCTTCTAGGCCTATTCGAATTCACAATTTGCTGGAAATTAAAGGCTTGTGTCTAGCAGACCCCTACTTTTTTAAACCATCAGCCATCGACATGATTATTGGCAGCGATTATTTACCGTTTATAAATTTAGTTGGTGTGAAGCTTAATGTTGGAAATTGCCTTGAAGCAAGAGAGTCCTACTTTGGATGGTATTTGTCAGGTCCTGAACCAGTGAACGAGATCACTTCCTTTCATACAGTAATCTCTAACTCAGAGGATTTGGTTCTTCACGAGCAATTACGAAAATTTTGGGAGCTAGAAGAGGTTGAAAAAAGCGAGGTAGAGAATGAGAGCGATGTTTATTGTGAAAACTATTTTCAGAAAACCACAACTAGACAATCTGATGGGCGTTATATAGTTCGACTTCCTTTTAAAGAAAAATATCCCAATGAAATATTTTTAGGTCCATCAAGAAATATGGCACTTGCACAATACCACAGGATGGAAAAAACTCTTGATAAATCCCCTGAATTAAAAGAACAGTATATGAAAGTTCTCCAAGAGTATTTAGATTTGCATCACATGGAACCAGTAGTATATTATGAGCCTAAACATGAAAAACATTCATCATTTTTTCTTCCACATCATGCTGTCATAAAACCCGAAAGTAAAACGACTAGGGTACGAGTGGTATTCAATGCCTCGAAAAAGACTGAAAGTGGTTTCTCCCTGAATGATTGTCTATACCAAGGCCCTACACTTCAAAAAGATTTAATCCAGATAATGCTACGTTGGCGAAATTACAAGTACGTATTTACTGGTGATATACAAAAAATGTACAGACAGATTTTGATTCATGAAGCAGATCGTCCATACCAACGAATTCTATTCCGTAACACAGCAGACGGTTATGTGAATTCGTTCCAATTGAATACTGTGACCTTTGGGGTGAATAGCGCACCTTTTTTGGCAATCAGGACTCTACTAGAGCTAAGTAAAGATTGCAAAGTATTGTATCCCACGGCATCCGCTATTTTGAAAAATGAAGTATACGTGGATGATATTTTGTCCGGTGGGCACACACTTGAAGAAGCCAAGCTCAAACAAGGCGAGCTTTCAAAGGCTTTAAAATCAGCAAAATTTCCATTAAAGAAAATGACTGCAAATGATCAGTCTCTTCTCGAGGACTTGCCCCGGGAGGATCTTCTAGACGAAGATTTTTTGAAACTTGCTGCTTCCAGCACGATAAAAACCCTTGGAATACGATGGAATGCGATATCGGATTCATTTTATTATGTTGTTGATACAATTGAAATTACCCCCTCCACTACAAAAAGAAGAATTTTGTCGGTAATAGCAAGATTATTTGACCCTCTAGGTTGGCTTGGCCCAATAGTCATAATTGCTAAAATACTAATGCAAGAGTTATGGGAGGAAAAATCCGATTGGGATGAAGGGGTATCTCCACTCATACTTACACAATGGAATTCATTTTTGAAGAATCTGCCATTTATAACAAACATTAAGATTCCTAGATGGGTAGGTTTCTCACCACAGTATCGCATAGAGATACATGGCTTTTGTGATGCCTCAGAGAAGGCTTATTGCGGTTCTGTGTACATCAGAACAGAAAGCTTAGAAGGACAAATTGATTGCAAATTGTTAGTTGCAAAAACGAAGGTAGCTCCAATTAAGAGGACTACGATTCCGAAGCTCGAATTGTGTGGAGCTTTATTGCTTGCTAAGCTAATACAATGCTTAGGTACGAACTGCCAGTTCACCTATGATTTATTTTTGTGGACAGATTCGTCTATAGTATTAGGCTGGTTGCAGAAACCACCTAATACATTGAAAACTTTTGTTGCAAATCGTGTGGCCCAGATCGTCAACATTGCAAGTACTCGTCACTGGAAGCATGTAAAAACCGAAGAAAATCCTGCAGATATAGGAACACGTGGCTGCTCCCCCCAGGAACTGGCAGATAAAGAATTGTGGTGGCATGGGCCCACCTGGCTAAAACTTCATAGATCATTTTGGCCAACTCCACGTACTTTTGATCCAACAGACCTAGAGGTTAAAAATACTACAACACTATACTTAGAAGTGAAAAGTATTGATTTACTTGAGGAATTTTCATCGTTCGAAAAGGCGTTGAGAATTCTATGCTATAGAGTTCGATTTATAAACCGAGTCCTTAAAAAACCATTCTCGACCGAAAAGTTCATTACTTCAGAAGAAATAAGCTGTATGAAAATTCGACTCATCTCTATTGCCCAAAAGATATATTTCGGAAAAGATTACAATAATTTAAAAGAAAAGAAATCATTAAGTCGCAAAAGCAGATTGTTAACGTTGAGTCCATTTATCGATAAAGACGACCTTTTACGATTCGGTGGCAGGCTTAGTAATTCAGGTTTAAGTTACGAAGAACGTTATCCGATTATAATTCCAGAAAGGTGTCATTTTGCAAAACTACTCGTTAATTTTACGCATCGGATCCTGCTCCACTCTGAGCATCATATAATGCTACGAGCAATAAGACAGGGATACTACATCCCAAGAGTGAAAAATCTCATACGAAAATGCGTACGTGAGTGTAAGGCGTGTACAATTTATAAACATAAGTTCCAGCAACAAATTATGGCCGCGCTCCCACCAGAACGAGTGAATTTCTCCCTGCCATTTACTTACACCTGAGTTGACTTTGCTGGCATTAAATCCTCCAATCTAAGGAATGCTAAAATTCTAAAAGGATATGCAGCCGTCTTCGTCTGTTTCAGTACTCGAGCTGTTCACTTGGAAAGCTGTTCAGACCTTTCCACTGATGCTTTTTTGGCTTGTTTTGACCGATTTACTGGGAGAAGAGGTCTCCCTAAAACAATGTTTTCCGATAATGGAAGAAACTTTCTCGGAGCAAGTTATGCCTTACTCAAAACCCACAATAGTTTCTTGAAGTCAGCAGAAAAGGCTCTAATTGAAAAATACAGCACTCATGGTTTCAATTGGTCTTTCATTCCACCATACGCACCCCATATGGGTGGCCTCTGGGAGGCTGCAGTGAGGAGTATGAAAACCCATTTAAATAAGATTACTGCAAACTTATCATTTACCTATGAGGAATTTTCTACACTACTTGTTCGTATCGAAGCCGTTTTAAATTCGAGACCACTGTCACCAATAACAGAAAACACGACGGAAGTTTTACCGCTAACTCCAGGTCACTTACTTCGAGGAGCCCCGATTACTGCTCTACCAGAAGCCCCTGATGAACCCCAAATAGAAAATGTGCAATTTTTGAAACGATGGGAGAGAATAAAAGCACTTCAACATATTTTCGCCAGAAGATGGAAAACGGAATATATATCCGAGCTTCAACGGCGCTTTAAATGGCAGAAAGAACGAGACAACTTAAAGCCAGATGATATAGTCATAGTTAAAGAAGACTTTTTACCACCTACAGAGTGGCGGCTTGGCCGTGTAACCAATGTCATTTACGGTCGTGATAGCAAAATAAGAGTTGCTGAAGTTCGCACTAGAAACGGTACTATTTTGCGACCTGTTGTAAAGTTATGTTTATTACCAACAAATAACCCTAATGATCCACCTAAAAGATGTAACTAAGTAACTTACCAAATTTCCCCTCATCGAGTAAAAAGAGATCTCAATTGCACTTAATATTTATTTATACTGTACCTATTTCTTTTATCTCTTTCTTTTCTAATCTAGACTACCGGGAAACCAAAATGTCATATCTGTGGTCTAAATCACCCTTTAAAGTACTGTCGCAGATTTAAAGAATGGAGTCTGGGAATAAAGCGACTGTCCATAATAAACAAGGGTTATTGCCTTAACTGTCTGGCCTTTGATCACTCACGTCAGTGGTGCACTTCACGAGAACGTTGCCAGTTTGAATATGGTCCCAACAAGCTGTGTAATGCTAGACATCACACAATTCTACATCGTGAAGAACGGGACCCACTTTCTTCCAGTTTTGAGGATGACAACCAACCGGCGTGGAGTGGTGATACAACAGTGGACAATGTTCTTTCTGAGGCCATGGTAGCAGTTAAGGTCGAAAATACTCCAGTCACAGATAAACTTACTGGGAATCGTTCTCTCCTAAATCCCACAGTCGCAGACAAATTAAACGCTAATCGTCCTCTCCTAGAGCCCACAGTCGCAGACAAATTGAACGCTAATCGTCCTCTCCTAAATCCCATAGTCACAGATAAATTGACTGAGAATCGTCCTCTCCTAGAGACCCCAAACGCAATTGACTCAACTGCGGTTTTTACTCTTCCTGAGACTACGGCAAAACAAGTGCAACCATCAAAGGGTGCAATAAAAAAAGTATTAACCAAACGCGGCACGCAGACAACTCCAACATCAAACCCAATCAAAAAACCAATTCCGAAACTATTGGAATCAGATTCGATAGACAGTTATGTTACGCTATCGAAACAAAAGCCTACTTGGCTAATTCAACCTCCACTGGTACGAGTAAACATGAACCATCGGGGATCAAAAATGTATACAACCTTTGTAATCAATCCAAAGGTAGAGAACTCCTATGTTCTAGCAGAGGTAGCGAGATGGCTACCAGAATTTAAATCAACAACCGATAAGCAAGGAAATCAGTGCGGTCTTTTTGTTTTAGAGCCCGCATTTCCACATAAAGAGTCAGATGAAATTATAGTCAAATTACCTATAAAGCCATATCTAGATGTCAACATATCTGAGCCCATTAACGACAGTGCGTTCATGATGCATTTTAAGCATTACCACCCTCTAGGACATCCATTCTTCAATACCTGGCGAGAAGTAGATGGAGTACTTGGTAGAGATATTGCCCAGAAAATTCTCTCCAATGAAGTTGAAGTACCATTAGAAAACGGGCCCTGTGCTCAAAAATCCAAATTTGGTTGGATAATCTATGGTCCTTGGAAAGGGTGCATTTGCCATTCGCCCGCGGGAGTATGTTGAAGCGACTTCAACCTATATTATTTTTTATAGTGTAGATGAAATTTCCATATTTACTTTTTTATATTTTCCTTTTATATTCATTTTTTGTACTCATTCTTATTTGCTGAATTACATTGAGTTATTTTGTTTTTGTTTTAATAATCCTCAGATCTCAACCTTTATGGTTTTTAGTTTTAAGAAATTAAGTTAGTTGTTCTTTAACACTCAACAAAATTGTTAACTAATCTAAAGCAGCAAGAGGCTGTTAATAAATTTAATAGAATTGGAAGCTTTTGGTGTCCAAATGGTTATTTGGAGGCTGGTGTCTGACGTGCAAACCAAAGACAAAGTATTGATAGCAGGAGATTTTAATACCTGGGCCACAGAGTGGGGTTGCCCGCGTACAAATACAAGAGGAAACATACTGCTAGAATCATTTAGTGTTCTTGATATTCAATTTCTGAATACTGGTAATGAACACAAATTCAATCGAAATGGCGGGGGCTCCACAATTGATATAGCTTTTGCAAGTCGAAACATTGCAAATCGAATCAAATGGTCTATCAGTGATATCTACACACATAGTGATCACCATGCAATAGTCATGGATATACCCGATAATCCACATCTAAGCACAAGTTCCCGAAAACCCACGACTTTAAGTTGGAAGACAAGCACCTTTGACCCTGAAATATTTAACATATGTATACGCGATAATAATCGAAATGGTTCACCGGCAATTATGGCAAAACAATTTATAAACAAATTGACGCAATCGTGCAATGCCTCTAAGAAAAGGAAAAGGCAAGGTCCCAATAAAACACCAGTCTACTGGTGGAACGAAGACATTGCTCAGTTACGCAGGGAATGCATCCATGCCACAAGAATTTATGTGAGGAGGAGAGGTACACAGGAAAGTACGCTTTACTACCAATAGCTTAAAGCGAAGAAAAAAGCACTTAAAAATGCAATACGCTATAGCAAAAGAACAAGCTTCTTAAAAATATGTGACGAAGTAGATAAAAATCCATTTGGAATGGCCTACAAACTTGTGACGAAAAAATTAAGCTGTCACAATGTACCATCACCTAAAGAGCCTAAGGTATTAGAGAAAATAGTGCAACATTTGTTCCCAAATCAGGGAGCAAACTATTGGGAACACAATATTCCTGATGAAATACTTGATTTCCCACCGGTTACGTCAAATGAAATACAGCTAGCCGCCTTGAAATTCCAGGACAAGAAATCCCCAGGACCCGACGGCATACCAAATATTGTTCTAAAGAAAGTTGCAAAAGATTACCCCGAGAAACTAATTAAAATGTTTAGTACGTGCTTACAACATGGACAGTTTCCAAAAATATGGAAAAGGCAAAGGCTTGTACTTCTCCCTAAGAATAACAAGCCATTGGACCATCCATCGTTCTACCGTCCTCTATGTATGATTGACACGTGTGGAAAATTATTAGAAAGCGATGTCTGAAGAAGACTAGAGGCAAGTATAGAAATGGTAGGAGGACTTTCAAAAACACAGTTTGGTTTTAGGAATGGTAAATCAACAATAGATGCAATAAAGCTTGTAGTTGATACAGCGAAAAATGCCATAAAAGGAAAAAGATGGAAAAATGGTACGAAAAAATATTGTGTCGTCGTTACACTAGACGTTAAAAACGCGTTTAACACAGCTAAATGGGACAAAATAGTAGATTCCTTAATTCGCTTTAATGTTCCACGCTACTTAATAGTGATAATTAAGGACTATTTTAGAGATAGGGTCTTGATATATGATACAGACGATGGTGTTAAAGAATACAAAGTAACAGGAGGCGTACCGCAAGGATCGGTTCTTGGTTCTTTACTTTGGAATGTAATGTACGATGGAGTTTTAGGAATAAAATTGCCAGAAAAAGTGAAAATCGTCGGTTTTGCTGATGATATAGCACTTATAGCAGTGGCAAAGTACACGGAAGAAGCAACAACTATAACAAATAGTAGCATCCACCTTGTCCGAACATGGCTAGACTCAATGGGACTTACTTTGGCAGAACATAAAACTGAGGCAGTCCTTGTAAGTAGTCGAAGAGCCACAGAAAGCAACTGGCAACGGTTGGCAACTGTACAATTGAAACCAAAGAATACCTTAAATATTTAGGTTTAATAATTGATGATCGCCTATCATTCAAGAATCACCTAGAATATGTAGGAAAAAAAGCAAGGGAAACATGTACTGCACTCTGCCGCATAATGCCCAATACAAGAGGCCCTAAATACCTGCGTCGGAAGCTTCTTGCAGGGGTTGTAAGGAGTATAATAATGTATGCTGCTCCC